>NC_057796.1:264562267-265162267 GCF_018294505.1 Triticum aestivum | reverse complement strand
CATCGACTTCTTCTGGGTGCACCCGAGTGGAATCTTCAATGCCCGAATACATCCACATCGGATGTTCTCGGGCTTGAAGTGGCTGAATGCGTCGCCTGAGGAAGACTTCCAGCAGATCCATTCTAGTTACGCCCTCACGGATGAGATGGACCACTCGCTCGACCAGCATTTTCACCTCCGCTTTCTCCCCCGGAGTCACTCTCAAGGCGGAGGGCTTCACTACGCGAGCCATAGAAAAAGGAGGAAGCCCAGTCGATTGACCTGGGGTCGGCTGGTCTTTGCAGTAAAACCAGGTCAACTGCCACCCTCGTACCGACTCAGGAAGAACTATGGCTGGGAAAGAGCTCTTACCCCTCATCTGAATCCCAAGACCCCCACACATCTGGATCACTTGGGTCCTCTCGTCACTCGGGTTGGCCATTTTGACCGACTGGGAGCGACACGTGAAAATGTGCTTGAAGAGACCCCAGTGTGGTCGACAACCCAAGAAGTTTTCGCACAGAGACACGAAAGCAGCAGGATATATGATGGTGTTGGGGAAAAGTGATGAAGTTGTGCTCCAAAGAAATTCAAGAAAGCCCGGAAAAAAGTATGCAGAGGCAAGGAAAATCCACGGTCGACGTGAGTGGTGAGGAGGACGCACTCACCCTCCCGCGGTCGAGGTTCGGTCTCATCCTCCGGGAGCCGCGCCGATCCGTGAGGAATCAGCCCCTCCTCTGCCAGATTGTCGAGGTCGTCCTGGCGGATTGTCGATCGGATCCAGTCGCCCTGGATCCAGCCGCGCGGCAAACCGGACCGCGACGAGGATCCGCCCTGGCTGGACTTTTTCCCCTTTGCCTTCGCCGTCGCCTTCTTCGGGCACTCCAGAGCCACCGTCTTTTCTTTCCCCATCACCGCGGACGGAGCTCGAACGGAGCGGCGGCCCTGGAGCAGGAGCAGGCACGGTGGGGAAAATTGAGAAGGGAGAAGAAGAATGAAGACGCACTGTTCAAAAACCCCAGTCCGGCGCCTTATATGGGTTGCTTCCGAGTGACTGACCTGTAGGTCCGGGCGATCTTATCAAATCCCGCAACAGTCGCGCGCGCGATACGTGGCAAAAAAGGCGGCCCGGGAATCGAGGTGGCCTTTCCTTATCCAGCCCGGTTACTGCGGCCTCCTCCGCCCCGCGCGCTTCCCGAAATTCGAATCCCGCGAGATCCGCGGACAGCAGAACAACTTGTCAGACGGAAGATCTCCTCCACATTAGCACTCGGACCTCTTCCAGCAAAAGTTCACTCGACAAAACCAGGAATGGATCAAGGCGACTGAAAAAGAAGTTGGTGTCACCACCTCAGTTCGTTGATCCAAAACAAGACACACCCGAAGCGCGAAAAATGAGTCGGAAGTATTTTCAACTCATTCTCCATTCAAACCCTGATCCATTGGGGGGCTAATGATGAGGACATGTACCTAGGGTAGGGTCACAGGCCTGACCTAGATACCCTCCCCAAGGACATCACTCTAAAGCCAGAAACATTCGAGGGATACCATCATCCACTCGACCAAAAACATTTCCACTCGGAGGAATCAAGGTCACTCGACCGTAACAAGGAACACTCGACGGACAGAAGACCTAAAGTTACTCTACACAGCAACGGTCGGGCATTAACTCCTAGACTTAATAGCGGCGGCTGAGGTATGCGCGGGGTCGGGCCCTGCAGACGCAGAACGCCAAGACCTATTCTCGCATCTCCTCCCTGAGGGTTGTTCGTATGTCAAGGGGGACTCTCGAGCATCACGACTCAGGAGCCTAACTGGTCACGTAGCCCCTCACCCCTTGGCCACATCCTGGCGATCCGGATGAGCCAGCGGCGGCTGAGGTATGCGCGGGGCCGGGCCCTGCCGACGCAGAACACTAAAGCAAACGGGAAGAAAATCGCAAAATCCTAGCAAACTATTACAAAACATATTGTTTCTTCAAGTACCAAACACAAGTTCTTACGCCTCCGCGAGTCACGATGCACGTTGCAGGAAATAAAATGGAGGGAGTGAGGGAGACCTGGACTAAGGGGTCCTCGGGTGTCCGACCTGTTAGCTATGGGCCGGACTGATGGGCTGTGAAGATATGAAGACCGAAGACTCTACCCGTGTCCGGATGGGACTCTCCTTGGCGTGGAAGGCAAGCTTGGCGATCAAATATGAAGATTCCCTTCTCTCTAACCGACTTGGTGTAACCCTAATCCCCTCCGGTGTCTATATAAACTGGAGGGCTTAGTCCGTAGAGGATATATATGCAATCATAGTCATACAGGCTAGACTTCTAGGGTTTTAGCCATTACGATCTCGTGGTAGATCAACTCTTGTAACACCCATATTCATCAAGATCAATCAAGCAGGAAGTAGCATATTACCTCCATAGAGAGGGCCCGAACCTGGGTAAACATTGTGTCCCTTGTCTCCTGTTACCATCGACCTTAGACGCACAGTCCGGGACCCCCTACCCGAGATCCGCCGGTTTTGACAACGACATTGGTGCTTTCATTGAGAGTTTTACTGTGCCATCGTCAAAAGGGTTGATGGATCGCCTTGTCGTCAAGGAAAATATCACCTCCGGAGGAGCCCTGGCCCCAAACCAAACCCTTCGGCTGGGCGGCTTCATCATGACCGCCTATTCGGCCCTTAAGTTGACGATGACCTCTCGAGTCATCGAAAATCGCCTCCGTGTTGATTCAGAATACTCCAAACGGATTCATCTTTAAACGAACTCCTAGATTGCATCGCCGCCTTGGGAGTCGCTACAGACTACGATCGAATTGGGCATAAACCCGACCATCGAGAAATTAAAACTCCGTTGATCACCCACCAGATAGCGGTAGTCGAGGAGCAAGACAACTCTTCCTCTGTATTGGGGACGAACTATGTTTGGATCTCCGATCTTGAAGAGCCAGACACCCACCGGCAGAAAGACATGCCTTGTCCTCCGAACATAGAATCTGACGACAAGCCTAAAAAATCAGTTGATATCCCGGAGCCCGAACTGTTAAGTCAGGAAGATCTTCAGACTCCGGATCCAAAGTTGGGTCAGGGTTTGGATTTAAATCCACCCACCCACCCAGACATAAGCGCTCTCATGAGCATACAACAGCAGTCTCAGGAAACGGTCCACCAGTTCTGGGCCAGATTCCTCCTTGTCAAAGACAAGATTAAAGATTGCCGCGACGAAGACACGATCTCAGCGTTCTGCAACAATTGCACAGACGAAGGAATCCTTAACGCCATCAACCATCGTCGCATATTACACCTCGCTGACTTGGCAACTATCATATAGAAGTACAACGCAATGGAAAGTGCCTAGAAAACTCAGGCGGCCCGTTGGTGATCATCGGTCCCCACTCAACCCCTCGTTTAGGTGAAAAGGGCGCACCCTCGTGGCATGCCCGGTCCAATAGTAAAGAAATATAAGCCCATTACGGGGCGCGGAACCGTTCTGGAAGGATGGCTCGATGGGCCATGCAAAATACACACAACACCCGATAACACACCAACCCACAGCCTTAGAGCATGTTGGATACTCCGGCAAGTGGCCAAGAGCGGCGAGGATGTCCTCACCAAGAATACCCCAGAACAACACCCCCCAGAAGACGACAACCTCAAAGTATTGACGGTCTTCGAGACATTTGCTTCAAACAATAGGCGCAAAAGGGCACTCCGCAAACTCGCCGAAGTCTGCCAAATCGCAACAATAAACCCTTGGAACGACACGGCTATAACTTTTAATGTCGGTGACGAACCAAAATACAGGATAGTCTGAGCACCAGCCACCTTGGTCCTCAGTCCAATCGTGGACGGCTTTCGGCTCACCAAGGTTCTCATGGACGGCGGCAGCGGACTAAACCTCATCTATGAGGATACACTCCACAAAATGGAAATAGACAGGAGCCACATCAAGCAAAGCAGCACGACCTTCCGAGGAATCATTCCCATTCGGGAGGCGCGGTGTGCGGGAAAAATCACACTTGACGTGGTATTCGGCACGCCGGGGAATTATCGGTCCGAAGAGATAACCTTCCAAGTGGCCCCTTTCAACAGCGGATATCACGCCCTCTTGGGGCGAGATGCATTTACACGCTTCCAAGCTATACCTCATTATGGGTACATGAAGCTTAAGATGCCCGGGCCCAATGGCATAATCACTCTCGCCAGTGATCCGGACATAGCACTTCGCGCTGAAAATAAAACCGCATCCCTGGCCCTTGAGGCATTATCTGAAGCCCTCGCGGCCGAAGAATTAACCGCTTGCGCTCCACGGTGGACATGGACGATGTGATCCTAGGCCAACGACCCAAATCCACCTCCTTCAAACTGGCAGAAGAAATAATCAAATTCCAAGTCCATCCAACGGACCCCAAGAAGACATCATCTATTGGAGCACAACTAGACCCAACGGTTGACGCCGCGCTACGAGAGATCCTGCGCAAGAACTGGGATATATTCGCCTGACACCCTTCTAATATGCCAGGAATCCCACGCAAGTTGGCGGAACACAGCCTCAATATATTGAAGGGATACAAACCGGTCAAGCAAACACTGCGGCGCATTTTCAAACCCAAACGGCAAGCTATGGGGGAGGAGCTAGCCAAGCTAATAGAGCCCTGATTCATTAGAGAAATAAAACACCCGGACTGGCTGGCAAACCTGGTGATGGTGCCAAAGAAGGACAAATCCTGGCGCCTGTGCGTCGATTTCAAAGACCTCAATAAGGCTTGCCCCAAGGATCCCTCCCCCCTCCCCCGCATTGACCAGATCATTGATGCTACCGCAGGACATGACTCACTGTGCTTCCTCGACGCATATTCCGGATACCATCAAATTAAAATGGAGGAGTCCGATCAAGCCGCAACAGCATTCATTACCCCATATGGGCATTCTGCTTCAACACCATGCCCTTCAGGCTCAAAAACGCCGGCGCCACCTACCAACGCATGATTCAAACATGCCTGGAGAAACAGATCGGCAAGACAGTTCAAGCATATGTGGACGACGTCGTCATCAAAACCAGACACGTCGAGACACTCATAGACGATTTACGTCTCACATTCGCCAACCTCCGTGCATATGACATTAAGCTCAATCCGGAAAAGTGTGTTTTTGGCGTCCCCGCTGGAAAACTGTTGGGCTTCATCATTTCCAATAGAGGAATTGAAGCAAATCCAGCCAAAATCCGAGCTTTGTCACAACTGGCTACGCCAACGGACCTTAAACAGGTCCAAAAACTCACAGGTTGCGTGGCAGCTTTAAGCCGCTTTATCTCCAGATTGAGAGAAAAGGCATTACCACTCTATCGCCTTCTACGGCGCAGCGATCACTTCGAGTGGACGGATGCGGCAACGTCCGGAGTGGAAGAAATAAAAGCCCTTCTAGCGAGCAACCCAATCCTGGCCGCGCCGAACATCGTCGAACCCATGTTATCATACATATCGGCAACACACCAGGTGGTGAGCGCCGTGCTCGTCGTTGAACGAGAACAGGACGGACACAAATTCCCGCTTCAGAAGCCAGTATACTACGTATCCACTGTCCTCACACCATGCAAATCCCGGTACCCCCATTATCAAAAGATAGCATACGCGGTCTTCATGGCATCCCGGAAGCTACGACACTACTTCCAGGAGTGTTCGATAACGATGGCTTCCAAAGTACCACTCAATGACATAATAAAGAACGGCGATGCTACGGACCGGATCGCCAAATGGGAAATTGAGCTCCTTCCATTCGACATAACATAGAAGCCGCGTCGAGCCATTAAATTCCAAGTACTAGCCGACTTCGTCGCCGAATGAACAGAGGCCGAACTCCCTAAAGAGTACGGTACATATTCCAACTGGGTTATGTATTTTGATGGTTCAAATGCTGGCAAGGCTAGGAGCGGGTGTCGTTTTAACGTCCCCCACTGGAGACGTCGTCCAGTACGTACTCCAGAATTATACACAGACTCCAATAACACACCGAATACGAGGCCTTATTACATGGTCTTCGCATGGCTGCCTCCATGGGCATACAACGCCTGGAAGTGCGCGGGGACTCAAACCCCGCAATATCTCAAATAAATGGAGACTTCGATGACGGCTTATCGCAATGCCGTCCTAAAAATGTCGGCTCGATTCGAGGGGCTCGAGTTTCATCACGTAGCCCGAGAAAGTAATCAAGCGGCGGACGTCCTTGCTCGCATTAGCGCCAAGCATGACCCCGTCCCACCTAACATCTTTCTGGAAAGGCTTTTTAAGTTGTCCGTGGTGTGGCAAGGGGAGAGCGGCAACAGCAGTCCGGATCCGAACACAACCCCAGATCCCGAACACACCGATATCATCGGGGGCTTAGCCACCGAAATAACACCGTCGGCCCATCTCATTATAGCAGTCATTGCCCCATGGACCGAACCCTTCTTGGCCTACCTTAACAGGAAGGAACTCCCTGAGGATCAGAATGAGGCCCGTCGCATTGTCCGGCGTTCGAAGGCCTACAAGGTCCACGACGGAGAGCTCTACAAGAAAAGCGCTACCAGAGTCCTTCAAAGATGTATCTCCGACGAAGATGGGCGGCAGCTCCTGGCTGAAATTCATGCCGGTCTCGGCGGGCACCACGCCGCAGCTCGGGCCCTTGTTAGCAAGGCCTTCCATACAGGTTTTTATTGGCCGACGGCCCGAGCAGATGCATAGGACCTTGTCCAACGTTGCGTCGGATGCCAACTCTTCGCCAACAAAAGCCATATGCCCCCCACCGCCCTACAAACAATCCCCATCACTTGGCCTTTCGCGGTCTGGGGGCTCGATATGGTCGGACTCCTTAAAGGAGGAAGCCATAAGAAAAAGTATCTGCTGGTCATGGTGGATAAATTCAGTAAGTCGATAGAGGCCAAACCATTTAAAACGGCCGAGTCCAGGATGGTTATAAAATTCATATCCGGTGTTGTACACTGTTATGGTGTTCCACACAGCATCATCACCGATAACGGCTCCAATTTCACAGCCGATGAGGTGAAAACCTGGTGCGCTAATCTGGGCATCAAGCTCGATTACGCCTCTGTCTATCATCCGCAAACAAACGGTCAAGTCGAACGAGCCAATGGTCTTATTATGAGCGGCATCAAGCCTAGACTAGTGCGGTCTTTGAAAGAATCAGACAAGCACTGGGTTGAGGAGCTCGACTCTGTACTCTGGGGGCTGTGGACCACGCCCAATCGCACTACCGGATATACACCTTTCTTCATGGTGTATGGCGCAGAGGCAGTGTTACCCTGCGACATTATTCATGACTCACCTCGAGTGCGCATGTACGAAGAGAGAGGCTGAGCTTGATCGGCAGGACAACTTAGATGCCCTGGAGGAGGAGCGCGACGTCGCAAAAGTCTGTTCCACATTTTATCAACAGCAGGCTCGCAGGTATCAAAGCAGAGAAGTGCAGGCCAAGACTTATAATGTTGGCGAACTCGTTCTACGCCTGCCGGAGAAGAAAAAGGACAAACTCAAGCCCAAGTGGGAGGGTCCCTTCATCGTTGACGAAGTTCTCACCGGAGGAGCGTACTGCCTGCGCGACGCGTCAGACAATCGCCTAGAGCCGAACCCCTGGAACGCGGCCAGACTTCGAAGATTCTATGCCTAGCGCCGAACTCTTTGTTCGTCTCCTTCCCCCTATTGTTTCCATCATTTTTTCTCTCTTTTCATTTTTTCTCTTTAGCCGTAAAGCTTTCGTGCGGCTAGCCAGTGCACCCCTGACGTATACATCTTTGAATATGTACATCCATTACACCTGGGGGCTTCTTGGACAGAAGCTTGCTATTATCATTATTATTATTTTCAGAGCATTAAGCTCATCACATATGCGTTTTTTCCCATATGTACCTTTTCTTCGCCATTATATGCATCGATATGACTTAAGTTTTGGCCAAGCTGGGTTGCCTGGCTCCTGTGCTTATGCCCTACGTTCCCGTTAGTTCGACTAGGGCATAAAGGGAGCACCTCTGCGATTGTTACTGCCGGGTCATTCGGATGTGTACCTCAGACTGGGTGAAGCCAAAAGCTAGCGTTCTTAAGGGAATATTCAGTCGGTGAATTAAAGATGTTTTCGTATTCACTCCATTGTGAACCCCCAGAAGTTAGATATACTGCGATTCTTCAATCACAGTTCGGACATGCACATTAACGCATGCACACCCAGGGAAAGGAACCCTTAACAGAAATATTCTCTCTGGAAGATGTTTCTTACAATCTAAATGTAATATAACATAACTAGCCGGATACAACTTGTTTTTCAAGCAACTATGACCCCTACGGCTGGTTTCCACGCATACTCCGGTTTATTTCGCCGCTCAGGTATTCGGAAGCACTCCGCACCTTCGGGTCCAGAGGTTGAAGCGAAAAGGTCTGCCATGACAATCGTTTTACAATTCAGCTAGAATTACATATGTCAAGGAAAGTACATAGTCACTTGGACTAAAAAATTCCTCCTCTATATCGTCCAACAGGCTGTCTAACTTGCAATCATGTTGGGAGTATTTGGCGGCCACTGCTACTTGGTCATGTACCAGACTAACGAGAACTTCTTTTCCATCTGACCCTAGAGGTCCGACCCGGGCCATGCGATTTGGATCAAGCTTGGTATACCATGTTTTCACCATGGCCCAAGCCTCTCGCGCACCCTCCCGGCAGGCCGATATTTTCCATAATCGGATACGCCGCCGCGCTCCCTTGAATAGCTCTACAAGCTCCTCCATACTTCCTGGAGGAGAGGCGGATGGCCATAAGGCCTTGGCAACACTCTGCATTGCCTGCCGAGCTTGCTCGTGCAGTTGCGACAACCCTTGCAGCAGATCGTCCGACAATCCGGACATCTCCTCTTCGGGACGGCCCGTCAGCATACGTTTAAACATAACTCTATCAGTTCCTTTCATCTCCGAACTGTCATAAGGTAAGTTCGGCCACATACTGAATATGCCGCCTCGCAGCCTTTTATTCTCCTTCACGAAGTCGGCCAGCTGCGCCCGCACATCTTTCAGTTCCTCGCCTAGCTGAGTGTTGGAATCCTGGAGTTTGTTTTTCTCCTCTCTGACTCGGGTCAGAACGCGCTCGCCTGCGGCGTGTGGTCTTTTTGCCTCTTTCTCGCCCATTTGAGCGGCTTTCAATTTCTCCTCCAGTTGGTCTGACGACCCTGTTATGAGATAAGCAACAGCATTAGCACAAGCTGGTATATAATTACTGTTTCTCAATGGAGGGAAATATTACCAGAGGATGCCTTCTTGGACTTTTCGAGTTCGGCGTTAACAGAAGTTAGCTGTGTCCGACACTTTTCCAGCTCCTGGGCTAGCAGGTCGTTCTTCTCCGCAAGAATCTGGTTATACAAGGATCCTTAAATCATTTGTACCAACTGCTTCAAGTCTGGGGCTACTGGCACATGGTTATCATATTCGGACAAAGTAAACTTACATGCCCATCTTTTAAATGCTCCTTTGTGGCTCTGTTAAGCCCATCTCGAGCAGCCCGGATGTATGCATCAGCCGAGCTGAAGGCACTAAACGCCTCTTTTGAGAAGCGGGGATCTCGTAAAACGGCCCTCCGGCGCCGATGATTCATGGTGCTCTCCACTTCCGAGTTGGTGACGGACATATCTTCCGAGCCCTCAGCCGAAGGACAGTCCGACGCCACTCCCATATCGGGCCCCGTCTCCCCGGTTGGGACCGAATCCTGGCTGTTGGGAGTACGACTGGCCGGGTCCCCGGACATAGTCCGACGAACTCTTTTCCTGATGCAGGACAAACAAAAATATCACAGTCGGATGCTTCTGCCAAGGGGCATATTTGCAAATCCATACCTCTTCGATGAAGGCTCAGCCGTATCTTCGTTCGCCTTCCTCTTCGAAGGCTTGCCCGGCGTGGGGATCGCTCTCTTGGGAGATGCCCCTGGGGCAGCATGGCGCTCTTCCGAACGCTGATACGTCTCCAACGTATCTATAATTTTTTATTGCTCCATGCTATTATATATTCTGTTTTGCATGTTTAATGGGCTTTATTATACACTTTTATATTTTTTTGGGACTAACCTATTAACCCAAGGCCCAGTGCAAATTGTTGTTTTTTTGCCTATTTGAGTGTTTCGCAGAAAAGGAATATCAAATGGAGTCCAAACGGAAAGAAACCTTCGGGAGCGTGATTTTTGGAACAAACATGATCTAGAGGACATGGAGTGGACGTCATGAAACGAATGAGGAGGCCATGAGGCAGGGGCGCGCCCTCCACCCTCGTGGGCCCCTCGTGGCTCCACCGACCTACTTCTTCCTCCTATATATACCTATGTACCCAGAAACCATCGAGGGGAACCACGAAAACCTAATTCCATCGCCGCAACCTTCTGTACCCGTGAGATCCCATCTTGGGAACTTTTCTGGCGCTCTGCCGGAGGGGGCAACGATCACGGAGGGCTTCTACATCAACACCATAGCCTCTCCGATGATGTGTGAGTAGTGTACCACAGACCTTCGGATCTCAATGCAAAGTTCTCCTCGATCTTCTTGGAGATCTATTCGATGTAACTCTTTTTGCGGTGTGTTTGTCGAGATCCGATGAATTGTGGGTTTATGATCAAGATTATCTATGAAAAATATTTGAATCTTGTTTGAATTCTTTTATGTATGATTGGTTATCTTTGCAAGTCTCTTCGAATTATCAGTTTGGTTTGGCCTACTAGATTGATCTTTCTTGCAATGGGAGAAGTGCTTAGCTTTGGGTTCAATCATTTGGTGCTCGATCCCAGTGACAGTAGGGGAAATGACACATATTGTATTGTTGCCATCGAGGATAAAAAGATGGGGTTTATATCATGTTGCTTGATTTTATCCCTCTACATCATGTCATCTTACCTAATGTGTTACTCTGTTCTTATGAACTTAATACTCTAGATGCATGCTGGATAGCGGTCGATGTGTGGAGTAATAGTAGTAGATGCAGGAAGGAGTCCGTCTACTTGTCACGGACGTGATGCCTATATACATGATCATGCCTAGATATTCTCATAATTATGCATTTTTCTATCAATTGCTCGACAGTAATTTGTTCACCCACCGTAACACTTATGCTATCTTGAGAGAAGCCACTAGTGAAACCTATGGCCCCTGGGTCTATTTTCCATCATATTAATCTCCCGTCAATGAGCTATTTCTGTCACCGTTTATTTTGCAATATTTTATTCTTTATTATAAAAATACCAAAAATATTATCTTAGCATCTCTATCAGATCTCACTTTTGCAAGTGCCCATGAAGGGATTGACAACCCCTTTATCGCGTTGGTTGCAAGCTTCTTATTTGTTTGTGTAGGTACGAGGGACTTGCGTGTGGCCTCCTACTAGATTGATAACTTGGTTCTAAGAAACTGAGGGAAATACTTACGCTACTTTGCTGCATCACCCTGTCCTCTTCAAGGGAAAACCAACACATGCTCAAGAGGTAGCAAGAAGGATTTCTGGCGCCGTTGCCGGGGAGTCTACGCACTAGTCAAGACATACCAAGTACCCATCACAAACTCTTATCCCTCGCATTACATTATTTGCCATTTGCCTCTCGTTTTCCTCTCCCCCACTTCACCTTTGCCGTTTTATTCGCCCTCTCTTTTCGTTTGCCTCTTTTTCGCTTTCTTCCTATGTGTTCATTCTCTGTACTACCGTCATGTCTGAAACGGGGGAGGCTATCATTGATAAGGATAATAGTATGGAAAACTTTGATGTTTTTGTTGATCCTCTTGAATATCCTACTATTTTACACACTAAAAAGTTTTGGATTGGTAGCGGTAATATTATTGGGAAAGGAGTTCTTCAAGATTTCTTTACTTGTGCCGGTACCTTACCCTCTAGGGGTGGGTCTATTCTTCATAGAACTAGTAGTCTTGCGGAGGCTATATCCTTGCTCATAGTTGAAATTGAAAGACAATTTATTCATTTGCATCCTTGCATACAAAGGATCTTTCTAGAGTTCTCCAATATAGAGCATTCTTCTGTTAAGCGAGCTGCTACTATCTTTTTGGCACATGAGTTCAGATTTATAATGGAAGAGGCCAATGAAATATTTGCGCATTATAGGGTGGACGCTGGTCGTCCTTCCATAGAGGCTATTCTTTTTAATCAAGAAAATTTAATGCGCTTAAGATCCGTAGATCATGTTGCTTACAATGAAAACCTTAGAAAAAGGTTCCTACCGATGTTCTAGTTGATAGAATTTCCAAACTTAATGATGACTTTGCTATTCAGAACAACGGGTTAGGTTTTTATCTTGAACAAAAGCTCATGACTTATTGCCAAAAGAATGCTTATAATGATGATTTGGTTGTGCAATATAACGGGCCAAAGGAGGAACCCATACCCGCCGAGCTTGACCTTGGGGACTTTTGCCCTATTAAATTTAGCCCTTTTGATTACTTTTGCTTGCCACAAAGAAAACTTTCTGCTGAACGTAGGTAATATGAGATGAGTTTTCGTGATTTACCCTACTATCATTATGGCAATACCTAGATCTATCCTTGCCTTTATGCCTAGCTAGGGGCGTTAAACGATAGCGCTTGTTGGGAGACAACCCAATTTTATTTTAGTTTTTTGCTTTTTGGTTCTGTTTAGTAATAAATAATCCATCTAGCTTCTTTTTAGATGTGGTTTTGTGTTTTAATTAGTGTTTGTGCCAAGTAGAACCTTTGGGAATACTTGGGGAAAGTCTTTGCGATCTTGCTGTAAAAAACAGAAACTTTAGCGCTCACGAGATTAGCTACAACTTTTTACTGGAGAGTGATATTTAGTTGATTATTTTTGCAGATGATTAGTAGATAAATTCCACACGCCCAGCAATTTATTTTAGAATTTTTGGAGTTCCAGAAGTTTGCGTTAGTTACAGATTACTACAGACTGTTCTGTTTTTGACAGATTCTGTTTTTCGTGTGTTGTTTGCTTATTTTGATGAATCTATGGCTAGTAATGGAGTTTATGAAACATAGGAAAGTTGGAATACAGTAGGTTTAACACCAATATAAGTAAAGAATGAGTTCATTACAGTACCTTAAAGTGGTGTTTTGTTTTCTTTCGCTAACGGAGCTCACGAGATTTTCCGTTAAGTTTCGTGCTGTGAAGTTTTCAAGTTTTGGGTAAAGATTTGATGGATTATGGAACAAGGAGTGGAAAGAGCCTAATCTTGGGGATGCCCAAGGCACCCCAAGGTAAAATCTAAGGACAACCCAAAAGCCTAAGCTTGGGGATGCCCCGGAAGGCATCCCCTCTTTTGTCTCCGTCGATCGGTAACTTTACTTGGAGCTATATTTTTATTCACCACATGATATGTGTTTTGCTTGGAGCGTCTTGTATGATTTGAGTCTTTGCTTGTTAGTTCTCCACAATCATACTTTCTGTACACACCTTTTGAGAGAGACACACATTATTCAGAGTTTATTAGAATATTCTATGTGCTTCACTTATATCTTTTGAGTTAGACAATTTTGCTCTATGTGCTTCACTTATATCTTTTAGAGCACGGTGGTGGTTATATTTTATAGAAATAATTGATCTCTCATGCTTCACTTATATTATTTTGAGAGTCCTTTAGAACAGTAGGGTAATTTTCTTTGGTTATAAAATTGGTCCTAATATGATAGGCATCCAAGATAAAAACTTTTAAGTGCATTGAATACTAAGAGAAGTTTGATACTTGATAGTTGTTTTGAGATATAAAGGTGGTAATATTAAAGTTGTGCTAGTTGAGTAGTTGTGAATTTCATTAATACTTGTGTTGAAGTTTGCAAGTCCCGTAGCATGCACGTATGGTAAATGTTATGTAACAACTTTGAAACATGAGGTGTTCTTTGATTGTCATCCTTATGAGTGGCGGTCGGGAACGAGCGATGGTCTTTTCCTACCAATCTATCCCCCTAGGAGAATGCGCGTAGTGCTTGGTTTTTGATGACTTGTAGATTTTTTCAATAAGTATGTGAGTTCTTTATGACTAATGTTGAGTCCATGGATTATACGCACTCTCAACCTTCCATCATTGCTAGCCTCTTCGTACCGTGCATTGCCCTTTCTCACCTTGAGAGTTGGTGCAAACTTCGCCGGTGCATCCAAACCCCGTGATACGATACGCTCTATCACACATAAACCTCCTTATATCTTCCTCAAAACAGCCACCATGCCTACCTATTATGGCATTTCCATAGCCATTCTGAGATATATTGCCATGCAACTTTCCACCGTTTCGTTTATTATGACATGCTTTATCATCGTCATATTGCCTTGCATGGTCATGTAGTTGACATCGTATTTGTGGCAAAGCTACCATGCATATTATTCATACATGTCACTCTTGATTCATTACCCTTCCTGGTACACCGCCGGAGGCATTCATATAGAGTCGTACTTTGTTCTAGTATCGAGTTGTAATCATTGAGTTGTAAATAAATAGAAGTGTGATGATCATCATTAATAGAGCATTGTCCCAAATAAAAAAGGGGAGAAAGGCCAAATAAAAAAAGGCCCAAAAAAGAAAAAAAGAGAAATAAAAAGGGATAGTGCTACTATCCTTTTTCCACACTTGTGCTTCAAAGTAGCACCATGATCTTTATGATAGAGAGTCTCTTGTTTTGTCACTTTCATATACTAGTGGGAATTTTTCATTATAGAACTTGGCTTGTATATTCCAACAATGGGCTTCCTCAAATTCCCTAGGTCTTTGTGAGCAAGCAAGTTGGATGCATACCCACTTAGTTTATCTTGTTGGGCTTTTATACGTTTATAGCTCTAGTGCATCCGTTGCACGACAATCCCTACTCCTTGCATTGACATCAGTTGATGGGCATCTCCCTAGCCCATTGATTAGCCGCGTCAATGTGAGACTTTCTCCTTTCTTGTCTTCTCCACACAACCCCCATCATTATATTCTCTTCCACCCATAGTGCTATATCCATGGCTCACGCTCATGTATTGCGTGAAAGTTGAAAAAAGTTTGAGATTACTAAAGTATGAAACAATTGCTTGGCTTGTCATTGGGGTTGTGCAAGATGAGAGCATTCTTGTGTGATGAAAATGAAGCATGGACAAACTATATGATTTTGTAGGGATGAGCTTTCTTTGGCTATTTTATTTTGAGAAGACATAATAGCTTAGTTAGTATGCTTGAAGTATTATTATTTTTATCCCAATATTAAACTTTTACCTTGAATCTTTCAGATCTGAACATTCAAGTCAAAATAAAGAAAATTACATTAAAGAATATGCTAAGTAGCAGTCCACATCAGAAATTCTGTTTTTATCATTTACCTACTCGAGGACGAGCATGAATTAAGATTGGGGATGCTTGATACGTCTCCAACGTATCTATAATTTTTTATTGCTCCATGCTGTTATATATTCTGCTTTGGATGTTTAATGGGCTTTATTACACACTTTTATATTATTTTTGGGACTAACCTATTAACCCAAGGCCCAGTGCAATTTTTTGTTTTTTTCCCTATTTCAGTGTTTCGCAGAAAAGGAATATCAAACGGAGTCCAAACGGAATGAAACCTTCGGGAGCGTGATTTTTGGAACAAACGTGATCCAGAGGACTTGGAGTGGACGTCAAGAAACGAACGAGGAGGCCACGAGGCAGGGGGCGCGCCCTCCACCCTCGTGGGCCCCTCGTGGCTCCATCGACCGACTTCTTCCTCCTACATATACCTACGTACCCCGAAACCATCGAGGGGCACCACAAAAACCTTATTCCACCGCCGCAACCTTCTGTACCCGTGAGATCCCATCTTGGGGCCTTTTCTGGCACTCTGCCGGAGGGGGCAACAATCACGGAGGGCTTCTACATCAACACTATAGCCTCTCCGATGATGTGTGATTAGTTACCACAGACCTTCGGGTCCATAGTTATTAGCTAGATGGCTTCTTCTCTCTCTTTGAATCTCAATACAAAGTTATCCTTGATCTTCTTGGAGATCTATTCGATGTAACTCTTTTTGCAATGTGTTTGTCGAGATCCGATGAATTGTGGGTTTATGATCAAGATTATCTATGTACAATATTTGAATCTTCTCTGAATTCTTTTATGTATGATGGGTTATCTTTGCAAGTCTCTTCGAATTATCAGTTTGGTTTGTCCTACTAGATTGATCTTTCTTGTAATAGGAGAAGTGCTTAGCTTTGGGTTCAATCATGCGGTGCTTAATCCCAGTGACAGTAGGGGAAATGACACGTATTGTATTGTTGCCATCGAGGATAAAAAGATGGGGTTTATATCATATTGCTTGAGTTTATCCCTCTACATTATGTCATCTTACCCTAATGCGTTACTCTGTTCTTATGAACTTAATACTCTAGATGCATGCTGGATAGCGGTCGATGTGTGGAGTAATAGTAGTAGATGCAGGCAGGAGTCGGTCTACTTGTCACGGACGTGATGCCTATATACATGATCATGCCTAGATATTCTCATAATTATGCACTTTCTATGAATTGCTCGACAGTAATTTGTTCACCCACCGTAACACTTATGCTATCTTGAGAGAAGCCACTAGTGAAACCTATGGCCCCTGGGTCTATTTTCCATCATATTAATCTCCCATCAACGAGCTATTTCTGTCGCCGTTTATTTTGCAATCTTTTAATCTTTATTATAAAAATACCAAAAATATTATCTTATCATCTCTATCAGATCTCACTTTTGCAAGTGGCCGTGAAGGGATTGACAACCCCTTTATCGCGTTGGTTGCAAGGTTCTTATTTGTTTGTGTAGGTACGAGGGACTTGCGTGTGGCCTCTTACTGGATTGATACCTTGGTTCTAAAAAACTGAGGGAAATACTTACGCTACTTTGCTGCATCACCCTTTCCTCTTCAAGGGAAAACCAACACATTCTCAAGAGGTAGCAAACGCCTCCCCTTTTGAGCACAGAACGGTGCGGTGGGTGAGGCAGAATGAGAGAACTCTTTTGGATGAGATGTCTCCTGATTACTTACGTGTGAAGCAGGGACAAGACCGGGATAATCGGCGGTGGTGGCCACTTCTGTGCCGTCATAGCTCGCCTGGTAAAACACCCCGTCCTCGAGCACCACGAATATATCCGGATCCTCTTCAAATCTGGGGTCAAGGTCCCGATTGTGGCCCTCGGGCTGCGGGGCAGGGCTGTGAAGCCCTTCGGAAATCTTTCGCCAGTGCTGTTATAAATGGACGGATTAATATTCATTGAAAGTAGTTCAGGGAGTGGGGTGAGTAGAGCAGAGTAGTTGGGACTTACCCAGCTAGGACGACTGTACATGGATATCCATCTCTGCGCTTGATACGCATAAATTCCTCTTCCTCCCCTTTGAAGAGCTCGGCCAATATTTTGGCCAAAGCGGCGGGAGTATCCGGACCCTTCCGGCCGTAGCAGGAGGCGTCATCTTCCCCATTGTAGTGCCACATGGGGACACCTTTGTATTGGAGTGGCTGAACCCCCCACACTATGGAAGTCGCCATTACTTCGACTATTGATAATCCGAACTTAGCGAGCATCCTTATCTTGCTCATGAGATGACAAACTTCCGCACTATCTTCCTCCTCGAGGCTCCGAGGGCGCCAGCTGTGGCGTTTCTTCAAAGGAACGTTTGTGAACTCGAGAAGACCCCTCCGAACTGGGTCAGGGAGTGCGACGTCCTCAATATAGAACCATTCCGAAGGCCACTCTTCGGATGCCTTCTTTGGTGTGCCGGACATGTATCCGGTCTCGGCGATGCGCCATATTTCGGCTCCGCCCACTTCAAATATTGATCCCTCGCGGTTGCGCGGGACGAGGTAGAATAGCTTCCTCCACAATTCAAACTGGGCCTCACAACCCAGGAACAGCTCACAAAGAGCGACATAACCCGCGATATGCAGAATGGAGGCAGGAGTAAAGTTGTGCAGCTGGAGGCCGTAATACTCCAGAAGCCCTTGGAGGAACGGATGAATTGGAAATCCGACACCTCTTAGCAGATAAGGGACGAAGCACACTCGTTCCCCCTTGGATGGATTGGGGAAATTTTTAGCTTGGGCCCCGCCATTGAAGGAGGTTAGTCCTGCTCGAACAGGGGCTAGACCTGCGGGGGGAAGGAATCCCTGTGTTTGCAGCTTCACCAGCTGACCGTGAGACACGGAACATCTCTCCCACTCGCCTTTTTCTGGGCCGCAGGGATGGGAGGAAGAGCTGGGAACGCTAGCCATGCTGGAATGGACTTTTCTGGCGAAGCTCTGAGGATTTTTTCCGTGTGTTGCTGAATGGATCTGAGATCCAATCTCTTTAATAGACGCTTTTCTTACATGGCTGGGGTGTTATGTGCAAAAATACCCTGACCTCTCGCATTCGCTCGACACGTGGAGGCTGAAGTTGATTACACAGAAGCTGAGGGGTATGACATTAAATGGAAGGCCGAATACATCTCTTTGAAGTCATCGGAGGAGGAACCCGCCTTGCAATGCCGAAGACAATCTGCGCGCCGGACACCTCGTCATTGAAGCCTAGTTCGGGGGCTACTGAGGGAGACCTGGACTAAGGGGTCCTCGGGCGTCCGGCCTATTAGCTATGGGCCGGACTGATGGGCTGTGAAGATATGAAGACAAAAGACTCTACCCGTGTCCGGATGGGACTCTCCTTGGCATGGAAGGCAAGCTTGGCGATCAAATATGAAGATTCCCTTCTCTCTAACTGACTTGGTGTAACCCTAATCCGCTCCGATGTCTATATAAACCGGAGGGCTTAGTCCGTAGAGGATATATATGCAATCATAGTCATACAGGCTAGACTTCTAGGATTTTAGCCATTACGATCTCGTGGTAGATCAACTCTTGTAACACCCATATTCATCAAGATCAATGAAGCGGGAAGTAGGGTATTACCTCCATAGAGAGGGCCCGAACCTGAGTAAACAACGTGTCCCCTGTCTCCTGTTACCATCGACCTTAGACGCACAGTCTGGGACCCCCTACCCGAGATCCGCCGGTTTTGACACCGACAGGGAGTGCCACCATCAAGCTTCTCCTTCAGCCTTGGGCGCCGCCATCACCCGCAAGAAGTGCCCCGTCGTCGACAACATCGCCGTCGCCCGTGCCGTCAGCCATGGCCGTAGGGTCGGTGGCGCCATCAGCCGGGGTCGCGGGGTCGATGGCGAGGAACTTTTTCAGCAGGGCCTCCACCTTGTCCTTCACGGCTTCGGCGGCGGGGGTGCAGTGCTCCTTGTCCACAGGCTCAAGCAGGGCTCCGAGGTCGGTGCTGGGGTCGCAAAGATGGATGTGGCTGAAGACGCGCGTCATAGCCAAGGCGGAAAGCGCGCAAGCTTCCCCCTCCACCATGGGGCCGACTCCATCAACAACGCCCTCGAGCACCGTGACGAGCTGGGGGAGCAGCTCGGCGGGGCCTTCCTCAGCAGTCACCAACGGCTCCTTCAACCCCCTCCCGTAGAGTTCCCGTAGTGCCTTGCGGGACCTCTACTGAAGAGAATTGAAGGCGGCATGATCATTAGCAAGAACCTTCGCCTTGGCCTCCAGCCGGGCCTTCTCCGCCTCCACCTCCTCCTTCAGCTTCTTCAGGCGGCTGCGCTCCGCGGCCTGCTCCCGTGCCGATTGCTCCAGCTCGGTGTCACGATCGGCGCCCGCATCTTCCCGAGCCTTCAGCTTCTCCTCTTGCGCCTCGCGCTAACGAGCCTCGGCGGCCCGCTCGTTGTGCAGGGTCTCCAGCTCGGCCTCCGCCACCCGGCAGCGCTCCTCGGCAACATCGGCATCCTTCATCGTCACATCACGGGCTGCCCCGGCTAGGCCGGCAGCCCGTTCACCCTCCTCGGAGGCCTCTACGGCTTGGCTCCATGCCGCTCTGTCGGACGCGTCAGATCGCAACCATCCCGAGATCAACTCCAGGCGCCCCGACGCCAGGCTACGGTCGGTGCCTTGAAGGTCGTCGCGAAGCTGGGACAGTGCAGAAAGAGCCTCCTCCAGAGCGTCAGGCGAAGCAGGAGGATCATGGCCCAAAGGTGTGATGGAAGGGGGAGGAGGCAGCATCGGAGCCAAGATCAGCATGTTAGCAGCGGCAGAGGGGGCCTGGGGCTCCGGAGCCTTCGGAACCTAAGCAGGCGAGCTGAGGGCGATCGCCTCCGGAGCCAGCTTGGCTACAGAAGTCGCCCTCTCCTGAGGCCGGGCCCCCAAGTCTCGCGAGGATGACCCAGCCACAGAGGCGCAAGCGCCATCACCAGCCTTCTGCGCCGGGGGTGGTGCGGCCGCGGCAAGCTGCTGGGTCTTGCGGATCACGGCAGTCTCCTTCTTATTCTTCATCACCGGAATCAGCCTAACCATACAAAGGGAGGAATCAAGACACTTCAACAGGAGCAGGTGATGCGGAGCATCCCACGTTCATCCCCATGTACACTCCGACTACTCTCCAAGCCCCAAGGATACATAAGGTGAGACGTCGACTATACACCATTGCACACAAGGTGAACTCGCTCCTCTTCGAACCATCACTTTCCATATGTGAGACATGGCTACTACCTCAAATATATGTGCTATGCATGACCAGGAACAAAGAGCAAGACCATGGACAAGACGGCGAGGACACCAAGTACAAGGAGCTGCCAAAGAAGCTCCAGCGAGCGGGCGTCCGGCTCCACCGGACGACCGGCGCCTGAAGCACAACCAACGCCAGCTACATCCACTACAAAAAAAAGACACATCCGTGACATTTTGGGCCGAACGAATTTTTTTCTGTCATACATATGACACTTCTATGACGATAATTGTGACAAAACCCGGTATCATCATAGATGTGGTGGGCTCCTAGTTCTATGACAAAATCATGACAGAAAATGGGCTTTTCGTCCTGGGCGGGCCGGAGATGCAGCTGCATGACATTCTTTGGGCCGTCGATGAAGGAAAAAACCGTGGTAGAAGCGAGGGCGAGGAAAATTTCGGGGAGTTCCCGGTTACGGTGGGAGGTCGGGGGCCGAGCGATGCGCGTTTCTCTCGTACACGTACGCGCGTGTGTGCGAGGCCTTGGCTCTAACTGAACCCGAGCGAGGCGTTGGGCTCTAACTGAACCCGAGCGATTGCACTGCAGGCTACGCGTTACTGAACCCGAGCGATCGATCGATGGCTGTTAACTGAACCCGATCGAGCGATTCCTTCGCTACTGCTGCTAACTGAAGCCGATCGATGCTGCCTCCGGATGAACAGTGAGCGTTGCTGGGGGGTTTGGATGAACAGTTCCCGGTGGGGGTGGATGAACAGGACCCGGTGGTGTTGCCTCTGGATGAACAGGACCCCGATCGATCGAGTCGGTTGGGGCTAGATGAACAGGACCCCGTGGAGGGCAGGATGAACAGGACCACCCCGTGGAGGGCAGAATGAACAGTAGACGGTGGAGGGCTGGATGAACAGTAGCCCGTGGAGGGGTTGTTGAACAGGAGCCCGTGGAGAGGGCTGGTTGAACAGTAGCCGGTGGAGTGGCGCGTGGTGGAGGCTGGATGAACAGTCGCAAGTGGAGGCTGGAGGAGGTGGACGGTGGATGAACAGTAGCCCGTGGAGGCTGGAGGGGGTCGACGGTGGAGATGAACAATGTCCCGTGGAGTCCCGTTTTGCGGTACGCCACACCCCTCCCAATGAATAGGACCCCCGTTTCGACCGTAGCGCTCCAACACAAGTTCGTTTCCTCCGTTTTGCGGTACGCCACACCCCTCCCGATCAACAAGACCCCCGTTTCGACCGTAGGAGGTCCGTTTGCTCCGTTTTGCGGTACGCCAGACCCCTCCTGATAAACAGGATCCCGTTTCAAACGTGGCCGGTCGACACCAGGCCGTTTCCTCCGTTCTGCGGTACGCCATGCCTCGTTTCCATCGGCTGTTCCGTCCAAGCCCTCCCGATGAACACGGCGACGCATTCCGTTCTGACCCAGCCGGTTGGCTCCCCATGAACACGACGACGACGCTGTTTCTCCGTTCTGACCCAGCCATGTACACGAGCCCTGGCCGTACGTATGCGCGAGTAGGCGTTCGAGACCCTGCCCGTATGTACGTATGTGGCCGTATTTTCTTTCTTGCACACTGGCCGCTGTACGTACGTGTACATGCTACGTGCGCGCCTCTACTACGACACGTGCGCGCCTCTACATCGACCAGTATGTACGTACACGTTCGCGACCAGAATGACAATGCTACGTACGCTTCGACCAGGTGGGTCCCGACTGTCAGGCACTTCCTTGCCTGTGAAGATGTAGCTGGTGGGTCCCAGCAGTCAGGGGGCGAATCATTTTTTTGCCCGGACGCACTTCCTTGCGTGCGAAGATGTAGCTGGTGGGTCCCCGCAGTCAGGGGGAAACATTTTTTTCGCGAAATACGGTGGCCCGTCCGGTGGGTCCCCGCTGTCAGGTGGAGGAATCATTATTTTCCGCGTAATAAGGAGGCACTTCCTTGCTGCGGCCGTGGACCCAGCTGTCAGCCTCTCCACGTATAGTCCACGTCCGATGGAAGTCGTTCCTTGACCACGTTGACCACGCCGCGCCGAGAGCACCAGGGCGGTGGACGACGGCGAGGCCTAGGAAGGGGACGACGGGGAGCCGGGGAAGACGCGGCAGTGGAAGCCCGCGCGGAGAGGAGTACGAGGGTTCACTGGTTCGGCTGCGGTGTGAGGCTGCCATCGCCGCAGGGCCTAGCCAGCGGTGGGAATAGTAGGGGGCGGTGAGGCCTCCGCGGCAGCACCGCCGGCCATGGGAGGCAGGAGCATGCGGCACGACCGGCGCTGCTTTGGGCGGCTGGAGCAAGAAGACCAAAGGTTGAAGAAGCACTACGGCCGTTGGATGGACATCGTACGGTCACTGGCGCTAGAATCGTTCATATTGACTAAAGTTGACAAAGGCCGCCGTCCCAGTCAACATAGTAGGCCCACAAGTCAGCCTCCCACCATGGTGGGTCCCAGCTAGCAGGGGGAGTATTCATTTTTTTGTGCGTAATAAGGAGGCACTTCCGGTGGGTCCGAGTTGACAGCGGGGGGAACGTTTTTTTGTGAAATAAGCTGGCCCGTCCGGTGGGTCCCAGCAGTCAGGGAGGAAACGTTTTTTTCGCGAAATAAGGTGGCCCGTCCGGTGGGTCCCTGCTGTCAGGTGGAGGAATAATTATTTTGCACGTAATAAGGAGGCACTTCCTTGCGGCCGCCTGGACCCAGCTGTCAGCCTCTCCACGTATAGTACCCTTCCGATGGAAGTCGGTCGTTGACCACGTTGACCACGCCGCGCCGAGAGCACCAGGGGGTGGTCTGGACAACGGCGAGGCCTAGGAAGGGGACGACGCGGAGCCGGGGAAGACGCAGCAGTGGAAGCCCGCGCGGAGAGGAGTACGAGGGTTCACTGGTTCGGCTGCGGTGTGAGGCTGCCGTCGCCGCAGAATAACAGGGGGTGTGGGTGAGTAGAGGGATGGCCTGGCCAGCGGTGGGAGTAGTACGGGGCGGTGAGGCCTCCGCGGCATCACAGCCGCCCACGGGAGGCAGGAGCACGCGACACGACCGGCGCTGCTTTGGGCGGCTGGAGCAAGAATACCAAAGGTTGAAGAAGCACTACGGCTGTTGGATGGACATCGTACGATCACTGCAGCTAGAATTGTTTATATTGACTAAGTTGACAAAGCCCTTGGTACGCGTCAACTTAGTAGGCCCACAGCTCGGATTTGGCAGAGAACATATAGCCCATTTGCGATTTGTAAGAATGTACAGCCCATTTTTTAATTCTAATGGAATTTACTACAGCCCATTTACAGTTTGTTAAAAGTACAGCCCAACTTCTAGCTAGGACAACGATTAATAATTTCAAACAACCGCTCAAAACAGAATTCAAAAAAAATTCCCATATTTTGATGGGATCCGAAATATTTTTATCCGAAATTTCTAGTTAGGTTAAATATAATTTCAAAATAAAGTTGTATTACGTTAAAATCCAACGAAATATTGCGCGCGCAACAAGTAATGAAATTAAAATTTTCAAATTCCAAAAATAATATATTTTTCAAACTAATTACGTGTTTCGTGCATAATAACTGTCCAGTTATTATAATTACATCCCATTTATTATTTCTTAAAGTCAATTTTCTTGTTAAGCCTAATGCATACCTCCTAGGAAAGTTTGCAGCCCAGCGGGGCGGAGAATAACAAGTTGACCCGGATATTGTGTACAACTGTCGGCCCAGTTGCATTGCTGATGTTGAAAAAAAAGGCATGTGTAGTATAGTACAACCTAACATGGTTACTCAGCCCACATTCAGCGACGCCGGAAAGGCCCAAACAAGGCTTCTGTACAACTTTTTGAAGTCACTGAGCTCAATTAATAACTTAAGAAAAAAGTTAGATTACAGTGGAACCTAATTAAAAGCTGTCACGAGCAAATAAATAATTCAACGGGTCCCACTTGTGCGTGTGCGCGTGTGTGTGTGTGAGAGAGAGAGAGAGAGATAGAGATAGAGACCCATCGGTCGATGCTCGTAAATACATCTTTCAGCCACATGCATTGCTGATGCTCAGTAAAAACTTATATAGTTGACACAATCATATAGAACGGCACAATCAGGATGGAAGCAGTGGATCGCTACGGGAAGGGCTATGTTGAAACCAACGAAGTCGTACATAACGGTTCATCGTCTTTATCAATGACGGGGAAATATCTTGAATGTTGTGCAAAGAAAACAGATAGACAACACAATAAGTTCTGCTAGCACATTAAGTTGACGTACAGCCCTTTCTAAAAAAAGTTCAGGTACAAAATTAGAACATGTCACTATCAAATGTACTGGCATATCAGTGCTTCACACCCATAGCTCGGATTTAACTAGTATCTGACAAGATTCAATTGTTACCTCAAATTAGAGCACATCCAGGCAGCCAGCCCTGCCTCTTATCCCAAAGAAGCAGTGGCCTCCGCCGCGCGATGGAGTAGGCCGGTTGAGGAAGGCCAACGTCGTAGCGTCCTCACTGGCCTTGTAGATACCTATGTACACGATTTGCTCGTACACGTGGATGGACGAATTCTTGCAGGGCGAGGCGCCTCGCAGCGAGCGCGACCTCCATGTGGACATTCTTCGTGGCGTCGGCGGGCAGTCGCAGGGCCACCAGTGCTTGAAAGAGGTTCCGGCCATGGAGGCCGATTAGGGTGGCAGGCAATGAGGAGCCCGAGCGTGCGGGCTGGAGGAGTACGGCGATGTCGTCCGCGAGCTTCTTGAGGACGGTGAACTTGTTGGTGGTGGCAACGATCATCTGGTCCAACTGAGAGTCGTAGTTGGCGTCGACGGCGGCCATCCACCAGCCGGTCTCCAACACCGTCTGGAGACGATCCTCGGCGCCATGCCGCAGGCCGGCATCGTGGACCATCTGGCGCAGCCGCTGGCCGCTGACGCGCATCACCGCCATGGGTCTGGAGTGAGCTCTTTTGCACTTAGTGTAGGTGCTTAGGCAAATACTTAGGTGCGTACGATGTGGTAGATGCATTGGAATGGAGGGGCGCCTTTATATGAGGGCAATGAGGGCAAACTGCGTTGCATTCACATCGTGCGGCCTCTTTTCCTGGACCTCCTCCCATTACTTCCCTCATGCATTAATTGAAGGAGGATGCATTGGCCGTTCAACATATCGGGAACCGCTACTCCCTCCCTCGTCTGCATTAAAGCCGTATCGGGAACTGCGCCGCCCGCTGTCAAATCGAATACTCCCTCCGTCTAGGTGAGTATTAAGTCATCTTACAAAAACCAAATAGTAAACACATAGGCGTGGTGCATTAACTCTCACGTTGTTTCTTATTTTTTGACATAAATAGAGGAATCAACCAAGAAGAGATGTGGGGCTTGTATGCTTTTAATGACTTGAGACTATCAAACATAACATGCAGTGGTCAGTTCGTTGCACAAGAACAAATACAACCCACGTCAGCACACACGCATCTTATATAGAATCACATCCAATGGCTATAAAAGATGAATGAGACCAAATTATATCTCATCCAGATGAGTTCTAGCAAAATTGTATTAATAATACTTAGTACTCCTGCGCCATGTATCATATATTAGTATCGTGTAGTACTTTATTTAGTGCCATGTATGACACACAGTACTCAACTCTCTCTCTTTCTTCATTTAATTCTATGACACCTCATCAAAATTGCTAAGGCTAGTACCATTACAACCAGCCTTAGCAAATACTAAACATTAAGTTCTCTTGTTTTCCTCTCCACCTTGGTCACCTAGACGGACGGAGTATACTGCGCGGGCTTTTCCTGCGCGGTAGGCGGGGCAGTTCCGCCTAGTCGGTTCGACAGAGACGCGAGAAGACGAGGGAGTAGGCTGCTGCAAACGTAGGGCTATGTGATTTGACAGCGAGTTACTGCTGGACAGGTGGGGCCCCGTGATTTGACTTGCCATTATCATTTTAACTGCGGCGCTACGACCGGCGTGAGTCTCCCGATTCCTGACCACCTCCATACAGGTGCCTCTCCAAATGCTCCACCATGTAGTAGAGGCTGGCTCTTGCATGACAGCCCACTTCTCCACTTTTTTCTTGCCTCTCTTTCCTCCACATATGCAAAAATGCCATGTAAAGCGCACTATTGTACTTACTTAGTCTTACAGGTGCTTAAGCTTGCCACATAGGCATAAAGTCGGATGTGGCAAGTTAATCAAGAAGAGAGAGACTAGTTTGGTGACCCAAGGAAGAAACGGTGCTAAGCGCGTGTACCTAGGTGAAAAGACAATTTTGAGTCTATAGCTAATTAAATGAAGCAAACTTAGAAACACCATTTCATTGGAAGAGGTCACTCCTTGGCAATGCAATAAATACTAGTACTCCCTGTGTCCCATAATATAAGAACGTTTTTGGCACTACACTAGTGTCAAAAACGTTCTTATATTATGGGATGGAGGGAGTACGAAGAAAGAGATAGAGAGAAGTAAAAAAAATACACTTATAGCCAACCTTATAGCCAAAACCTTATTGTAGTATGAGTGACTAAGTGATGACTATGTATGACATGCCAACATCAGATAGCCTAACGCACCGTGTTAAATCTCCAAGGGCGCGACCGCACGAGCGACGCGACGGTCGTGGCAGGCGCGACCACGATACGGGCTGCTGGCAGCCCTTGGATCTGAGATCAAACGGTCGCATGCTAAGTTGCTGAAAATTTGCAGAATAACCCTCCAGGATAGGATATTCACCCATAGGTCTAGAATCACGCCATGCAACCGTTCGATCTCAGATCCAAGGGCTCTCGGAAGCCCGTATCATGGGAGAATGGAAAGCCACTACCCTGCCGTTCGCACGCTGGCAGTTCGCTCCTACTCGTCCCCGCACGTCCTTCAATACTACGGTGGTTCGCTCCTAGTCGTCCCGTCCATTCACACTACGGTAGTTCCACAAATCCTAACCCACCTCCCAAATCCATGGCGTCCCAAATCTCCCCGATCGGCGGTGAGTACAAGGTTAGAACCATCACCGGCGATGAATTCGAGGCCATCTACACCCGTTCTTCTGTGACGGTGAAAGGATGCCTTTCTCGCTTCAGACGCATGTTCGAAGACTCAGATGATGAGTGGGTCGCTGGGCTAGATGTTGAGTACACCACAGTCCTGGGACGAGAGAAGGATCTAAAGGACGAAGAGAGGAAGAAGCCCGCCGTGATCCAGGTTTGCGTGCATGACTTATGCTTGGTCTACCACATATGCCATGCCGACGTTGAGTGCCAGGATTTTAAGGACTTCCTCGAGAGCAACCTAGTCAAATTCGTTACTGTAGACTTTGGTAACGACAAAGAAGTCCTGCGTCGGATAGGCCTCGTTGTAGGCAACACCTTCGACCTCCAGAAGAATCGGCTAGTGTCCTCTCGTCAGCCTTCAATGCTGACCCTGGCAGGAGCCATGGTTCATCCTTCGTACGGTAAACTGGAGAAACCTCCATACACGTTTCATCGTCATGCATGGCAGCGGAATGTACTAGATATAGACCACATCCATTACGCTGCAATGGATGGCTACCTTTGCTTCAATATCTACAAGGGTTGGATGAAGAGCAATAGCCAAGTGTGCGGTTCAAGCAAAGAAGTATCGGCCAAGAGGAAGAGGGACAAGGACGAAGTCGAGGGCGTGGACGAGGACTCCGAGTAAGGTGGCAGTGTCGTTGCTCATGGTGATTCTAATGCAATGTCTACCGGAATAGTTGCAAAGTTTAATTTCAGGTGTGCTTAATTTAATTTGAGGGGTGTGTTGTGCTGAGCCCCCAGCAGAACTATGTTATGTTTCTTCTTGTTACTTTAACTCTTCAGTACGTACATACTAGTATTTCTTACATTTCATCTTTTAGTTGGTATAGTACTACCACTCGTTTCTTCACATTATATACGTACAATATACACGGCCAACATCATATAGCCAGCAGTTTAGTTGTCAAAGAATTTTAGGGTGCTTAGTTTTGTCAAAGAATTCTAGGGTGCTTAGTTTTATTTGAGGGGTGGGTTGTGCACTTGTGATGGACACCATTATTGTGACAAGCCTTTTTAATAGTACTATATGCATAATTTGGTGATGAGCGCTCTCTATATGTATCACCTTTTTTTTAATTTTAAGTTTTGCTCCATGGCGCAATCCATCGATACTACTACTGTACAAAAGTGGAGTATATACATTTTTTAAAAGGCTAGAGGGCGGGGCAGTCTAGCTCGGTCGGTTTCACGAGAGGCGAGGGCCTTTGTGATTTGACGGCTCATTACTGCTGTCAAATCGAATAGTACTGCGCCGCCCGCTGCACGCCCGGCGCCTCCATTAAACCCCTCCGTTAAACCCACATGCAAACCGAGAATCCTACTCCTGCCACACGTCCGTTCATGAGCGGGCCGGAATTAAACGCAACACCGGCCGAGCTCCTCCCGTCCGCCCTCAGTTTAAACGAGGCCAGACGCCGGCCAAGCTCCTACCGTCCGCCCTCTATTTACGCGAGACCAGACAGACAGCGGGCAAGAATCGCACCCCTCCGCCGCTCCCCCATCTCCTCCTTCACCATTTTCTCCACTCTTCCGATGGCTTCCGATGAGCCGTTCTCCAACATATTACCCGGCTGGGTGGCCCGCCGAGCCCTCCGGATACGGGCAAGGCCGCTCGGTGCTTCACCAACCTCGCTTGGCCCGATGGAGCCAGTTGCCGCCCCAAGCAGGCGCGTGGTTCAGCAACTCGCCGCTCCAGTTCAGCTCGATGAGGAGTGGCGAGTTGCTCCACGCCGGCACGGCGGCTAGCACGCCGGTATGGGCGCCGTCGCTGCCGCGTCGTACCGCGCCACCAGTGTCTGCGGTGGACGCGCCTCCCGTGTCTGTGGGCGCGTCTCCCGTGCCTGCGGCAGCGCAATGCAGGTAGAGACAAAAGTCGGGTGCGTGGAGAGCGACGAGTCGGTGGCCAGCTTCTCCGTGTCCGCCGCCATCATCGAGGAGAAGTAGAACATGGGAGGACGCCGCCACTTAGGACCCATGAAGGCCACCGCCGAGGCGACGACCGCGGATTCAGGTGGTTTCTTTGCTGCTTCGTCTCTTCCGAGGACCTTCGTCGACCCCGCAAGTGTCTGACGGACATGAGGAAGACAAAGGGATCCACGGGCGGCCATTTAGAACTAAAATAAGTCTAGATACATCCATTTCTAGGACAAGTATTTCCGGACGGATGGAGTATTAATTATACAAGAGAGCCGGATTGGCACCTCTTAGTTCATGTAAATGTAATGAAATCCATCATGTTTATATGAAGATCTGGCTTTTTTATATGAAATCCTTCATGCTTATATGAAATCAGTCCGTGTTTGCACGAATTTCATCTGGTTGGTTAGAGTTCTAAAAATGTATGCCGCTGGCGTTTGATGTCGTCCTCCGCTTAAGGAAGCGGGAGGAAATTTGCCGCCTGCCGTTGGAGATGCTCTTTATGCTGGAAATAATAGAGTGACATCCAATCCATTTGAGTTAATTGCTTGTATGATTGTCCCTCTATAAAAAGTTAATTGCATGTACAGTGTACACGTGACTTGCAGGGTGGCTACAACTTCGTACAGAAAGTTAAAAAGAAACAAGTCCATCCTTAATCTTCTATTCTAAGTACTCTGTGGGTTCCACTGTCAGTACAGTAGCGAAAGAAGTATATATTAAATAAGTAGAGTAATATATAATATAAAAATATAAAGTTAAAAGACAGAATTCGAACTCATGTCATCGCGTTGCGAGCATCCGGCGCTAACCAGCCCAGCACATTTTTGTTGTAGACCATGCTGGAGATATATCTCCATGTCTACTCTTATATATACTCCATTCGTTCCTAAATATTTGTCTTTTTCAGATTTCAAATGGACTACCACATACGGATGTGTATGTAGACATATTTTAGAGTGTAGATTCACTCATTTTGCTCCGTATGTCTTTTCAGGAAGGGGTCAGATTTGTCCTTGATTTATTTATGAGGTATCCAGATGGCACTGCACCGCCAAGAAAAGAGGGTAACATCAAAATTATGGACTACTTTTTTGAGTATGTTGGTAAGGTCCGGTCATAGTCACTTGTTGAAATCTCTAAAAAGACAAATACTCCCTCCGTCCGGAAATACTTGTCATCAAAATGGATAAAAGGAAATGTATCTAGACGTATTTTAGTTTTAGATACATCTCTTTTTATCCATTTTGATGACAAGTATTTTCGGACGGAGGGAGTAGAAAACAGAGTTGGTGATGATGGTGTGCGTGCCATCCTGCAATATAGGCCGTCGGATTTATATCTAACGGATAGGAAAGAAACTATGGCAATTTTGCAAAAATATACCCACACGTCTCTCCACGTTCGCAAATAAGGCCTTCCCTCGTTCAACCTTTTCTCTCACAAGATAAACTACTCATACAAATGCATCTTGATGTTCCGTGCAACGCACGGGCAGCTAGCTAATTTCTTTTAAAATAGTTGCTGCGATAATTGGGTTGAAGTGATATATTTTATGTCTGCCCCGAATGATTTCAGATTCACTAGTAGTAACAAAGAAAAGGTTGCCTTGTTAATTAACAGAAAACAGGGTGAAAACTATCACATGAGGCCGGTAAAAACAAGGCACACTGGGTTCAGCGTCATCGTCACTACAGCTGTGCGCGCGCGAGAAGTCTACATATCGAGGGGGCTACCGAGCGAGGCACCGAGACACAATGTTTGAGAGAGAAACCAATTGACAGATTATGATCAGATCGAGTTGTCACCCTTCTGCTGTCATTGTTGGGGGGGGAGGGAGAGAAAGACGTATCGAGAGTGTGCGCGGTAGGCACAGAGGCACAACTAGCGAGTGTGTGTGTGTGTGTGTGTGTTTGAAAGAGGAGTAGATAGATTATTATCAAGATCGATGTGCCACCCTACTCCTTCGGTGCCGGGTAGTGTGTGTGTGTGTGTATGTTTGAGAGAGAAGCCAGTCGATAGATTAGTATCAAGATCGAGGTGTCACCCTACTCCTTCGGTGTTGGGAAGTGTGGGTGTGTGTGGGGGGGGGCAGTGACACTCACATATCTCTACTCTTATAAAAAACAGAGTTGGTGATGATGGTGTTCCTGCCATCCTGCAATATAGGCCATCCGATTTATATCCGACGGACAGGAAGGAAACTATGGCAATTTTGCAAAAAGATACCCACACCCCTCTCCGCATTTGCAAATAAGGCATTCCCTCGTTCATCCTTTTCTCCCACAAGATAAACTTCTCATACAAATGCATCTTGATGTTCCGTGCAACGCATGGGCATCTTGCTAGTAGGGAGAAGGAGTTTGTGTGACACATATCTAGCTATATTAAGGGATAGGTAGATAGCATATGTGTGAGAGACATTATTATACTTTGAGACATTAGTGGCTGTGGGTGGGCGGAATTAAAGGGGTGGGCGTGTTAGACATAGAGAGCGTGTGTGTTTCTGTGTGAGAGACTTGTAGGACGGGGTAGAAAGACGAATTTAACCCTGACGGAGGGAGAGAAATACACGAAGTGCGCGTGTGTGATTCCGATGCCCACAGGGAAATGAGATATGTATGCGTGTGAGAGAGATTGCACAATTCATTCACGTATCACTATCTAGCGATCGTGGACGTGCATCGCTTGAACATAAGTCAATATCTACTTCGTATCGTGGCCAAAGGTACAATATCGATTCAACGCTATAAAGATTGGACACTCACATATCACATTTTTTCTATTTAAATAAACCTTTTCAGTTGTGCATGCCAAAGTTACAGTGATGTTTCTTCAAACAACCAATGTAGCTATCATGTATATGCACCATTGTTACTCTTGCATTCAAATTCATTAGTCTTGGATGATTTAAGTTTCTATTTTGAAGTAATATATGTAATATTCATATATGAATTCAACGGGTACGCAATTTATGAAATGGAGGCTATGTAATCATATGAGGTAACACTTTTAAGTAGCTGACTACAATATCCATTTCTTTTTGTGCGCCTCTACACTAACACGTCAATGCATTATGTTTAAAGTAAATAACCAATGGCACTAAATTATCTATTTACACGAGAAATACATAGGCTGAGCGTTTGATCCCTTTTTTGTGAACGCGCCACTACACCCGTACGATTGGCCGCGCCCGTGTGAACGTCCAAGTTATCGGCGCATCATCCCGAGTTATTGTCTTTTTTTCTGGGGTGGACTTCACACCAGTTATTAACTGCTGACGCGTGCCCCGTGTACACAGTCTAGCATGACCTTCCCGCTAGCACGGTCCAAAATTAGTTGAAACTGGATACGAACGATCCCGCGGGCGGCAAAATCTCCCGCCTCCTTCTAAAATTTCCGCCACCTTAGTCTTTAGCATGCGAAATCCCCCTTTTGTCCTTGGTGCACGGAGACCAACAGTTACAATACCGCCCTCATCTACATGATAGGTCGGGGCTGCTTTGGTAACTTCCGGTTCCCCCACTACACGGCACCCCCATTTCCTCTCCCCCTCCCGCAAAAACGACTAACTCCACAGCACCAGAGCATCTTACATCACGCCGTCCGTACTTCATCGCCCTTTCTCCCCTCCCCTCTCGAAACCCTAGACTGCTCATCCACCGGCGTACCATAGCCCATTCACTGCCAGCGGCGTCCACCTCGCCGGATCTGCTTCTGCGGCCGCATCTACCCCTCCCACCTCCCCTAGAAACAAGTAGACTGCTCATCCACCACTGTACCACAGCCCATTCAGTGCCGGCCTTGTCCACGGCGCCGGATCTGCTTCGCCGGTACTCTCGTCAACCGCCGCGCATCTGCAGCGGCTCATTCGTACTCCCCACCGGAGACGCTTCGTCCACACCCCCGGAGCCGCCCCACCGACGCCCCCGTCGACGGCCTCTGATCCTCTTCGCCGACACCTTCCTCAACCCTACCGGAGCCGCTTCGCCGACACCTTCCTCAACCCTACCGGAGCCGCTTCGCCGACACCATCGTCAACCCTACCGGAGTAGCTTCGCCTATACCATTCTCAACCCTACCGGGGCCGCTTTGCCAACTCACAAGTCCACGGCCTCAGATCCGCTTCCTCGCACCCTCATCCAACCTACCGGAGCAGCTTCTGACGCCCCGTCCACGGCCGCAGATCCGCATCGTCGACACCACCCTTAACCCAACCACCGGAGCAGCTTCTGACGCCCCGTCCACGGCCGCAGATCCGCATCGTCGACACCATCCTTAACCCAACCACCGGAGCAGCTTCTGACGCCCCGTCCACGGCCGCAGATCCGCATCGTCGACACCATCCTTAACCCAACCACCGGAGCAGCTTCTGACGCCCCGTCCACGGCCGCAGATCCGCGTCGTCGACACCATCCTTAACCCAACCACCGGAGCAGCTTCACCTACGCCCTCGTCCACGGCCACAGATCCGCTTCGCCCACACCGTAGTCCACCCTACCGGAGCCGCTCCACAAACACCCTACTCGACGGTTCTAGATCTCCTTACCGGACCCCGACAGCCAGCGCAGCGTCATCACCCTCGACGTTTCTAACCTGATTCCCACCGTCTGGAGAGATGCCAAGCACCCGCCACGGCCTAGGTACTTGTCACCTTTAAACCCGTCCAGCATCACCTGCCCGATGTACTTCAAATATACTAACCGGTCGCTGTTACCTGTTATGCAGCTGGCAAAAACTACAAGGACGATGTTTCTTCTGGATCTAACAGCTTGGCCAACCAAGATCCTGGACTGAGGCATTGCTATGATCTTGTAAGCGCGTCTCTCTCTCTTGTATTGTTCTGTGCCTGCCAGCGTGCTTTGCTAGGATTTTCGACCAGTAATCCCTTTGTGCAGACAATGATTTCTACTACTGGCTGCTAAATTAGATATGTAGATGTCATACATGATACTACCTCGTACCTCCGTTCCTAAATATAAGTCTTTCTAGAGATTCCACTATAGGCTACATACGGAGCAAAATGAGTGAATCTACACTCGAAAATGCATCTATATACATCTGTATGTGGTCCATACTGGAATCTCTACAAAGACATATATTTAGGAACAGGGGCAGTACATTACACAAAATCGTAGGTGGCATGTAGGAATTCCAGTGCACTACATTAGGCTCCCTTAGAGTGCCTGCTAGTCCAGCATACAGAGTCATGGCTAGTTTATGGTACGCACACAATCGTTAATTGGTGGTTTAAATATGCGCAAGGGATATGCAATGTAGTATCATGTAGAGATGTCTGAAATTAGCCGTGTCAACTTGCAGATAGGGTTACACAATGAAAAAGTACAAGATGTATGTGGCAATTTCATGGAACATCGCAAAAAAAGGAGAGGCAGCGGTGAGCCTATACAGTGTGCTATGGTACGTCACTCCTCCATTGCAATCATCGTGACATGTTATTTGTATGCCAGTTCTATTAGCCAAGTTTCTTAGGGACAGTTATTACGAGTTATCCTAAGAAAATAAGCACCTGTGAATATAAGCTCCATGTAATAAGCCAACCAGTTCTTTTCATTGCGTTTTCAGCTTATCTTTGGTATGATCAGTGGAAAGTCTAGATTGCATTATATTTTTTTCATTTTGCTGCCCATATGGAAATTAATTTGACTTGCAAACATCACAAATTGAACCCAGTGCAGTAATTAATATGATAGGAAAACAGACCATCACTATTTGCTCAAAATGCAAATACAAAGATACCATCTACTTGGCACAATCTACTTTGGTCAATGTTTTCCATAGAGATCCCATTGCCTAATTTAAACGAAGAACGCATGACCCACATTTAAATGAAGAACAATTATTTATTGAAATTCGATGGTCCAAGTGGCTGGTTATTATCGTATAGCAGCACCACCTGAAAGCATCATATAGCAGCAGCAGCTCATAGCAACTCATCATACAGCAGCAGCAGTCTGCAATTCATCATATACCAGCAGCAGCTCATAGCAATTCATCATATAGCAGCAGCAGGAGCAGCTCATAGCAATTCATCATATAGCAGCAGCAGGAGCAGCTCATAGCAATTCATCATATAGCAGCAGCAGGAGCAGCTTGTAGCAACTCATCATATAGCAGCAGCAGCAGCTCATAGCAATTCATCATATAGCAGCAGCAGCTCATAGCAACTCATCATACAGCAGCAGCAGCTCATAGCAATTCATCATATAGCAGCAGCAGGAGCAGCTCATAGCAATGCATCATATAGCAGCAGCAGAAGCAGCTCATAGCAATTCATCGTATAGTGGATCAGAATGAAAATTTGGCAAAAAATCAGAGGAGATCCTCACCTTGTTGGATGAGCTCATCCTTCAACAGCACCTCAAGGCCATGGCCTGGGAGGAGGGGAGGGGGAATAAGGTGCCTTCTGCCGCAGTGTGGCATCAGCCGTAGTTGTGCAGCGCCCGCCGGAGTAGTGCGTTGGACGAACCACAGTGGAGCAGCTGCTGGAGACCATGAGAATGAGGGGCGGCGCCAGAGGGAGGAGCAGCCAGGGAGATTTGCCCCTACCCGCCGGCCATGTAGCCTAGCTGGACATAGCATCGTCGAGGACCAGGCCAGATGGGACCAGTGGCGACGGCTCGCTGGAGGAACCCTAGTGCTGCAGGCAGGGGATCGAGGTAGAGGGAAAGGGGAGAGGAGATGCAAGCGGGCAGGGCAATGAATGCTTGCGTGTTTGTTTTTACTTGAGGGTCAGGTGTGACACGGGCGTCAGCAGTTGCATTTTGAGTGTAATATAGGCAGACAACAGAGTCATTTCACTATTCCCCTTCCCTTCAATTTTTAGTGAGGTTCTACCCGAAACACCCCCCTCCAAAGCGAAATTAGTTAAGCCCAAGCCCATAACTCAAAAATGACTTCTTTACATCTTTTATGGCTTATTTTGACAATATGCCCTGAAAAGGCGGAATCGAACTGGCCCTTAACCTGCAATTCAATTGTGCGTGCAATGATGAATCACTCCTGCCTGCTATCTGTACATTTAGGCATCATCATACATGGCATAACCTAATACATGTGCATTCCATTGTAGAATCTGGAATATGCAATGTTTATGTTAGTTCATACGTTGCACATGATGTTTAAATGCCCCTTAAATCTGGTCAGTCAAGTGATGGTCTTTAAGCCTCCTTCTTTGCTTCTTTTCTTGATATGTAAGATTTGCTCACACATCTGTTCAATTGCTTGTTTGCATCAGCCAGCCATACTAGGACTGTTTGCTTTGATTACTTGCTGTTCTTGACCTAACACTCTAACAGAGCTTGTCAACGATTTAAACACTAAGGGCTGCTGTAGTGGGGCCTTGTCTAACTCATAGGTGACATAAAGGTTTGGCTGTACACTACAGTAGGCTCTCCAAGAGTACCTGGAGATCCAGTTCGAAGGTATGCCTAGTTTTTACATAGTGCAGACATAGTAAATGCTCATTTCATTGTGTGCAAGTGCAAGAGATGCGGCATGTTTCATTATGTGGTGTTGTTTTGTTATAATCTCATCCTTTTGTGTTCACAGACTGGAAAGTATGCATATTTATCTTCCAAGGAGACGAGTAACTAGTTTGTGTCACCTTGCAGAGGGGGTGCAATGAAGATAAGATTGAGGATTTCCAAGTACAAGATGTTAGGAAGGAGCCTTGCAAGAGAAGTAGGAGCTGCGCTGAGCCTCTTCAACCTGCTAAGGTAAGTCACTGTATGCAACTCAACAGTTCAATTCCTTGTTTGTTTCAGGCATAGTTAATTTTCTCTTTTCAATTGCTTTATTTGTCCTCAGTTAATGAGATGCCCAAATAATCATGCCTGATGTTCGGTACTTGTATCACTATTAGTTGACATAATTAAAGGCCTTACCATTTAATTACTCTGCCGAAGTGTGCCTGAAGCTTTGAAGTCTATTAACCAACTATTATTGCATGAGGCTCACAATCTAGTTTATACTACGCTAATGATTGCATAGTTTTGCCTGCTGTAGTATGTTTGTATGAAACCCTCTGCTGTTCATTATGCTCCCTAAGACTTTAATTGAGGCACAGAATGGCCAACTGCTTGCTTACTTATACGCAACGTGCTGTCTAAATTTGTAACTTGTCTGTGTTTTCGATTGGGCCCCAACATCATGCTCCTCTGGTGAGCTAAGAGGGATTTCTGTATGCAGGCTGCACAGACTATCTTTTTTATAATTTTTAAAATATCACCTGCTTATGCTTCATGACGTGTAACATTTTTTTTGAAAGTGACGTGTAACATTATTGTTAGTCCTGTTTTGCCATGTAGTACAAAATAGTGTCTTGTTCGCTTCACTGTTGTAACTATATTTTTGCCCTAGTCATGTGTACTTACAGAAACATTTCAGGATGAAGTGACATCAACACAAAGATCTGCGAGCAGTGCGGCATGGCCGTTACCGAATGATTATGGATTGGAATTGGAATGTGCTGATGTTCTCGAGCATCAACTAGAGGTGGCAAGACAACGTGTACATGATTGTCAACGTATAATCAACAAGTTGAGACTGGACATGCAGGTATTAGATGCAGGAGTCAAAAAATGAAACAAGACACTGAGGTAACCATGAAGGAATTGGAGATTTTGCAGACTGAAATTTGTGCTATCTGAATCCGGCCAATCCTATTTTCTGAAGAGATTATAGTTCAAATGGAGTTAAGTTGATGCGCGTCCATGATGTATGAGCTGTATTTGCCCAGTGTATGTAATTTGCTGTTTGTGTATGCTTTATTATCACCTGTGCCGAACCATAATGCCCAGTGGGTATAATCGGCTGTAATTTCTTTATTGTATAGTGTAGGATTATTCTACCTTTCTATGCCTTGATCTCTTTGTTGTATAGTATTGAGTAGGATAATTCTTTGAATATGCTATATCGTTCAAACGGGGGCCAACTCGCCCGACCATGGCCCTTCACGGGCCGTCGGATCCATGGGCCTTCTACGTCTCGTAGGATCCATGGGCCTTCTACGTCTCGTAGGATCCATGGGCCTTGTACGTCTCGTAGGATCCATGGGCCTTCTACGTCTCGTAGGATCCATGGGCCTTCTACGTCTCGTAGGATCCATGGGCCGCCGACTCATTTATGGGTCTTGTACGGGCCTTTAATGGGCCGTAGACGGGCCTTTAATGGAAATCGTACGTTTTATGGGCTGACCATAACGGGCCGTTAATAGGCCGTATTTGGTGATGCTATGAAAATGGCCCAACAGACTAACGGTCCACAAACGGGCCGACTGTAACGACGGGCTGAATTTGGCCCACAAGCAGAAAATGACAGTAACGGGCCGTAAGTAACCGAATGCTGCAAATGAGCCCAAGAATAAATGGGCCCTCAGAAGGCCGAAAGTTAACTTGGGCTGGAAACGGCCCAACGGAATAACGGGCCGTTAATGGGTATAAAGTGATACACTGTTCATTACGGGCCAGTTTCACCACGGGCCGTTAATGGGTGTAAAGTAATACACTGTTCATTACGGGCCAGTTTCAGCACGGGCCGCTAATGGGCCAAGAGTTACAAAGGGCCTCATATGGGCCGAAAGACGTCATGGGCTATACATGGGCCAGAAGTGAAAACGGGCTAGAATCATATTGGATGGCCCAGATGACGCTACTGGGCCTAATTGGATAGGGTGTAACGGGCCTTGGGTTAGCGGGCTGTAAATGGGCTATATGCGAACAGGCCGTTAACAGGCTTTCCATGGGCCGGCCCGCCAGCTTTTGACCAAGTCAAATGGGTCGGCCTTTTCACAGGAATGGGCCACTGTTGGGCCGTGCCACGTGTCGACGTATCATAGGCGCCTTCTGTCCAGTGAGTGGATGACATCTGTCCCAACTATGAGCCGACACATGTTTCCTCTAGCCAATGATGATTTTACACGTGGAAAATCCCCATTGGTCGGGGCTGTTAACGGGTTATCGGATCCAGAACCCGACCCGATAGCTTAACGGCGTTCCGTTACGGTGGATGCCACGTATCGGTCACCCTTGACGAAAGCACTTCTGTGACGCGCGATTTATCGTCATGGAAGTGGACACTTCCGTGATGATAATTTTGGTAATGTCATGGAACACTTCTACGACAGCACAGGTATGACTATCTTGATTCTGTCATAAATTTGTCATGGATGTACATGCATGACAAAAAACACGACCTACTGTGACAAACACGTATCATCACGGAAGTGTACTTTTTTGTAGTGATCACCTCCCAGCGAGCGGACGTCCGGCCCCCACCGGACGACCGATAATATTAACGGAAGTCCGAAGACATCGGACGTCCGGTGCCTCTTCACAGAACGTCTTCAGCGGACGTCCGACGACTAGCGGACGACCGGTCCCTCCTGAGCCACCGGACGACCGGTGCGTGCGTGTGCGCAGCCGGGCCTTTGGCCTTGTATCCCTCTCCCACTTACCCCTTCGTGGCTCTAGACTATATATACTCCTCCACCTCCTCCATTTGAGGGTTAGCAAAGGATTAGCTCATATTTTGTGTGAGAGCTTTGCTCATCCACTTGGTTACCTTCTCCTCGGAGATCGCACCTCCATCGGAGAAGATCCTTCCAAGCGGATTCAAGACCCCCTCTTGGGTGGCCCCATCAAGACCTCCTCATGGAGAAGAACCGGTTACCCTTTGTATCGTCGGTTGTTGACTTTGGATCTTGTATTCCCCTTTGTGTTTTGAGGATGTAGCATATGTGTGACTATATCTTGTTGGTTTAGTGTTTCCTCTCGTGTTTTCCCTCGTTTTCCCCTCGCGTTCTTTGTGTTCTTGGACGGGAATTGCTCCTTTCGTGAAAGATCGGCCGAATAGGGTTCCACCCTACATCAGCAGGGAACAAAGATCAAGGCGGAGCACTTACTGGTCCACGACGGCGTAATCCCTCGCCCTCTTCAGAAGCACCATTCCCGCAGGCTTCACGTCTAGGGCAGTGGCGCGCGAGCCTAAGGGGCAGGTGAGGGCACGGCGCCGGGATCTGCAGTGACGCCGGCCAGCGATGAAGCGGATGCGTCGCCTCGGGGGATCAGCGCAGATCTGCTCTTCTTTTGGACCCCTGCCTTCGGCGTCTTCGGAGGGGTGCCCTTGGACCTCGTGGTGACCCCGGGGGAGCGCGGCGACTCCCTCACCGGATGCTCGCCGGTGTCGTCGTCGTCAAGAAGGGTGCGGAGGAGATCGGTCTGGCGTAGAGGAAAAGTCTCCCCCGCCCCCTCCAGAGTCTCCTCCAAGTCTGACGCCTCCTACTAGTCGGACTCGCCGGAGGACAACGCCACCGGGGAGCCCGGGGGCCCTGTGGGCGCAAGAGGTACGAGTCCGCGCTCGTTGAAGACAGGCATGGCAACGGTGATATCCTCCCCATACGGGTGGCGGTATAGCGGAAGATGAGTATCTGGCGGGCAACCCTGGGCCTTCCCGACCAGGAGGCGCGTGACTTTGTTCAGCTCCTCTTCGGGCAAGTCATCCGGGCGCAGACGGAGGTCTCCTCCCTCGTCCACGAGCTTCCAAAAGGGGAACGAGTGTGCCTGGAGTGGAGCCAGGCGCTGCGTCAGGAACTCCTTGACGATCATGGCCCCCATCAGCTTCTCCGCCTTCGGATCGTCCGGCTTCAGATCGGCCTCCATCTTCTCCATCAACTGCCCCACCCGGTGATCGGTGAGCTTCTCGTGGTTCCATCCCTCGTGAAGCGCTGGCAGCCCGGTCGACAGCCCTAGCCGAGGGTAGGAGCGCTTGGTGTCCATGAGGACCCACTTGTTCCTGAAGTCCTCGACCTTCTTCCCGGTTCGCGAGATCGTGTTGTTGTCGTTGGCCGCGACAAAGTTTGCACACCCCGAACACTGGCCCTCCTTGACCTGGAGGTAGAAGAAAAGGCGGAGGAGCGCCACGGACGGCATCACCCCCACGAATGCCTCGCAGTAAAAGGCAAAGATCGACAGGAGGAGCACGGAGTTGGGATGAAGATGGAGGGCGTGGAGATTGTAATGGCGAAGGGCGGCATAGAAGAAGCCGGAGAAAGGGGGACCAGCCCCGTGAAGACGCTGTGCAAGAAGAAGGGATAGAAGGTACCGCCCAAGGTGTCCGGCTTGCCGGAGCCGGCCCGGAGCGCTGTCTCTCCCCCCTCATTGCTGCTGCACGCCGTCACTAGGAGCGCGGTGGCGAGGTTCTTCTCCGTGACTGTAGACGCGCTCAGAGAAGGCTCAAACCAGGAGGGCGAGTGGGCGGCCTTCGCCTTGTCGGTGGCCATCGGCTGCGGGCTAGGGGAGAGTTTCGGTGGATCTGGAGGCTCTCTGGGCGAGAAGGAGAAAGGGGATCTGGAGCAAGATGAAGGAACGACAATTAAGGCTTTGCGGCAGGTGCCAACCTTTTTGTCAGCCAAGAGTAGTTGCCGAGGCAGGGTGGAAGTGGAGACGCCCACGTCCCATCAATCGCCACGCGTCGACCGAGGCCACAGGCGGTTGGGACCCGCGGTGCTCCACCCTTGCCCTTTGGCTTCGCCTCGAAGTCAAGTTCGAGCGCGCCTTGGGCCCGGGAGCTACTGTCGGCGTCCTGGGACCGGGGGTGCCCAGACTTGCCTGCCTGCGGCCCATGGCATGACTCCATCAACGGCCCGGTATGACCCAGCTTCAACAACAACCACTCAAGACCCTCGCGAGGCGGACGACGCCAAGACCTCCTTGGGGCGCGGCCTCACCAGGCTGGCTCCCGAGGAGCGGAGATATCAATGCAAGGTGCACCTTGCGAGGTTCACGTGACGTGAGCCATGATGACTAAGGCCATACGGGTGCCAGCGGGCGTAGTGTACCAGTTTCCTCTTTGGTGCTAAGGAGGCAAGCGCAGGCGTGGAGTCCCTAGGAATCAAGCAAAGGTTCCATATTAGTGCAACAAGACCAAGACCGCTAGGACGGAGTTCATCGCAGAGCCCACCGCAGCATCACCACCAGAGCCTTTTGCAGGCGAAGACTACTTTTGTCAGGATAGCTTGTACTAGTTGTCTCCCTTCAAATTTGGTCGTTGTGGGATCCCTTCCCGCCTACATTTGGGAAGAGGACCAAGGCCACTATAAATAGGCTTAGCCACCACCATAGAGGGGGATCATTCAGTTCACCCTCTCACCCACTAGCTCATCGAGCTCAAGAATACCTCACCTCTTGAGGTCGTTCATCCACTGTACTAGTTCATCCTCAGCCCCTCGAGGCAATCCACCACAAAGCTGGAGTAGGGTATTACACCGCAAGGTGGCCCGAACCAGGATAAACTGCTGTATCTCTTGTCCCTTGGGTTCGTCGAGCTAGGTCGTGGAATCGTTGAGCAGGCAGACTGGGGAGGACGAGTTCTTCGCACGCACCCCAGAGTTCGAACCTCTCAAGGGTCTGCGGAACCCCGAATCCGACAATGATGTAACAACGAGTAGGCAACCTAGCATCAAGCTAGTTGGAAATTCAATGACATGTCCTATCAACTTGTAAAACATGCATCAAGGAATTCTGGTAACCATATGAACAGGGTATAGATATCAACATAAATAGAGTTTAGAACAAATCTAGCTTTAATCAACATGTCAAGTCTTCACTTGACCCATGCAACTTACACATACCCAGTTTGTAAAATTCTGGACGTAGTTTAAGTAGCACCACCCAACTGTCCCTAACCGTGGACATGGCTATTTGAATAGTTTGACACTCTGCAGAGGTTGTACACTTTACCCACAAGATCCGGGAAGCTTCCGTGTCGTCCACGACCCGCTGTACCTCAAGTACCCAGGGTAAGCTCCCGGTCACTATCTTTCCCTAGGTGACACTAACATAGAGTCCACTCGTTAGTACACATCCCTCGTGAATACTCATAAAGATCTTGGGACTTGCCCTTTCATTTTCACAACTACACGAAGGGAACAACGGTGTGTCCGGTGCCTTGTAAAAACAGTCATGGCCGCCTATCCAAGCACGACCCCGTCCCGAGAGTGAACTCCATCACCCCAGTCACTAGTAATGTGGGCACCATGCTACTATCAGACTAGGTAATCAATAATGCCCCGTCCCATAAGAGGTATTGTGGTTGTACGTGTTTGGTTGGGACGGTAGTCACACCTTAAATCTAATCCATCTTTTACTCACAAAACTGCTTTGGCACACCACTTCTTCATCAAGTGGTGACCTAGTTCAACATCACCCATGGGTATTAGGGGCACCTGATGGGGTTTTCGAAAGATTGTAATGAAGTGATGATCATGACATAGATGCATCATCATGCTTCATCATCAAGTGTTTATTGTATCTCTAAGCACAAGGTAGAGTACGGACATGCAAGTATCAATGGGTAGGCAACAAATGCAATGGTCGTGACAACTTATCATCAACATCATCCTCATGCATATGGAGGGTTACCGGTGAACAAGAGAGGGGTATCATGGTCAAAGGGCTGCTTGCCTTGGTTGGCTTGGTCTTCAAAGTCTTCCAATCCTTCCCCTTCTTCTTCTCTAGCAACTTCATCAAATACGGGATCTAATCGTCGCAAAATAATAAGGGAAAAATAAGGCAATAGCAAATGCAGAAAAATCAAAGTGCTCATAAAAATGTCCACCTATTTTTGTTAAATAGTAGGATGAAAACTAAGAATGGAAAAATTCTTAGTTTGGGATTTGGAGTTGCAGAATAGGATAAATGCATTTTCAGAGGGGAATATAAGTGCTCGAATTTGAATTTAAATTTGAACAGTGCAGAAAAGTTTGATGGATATTTATGAAAGTTACACCATTAAATAGGTGGAATTTTCATAAGGTTTTAGGAGTTGGAATTATTTCATTTGGACCATTATTTTGATCTGTGGAATTTTTGCAAGTTTGCACAGAAAAACAAAAAGAAAAAGGGCATTGTGCCTGCTGGGCCAGAACAGCCGCAACGTAGCTGGCCCAGATGGAGAGGAGGCCCAGGCGAGCCAGCGCGCGCGCCAGGTTTTTAATCCTGACAGGCGGGGCCCAGCTGCCAGCGAGAGAGAGAGAGAGGTGAGGGAGTCCTGGACTAAGGGGTCCCCGCGCGTTCGGCCTGTTATCCATGGGCCGGACTGATGGGCTGTGAAGACATGAAGGCCGAAGACTGTACCCGTGTCCGGATTGGACTCTCCTTGGCGTGGAAGGCAAGCTTGGCGACCGACTATGAAGATTCCTTCTTATGTAACCGACCCAATGTAAACCCTAGATCCTCCCGGTGTCTATATAAACCGGAGGAGTTAGTCCGGAAAGGGGAGACTCATTACCATAGTCATACAGGCTAGGCCTCTAGGGTTTAGCCATTACGATCTCATGGTAGATCAACTCTTGTAATACTCATATTCATCAAGATCAATCAAGCAGGAAGTAGGGTATTACCTCCATAGAGAGGGCCCGAACCTGGGTAAACATCGTGTCCCCCGTCTCCTGCTACCATCGACCTTAGACGCACAGTTCGGGACCCCCTACCCGAGATCCGCCGGTTTTAACACCGACATTGGTGCTTTCATTGAGAGTTCCACTGTGTCGTCGATGAATGGCTCAATGGCCCCTTCAATCGTCAATAGTGATGCTGTCCAAGGAGATACCTTCCTCCCCGGACAGATCTTCGTATTCGGCGGCTTCGTACTGCGGGCCAACTCGCTTGGCCATCTGGAGCAGGTCGATAGCTACGCCCCTGGCCACCAGGTCAGATTCGGAAGCTTGAACTACGTCGCGGATATCCGTGGAGACTTGATCTTCAACGGATTCGAGACCGCGGCAATCGCTCCCCCTCGCTCCGATGGACATGACTTAAATCTGTCATCGGACCATGTGGAGGAGATGGTTCCTATAAGTGCTACGGCCTTAGACCCAGAGCAGATCGCACCATCCGAAACCACGGAATCCGCGGCGTCGGAGCCGCACACGGACCTAGCACCGGTCAATGTTTGCGCCAACGGAATTCCGGACTCGCTTCCGGCTATAAGTTCTGACCTACGCACGTCCACGGGCGCAGAGCTGGATCGGTTATCGATCTTCGAGTTCAGTGCTGCAGATATCTTCCAATACTCGCCCTTAGGTGAGGTTCTAAATTCATTAAAAAGTCTGTCCCTGGCGGAGGACTCACAGCCGAACTATGTCCGGTTCAAGCTAGAAGCTAACAATGGAGAACTTCGCTTCCCACCCGCCACCCACTTCGTAGCCACTGTCGAGGACTCAACCGGCATGCTTGATTATGGCTCCGAAGACATCGACGGTACAAATGACGATGCCAACAAGGAGCAAGGCCAAGACCCGCCATTCACGGGACGTGGGACGGCCACCTCTTCATATGACGTGTACATGGTTGATACACGTAAAAAAGCTAGCGATGATGACAAAGAAGATCCAGTCGAGAATAAACCTCCTGAGACACAGTCTAAGTACCAGCGCCCAGAACGCCGCTCTAAGTCACATTGCAGCAATGCTGGCACCAGAGAAAATAGTACTCCGGACGACGCCAAAAACAATGAAGACCACGTTGGAACAAGATCCGATCAGGAGGAACAAGAAAACAGGCAAGCCAGCCCCGATGAACAGGCCCTACCCAGCGACAATTCGGATGACGACAACTACCATCCGCTCTCCGAAGATGAGGTAAGCCTCGGCGACGACGACTTCATCGTACCCGAAGAACCCCTCGAGCAGGAGCGCTTCAAGCGCAGGCTAATAGCCACGGCAAGGAGCCGGAAAAAGAAGCAGCAGCAGCTTCAAGCTGGCCAAGACCTACTCAATGATAGACGGACCGAAGTCCTGGCCACTGAAGAATACGGCCTTAGTGGCCCAGCCAAGAGCTACACAAAGTACAGATTGCTACCTCAGTTCGATGATGAGGCGTTGGAGCCCATACCATCATCACATAATGCGACAGATCATCGACAACTCTGTCCGGATAAAGAGGCAACTCAAGCCGAACACCAGACTGCCCCACCTCGCCGTAAAGGCAGGAATAACACAGGTCATGGCCATACAGACGACCTCCGACGGGACTCGGATAGTAGAGCAGGACACGCAAGATCAATCTTTGGATCGCGAGGGCATGCCTCGACACGCAACAGGGGCTACCTATTCGGACATGACAAACCTCGCCACGCCCGAGCCGAAAACCGCAAGTGGGCTACTTCAGAGTTATGTCGCAGTGTGGCCCAACATAGAGGCGCCGCACACCCTCTTTGCTTCACTGATAAAGTAATGGATCATGAATTCCCCGAAGGATTCAAACCCGTCAATATTGAATCATACGACAGAACAACCGATCCCGCGATATGGATAGAAGATTTTATCCTACATATCCACATGGCGCATGGAGACGACCTTCACGCCATTAAATACCTCCCACTAAAGCTAAAAGGGCCAGCTCAGCACTGGCTAAACAGCCTGCCTGAAAATTCCATAGGCAGTTGGGATGACTTGGAAGAAGCCTTCCTCAACAACTTCCAAGGAACATATGTCCGGCCACCATATGCCGATGACCTAAGCCACATTGTCCAGCAGCCCGGAGAGTCAGCCAGGAAGCTCTGGACTCGGTTCTTAGTTAAAAAGAACCAAATCGTCGACTGTCCGGACGCGGAAGCCGTTGCGGCCTTCAAACACAGCGTCCGGGACGAATGGCTAGCACGCCACCTCGGACAAGAAGGACCTCAATCCATGACAGCCCTTACTGCTATAATGACCCGCTTTTGCGTGGGAGAAGACAGATGGCTCGCTCGTAGAAGCAACATTGCCAGCGACCCGGACACTTCCGACATCCAAGATGGCAATGGCAAGCCACGACGAACCAAACACAACAGTCGCAATGATAATGAAGGATCATGCGACACAGCGGTCAACACCGGGTTCAGCAACCCAAGCCTGGTCAACGGAAGAAGCCATTCAAGGAAAATCGAGACAAACCATCCAACCTAGACAGGATATTGGACCGACCCTGCCAGATTCATGGCCACCCCGATAAACCAGCTAATCATACCAACAGAAACTGCTAGGTCTTTAAACAGGCTGGCAAGCTCAACGCCGAACACAAGGGGAGGAGGCCATCAGGCGACAGGGACGACGGAGGCGTTCATCAACAAAATACTAGGGGTCAGAAGCAATTCTCACCCGTGGATCGACCACCCCCGGAGTGGAAATAGCAACCCGGCTTCCGCCGCCCACTCCGCACACCTGCAAAATTTATACCGTGCATACATCATTACGCACTCAAGATACCATGGGCATTGGCGGAAGCACAATACGGACAAGCCTGCAAGCATTCCAGTAACATTTTTTATTTATTTTCTTTTTATTTCTTCCTTCACTATCCTTTAAAAACAGGTGACGAACAGGATAAACATCTGAAACTAGCTCTGTCAGAGTCCGGATCCGTACACTCACCTAAGGGGCTATTTCCATCAAGGATTCCCCCCACCGAGGACTGGCGGCGCAGACGTGCGACAGGAGGTCCAAAATAACTTTTTGTAGACCGCACTCTCTATTTTTTGCGCATGTACTATGCCTATTCCTCCGCCTCCGACCCCGAGCATGTCAAGTAGCCGGGAGGATGGCTTTTATATACATTATAAGTAATCATTGGCATATCGCTCAGTTCCCAGTAAACAGTATCCGAACTAATCATCCGTGTTGTCTCGCCACTGAATACGGCTCCCATGGTTTTTTCACAGATATACCTTGGCATAACCTGCCAGCGGCTTGGTATGGGAACAAATGAGTTGCCAGCAAAAGCCCGAACAGCTCTACAGCGCACTTCAGCGTCGCAAGTTTGGCCTTATATGCATCAGCTCCGAATCATTGTCTTGGGTCAATAGTTGGGTTGCCTGGCTCATGTGCTTGCTACCCTACGTTCCGCTCTATCGGCTAGGGTAGTAAAGGGAGAACTACTATGATTGTACTTCCGGTTCATCTGGTCAAGTACCTCAGTAGAGAAAGCCGAAAACTGACTGTCATGATGCGACGAGAGCTGGTCAACCACTTGACGACTTATTGGAATCTTTAGCGATTCTCCGTGTCACACGAGGGACCTTTTTCAGATCAAATATGTAAGGCACCATACGCCGCATACATACCAGGGGCTATGTCGTAGCCCCACCATAAAACTCCTATGGCTAAGTGTTAACGCCTTATAGTCCGATTGCCTGGTTTGCCGCATTATCACCTCGTTCATGGACAAGGACGTTGGATAAAGAGTGATTAAATGCTTTTCCGAACACCCCCGTACTTCCTACGAGGGGGCTAAAGCCGAGGACTGGAGAACTTTCAGATTATATTAAAATGGCCGCACAGGAGGAATTCAAGCTTTCGAGCAAAACATAAAAATAGATTAACTATAAAATTGTCTTTTACAATTTTCATACACCTCACTCGAACATTATGTCTTTTGAGCACTGACCCTCTATCAAGAGGGCGGCCTCTAGGACGTCTCAAAAATAATGCTCCGGTTCCGGGCGGTCCTTGCCTTTTGGTGGACTCTTCGCCACAACATCGATGGCCTTCATCTTCCCCCAGAATGTTTTGACTCGGGCAAAATCCATCCGTGCACCCTCAATGCACGTTGACCGCTTCACAGCATCGATACGCAGCACCGCATCAACAAGCCTCTGCACCAAACCGAAATAGCTATTCGAAACAGGCTCGGTTGGCCACAACCGGATTATGACATCCTTCATGGCAGCGCCGGATATCCTATGAAGTTCGGCCCATTGGGACATCTGTTCATTGAGCAACAGAGGGCGCTTTAATGCGCCAAACTGCGACCAAAAAAGCTTCTCCGTTGCATATCCATCTCGCGCTTGGTAATACTGCGCCGCATCGGCAGAACTCTTCGGCAAGTTCAAGAACTCGTCCGAAGAACTCCATACTTGGTTAAGCTGGGCATAGTTCGGGTCACCGAACTTAGTTTGCAGCAGAAAGGGCTTTCCAGCCGCAATCTCCCTCGCCTGTCGAACCTCCTCACGGGCTGCTCTGGATTCCGACTGCGCTTCTCTCGCCTCCTGTAAGGCCTTGTCCAGATCAGCCTTTAAGGCTTTACTCTCCTTCTCCAGAAATTCACAACGGCCGGTAGGATTCTCCGGTTCGAGCGTCATCGTGGATATCTTCTCCTCATCTTGGTGCCGTGCAGCTTGTTCGGCTTTTAATTCAGCCGATGGCTTTTCGGCAGCAGCATTGCTACGCCGGGCCTGCTCCTTGGCCCGGGCCAGCTCCGCTCGAAGAACTTCAACGGCGGCAGCACCATCTGCAGCCATGCATATTCCAGCATCTAAATCTCAGCATCATGCTTATACCACAAAAATGTATGAGGATTGCCCCGAATACATACCTTGCGACTCGTCAAGATGCATATTGATTAAAGCAAGATCATCCCCTGCCACATCAAGCTTCCGCTGCAACTCGGCAATTTCCATAGTCCGGGAAGTGGCCAAGGGGGAAGCAGCCTGTGTTCAAAGTTCATCAGGTTAGTCCTCAAACGATCCTTTTCGATCCTCCGTTTGCTCCCCAGTGGAAGCCAACCCGAGTATCAGGGGCTACTACCTATACACAGGCGCATCTTTGCAAATGAAACATAGCTAAAAACATTATGTCACAAACCTCGAAGCCCTTCAGTAGGCTCATGAAGGCTTCATTTAATCCGCTCTTCGCGGACGAAATCTTCTCAATCATTGTTCCCATTAAGGTACGCTGCTCCCTCGAGACAGATGCTTTCCGCAACATGTCCTGCAATATGTCCGGAGTCTCCGGGTCTCCGGAAGCTGCTCTAGGAGCACGACCATCCTCTAAAGGAATCTGTTCACCCGTCTCCAGAATCATTGTCGGCTGCGAGCCAGATAGTCCTGGGCCTTTGTTATCATCAGCCCCGGATTCCCGGACGGTCGGAGACCCACCTTCGGGCACTGCCTCTTTTGTCCCCTGTGTAACATGTTGATTAAGAGGGACCCTCCGCGACGACACTTCAAAGTCATCTGCCTTATTGGGCGAGGAGGTTCGAGGAGGCGTCTCGCTCTCCATCATCTCTGGGAGGAGACTCCCCAAAGAAGAGGACTGCCCAGAAAAACTCTGTGCCGACCTGTAAAAATGCATGGACGCATTACGTATATCTTCGGTAAACAACAATGGAGCGGGACGCTATCAAAGTACTCTGGATTCACTTACGGTTTGGCCGAGGGCTTGTCCCCTTGTTGGAGCTGTTCAATGACGCCGCTTTCCAAACCCAAGCCGCTCGACGGTGGCATCTTGCCCCTCTTGGAAGACCGCCCCTCCCAATCTTCGGAGGCGGCCCTTTTCCTCCTGTTAGGAGAAGGGTACTGGATCCTTTTCCGCCTCTGTCTTCAGGCAAGGAAAGGTCAATTTCTCCGGACTCAGTGTCCGGCTCACCTCCGGGACCAAGGTCCTCTTGGGCCTTCTCACTCTCCACTTTACCCTCCCTTACCGGCGCCTGGCATGGTGCTGAGGCCAGCATCCATTGTCGTCCACTCTGCCGCGAGGTTAGAGATGACAGGTGGAGGCCACCTGTCATGCATTGACTTCGTCCATGCATGCCTTTGTCGTCCGCCATGGCAGACGGCAAAGTGCCTGATTCCTGTAGTGCATGTTTCTCTGAATGAGAACGCGACACTCATGATACCCCTCTCTAGGGATGAAATCAATGAGGTGGTGGCCTCATCTAACTCTAATTATGCCGGGGCCCAGATGGCTTCTCGATCTCGTTCTTTAAAAAATTCTGGCCGGTGCTTAAATTTTTAGTTTATGCGATCATCTAGGTTTTTGCCTTGGTACGGTTGACATCTCTAGGCTGAGTTATGTTGATATCTCTCTCATTCCTAAGGTTAATGGTGTTGAATCCATTCAATAGTTTCGCCCAATAGCTATGATTTACAACATTGCTAAATTCCCCTCCAAGGGCTTCGCTTCCCGCTTGTTGCTGGTGGCCCCTCGGATGATTGGCCAACATCAATCGACATTTTCTTATATAAACTCTAGATAGAAAGATACATTCCTTCACAAAAAATAAATATAAGTATATATACACATGTATATATATACACGTCGTCCAGCACCAAAGAACGACTCAGACACTATTGGACTTCCTATACGAACTAGCATGCACGATATGGCAAGCAGATACTAGCTCTACCATGTATGACACCTAAACCGATTAGCAAACACACTAATAATTACCTAACTTGCTTAAACACAAACACTAAGTTAACAATATTAGAGGAAATATTGTAACCAACACATACTAAGTCTATACCATGTCTGCTCTTGCTACGCTCCATACCCCACTGGTATCGCCCTACCACGTAGCCCACAAGTCTGCCACCTCTCCTCTCACTCCAACAAGTTCCATCACCCCCCTTTCAATTTCTAGAGGAGCCCCCCTTTGACTTTCTCTCTCACCGCGCTCGGGAGTTGGGCTTAGAGTGGCCTTGAGGGTGGTACCAGTGAGACCCAAAGATTTGAAGGCGTTGGTTGATGCCATGCCACTAGTGAGATCCACATCAGAGGGGGTAACTTTGGATCAGGAGATTGCAGTGGAGGAGGATTCGAGTGGAGCGAGCGGTGGAGAAGGCAAAGCAGGCATCGAAGAATGCACGACTCAGGCTAGCACTCGGTGTCATGTCGAGAACCAATCAGGAACACAGGGATCTTTTGTTTGCAATGGGTCCACCACTATCGACAGAGCTAATTCTCGCATGGGCAGCGGAAGAGGTTGTGTCGGCTTCTCAAGTGTAGAGATCAAGATGGAGGATGTTCAGAGTGGAGATAAATTAGAGAGCTTGATGATTGTTATGCCACGTTGGTTGTGCTGGCTCTAGTGCATATGAGAAGAACTATCGTTTTATTGCTTCTGAGAGGTGCTCTGATGGGTTGCGTAGGCCTCATTCTCCATTGTTTGTGCTCGAGGATGATGGTTACTTCAGTTTCAAACTGCAACGAGATTTTGAGATTGAGAAGGAAGATTGAACAATTCAACTAGGTGAAGGTGTGTCATTGCACAGTGGGCCCCGTCGCCAGCGAGGGAGATGAGGTGGGCGTCATCCATTTTGCAAAGTCATGAGGGATCGATCAACTTCCCCTACAAAGCTCGACTACCCTAACCTTAGGAAGAGGGCGTCGGTGATCTTCTAGATCCCATGGAAGTTGCTCGTGGAGATGAAGTTTGGGGTGGTTGACTGCTTCTCGGCATAAGGCTTTGGTAATTTGTTTGGCTCATTGGTGAACTTTAGTTGCTCATGCTTGTCCTGGTTTAGAGGCGCAAGGCCTATTTCCGATTGATTCCATAGAAGTGCAAGATGGCTGATGGAGGTAGAGGTAGAGCTAGGGGTCGTGGTGCCAACGGGCTGCAACAACAATAGCATAAAGGGTTGCTAGAGTTTCTGGGTGATGCGCTGCAGCCCGCAGTTTGGCTATCCACCACCACTTCCCTATGACTACCTTGGAGCACCACCATGGAAGTTTCCTGGTGGCTACCCTCCATATCCACCTCTGCCAATGTTTCATCCACAAGAAAATCAATGTATTGCTCCAATTCAACATCACAATCAGGGGCAACCTGAGGATCAACAAGTGCAGAATAAAGGGAGTCACCTAGATAGCAACAACAACATTAGAAAGAGAAGGGGACAAAGAACAAGAACAAGGGTGAGCAATTTTTCAGGGTAACAAAAACTATTACTAGGCACTTCACTCGGTAGGCTAAGTACCATGTTTCACTTGTGGGGATCTATACCATCAACGCCGCCGTTAGTCAACGTGTCTTCCTAAGCATCACGGAAGTGTCGGCCCGATGAAGGAATTTTGGCCCATTATGGGACCATACTCAGTTTGGCCCAGCAAAGGCTTGCTAGATTAATTAGGCCAACCCAAAGTGTTATGGGTCATACTGATCCACACCCCCCCCCCCACAATATGGGTCTATGTTGTCTTCATCCATAAGTGTTTTGGTCCATTACAATGGCCGATCCTATTTGCTCCCCATGAGTGACGAATAGAGAAGGCTATGCCCGAAGTGAGGCAGAACGGGCCGACCTAGTAGCATTTCGTCGGGCGGGATTGAAACTGGTTCCGGTATATGTGTTTTCTCCGGTTTTGATTCATTTTTTCATTTGGTTCCTCTTTCTTTTCCCTTTTTTGATTTTATGTCCGACTAGTTGTTTTCTAATTTTGCTTTTCGTGTTTGTTTTTTCTTATGGTTTTATTTTGGTTTCTTTGGTTTTTGGTGGTCTTTTACATCTTCTTTACTTTATTTATTTATTTATCTTGATTTGTTTTTGAAATATAAGTTTTTATACTTTAAATTATTTCAAATACATAGTGATTTTTTTAATATAGGATGAACATTTTTTGCAATACATAATGCACATTGTTTAGTTACATGGTGAACAATTTTTATATAAGTAATTTTTAAAAAAAATATAGGATCAACATTTTTACTTAACACAATAAATTATATATTGGTTAATTTTTTTGTAGTATGTGATGAACATTTTTTAAATACATGGTTAAATTTTTTATATATGGTAAAATGTTTCTAAAACAAACAGTCTTATTTTTGGAATGTAGGATGGGCATTTTGTATATTGTTTTTACCTTTCACTGGTATGCGTCGGTGCTATACAAACGGTTTTTAACCCCTTTCCACGACGGCATTTGGAACCGTCGCCTAGTGAGTGACGGCGGGTCCTTCCCACACGACCCAGAAACCGTCGGGGATAGGGACCCTACAGTACTCTTACTCGTTTCTGCTCGCATTGCCATCACAGTCGGTATTCTGTGGTGCTACGTTTACGATGCGCGGCCCATCACAAATGGTTCACTATTATAGAACGTGTATGATGCGCGGCCCATCACAAATGGTTCACTATTAAGAAGATTAGCTAATCGTCGTACGAGTGTTGGACAGGATTACGAAACGTCGTACCGTTGTAACATCGTCGTACACGACAACTATCGCACACGCTATTCTGTGGTGCAACGTTTACAATGCATACTTCATCTGAAACTGTTCATGGTTGTGAATCATGTACGATAAGGCAACTAACACAAACGTTTAGTTTGCCCGCACCGTTTGTGATATTATCTGACATCGCACACGCTTTGCAAACGGCAAGTGTGTGCATGCTTGCACACGTTTCCTCTCTGTGAACCGTCTCAGATTATGGTGTATATCGCAAACGTTTGTGTTTTACCAACCGTGTTTGCCGTAACAACCTGGAGAGTGTAATTTCACCGTAATTTAATTGCTGCTATTTCAAATTGTACCGGATTTGAATTTGAATTTGAATGTATGCTACAGCTTTGTTGATATCCATCAGGTTCAAACAACCAATTCATTATTCGATTCATAGGTACATATGTTCAAGAATTACATAAGAACCAAATAAAGAATGATGAACCACAGTTGTATACTTGTACTATTAAAAATGGTAAAGAAAGAGGCAAAATATATTCTGGTTGCTGAACAAGGTGAAGCGGAATGCCCATATTGTGCCCTCCTCCAGGCAGAAGGCACGCACGACTCTAGTCCAACCCCTTGTGATGGCCGACCGCCCATCCTTCACGGTCTTCATGAAAACATCTAGATAATCATTGTGTTCTGGTAGAAATACTTTAACCTTTGCATGCCCACCAATCATGTAGTTTGAGAGGTAATCTTGAGTAAAGTGCTTTGGTAACCACTGCAAAGGAAAAAGATTCAGACATTGTCATCTAACACAACTCATTATGGGCAGTAAAAAGAAGGCTGCAGAGTTCTTACTTACCATCCTGCAGTTCGCTGTTGTCTTGGATAAAGTGTAAACAAATAGTTTAATTGCCATCTTTGGACCCATTTTACTAACAATCTTTATCAGCTTCCTCACTTGATGCTGGTTCATCGATATCTCATTGCCCCATACGCAGAAAGGGTCGAAGCGCGGATCTTTACCAATGACATATGTACCTAAAAGCACCAAGTTAATATTAGAAGCTAAACATCAATTGCACAATGATGTAATACAACACTCTTTTATAATATGTCTATATACATTCGTATGTGGTAGTCCATTTGAAATCTCTAAAAAGACAAATATTTAGGAACGGAGGGAGTATCTTATAACCTCCAATATACTCACATATTAGATAAATTAACATCTTATATTATGGGCCGGAAGGAGTTTAGTGCATTCTTACAAATTATCGGCTGATTAAGTGCTGCTGTATCCATGGGTTACAGTTAGTTTGAGCTAGTTCGGGCTCAAATAGCCCTAAAGTATATCTAAACATGAGGGCTAGTTTGAGCTAGTTGCATCTATAACCCACCCAAAAAAACTATCCAACCCAAGAGGTGCTAATTGGAGTTAGTTCTCCTAGTGCATTTATTGTCAATCTAACCCTGCCATCCAAACAACCTTTGGATGCAGTTAGTTCAGGGTTAGTAATGAGCTAGAAACTAACTCTAACCTCTAGCTAAGTTGAGTATCCAAACAGGGATGTGTTGTTGTTGCTGCTGCTCTTCTACGTATATCTAGACATCATTAGAACATTAATGCAACACTCTTCCTTGTTGCTATGTAGCCTAGGATTGCATATTTAGACATTAAGTACAGTGCATGTTGCTATGTAGCCTCAGATATATTACATATGGCCCTAGTTAACCTAACGATAAATGGGTTACAGATATATTTAGTTAAAAGTCCGATTCACCGATTAGTCCCTTATCAGCCGCCGGCCTATATGGTATCAGCTAACGATATTCTAAACAGTGAGCAGATATAAGCCATGGGATGAAACTAACCTCGATGGAAAACAGCAGTCGTTCCCAAAATTGTCCTGTGTAGGTACATCGAGAAGCATGTTAAGCACAATAGGCTAAACATCAACCAAAATTATCAATGACAGACAAAATAATCTCCAAAGATAGCTTCAGTGTGCAGGTTTAAGTACGCTAGTAAAGCAAAACAAGTGGAAAGGTGTGCTAACTGCAGCATGCCTAACATTTAACAACAAGAAAACATAGTCATTCAAACTGGTATTGTGCCGGTCTAAGTACACTGGTTATTGTTAAATAAAAATGGAAAGGCATGTTAACTACAAGATGCAGCAACCAAATGTAGTTATTCATAGTGGTATTGTTGAAACTGATACTGATGAAATTGAACTGCACAGTTCATACTTGTACATATAGAACATCACGTTGTGAATAACTGGAATAAACAAGGCATACTACGAACAACCAAAGATAGCATTTGAAACTGGACATATGCTAACTACAAACAACCGAACAATCAAAAAACTTTAAAAGAGGCACATGCTAGCTATAATAGGCTTAACAACAAGCAAATCCTACCGGTATGTTTAAAACTGGATTGATGAAATGTACTACACAGTAAATAATTGCACATATAGAGCATCACATTGTGAACAACTGGAATAAACAAGGCATACTGCAAACAACTAGATATAGCAATTAAAACTAGACATATTCTCACTACACTACAAAAGGGACTTGACAAAACAAATCATGGGTTTCCCCCTGTGAAGAGGCACGGCAAAAAAATCATGGGTTTCCTCACTTGTCACAGATGGGCTCGTTCCCGTGGGAAGAGCACGGACCCTGGATGAGCTCCATGTTGTCATAGATGGGCTCCTTCCCCTTGGAAGAGCATGGCTGTAGGGTGCCTCCCTGATGTCGTAGATGTGCGCTTTCCCCTTGGAAGAGCAGATGGGCTCTTTCCCCTTGGAAGAGCCGGAGAGGGTGCCCTCCTCATGGTTGCCGTCGATGAGCTCCAACTTGGAAGCTATGGATCCCAAGCCAGCGTTGCAGAACGTATCCTTCAGAAATGACAAAGGGGCTTGATGGCGATGTAGAATGGCAAATTGTTGGCAGCAAGCCATAGGAGATCGGCGGCGGGGCCATGTATGAGATCGACGGCGGTTGAACCCGAGGGGTTGGGGGTGGGCCACTTAACCTGTGACATAGCCCGCCTCAGGCCATCACTGTCGATGACCTTGATGTCGTAGCCGGTGGCCGAGACATGCCCGCATACTCTAGCCCGCTGCTTGAGTGCCTGCCGCCAGTAATGGTCGTCAGCTTCCTCGGCGACGTCGGGCGAAGATACCGCTATACACCTCTTTTGGGCCAGTCGCTCCTCAAGCTCCACGGGAAGCGTAGCCGGGCTTAGGCTGCAAGGATCTAGAGTAGGGGATGGGGATCTGTGGGAAAGGGGGCGTTTGGCGGGCGTCATCAAAGAAACTCAGGGCGGCCTGGGTATGGAGATCGGTGGGTAAGTTGCACGGGCAAACCGGCAGATGTTGACAATGGAGGCCTTGCGGCGGCGGCGGCAGCGGCGGCGGCGGGGACCTTGCTAGGGTTTCGAGCGAGGGAGGGTGTGTGTGTGCGCGCGCACGCCCGAGGAGGTTTTGGTGTGTGTGTGTGTGTGTGTGTATGTGGAGGGGGCGGGGGTGTTTGAGGAAATGACGTGGGTACTGAAAATTTTACTACGCAGGAGTCAAACGCGGGAGTGAAATGCCGGGGCTATTGAAAATTTTGATGATAGTGCATCGCACACGGTCCGCAGATAACAACCGTGTGTTATAAAACAGGAAAACCCTCGAGGCGGGCAGAATTTTCTAGGGATGCAGGTGGGATTGGGAACAAGAAACATCGCACACGGTCTGGGGATAACAATCGTGTGTTATGAAACATAAAAACCCTTGAGGCGGGTAGATATTTTCTAGGGATGCAGGCGGGATTGGGAACAAGAAACATCACACACGGTCCGGAGATAACAACCGTGTGTTATGAAACAGAAAAACCCTCGAGGCAGGCAGATATTTTTGAGAGGGGGAGCCTCGTGGAGCCCAATGTACTGTGCGGATGTGTGCGTGACAGGGGCACCGGCGTGGCACATGGTTAGTTTGAGTGAACCGTGTGTGTTACGTTATTCGACTTGTCTAATGTTCATAAATTTGGCGAAAATGATGCGGGAGAGGGTCAGAACACGAGCACACTTGCATGTGGGCCAAATTTATGTATGAAAATGGGGACCAAATTTATGTACGAAAAATGACGCGGGAGAGGGTCAGAACACGAACACACTATGTACGCTTGAGTATGCTTAATGACGGTTAAACTATTTACTTATGGTTGAACTATGCACTTATGGTTGAACTATGCTTATGTACATGTACGCTTATTATCTATGTCTGAGTATGTTAAAAATTTGGTAAAAATTACAAAGGGGGACCAATAAAACAGGACGGAGGTAGTACGTCAATCACACACGGTTCCCAAAATTGGAACCGTGTGCAATGACTTTCATTTTGCCTGTTGCGTCAATCACACACGGTTCGCTCTAGCAAACCATCGCCTCCAAAATTCTTTGTGGGACAGAAAACCCTCACCACCCAATTCAAAAAGAAAAAACAAAACCCTCACCATCCCCACGTCACCAAAACCCTCACCCCGCCCGCCACCCCCTCTGGTCCCCATTCACACCCGCACAAGCTCCTCCGCGTCTATGCCATGGCACCGCCTATCGCGGCGGTAAACACTTAGCTCGCCGCCTGCCGCCGCCGCCAAGCTGCCGGCAAAGCCCACCGCATTTCGCCACTTCCACTTGCCGCTGCCTATCGCCATCGACTTTCTCGACGCTGCTCGCGGTCGACCCAGCTCCGCTCGGTTGGGGAATCTGCCGTACTGAGGGTTCTTTCTCATGGACGACAAGGTAACTAATTTAATGAGATGTTATCTCATCTCTTATCCCAGTTCATCTGCCTCCTTTAACCACCCAGCGGAAATCACCGTGAATTCATTTTTATTCGAGCTAATTTGAGGGTTTTCTTTCATTCATAGAATGTACAGTGCGCCGACACATCAGGACTTTGTGACTTCCGCCAGAGATTCCATCTCACCTTACCAGATCACTTGAGGACGCGCGCGGTATGTTCAATCTCACCCTAAATCAGTTGGCATGGCCTACTTTCCTGAACATATTCAAAATATTGCTACATTTGGATAAAAGGTGCCACATGCACCATATACTTCAAAGGGGGTTTTCCCCTCTTCTTTCATATTAGGCAAATTAATGATGTATTGTTCTTTCGATTACTCTCATATTCCCATGACATCATGTTTACCCTATCTATTTAATTATAGATTTTTGTCCTTCGATTTCAACTGCTGTACAGTTCTTTCAATTTGGGCCCATATTTGCATGTTCCCATATTTTCTTTAACGCTACCATTTTCTGCAGCGCATCCCTTGCTATGCAACAGATTATGTAGTGCACAATCTTTCCCTTTACATAGATCATGATTGCACGGATGTCATACTGCACACAAACCATGGATTTACAATCGTTGCTACTGTAAGACTTGATGAACGTGCTAACTCCTATTTTGGCACTGGCTTTTGGAAAGAAATTTCTAAGTTTTATGTACTGAAAGCTGGCACTAAAATTGCACTGCACATAAAAGGGCTTGGTCATGAGATATATGCTAACTTCCCCGACAAAATCATCTTTCCAGACTTTGTTCGAAGTAAGTTTTCTTTTCAACTATCTGCATGTTAACTTACCCAGCAATGTCAAATGAATTGTGTAGTATTTAAGCAACCAATTGTTATTCCCTTTTCTTACTATATTCCTACCTAATAACTTCTTGTTACCAATACACTTTTCTATTGTCCTGTTTTAACTAAATATTCCATGTACTCCCATTTCTATTAGAAAGCGCCACTGACAAGGAGACTCGGAAGGTGGAGAACGGGGCTGCCAACAAGCGGAGGCGGGGCGAGCTAGAACCACAAGCGACTTCAGCAGGCCTAGACTTCATCAGCAGCCACCCCGATGATATGTTGATAGTCATCATCTCCCTCCTCCCAATCAAATATGGGGCGCGGACAACCGTCCTTTCCTGGCGGTGGCGCCCCCTATGGAACTCCAGCCCTCTCGACCTCATCGACACCCACGACCTCTGCCATGGCTATCGCAAAAGCTTGAATGCATTCTCCAAGATCCTCGGTAGTCACCTTGGCCCAACCAGAGGCCTTAGAATGGGCAAGTTATGTTCCAACGGCAGGGACCGAGCCAAGCTTGACGACTTGTTCCGATCCCCCGCCCTAGATTAGCTTGAGGAGCTCACTTTTGATGATGGGCATATGCGGTCGCTGCCAACGTCCGCACTCCGCCTCGCGCCCACGCTGCGCATCGCCAAGTTCAGGAACTGCCACCCCCCCCCTTAATGACGCGCCCGCTCTTATTCTACCACGATTGAAGCACCTCGAGCTTGTCGCCATCTGCCTCTCAAACGGTGACATGGAGCGCCTGCTCCGTGGCTGTACTGCACTCGAGTAGCTTCGTCTTCAGGCGATCAATGGGTTGAGTACCTTACACATCACCTCCATGACTCTCTGGACTATTTATGTGTGTTGCCGGTGCGGCAGGAAGACATCACAAGATGTGTACCATGGTATGGTCACTGAGGACACACCTGCACTCGAGAGATTAATTATAGTTGATCAAGAAGGTCCAGCAAGAATCAATGTCATTTCTGCGCCGAAATTGACAGTGGTGGGCTACTCGTCTAACAAATACTCCGGACTTGTTATTGGATCCACACCCATTCAGGTACAACAGCCGCCTTCTACCTCTCCTTCTACAAATTAACATTATTTCTAATTTTGAATATGTTTGTTCGTCTGTCATTTAGAAAATGATTCCGACAAGCTTGACCCCCAAAACTACGCACAATGAAGGTCTTGGCACTAGAATCTATCGGCCCCAACCTGGAGCAAGTTGTCAGTTTTATAAGATGCTTTCCGTGCCTGGAGAAGCTATATATCGAGGTGATGTTCCTTTCCTATTAATGTTAACCATAAGGGAGTTCAATTTCAGTACATACATGTTCCACCCCCCCCCCCCATATTGGTTGCTTGATCCATATGGTTACAATCAATAAGCATTTCTCTTTTGGATTCATTTGTACTAGTTTTCTTAGGGAACTTTTCATCCACTCCAACCTCTTGTGAAGAAGGCTACATTTTTCTAGAATGTAATCAAATGCCCATGTTAATCATGTCCGATCGAAGATGGCATGTTAGTGCATTTTACAAATCCTGCAAACCAAATAGGCCTGTAGTATGTTCAAAACTGCATGTAGGCACTAACACGTTTTCTTCTTTTGCAGATAAGATTAGGCCCAGTGGTGGATAATGTGATACAATTATAACAATCACGTCAATGCCTAGATCTGCATCTCTCATAAATTACTTTGAACTCCTAACGAGGGACCTTACCGGAGATTATATTCGCCAGGTTCTTTGTTCTCAGAGCAAGGGTGCTGAAGGAAATGAGGGTTTCCCTACATTTATTTCACAAAAATGAATGGTTTGTTGATCAGCGCCTGCGCCTGCGGCGGAATGGAATAGGCTCCAAAAATGCTGAATTTCATTTTGGAACTTCAGATAACAGAGTAATCGGAAGTCATCGTGTCAACCCCATACATGACTTCTCAGTGGCTGACCCCTTTGCAAATATTGTGAGGTTTCGAAACCAGACTTAGAAGCGGTGATATTAGTTTGAACCTCTCTGATATCCATGTTCAGCAGACCAGCGCGAGCGTTTGTAGCTGATGTGCTGAATTTCATTTCTAATATTAGTTTGAACCTTGTAATCTTTGAATTTGAGCCATATAACTCTGGAATTTGAACCTTGTAATATTTCGAGCTTTTGTGGTACAATCGTTGAAATGGCATCGTATGAGACTCGTATATTGCTAGCACTATTTTGACCTTAATATGCAATGGTCTTAGATTTTATTAACTATTCTCGAATCTGTTTACCTTGTCGATCTCACAACACATGATCTGTATAGCTAACTCGACTGCGATCTTCGACATTATTGCACACAGTTGGTTTCTCCCACCGTGTGCACTGTAGAGCGTAGAATTAATTATCGCACTCGAGTGTCCATCATCACCCTTCTGTGTAACATTGACCTCATAACCCAAGGGTAAACTTATGACCGAAGTCATTCCACACACTTCGTTTTTACAAAGCTTTTTGCCAATAAACGGCCACCTACGCCGAACACCAACCCGCACCACCTCGCCGTAGAGGCAGAGAGACAGCGGCTCCAGGATACACCTATGACCTACGGCAGGACCTGGACAATAGAGCAGGACAAGCCAGATCGGTCTATGGATCAAGGGGCGTGCCCCAACGTGAGAAGACGACCATCAGGCCTGGCGCAACAGGCACAACCTCACCCGGGCCGAAAACCGCATACGGACTTCATCCGAACTGCGTCGTGACGTCGCCCGATACAGAGGCGCCGCACACCCCTTATGCTTCACCAATGAGGTAATGGAGCACTAGTTCCCAGAAGGGTTTAAACCTGTGAACATTGAATCATACGATGGAACAATGGACCCCGCAGTATGGATCGAAGATTTCCTTCTCCATATCCACATGGCCCGCGGTGACGATCTCCATGCCATCAAATACCTCCCCTTAAAACTCAAGGGACCAGCACGGCACTGGTTAAACTGCCTCCCAGAAAACTCTACTGGTAGCTGGGAAGATTTGGAAGATGCCTTTAGAGACAACTTCCAAGGTACCTATGTTCGGCCTCCAAACGCCGATGACCTTAGTCACATAGTCCAGCAACCCGGAGAATCAGCCCGGAAGCTCTAGACCAGGTTCTTAATTAAAAATAACCAAATTGTGGATTGTCCAGACGCCAAAGCCCTCGCAGCCTTTAAACACAGCGTCCGAGATGAGTGGCTCGCCCGACACCTCGGCCAAGAAAAACCGAAGCCCATGGCAGCCCTTACCGCACTCATGACCCGCTTTTGCGCGGGAGAAGACAGCTGGCTCACTCGTAGAAGCAATAGCACCAGCGACCCTGGCACCTCCGAAGCCAGAGATGGCAACGGCAAGCCACAACGCAACAAATACAAGCGTCAAAGCAACAACGAAGATACCGAAGACACGGCGGTCAACGCCGGATTCAGTGGCTCTAAACCCGGTCAGCGGAAGAAGACATTCAAAGGAAACAAGGATGGTCCATCTAGTTTGGACAGAATACTCGATCGGACTTGCCAGATTCATGGTACCCCTGACAAGCCTGCCAATCATACCAATAGAAATTGTTGGGTCTTTAAACAGGCCGGTAAGCTAAACACCGAACATAAGGGGAAAGGACCGCCCAGCGAGGACGACGATGAAGAGCCTCACCCACCGAACACAGGGGGGCAGAAGAAATTCCCCCCGAGGTCAAAATGGTGAATATGATTTACGTTACTCATATCCCTAAGCGGGAGCGCAAGCGTGCATTAAGGGACGTCTATGCCATAGAGTCAGTCGCCCCAAAACTTAACCCATGGTCAGCCTGTTCGATCACTTTTGATCACAGAGACCATCCGACCAGTATCAGTCATGGAGGTTCGGCAACATTGGTCCTCGATCCAATTATCGACGGATTCCACCTCATGGGAGTCCTTATGGATGGCGGCAGCAGTCTTAACCTACTTTATCAGGACACTATCCGTAAAATGGGTATTGATCCATCAAGAATCAAGCCCACAAAAACCACCTTTAAAGGAGTGATACCCGGCGTAGAGGCCTGTTGCACAGGATCCATAACGCTGGAAGTCGTCTTCGGCTCACCAGATAACTTCCGAAGCGAAGACTTGATCTTTGACATCGTCCCCTTCCAAAGTGGCTATCATGCACTGCTCGGACGAACTGCTTTCTCCCGTTTCAATGCATTCCTGCACTACGCTTATCTAAAACTCAAGATGCCTGGTCCACGTGGCGTTATAACAGTCAATGGAGACATGGAGCACTCCCTCCGTACTGAGGAGCATACCGCGGCCCTAGCAGCCAAAGTATAGGGTGGCCTTAGTAAGCCGAATACTACATCGGCAGTCAAGCCCCCGGACACTATCAAACGTGTCTCGTCTACCCTACAGAATGGAAGTCCGGCTCGTCCAGAGCTAGATTAGAAATTCAGCCTCTGTCAAAGCCCCAACCTGATAGCGGCATACGCACCGCGCCTACATAACTACGCACTAAAGATACCATGGGCAAGGACGGAGGCCTACTAAAAATTAAGGTTCTTTACAACCCACATCACTTTTCGATGGTACTAAGGGCCCTTTTTCCAGGCCCCTTATGTATACTCGATCGTTGATCCTCTCAAAGGATCATACACCAAGGCGAGAAGCAGCGCAGACATGCGGCAGAGTGTCCAAAGGATCTTCAAGATCATCTTTTCCTTTTTAGGACCTGTATACAGCTTTCCCTTATGATCGGCATGTAAAATAGCCTCGATGCTTATCACATCCTCTGTAAACATACGTTTGGCCGTATCAGTCAGACTATAATGGAAACAGTTTCGCCCAACCCTATTCGGTACTGGCTTATTTCCTAATCTATACCCCCTCTTTACGTCAGATTATGGTATACACCTCGGCATGATTCAAAATGCTAGGGGCTCTATCTGGCCGCGTATATTTTTCATACAAAAGAAGTCCGAACACTTTTATAGTATACTTCGGTGTCCCGAATATGGCATTATATGCATCGGCTCTGAATCATGTCTTTGGTCAATAGTTGGGTTGCCCGGCTCCTGTGATTACCACCTTACGTTCCGCTTGTTCGGCTAAGGTAGTAAAGGGAGAACTACTACGATTGTGTTTCTGGTTCGTCCGGTCAAGCACCTCAGTAGAGAAAGCCGAAAACTGACTGTCATGATGCGGGGAGAGTTGGTCAGCAATTCGGCGACCTACTAAATCTCTAGTGATTTCTTCCGTATTACATGAAGGACTGGATCTTTCCAGTCATGCTCTTAAGGCATCCAAGTTCGGATAGCCGCATACGCACCATGGGCTATCTTACAGTCCCATTGTCAAACTCCTATGGCTAAGTGAGAGTGATAAAGCCGCATAGTCCGATTGCCTGGTTCACCGCACTGACACCTCCTTCACGGACCAAGATGTTGGGACAAGTGTGGTTATGTGCTATCCTGAACACCCCCGTAGTATCTACGTGGGGGCTGAAGTCAACGACTGGCAAACTCTCACGGATAAAAACAGCCGCACAGGAGGAAAAACACTTTAAGATAAACAACATAAATATATTACAAAGCCTTGGTTTATACAACGTCTGGGCGGTTCTAATACATTCACTCGAACATGATGTCCTTCGAGCACCGGCCCTCTATCAAGCGGGCACCCTCCTAGACGTCTTCAAAATAGCGCTCCAGCTTGCGGTGGTCCTTGCCTCCGGGCGGACCCTCAACTGCCACGACGTCGGCCTTCATTTTCTCCTAGTGCATTTTGGCACGGGAAAAGGCTAGCCGCGAACCTTCTATACATGACGACCGATTGACCGCGTCAATTCGGGGTAGCGCGTCAACGAGTCGTTGTAACAGGCCAAATTAGCTGCTTGGGACAAGTTCAGCTGGCCACAGCCAGACTATGACGTCCCTCATGGCCAGTCCGGACATCCTATGCAGCTCGGCCCACTGCGCCATCTGGTCATTCAACAGCGTTGGGCACTCCTGCGCCGCGGACTGTGACCAGAATAGCTTCTCCATCGTGTGCCGCTCCTGGGCCCGGAAGAACTGCGCGATGTCGATGGTACTCTTCGGAAGATACGCAAAGGTGTCTGGAGCACTCCACAGTCGAGTGAGCAAGACATACTTCCGATTGCCGAATTTACTGTCAGGACCGGGTTTTCGTGATAATAATTTCCCAAAAGATGGCCCTTGTGCTCACCAACCCCAGGATTACTGTTAGCTGATGAGGCACAATCTTGATACAGGAATTCCAAGCAAAGTACAAGATATGTAGTACAAGACCATTGTGGCCTATGAGTACAACAATTGGTTACTAGTGGTTGATGGCGGAAGTGGTTTGTGGTTCATCTGCGTCTATGGGACTCCATTTCCCACAGGAACAGCTGACCAGGATAAATCCTATCTTCGCGCGGCTGCTATCTCCATTGCCTAGGTTCCGGGGCTGTCATCGCGGCACTCTTCTCCACGCAAGAAAATCTGGCCAAGACAATAGCCAGGGACAAGCCAGTGAGTACTTTTGAATGTACTCGCAAACATCATGAAAACAGGTATAGCATAGCAGGTGATAATCATGCACTAAAATAATCCACGATCACTTAGTCAATCCCAAAATAAAACTCACGATGCACGTAAGCAGGAAATTAAAAATGCACCGATCGGGTGTCTGAAGCGACACCTTGAATGGGTAATAATATAAAGCGTGCCTCAGTCGGGCGTCTGAGCGACGTCACATAAAAGGCTTATATAAAAGAATAACAAACATGCCACAGTCGGGCGTCTGAGCGACATCACATAAAGGGCTTATAAGGTAAATAAATAACAAGCATGCCACAGTCGGGCGTCTCAGCGACACCACATAAAGGGCTTATAAGGTAAATAAATAACAAGCATGCCACAGTCGGGCGTCTCAGCGACACCACATAAAGGGCTTATAAGGTAAATAAGTAACAAGCATGCCACAGTCGGGCGTCTCAGCGACACCACATAAAGGGCTTATAGGGTAAATAAATAAGCATGGTGAATATCCAGGAGGTAGAACCGTCCCAGGGATACTCAGTAATTCAAATAATGTAAATGGTTAGTCCATGATAATAATAATCATAATCATCACAAGTCACATTTCATGATCCAAGTCCTGGTTTAACAGTTTTTCTCCTCCGAAGACCGACACTTGACCCATCCCAGACTGTAGTCCTTAACCATGGACACGGCTATTCGAATAGATGTATAATCTCTGCAGAGGGTGTACTCTTTACCCACGAGTAACGGATTTCTTTGGTCCATCAGGACTAGTTCCGTCTACGGTCTTTTAATTGAAAACACGCCTGACCCGCACACACCGGCTTAACTTACCGGTGTCTAGAATCACCCACGACACCTGTCAAGCAAAACTCTAAGTGGGTAGGCTACAACCTCGATTAGCATGGGATCACAAAATTTATAACGCGCGCAAACTAGGGAAGCCACTCCCCTCGGCTACAACCGGAAACACCCATGCCCCCTGACCGGATGACTGGCTTTAATCCAGGGCCATGGAACCCTCATCACGGCCCCTCTATTTGGTGTGTACAAGAAAGGGGTTGACAACTTACTGAACCATACCCTACCTATGGCAGGGACAAGTGGTAGTACGAAACAAGTATGGGAGGTTACTGGAACAAGACTCGATCTACGGCCGACTCAGGAGGTTTATGTATTCCCTGCATGATTAGCATAACAATTATTTTTCAATTAACCGATAGAATCACCACTCATCATACCTCATCATGCCATACCGGACACACTCGTCTCGACGAGGGACTATGGACAAGCTCGTGTCTATCCAAGACAGAGACTTTCCCGGCTTCCTTCCGGTAGGCATGAAAGGCATACGGAGATGATTGTTATCACAAGCATATCCAATTTTAACAGCAAAGAATCTCATTATGCACTCATGCGTATGATCGTATCGTCACATAAAATAACGAATGCTCCATGTCAAGGTGGTGTTGTAACCGTATCAAACAACACACAAAAATATTATGCCAGGTTCAGAATGCTTGCCTTCAAGTTGTGGAGAGGCAGGGTGCATTCCAGAACTTTTGAAAGTTTTCTCCCTTCTCCAAAAATCCTATTTTTGAAAATATTCAAATTAACACATAGTTTTAAAACAGTACAAAAAAGTTGTTTGGAAAATTTTATAATAAATACTAAAATAAACTAGACAGAATTTGAGAAACAACAGAAAAAGAATCAAGTCATTTGGACTTATATTTAAAAAGTTATAGCCAGTAAAAGCTTAGTCAAAGTTCTGTTTTAATAAAAATCAGAAAAAGAAAACGGTTCGAATAGAAATATGTTTTCGAGACGGAGGAGACGTACTTATGGGTTTACGCTTTCACTTAAAACAGCACGGGCCGGCTCGGGGTCACTGACAATGGGTCCGCGGGGCCCACTGGTCAGGTTTGACCAGTCGCCTTTCCCTCCTCTTCCTCTGCCCGAGCGGAGGCGGGACTCCGGCGATCGCCGTCGACGAACAGCGCCTCCCCGCGGGGTCCTGAGGGCGGGGATGGATCCGCCAGTCCAGGGCGGTCCTCCCGGTGGTCGCTAGGCAGGTGGGGACGGAGGGAGCCGCCGGCGGTGAGCTTCGCGGCGGAGATGGCTTCGGGTGGATTTGGGGGCCGGGGCTATGGTGGTTCCCGATCAAGTCTGAGAGGTGGGGTGGCTCCGCATGATCGAGGGGGGGTCGGACGGTGGTGCTGGCAGGGCCAGGTGGGCTCTGCTCGCGGCGCACGGCACCGGAGCGTGGCGGCGGCCGAGCTGACCGGAGGTGGGGAAGACGGCCTCTCCCCATCGATTGCCAGCTATGGGGGCATCAGAGGGAGGGCCTGTGGTTGCCTGGGGGTTTGGAGGAGCTCGGGGGTTCCCTTTATAGGTGGTTGGGTCGGTTCTGCGGCGGCCGTGGATAAGAACGCCGGCGACCGCCATTCTGTAGCTGCAGGGCGACGTGGCGGCGACGAACGCTTGCCGATGAGTTGCGGATGAGCTCGAGCTGTTCCAGGGGGCAGCTGGCGCGCGGGGGTGGCTTGGGCGGCCGCGTCCATGGCAGAGGCCTGCTGCCGAGGCCGGCGTGCCGCCAAGGGCTCTAACGGCGGCGCTGTAGGGTGCCAGGGGAGGGCTTGGAGTGCTCTGGTGTGTGGACGAGGACGGGCGTGGCTCTGCAGGCGAGCAAGGGCCAGGGCCAGACGCGACGACCCGTGCGCACGCACGTGCAAAACGCGCGCTCTGGCCGCGCCCAGAGCACGCACGCTACATGTTCGGCAAAATGCCAAGGCATGCCAGGGGGCTCCAACCCACATGAGGTTTAGCAGGGTGGGGCTATGGACTAAGGTAGAGCCATGAGACATGCTGGTTAGGCAAAGCAAGCAGGTCCAATGTGCAAACTAAAAACCATGTCAAAACTAACCATGCACACAAGGTGCTTGACAAAATGCTAAGGGCAACTAGGCAACTCTTGGGGTGGCCAAAATCTCCAGATCCTAGTCTCTTTAGGTGTAGGTGATGGTGGCAAGGTTAATTTGTCAAGACCAGAAACTTGTTAGTGCAAGTTTTTGAGAAAACCAAATCTGGACAGAAACTAAAGGTTGTAATTGCATGAACCAAAAATACTCCAATGGGTCCACTCTCCTGGACTTAAGGGTTTGGTAGGGAGGACTATAAGCAGGAAAAAGCTCATGGGCACTAGAGCAAAATAAATTTGGGTTGCAGTAGAAAAAGCCAAACTGGACCAGAGAGCAACAGAGGATGATTTACTCAAATTTTTCAAAGAACACTCATGGGTTTTTGCATGAAGTTGAATTGTATGCATCTACTGACATCTCCAAACACTTGGAAGAATTTTTAAAGAAATATTTAAATAGGTTGTAGTGCAAAAATACCTACTGGACCAGATTTGAAAATTTGGTGTAGAGCTCAAAATCTCCAATGACCAAAAGATATTTTTGCATAAAAGTGATGTGGAAACATCACATGACATCCCCAAATTTTGGTGAAAATTTTAAATGCATTTTTCAAATGGTTGCAGTGCACAAGAGGCTCCAAATTTATGAAAAATCATTTTAAAAGAATAAAGCTTAGGAAAAACAATTATGCAAATAAATCCACTGAGAAAGAATTTTTTTATTGAGAGAGTATACAAGTCCAATAACATTTTTGGAAAGTTTCCACTTGAGGGAAAAACCCACAATATTAAAGAGAAGAGGGGTTCTGAAATCAAAAGATAAAACCAGAAAATAAAAATGTTATTTCTTGGCAAAATTCTAATTAATAAAACAAGGTCATAATTTTGGGGTGTTACAACACTACCCCCCTTAAGAAAAATCTCGTCCTCGAGATTTGTTAAAAGCTGTTTTGAACAAACATCGCTCTTACCAAAAAAAATCATCCTACTTATGCAATAAAATGTGGCTACAGTGAGAGAGCAATAAGTGGTGTAAAACTACAGTGGTGCACTGGCGTTGCGTGGAAAAATCCATGGTTGGGAAAACCCGAGATATCTCTACGTTGGATACAGTAAATTTAGAATAAATTCTAAATTACTAAAATACGCTGGTCGTACCCGAGAGTACAGTGCTCCCTCTGGCTGACAGGTGGACCCGGGCCCACTGTCGGCCTCTTCTTCTACCTCTGGCTCTCTCTTCTTTCTCTCTCTCGCGTGCTTTCCCGCGCTTTCTCCACCGGCGACGTCTAGCGCGTAGGGCATCTAGGCCGTACTGCGGTAGTGCGCGGCGTGCTAGCTGCCGGTGCAGCGTGCACTCACCTCGCGGGCCAGTGCGCTCTCAACACTGCTCGCGGATTCGCCTCCGAATACCGGCGATCGAGCGATGAGCGGTGCTCGTGGACTTCGCCCACCGTACACCGATCTCGAGCTATAAAATGATCGCGGTGCTCCTTCTTCTTCCTCACACCTGGCCTCGCTTCTCCCTCTTCTTCATTCTCCTCCATTTCTGTTTGCAGGAACTCGAGACAAGGCTCTAATGGCGGAGGTGATGCCGGACTGGTACGTGGTCCTGATGTGCGGAGGTTTGGCGACGTTGCTGGGGTTCTCCGTGCTCCTGTGCGCGATGATCCTTGATGATCGTCGTGATGCTGCCGCTTGAGTGTTAGCTCTTCGCGGTGGCGGTGATCACGAGGATTAGTTGCGGCATCGAGTGCTAACTGCTGTCAGTGTGCTGGAGCAACTTGCGCCCGAATAATTACTCACAAATCTCTCCTACTGAGACTGTGGTGTCCTTGGGTGTGATCAGTTAGGTGCAAAAAGTGCACGAGGATTTGTAATTAGCGCACGAGGTCGAGTGGTGGTGGTTGTGAGTCTGCTGTTATGGTGCTGCGTGAATAAAAATCTATGTCGTGAAGAGGTATATGCTGCAGCAACTCAGGGAAAAAAATCTCACTTCAAAATTTATCGTGAGTGAAAATTAGTTAAATCAAAATTAACAGCAGTAAAACTACTCACATAAATGAAACCAAATATTTGATCCGTCGCACAAATTTTGGATACCACGCACAAGTTACAACACATAAATAAATACCGGGATAACAAACATAGCGGTGACGTCTACAATAAAAACGGTAAATGGACAGTGTCCTGAGAAAACGTCTCTAGTACTGGGGCACACTCCTCTTCTATCAGGGGAAGCGGGTTGACTAGTCGATGAATGCGTCTCTCCTGGTCAGGCCTCAGTGGTCTGCCAATAGCGATCTGAGTATTTAAATCAGCGAGGCTCTGGAGATAACCCATTACCCGCTGAGTCAAACGCTCTTGAGCGATAACATACTGGGCAAGGTTGGCCAGTACTGGGTCTCTTTTGATTCGTCCACCGGGAAAAGATGCTACTTCTCCGGGTGCTGCACGACTCGGAAAGTAATAATACCCTCATTCACGGGCATAGGGTACCGCGAATCGAAGACGAGCAAGCGCTTCGTATGCAGCAGCTTCTATGGCCATATGCGGAGTCGGCATGGATTTCCCCACGAAGGAGACTTCCGTTGGGTCTTGGTTTGGGTTTGCGGGAGGGATGTGCACCACTGCCCAATATTTCGAGGTGGATGGGGTGATCCTCGATTTGAGCAACTCATACTGGGGTGGATGGATAGCACTCATGGTACTGCAGGTAAAGTCCCACAATATTTTAACAAAACTACCCGGGGTTGCGTCTGGAGTTCTCAGATAAATACTGGGGGTCGGCATGGCAAAGAAATGGCTGTGAGTGTTGTGCACAAAGTGAGGGGTACTTGGCAAGGTCACGAGGTGGCCTTTTATATAGCATTGGGGCTGGGTTATTTACTGCGGTGAAGGGTAACTAGTTTGTCGGTTCTGCTCTTGGGGTCGGGGTTAATGCGACAGATACACATATCTCATAAATGTGACGCATTGCTGTGGGTGTCGCCGCGGTGGTTTTGGTAGCTGCGCCCGGAATTAAAAAAAATTGCAACTGTACACTGACGGACTTATGCATGGCTACTATTTAAAAATAGGGGCGCACAAGTAGACTGCATTTAATTATGGTGATATAGGATCACACAATTACAAGGCGTAGAAATACTGAGGCTCGGTACTACTCGAGCGACTTAGTCTACTTTGTTCATATCTAGGCGGGCGTGCCTTGTGGACGTCGAGGCTTCTCCACGGATTTCACCGTCGGGATTAGCTGGATGAGGTTGAGGGGCTGCAGGGTCGGGGTAGCGATGATGACCATCGCGGGGGTTGTTGGCCACAATCCCGTTGGAGTGTGTTCCCAAAAGGCGACGAAGCACTTCTGGGGACACCAAAGCATTATGGTCGATGGCTGGGGCAGACCTCAAGGACTCGATCGGGTGTCCGAACAGCACGACTGGGTTGTCGGCATCGGGCTCATATTCTCCTCTCACCGGGGCTCGGCGAACCAGTTCTCAACGAGCTGCGATCAGATCAAGGGTGATCTGATCGAACAGTTCCTCTAGTGCGCTTACATAGCGCACCAGATGCAATAGTGCAGGATCCGTCTCGTGATCTCCGTTAGCAACTTGGGGTGGCCTACCATACCCGTCATGGCTGGGGTAGTAGTAGAACGGGCGACAGTTAACTCTGGGCGACAAGTGCCGGAGTTGAACTATAGCTTCTCGAGCTGCTAGTTGGATGGCTTGTGGCTCAAAGGAAGTTGTCCTTCCAGTGAACCTGTAGGGGCGTTCTGGCGATAGACCCCTACCATAGATGTGTACAGTGGCCCAGAATTGACGGCTCTCACCGCTCATGGGTCCTTGGTACAGAACATATTCTGGGGGCTCTTCTAATGCATAGGCACGGCGGGTGAGGTTTGCAAGCACGGTCACAAAACCTCCAAGGTTGGTGGCTGTGGCCTCATTGTGCACAATAGGGCCAGGCATTATGCCTCGAGTTGGGGGAAGAGGTTGTGCTGTGCTGGGTTGAGGCTAGCGTGCCCTTTTTATAGAAAAAGGAGATGGAGCCTTCCTTCGCACGCTTGCGAATGAGACAAATTAGGTGTCGGTCACTGGCGCGAGATCGACAGGCTAGGCTGATAGGTTGGGCACCGACTGCCCAAAAGCGTCGGGGTCACTGTGTGGCTATCTTACACGAGAAGCTTGGCCGGGGTTAGGTTAAGGTCTGGTGGGTTGGTTAACCTAGGTTTATTGACCTGGCTAAGATAGGATTAGTATCACGACCGGATTTTTGAGATAATAATTTCTCAGAAAAACGGCCTTGTGCCACCAGCCCCAGGATTACTGTTAGCTGATGAGGCACCAACTTGATACAAGAAAATCCAAGCAAGTACAAAAATATGTAGTACAAGACCATTGTGGCCTAGGAGTACAACATTTGGTTTTCTAGTGGTTGATGGCGGAAGCGGTTGGAAACATCTGCGTCTATGGGACTCCATTTCCCACAAGAACAGCTGACCAGGATAACTCCTATCTTCGCGAGGCTGCAAATGTCAACACGTAGGTTCCGAGGTTGTCACCGCGATGTTTATCTCCAAGCAAGGAATCTGGCCAAGACAATAGCCAGGGACAAGCCAGTGAGTACGTTTGAATGTACTCGCAAACATTAAGAACACGGGTATAATATATCAAACATGCTCCGGATTAAATTAGGTGATCACACGACTGTCACGAAATGTACGGAAAAAAAACCATGATGCACACATGTGGTTAAAATAATCCAAAGTACAATACTGGGTGCCAAACGAGGGTCTGAATGACTCCTCGAGAGGAAACTGCAAGAATAGTAATACTGGTGCCAAACGAGGGTCTGAATGACTCCTCGAGAGGAAACTGCAAGAATAGTAATACTGGTGCCAAACGAGGGTCTGAATGACTCCTCGAGAGGAAACTGCAAGAATAGTAATACTGGTGCCAAACGAGGGTCTGAATGACTCCTCGAGAGGAAACTGCAAGAATAGTAATACTGGTGCCAAACGAGGGTCTGAATGACTCCTCGAGAGGAAACTGCAAGAATAATAATGCCGCAGTCGGGCGTCGGGGCAACACCACATAAAGGGCTTATAAAAGATAAATGAACAACAAGCTTGCCGCAGTCGGGCGTCTGAGCGACACCACAAAAGGGGCTTATAAGAGAAATAATCAAGGTGAATATCTAGGAGGTAGAACCGTCCCAGGGATACTCCATAAAATACAAAAAAAATATAAAGGGTTAGTCCATAATAAATAAAGATCATAATCCACATGTGCCACAATCATAAACAAATCTAGTTCAGCCGTTTCTCCATCCGAAAACCGATAATTTAGTCAAGCCGTATCTCCATCCGAATACCGTTACTACGATCCAGTTAGCCGTGTCTCCATCCGAAAACCGTCACTGAGTTCTAGCTAAATCGCTCTCCATCCGAATACCGTTACTAGATTTAACTCAGAATGTGGTCCTTACTCAAGAGCATGACTATCCAACAGGATATATCCTCTGCAGAGGGAGTACCATTTTCCCACGAGTAACGGGTTTACTTAGTCCATCGGGACTAATTCCGTCTACGGTCTTTTAATTGAAAACACGCCTGACCTGCACACACCAGCTTAACTCACCGGTGTCTGGAATCACCCACGACACCTGCCAAGCAAAACTCTAAGTGGGGAGGCTACAACCTCGACGTAGCATGGGATCAAATTTCTATTCGCGCGCTCTAAGGGGGTGCCCCCCCTCTCGGTCCCAATCGGAAACACCCATGCCCCCTGACCAAGTGGCATGCCTACCGGAGGCCTCTGGTATCTTCCACTATGGCCTCTTTGTACGGTGTGTGCTTTGGTAGGGGTTGACAACTTACTGAACCATACCCCGTCTGCGACAGGGACAAGTGGTAGTACCAACAAATAGGGAAGCTACCGACCAAGACTCGACTTACGACCGACTCAGGTGGTCCAAGCATCCTCCAACAATATTACCACTAGTGAAATAAAACACCACTCATCAAGCCTCACCATGCCATACCGGACATACTCGTCTCAATGAGGGACTAGGGACAAGCTCGTGTCTACCCAAGACCACGACTTTCCCGGCTCCCTTCCAGTATGCATGAGGAGCTTACGAGGGTGGTCCAAGCCACTAGTGCATCCATTTCTGATCACAAAACAACTCCAAAGTGTACTCATGTACGAGACTTTATCGTTACATAAAGACAACGCATACTCCAAGTCAAATGGTGTTGTAATCGTATCAAAACACCACAACAAAATATTATGCCAGGGTCCAGAAATGCTTGCCTTCAAGAGTATGCAAAGGATGCACTTTTTGAAAGCTCTCCCTTTCTCCAAAATCCTATTTTGCAAAATATCCAAAAACAAAGATTTCAAACACAGTACCAAAAGTTGTCTCAAATATTTTTGAAATAAATCTTAAAATAAACTAGATGAAATTTGAGAGAGGTAGGAAAAAGAATCAACTCATTTGGAGTTTTATTTTAAAAGTTATAGCCAGTCAAAGATTAGTCAAACTTTTGTTTTATTTAAAAACAGAAAAAGGAAAACGCTTCGGGGAAAAAATACGCTTTCAAAGCAGAGGTGACGTACTCTGGTCTTTGCGCTTTCACTTAGACAGAGAGAGCGGCCGCGCGGGTCACTGACAGTGGGTCCAGAGGGCCCACTGGTCAGGTTTGACTGGTCTCCCTCTCCCTCCTTTCTTCTACCCGACGGGAGCGGGGCTCCGGCGATCGCCGGCGACGAACGGCGGCTCCTCGAGGGCATCTGAGGGCAGGGATGGGTTGGCCAGACCGAGGCGGTCCTCTCGGTGGGCGTTAGGCATGTGGGGACGGAGGAGGTCACCGGCGGCGAGCTCCGCGGCGGAGGGGGCTACGGTGGTGAAGTGACATTTGGGCTCCGGTGATCCTCGGCCGAAGCTGAGGTGCTAGGCAGCTCCGCACGACTACGGGGGAGTTCTTGGTGGCGTTGGATTGGCGGGGGAGGGCTTGGCTGCGACGCATGGCACGGGATTGCAACGGCGACCGAACTTGCCGGAGGCGGGGAAGAAAGCTCCTTCCCGTCGATTGCTGGTTGCGGGAGGGCTATGGGGGTGGCCTGGGGTTGCTTGAGTGTTCGGTTGAGCTCGGGGTCCCTTTAAATAGGCGCTCGAGGCTGGCTCCCGCGGTGGCCAAGGATAAGATCGCCGGCGACCACTTTTCTGTAGTTGCAGGACTACGTGGCGGCGGCGAGCGTGTGCCGACGAGCACGAGGATAAGCACGGGCTGTTCTCTGGGGCAGCTGGCGTGCGCGGGCGGTTTGGGCGGCGCCGTCCGCGGCAGAATCTGCTGCCGACGCCGGCGTGCTGCCAAGGCGGCGCTGCCAGCGGCGCTGCAGGGCGCCAGAGATGCCGTGGAGCAGGGAGCGGGCTAGTGCGCGGTTCAGTGATGCAGTAGGGGCCAGGGACGGGTCGCGTCGAGTGCGGCTGTGCGGCGTGTCGGCTCAGTGCGCGCGCGTGCAAAACGTGCGCTCTGGGCGCGCCCAGAGCACGCACGGCAGGTGTTCGACGCAATGCCAGCGCGCTCTAGAGAGCTTGGGTGAGGCTGGCAAAGAACAGAACAAGGGTAGGGGTGGCTAGGAGCTCAGTGGACAAGGTTGTTGGGTCATTGGAGCAAGTCCACAGTGCAAAGTAGAAAACATGCCTCAAGCTGACTGTGCACACCAAGTGTTCGACAGAATGCCAAGTGCACTTGGGAAACTCTTGGAGTGGCAAAGTCTCCAGATCAGGGTCTCTTTAGATGCAGGAGATGGTGGTAAGATCACTTGGGCAAAACCAGAAACTTGTTAGTGCAAGTTTTGCAAAACTCCAGTTTTGGACAGAAAGAAAAAGGGTTTAAAGCATGCACTTAAAGACCTCTAATGAGTCCACTCTCTTGGACTTAAGGGTTTTGAAGGGAGGGCTACAAGTAGGAAAAAGCTCAAGGTTACTAGAGCATGGAAAAATAAGGTTCCAGTACAAATCACCAAGTTGGACCAGAATGCAAAAGAGGTTGATCCACTCAAATTTTTCAAAGAACAACACTGGGTTTTTGCTTGAAGATGAATTGTATGCATCCATTGACATCTCCAAACACTTGGAAGAATTTTTAAAGAAATATTTAAATGGGTTGTTGTGCAAAAGTGCCTACTGGACCAGATTGGAAAAGTTGGTGTAGAGCTCAAAATCTCCAATGGCCAAAAGGTATTTTTGCATAAAAGTGATGTGGAAACATCACATGTCATCCCCAAATTTTGGTGGAAATTTTGAATGCATTTGTCAAAAGGTTGTAGTGCAAAACAGGCTCCAAATGCAAAAGAAATCATTTTAAAGGAATAAAGCTTTGAGGAAATAAATCTTGCAAAAATTTGAATCCACTGATAAATAATTGTTTTATTTAAGAGGGCATACAAGTCCAAATATATTTTTGGAAAGTTCCCACTTGAGGTAAAAACCCACAATATTAAAGAGGAGAGGGGTTCTGAAATCAAAGGGAAATCCAAAAAAAAAAATTGGGTGTCACAATTAGCCAATGGTCAGCCTGGCTCTGATACCAAGTTTGTCAGGACCGGGTTTTCGAGATAATAATTTCCCAAAAGACGGCCCTTGTGCTCACCAGCCCCAGGATTACTGTTAGCTGATGAGGCACAATCTTGATACAGGAATTCCAAGCAAAGTACAAGATATGTAGTACAAGACCATTGTGGCCTATGAGTACAACAATTGGTTACTAGTAGTTGATGGCGGAAGCGGTTTGTGGTTCATCTGCGTCTATGGGACTCCATTTCCCACAGGAACAGCTGACCAGGATAACTCCTATCTTCGCGCCGCTGCTATCTCCATTGCCTAGGTTCCGGGGCTGTCATCGCAGCGCTCTTCTCCACGCAAGAAAATCTGGCCAAGACAATAGCCAGGGACAAGCCAGTGAGTACTTTTGAATGTACTCGCAAACATCATGAAAACAGGTATAACATAGCAGGTGATAATCATGCACTAAAATAATCCACGATCACTTAGTCAGTCCCAAAATAAAACTCACGATGCACGTAAGCAGGAAATTAAAAATGCATCGATCGGGTGTCTGAAGCGACACCTTGAATGGGTAATAATATAAAGCGTCGGGCGCCTGAGCGACGTCACATAAAAGGCTTATATTAAAGAATAACAAACATGCCACAGTCGGGCGTCTGAGCGACACCACATAAAGGGCTTATATGGTAAATAAATAACAAGCATGCCACAGTCGGGCGTCTCAGCGACACCACATAAAGGGCTTATAAGGTAAATAAATAACAAGCATGCCACAGTCGGGCATCTCAGCGACACCACATAAAGGGCTTATAAGGTAAATAAATAACAAGCATGCCACAGTCGGGCGTCTCAGCGACACCACATAAAGGGCTTATAAGGTAAATAAATAAGCATGGTGAATATCCAGGAGGTAGAACCGTCCCAGGGATACTCAGTAACTCAAATAATGTAAATGGTTAGTCCATAATAATAATAATCATAATCATCACAAGTCACAAGTCATGATCCAAGTTCTGGTTTAACAGTTTTTCTCCTCCGAAGACCGACACTAAGACCGACACTTGACCCATCCCAGACTGTAGTCCTTAACCATGGACACGGCTATTCGAATAGATGTATAATCTCTGCAGAGGGTGTACCCTTTACCCATGAGTAACGGATTTCTTTAGTCCATCGGGACTAGTTCCGTCTACAGTCTTTTAATTGAAAACACGCCTGACCCGCACACACCGGCTTAACTTACCGGTGTCTGGAATCACCCACGACACCTGTCAAGCAAAACTCTAAGTGGGTAGGCTACAACATCGATTAGCATGGGATCACAAAATTTATAACGCGCGCAAACTAGGGAAGCCACTCCCCTCGGCTACAACCGGAAACACCCATGCCCCCTGACCGGATGACTGGCTTTAATCCAGGGCCATGGAACCCTCATCACGGCCCCTCTATTTGGTGTGTACAAGAAAGGGGTTGACAACTTACTGAACCGTACCCTACCTATGGCAGGGACAAGTGGTAGTACGAAACAAGTATGGGAGGTTACTGGAACAAGACTCGATCTACGGCCGACTCAGGAGGTTTATGTATTCCCTGCATGATTAGCATAACAATTATTTTTCAATTAACCGATAGAATCACCACTCATCATACCTCATCATGCCATACCGGACACACTCGTCTCGATGAGGGACTATGGACAAGCTCGTGTCTATCCAAGACAGAGACTTTCCCGGCTTCCTTCCGGTAGGCATGAAAGGCATACGAAGATGATTGTTATCACAAGCATATCCAATTTTAACAGCAAAGAATCTCATTATGCACTCATGCGTATGATCGTATCGTCACATAAAATAATGAATGCTCCATGTCAAGGTGGTGTTGTAACCATATCAAACAACACACAAAAATGTTATGCCAGGTTCAGAATGCTTGCCTTCAAGTTGTGGAGAGGCAGGGTGCATTCCAGAACTTTTGAAAGTTTTCTCCCTTCTCCAAAAATCCTATTTTTGAAAATATTCAAATTAACACATAGTTTTAAAACAGTACAAAAAAGTTGCTTGGAAAATTTTCTAATAAATACTAAAATAAACTAGACAGAATTTGAGAAACAACAGAAAAAGAATCAAGTCATTTGGACTTATATTTAAAAAGTTATAGCCAGTCAAAGCTTAGTCAAAGTTCGGTTTTAATAAAAAAACAGAAAAAGGAAACGGTTCGAATAGAAATACGTTTTCGAGACGGAGGAGACGTACTTCTAGGTTTACGCTTTCACTTAAAACAGCGCGGGCCGGCTCGGGGTCACTGACAATGGGTCCGCGGGGCCCACTGGTCAGGTTTGACCAGTCGCCTTTCCCTCCTCTTCCTCTGCCCGAGCGGAGGCGGGACTCCGGCGATTGCCGTTGACGAACGGCGCCTCCCCGCGGGGTCCTGAGGGCGGGGATGGATCCGCCAGTCCAGGGCGGTCCTCCCGGTGGTCGCTAGGCAGGTGGGGACGGAGGGAGCCGCCGGCGGTGAGCTTCGCGGCGGAGATGGCTTCGGGTGGATTTGGGGGCCGGGGCTATGGTGGTTCCCGATCAAGTCTGAGAGGTGGGGTGGCTCCGCATGATCGAGGGGGGTCGGACGGTGGTGCTGGCAGGGCCAGGTGGGCTCTGCTCGCGGCGCACGGCACCGGAGCGTGGCGGCGGCCGAGCTGACCGGAGGTGGGGAAGACGGACTCTCCCCATCGATTGCCGGCTATGGGGGCATCAGAGGGAGGGCCTGTGGTTTCCTGGGGGTTTGGAGGAGCTCGGGGGTTCCCTTTATAGGTGGTTGGGGTCGGTTCCGCGGCGGCCGTGGATAAGAACGCCGGCGACCGCCGTTCTGTAGCTGCAGGGCGACGTGGCGGCGACGAACGCTTGCCGACGAGTTGCGGATGAGCTCAAGCTGTTCCAGGGGGCAGCTGGCGCGCGCGGGTGGCTTGGGCGGCACCGTCCATGGCAGAGGCCTGCTGCCGACGCCGGCGTGCCGCCAAGGGCTCTGACGGCGGCGCTGTAGGGCGCCAGGGGAGGGCTTGGAGTGCTCTGGTGTGTGGACGAGGACGGGCGTGGCTCTGCAGGCGAGCAAGGACCAGGGCCAGACGCGACGACCCGTGCGCACGCACGTGCAAAACGCGCGCTCTGGCCGCGCCTAGAGCACGCACGCTACGTGTTCGGCAAAATGCCAAGGCATGCCAGGGGGCTCCAACCCACATGAGGTTTAGCAGGGTGGGGCTACGGACTAAGGTAGAGCCATGAGACATGCTGGTTAGGCAAAGCAAGCAGGTCCAATGTGCAAACTAAAAACCATGTCAAAACTGACCATGCACACAAGGTGCTTGACAAAATGCTAAGGGCAACTAGGCAACTCTTGGTGTGGCCAAAATCTCCAGATCCTAGTCTCTTTAGGTGTAGGTGATGGTGGCAAGGTTAATTTGTCAAGACCAGAAACTTGTTAGTGCAAGTTTTTGAGAAAACCAAATCTGGACAGAAACTAAAGGCTGTAATTGCATGAACCAAAAATACTCCAATGGTCCACTCTCCTGGACTTAAGGGTTTGGTAGGGAGGACTATAAGCAGGAAAAAGCTCATGGGCACTAGAGCAAAATAAATTTGGGTTGCAGTAGAAAAAGCCAAACTGGACCAGAGAGCAAAAGAGGATGATTTACTCAAATTTTTCAAAGAACACTCATGGGTTTTTGTATGAAGTTGAATTATATGCATCTACTGACATCTCCAAATACTTGGAAGAATTTTTAAAGAAATATTTAAATAGGTTGTAGTGCAAAAATACCTACTGGACCAGATTTGAAAATTTGGTGTAGAGCTCAAAATCTCCAATGACCAAAAGATATTTTTGCATAAAAGTGATGTGGAAACATCACATGACATCCCCAAATTTTGGTGAAAATTTTAAATGCATTTTTCAAATGGTTGCAGTGCACAAGAGGCTCCAAATTTATGAAAAATCATTTTAAAAGAATAAAGCTCAGGAAAAACAATTATGCAAATAAATCCACTGATAAAGAATTGTTTTATTGAGAGAGTATACAAGTCCAATAACATTTTTGGAAAGTTTCCACTTCAGGTAAAAACCCACAATATTAAAGAGAAGAGGGGTTCTGAAATCAAAAGATAAAACCAGAAAATAAAATTTTAATTTCTTGGCAAAATTCTAATTAATAAAATAAGGTCAAAATTTTGGGGTGTTACATTTACTCTGTAAGAGAAAGGGCTTACCAGTCGCTATCTGCCCGGCCTACTTGATCTCCTCGCGTGCCGCTCGGGATTCGACTCGCGCCTCCTCGGCCTCTTGAAGGGCCTTGGCAAGGTCGTTCGCATGGGCTTTATTCTTCTCCTCTAGGGACTCGCACTTGCTGGCGGCGTCCTTGGGCGCTTGCTCCACTTCGGTCACCCGCTCCTCGTATCGGCGGTGGATGACCTGCTCGGACTTCAAGTCATCGGCCGCTTTATTCACCCTTGCCTGCTCCTTGGCCTGGGCAAGTTCACCCCTAAGGGTCTCGACCGCAGCAGCACTGCCTGCAATCATACACATAGCAGCGCATGAGCTTCGACTCAGAATCTGCATATTAATACAGGCATGAACGAAATATTCTGAAACATACCTTGCGCTTCATCAAATCTCTTGTTGATGCGGACGAGATCCTCATCAGCCAGCCCCAGCTTACGCTTAAGCTCGGATACTTCGGCGGCCTGGGCGGTTGCCGCTAACAGTGAAGCCTACTTCTCAACATATAAAAGTACATTATCTCCTGCGGATATTATTGATCCTCTGTTCGCCATTTTTCAAAAGACGAACAGAGTCTCAGGGGCTACTATCTATATACAGGCATATTTTTCATATGAAAAGCGGTCAGGAATATTACATCGCATACCTCGAAGCCTGTTGGCAGGCTAGTGAAGGCCTCGTTCAGCCCGCTCTTGGCGGACTGAACCTTTTCAACCACCACACCCGTCAGGGTGCGGTGCTCCTTCACGACGGAAGCACGTTGGAGTGCCTCCATCAGTGTGTTCGGCGCCTCCGAATTAGTGGAGGTTGCCGCTGGAGTTGGCACTCCCCCTCCCTTGAAGGGGGTCACTTATTCGATTCCGGAGCCACTTGGGTTTCCGGAATAGTGTTCGGCTGGGGGCCGGACTAGTCAAGACCCCCGCCGACAGTCTCCATGGGGATTGCCCCCCCCCCCCCCCCGTTTTTTCGGCGGCCAAGGCGTTACCCTCTGGCACCGTTTTGGCGGCCTCCCGTGCCGCTCCGTGGCCCAGAGAGGCCCCTCGGGACAACACTTCTGTGTAGTCCGTGGTGATAGGCGGGGTGGCTCGCGGAGGTGACTCGCTCTCCATCATCTTCGGATCCAAAGAATTCCCCTCCGATGATTGTTGGGGGAGATCGCGGGCCAAACTGCACCATACAATGTGTTAAAATTACAATCATAAAGATTGGGCATATGAAAGGCACCCTCATGTACTTACGATGCGGCAAGGGGCTTCGGCCTGGGGCGCCACTCGGGGATGGCTTCAGCATCCCAATCTGAGCCATCCGGGAGGGATATTTTCCCCCTCTTGGGCGCCTCCGCCTTTGGATCTACAGAGGTCGCCCTTTTCTTCCTCCTCCCCTTAGGGGGAGAATTGCTTTCAGCCTCCTCCTCCTCCTCTTCGTCTTCATCTTCCTCGTGGGAGGAGTGAGTTTCGGTCTCTCCGGACACTGCGTCTGAAGTACCTTTACGGCAGAGGCCACCTTTGGCCTCCTTGCTCTTCTTCTTGGCCTATTTCTCCGGTGCCTGATAGGGCGCCGGGACCAACATCCTGATTAACAGAGGATCAGCTGGGTTTTCGGGGAGTGGGGCCGGACACCTGATCCACTCCGCCTTCTTGGTCCAGCCCTGTGTAGGGGATGGAATTCTCAGTGCCCCACCCCCTCTTTTGATTGATGAACTAAGTTATGTTCGGAAATTTAGCACTTACCGGGGAAGCTGGATGATTGCAGTCGAGGCCGATGTCCTCGGACGTCTGTGGCCACGAATTTTGAGTCTTGAAGAGCAGCTTCCAGATTGCTTCGTGCGACGTGCCGAAGAATCGATGCACGGTCCGCGGCCCATCCGGATTGAACTCCCACATGCGGAGAGGCCAGCGTTGGCAGGGAAGGGTTCAGCGGATGAGCATTTCCTGGATCACGTCAGTGAGGCTGGTGTCCTTCTCTATGATACTTTTGATGCGCTTTTGCAGCTTCAACACCTCGTCGGATGATCCCCAGTCTAGACCCTTGTTGGTCCACGACGCAAGCCGCAACGGGGGTCCGGACCTGAAATCAGATTATAGAAACAACTGACTAACTCAAAGCTCAATGCAAAGGAATTATCATTTCAAATTCAAGGGATCAGAAGCAAACGCTCTGATTGAGGATGGATAAGTTGAGTAAACTTACGGGTACAATCGATGGCAAATTTGATTGGTCGAGATCCAGCTCACGTTTAAAATGACGTCTGAGCCGGAAGGATGAATACTAGGATCTGATTGAGGATTGCGAGCATTCGCAACAAATTGAATCAACAGACTCAAAATGATAATGACAAGAGATGCCAATAAGATTATAGACTTATGGGATTAACCATAATGCAAGCAAGTAAGAATTTCAAGAGCAATAGGCTACTCAGGATTTCAGAAGTTCAAATAGTATTTTGAAGACTTTTGTGAAATACATGAATCAACTGGGGATGAGCAAATATCCGGTGAGTGCTAGAAATTATCCATAGTGGTATTCATGTGGCAAAGAACAGCAAGGCAATAAGCTCAAAGGATTCTCGGAGCAGCAAAGAGAATTTCGGGGTATCTTGTAATAACAAGATCAACTGGGAAGCATTGTATGAATGGCGAGTATACGTGGTTATCCACAGGGGTTTATCGATGGAAGGGAATTGCAAAAGCGACACCATAAAGTCTCAAGAGAACATCGGAGAGTATCTTCGGATCCTTCTGGTGCAGCAGACGATCATCTGTAATAAGGGGCTCTCCGGATGAAAGTGATAACGAGATCCTAATGTTAGATTTAGCAAAATTCATTTAACCCGAATAGAAGAGATGTCAGAGTCCCAGAGTATAGGTTGAGGAATAAAAGATCCTACTACCACCCAATGGCGACGTGGGCCCGTAAGCCACACAGCCATGTTAGTAAAACAGTTTTCACTGGCTAGACTCAACTCCGGCCAAGGAGTTGGAAAGGGGGATTCCTACAGGCAGTCGGCTCTAATACCAACTTATGACGCCCCCGATTTGACCGTACACTAATCATGCACGCAAACATGTACGATCAAGATCAGGGACTCACGGGAGGATATCACAACACAACTCTACAACATAAATAAGTCATACAAGCATCATAATACAAGCCAGGGGCCTCGAGGGCTCGAATACAAGTGCTCGATCATAGACGAGTCAGCGGAAGCAACAATATCTGAGTACAGACATAAGTTAAACAAGTTTGCCTTAAGAAGGCTAGCACAAACTGGGATACAGATCGAAAGAGGCGCAGGCCTCCTGCCTGGGATCCTCCTAACTACTCCTGGTCGTCATCAGCGGGCTGCAGGTAGTAGTAGGCACCTCCAATGTCGTAGGAGTCATCATCGACGGTGGCGTCTGGCTCCTGGACTCCAGCCTCTGGTTGCGACAATCAGGTAGAAAGGAAAGGGGGAAAGAGGAAGGAAAGCAACTGTGAGTACTCATCCAAAGTACTCGCAAGCAAGGAGCTACACTACATATGCATGGATATATGTGTAAAGGGCCATATAAGTGGACTGAACTGCAGAATGCCAGGATAAGAGGGGGATAGCTAGTCCTGTCGAAGACTACGCTTCTGGCAGCCTCCATCTTGCAGCATGTAGAAGAGAGTAGATTGAAGTCCTCCAAGTAGCATCGCATAGCATAATCCTACCCGGCGATCCCCTCCTCGTCGCCCTGTTAGAGAGCGATCACCGGGTTGTATCTGGCACTTGGAAGGGTGTGTTTTATTAAGTATCCGGTTCTAGTTGTCATAAGGTCAAGGTACAACTCCGGGTCGTCCTTTTACCGAGGGACACGGCTATTCGAATAGATAAACTTCCCTGCAGGGGTGCACCACATAACCCAACACGCTCGATCCCATTTGGCCGGTCACACTTTTCTGGGTCATGCCCGGCCTCGTAAGATCAACACGTCACAGCCCCACCTAGGCACAACAGAGAGGTCAGCACGCCGGTCTAAATCCTATGGCGCAGGGGTCTGGGCCCATCGCCCATTGCACACCTGCACGTTGCGAACGCGGCCGGAAGCAGACCTAGCCTAGTGGCGTTCCAGTCCAATCCGGTGCGCGCCACTCAGTCGCTGATGTCACGAAGGCTTCGGCTGATACCGCGACGTCGAGTGCCCATAACTATTCCCGCGTAGTTGGTTAGTGCGTACAGACCAAATGGCCAGACTCAGATCAAATACCAAGAACTCGTTAAGCGTGTTATTTTGAAGTAACCGCGGACGCCGTCCAGGGCCAGGCCCACCTCTCGCCTAGGTGGTCTCAACCTGCCCTGTCGCTCCGCCACAAAGATCCACTTGCGGGTACTCCTACGAGCCGACCCGACTTTAGTCACCACAGGTGTCATGTATAGATTATATAAGTATATACCCGTGATCACCGCCCAAGTGATCACGGCCCGATAGTATAGCACAGCAGACGGACAAGAATGTAGGGCCACTGATGGAAAACTAGCATCCTATACTAAGCATGTAGGATTGCAGGTAAAGGTAACAACAGTAGTAGCAAGGACAGGCTATGCATCAGGATAGGATTAACGGAAAGCAGTAACATGCTACACTACTCTAATGCAAGCAGTATAGAGAAGAATAGGCGATATCTGGTGATCAAGGGGGGGCTTGCCTGGAAGCTCTGTTGTACAGGGAGAAGGGTCGTCGGTGACGTAGTCGTACTCGGTGGCCTCAGCGCCGGTCTCGGGGTCTACCGGAGAAGAAGAAGGGGGAAGAAACAGTAAATACGGAGCAAACAAAGCATCACAAAACATAACGAGGAAATACGCGGTGCTAGGTAAGCCCTAACGCGGTAGTAAGTGATACCGGCGAAGGGGGAAAACATCCGGGAAAGTATCCCCGGTGTTCCGCGTTTTCGGACAGATGAACCGGAGGGGGGAAGTTGCGTGTCTGCTATGCTAGGGATGTGTGGCGGACGAACGGGCTGCGTATCCGGATTCGTCTCGTCGTCCTGAGCAACTTTCATGTAGAAAGTATATTCATCTGAGCTACGGTTTATTTTATATGATTTTCTAAAGTTTTAATTATGTTTAGAATTTATTTAATCATTTTAAATCAACATTATCCAGAATAGTAAAAGATGACGTCAGCATGACATCATGCTGACGTCAGTAGTCAACTGTGCAGTTGACTGGGTCAACTACGTGTGGGTCCCGCATGTCATAACTGCTTAGTTTAATTAGGGTTTAGCTAATTAATTAATGTTTAATTAAATTAACTAATTAATTAGATTAATTTAAACATGATTAATTAACTTAATTAATTTACTAATTAATTAATTAACTAATTAATAATTTTATTAATTACATTTTCATTTCCTTTTTTATTTTCGTTTTAGGGGTGTGGGGCCCCTACGTCAGTGGCCCAGGGGCATCGGGCCCCACCCGGCACTGGCCTAGGAGGCCGACCGGGGCGGGCGCGTGGTAACGGGCGTGGGCGCCCGTCGGGGCTGACCTTAGCGCGGCGGGCAGAGCCCCGGGGCGCCGGATCGGGGCGCCGACCGGCCGGGGCCGCGGTTGGCGGCGACGGCGAGCGAACGGCGGGCATGCGGTGTTGTCGGTGCGCGGGGCACGACGAGCAGCAGCACTAGCAGGCAGGAGCGGCAGCGGCGAAACGGCGCGGGCGTGCCGGGACGAGCAGGACGCAGGCGTGGCGCGGTGAGCGCGTCCACGGGCGCGACGACGGTGGCACGGAGCAGAGCGGTCAGGGCGCGGCCGGAGCGCGAGGAACCGCGAGCAGGGGAGAGAAGGGGGAGGCCGCGGCCTCACCTTCCGATGCAGGGGGATGGCAGTGGGCGCGAGGAGGAGGCGGATGACGGCGAGCGACGGGCAGGGCGGCGCTGGCGATGCGTCATGGTGACGGCGAGCGGCGACAGTGCGTCGTCGGGGCTCGGGGCACCGCGGGGTCGAGCCCCCGATCCAGTACGGGTCGAGGGGGGCGGGCGTCGTGTGGGAGGAGACGGGAGGCGAGCGCCAACGAGGGGCGACGGCGTCGAGGACGCCCAGATCCAGGGGCGCGAGGGAGAGAGAAGTGGGGGGAAGCGAGTGGGGAGTGGTTGGGCTAGGGTTTCTGTCGGGGTGAGGGGATAAGGGAGCGCCGGCTGGGCCGGTTCGGTGGGCCGTGGCCCAGGAGCGGCAGGGGGCCTCTCTCACTTTTCTTCCTTTTTTTAAAGACTTTTCTGTTTTCTTATTTTTATTATTTTATTTTTTACTGTTTCCATCTAAACTTCCTTTTATTTTAGTTTTATAAGATGCCAAATGAGCACCTAAATTAGTATTACTAATTAGTCCACTGCCACAATTATTTTGGCACATTATTAAATTAGTTATATTATTATAACTTTATTAAAGGCATTAATTTAAATTTTTTTGCTGCTGTTTTAATTACTTTAGAGCCCTAAAACATTTTATCGAAGTTTGGTCTCTCCACCAATATATCCTATGAATTATTTGCCACAATAAGAACATTTTAGTTTTTTATGTTTGAAAACATTTACTGTTTGCCTATATTTTAAATTTGAATTTGAATCGTTTTGAACTAACGCGAGTTTATCAACAGTAACCGTGGTGACGTGGCATCTTTAATAGAGGTTTACTGTAGGCTAATTATCCGGGCGTTACATTGTGAGTATGTGAGGTGTGGCTCGATAGTGGGCGCTTCCTATGACCATCATGGGCATCCCCTGGCCCCGGCATTGTGGCGATAGCTGGCCGGCATCCTGGCTACGGTGGTGGGGTGGTGCCGATATTGACAATGGCAGACCTCCATGGTGATGTAGTTGGAGCAGTGTCCTTCAGATCGAGTTGGTTGGTTCGCCATTTGCAGGTGCTAACAGAGTTGCGGGTCAGTCTCTTAGGTTTGCATCGCTTGGACTCCCTCTTCGGGGTTCGTAGAGGTGGGGAGGCATAAGGCTTCAGAGGCTGACCTAGACTCGGCGGGCATCACTACCAGCAATGATGGTGCTTGTGGACGCATTCTCTTCCTTAGAGGCATTGTCGAAGAGAATTTCCTCAACATTGAGTCATCTTGTTTCAGAGTGGGAGCGGCAGTGGAGGATATTGGCATGTGAGGTCATTCCCATGGTTTAGTTGGGTCGTCGTGCGTGAGTTGGGGCGAAAACTATGTCGTTACTGGGGGTCGATGCCGATGACGACAACATCCACAGGTGTTGTTTTCTTCCTTGGATTGAGACATTTCGGAAGATCTCACTCACAATCAATCTGGGTAAAAGACATGGTTGGAGGTAGTGGAGGTAGTGGTTCGTTCAGGTCGATGACGATGCTGTATTTTCTCCTTTCTTTTCTTGTAAATGTTCCCTTGTATCTCCTTTTACTTTCCCTAACTTAATGAACTGGGTGGAGCACCTACCTTTGAGTAAAATAAATAAATAATCAACCATGCTCGAGAAATGAAAACGAACAAATCATGCAACTTGGTTATGGATTAGATACGTTAAGATTATTGCAACTAAACTTTTCATTCGATATAGAATGTGAACTTGAAATCTTGTGATATGGTAACTGCACCATGTCCATCTATACCAAAAAATCTCTTGTTTTTTAAGAAGTTGTTTACTACATGTTGGTACATAAACACAGAAAAACATTAGTGATTTAGTGGGTAAGTCTACCAGTGCTCGAAGGTTTGTTTCGCTCTGCTCTTCAGTCAAATGCATAATCCAGCTAGCTCAGGATAAATCCTTTATTGCATCGGAGAATTGATAAAACAGTTGAACGATAGGTACTAGAAAGACAGGCATTGTATAATTGTGTATGTAAACGACTTCGATTGTACTGTGTTTTACAGAAAATGCAGGCGCTCGTTATGGTTTATGCCGTGACGATGTGTGGGCCCATACAAGTCTTTGACCATATATGGACGTGCACTGGTTATGGTTTTATGCCGTGACGACTGTGTGTGACTCTGTCCACGAACTGATCATGTGGCGCTGTGTGACTGTGTCCACTGGGTTACAACCGAAATGAGATTCATCATGCACTTATCACAATTATACACACGAGCAGCCAAATAATTGTTCCCAGCCTTCAATATGAAAGCTTGAGAAGGAAAAGAAAAGCTAATCAAGGTAATCTTCTTCACATTTTACTCTCGAGACCTTGCCTGGCACTTGTGCCTCTTGCCGCATCCAGAAATGTTGTTGCTCGCCGCAGACCTGCAGCCCTCGTTCTTCTTCGATCGAAGACACATACATTCTGCTAACCCGAGGTGCCACTCCAAAACCCCGCTCCCGTTCTTTTACCCTATGCATTGCACCGGTCCATGGCCTCAGGCTCACCGTTTCGTGTCCCAGATCTCCTCCAACTCCCTGGCGAGCTCCTTCTGGCGCTGGACGACGATGGTGACGTGGTCCTTGCCGTCGATCACCTTGACGGTGGCGCGCGGGATCTTGGACTGCACCGCGTAGCTGCAGCCCACGGGGAGGAGCTCGTCGTCGCCGCCGTGGTAGATGGTGACCCCGCAGGTGAGCTGGTCCCGGACGGCCTCGAGGCACTTGTCGATCTTGCCGGCGCTGCCGCAGATGATGTTGTGGAGGGTGTGCCACGAGGCGATGTGGGTGTGGCAGAAGAAGCCGTCCATCAGGTAAGTCCTCACCCTGCACCAAGTTGAAGCGTGAGTGATAGTAGTTGTTTGCCAAAACATGCACATAACTCTATTAATATTTTGTGACGAGAAAATTGAGACACGAGTAGGCTAAAACACGAGTAGGCTAAAAATAGTCATCAGACCAGGTCGTGCTTATCAGGTCTATAACTGCTTTCTTTCTTGTTTTTCATTTCTTTCATTTCCCCGATAAATGACTCTTTTATTATCTCAAAATGTAAAGTGAAAACGAAACATAATGAATACACACCCGGTCTTTGCATGACTAGGAAGCACACAATCAATACCAATACATAAATTAAGATCTCTTTCATGTTCTGGTCTCGTCAAATGAGATTTTCAAAATAAATCTTGGTTGCAAAACTCATAAATATTTAGCCATGGAAAATATGTATATAGCTATCTATCCACTGACTTCAATCCACACTCGCTGGTCACCCCTCTCGCCCCAACCCCTTATTGCACTGCACTACGCTCAATCTCGTTGGAGATCTCTGCTCCGCTATTGCCTTGCTCCCTCCAGATGGGAATATAATTTGAACACGTAATTGTAGCTCTTCAATCTAATTAGCGAAACATGAGAAATATGTAACCTTTTAGCTATTTATCCACTGACTTCAATCCACACTCGCTAGTCACCCCTCCCGCCCCAACCGCTTATTGCACTGCACTATGTTCAATCTCGTTGGAGATCTCTGCTCCGATATTGCCTTACTCCCTCCAGACGGGAATATAATTTGAACACGTAATTTTAGGTCTTCAATCTAATTAGCGAAACATGTCTATATATCTTTTTGTGGCATATTACATATGTTTTGCTCATTAAATTGACAACCTAGAATCCATGCATGATTTATATTCCCATCTAGAGAAAGTGCTCAATTTCTTAGCATTACCGACATACCACCTCCTCTAGACAACCACCTGCGAGAAGCCGCCTTCCTTGTCTCACAAGGCTTTCCATTGTTGCTAGCATCTCCCACCGCCCACTTTGTAGCAAAGGCAATGGTTTGAGCCCAAACCAATCCTATCAAAATTTGGCCAGGCAAAAAGGAAAATGGGGGCTAAGGTTTTGGTTGCCCATGTTTTCGCAACGTTGGGCAGGAAAAAATGTCACTAGAGTTGGTTGAAGCATTTGGGCAGGCCTAAATATTGCAATCCAAGCAAGAGCAATTATTTTGGCCATGACTAAAAAATTGACCAAACAGTCGGGTCTGCAGGTGGTCCATCTATGCGCAGTCAGCATTGAAACAGTAGATGGCCTCGCATGTCGTCACACCAAGTGCAACCACTAGCATTTGACCTGGGTCAAGCTCAGTTCATATGTCCCCTATTAACTCTCATCTCATCGCCCATCGGCCAGTCACATCAGGATGCAGCGACGATGCAGCCGGCGGACCCGACAGCCGGCACCCATAAATGCTCCCACTCGCGTCCAACTCTGCATCGCCTCGATCGGGAGCTAGCTCCCATTGATGGCGGATTCCTCGACGAGCTTGCTTAAATTCCATTGGTCAACGCAACCACCCAATCCCAATGGGAGGGAGACGAAATGTCGTTGAGCTAATTCTCACCACCCCGATCGGGAAGAAATGACTTTTTACCTGTATAAGGTGAAGACGCGGAAGGCGAGCTCCCAGAGGCGGTGGTGCTTGCAGAGCACGATGCTGACGGTGCGGCCGAGGTGCTCGTACCAGCACGCCACGGACGCGCCGAACGCTATCGCCGGCCACACCCGCCGGGGCGCCACCGCCCGCAGCACGTACTGCGTCCCCATCTCCCCCTTGGGCACCGGGAAGTACGGCTGCAAGTCAAGCCAAGCCAAGCCAAGATGTTAGCGGCGACTCCATGCAGAAACGTCACGTACGCGACGGCCGGGGAGCGCGCTGAGAGGGACGTTGCGTACCGGCGCGACGAGGGTGATGGACTTGACGGCGGCGGGGTACTTGACGGCGAGCGCGAGCGCGAGGATGGAGCCGAGCGAGTGCGCGACGATGTGGAACGCCCCGACCTTGTACCGCTCGATGACGGAGCGCTCGATCATCTCCACGTGCTCCCGGAGCGTGTACAGCGAGTCCGCCGGCTTGGGGCTGCGCCCGAACCCGAGGAGGTCCACCGCGAACAGCCGCCGCCGCGCCCGCGCCTCCCGGCTCACGTGCGGCAGCACCGTCTCCGTCCAGAACCCGGACGACGATATGAACCCGTGGATGAACAGCACGTCCTCCTCCGTGGCACCGCCGTCTTTAATGGACATGAGTGACACCATAGGCGTGTGAGCATAAGCGGTGTGGGTGACGGTGAGGGAGGCAAATCTTGCCGCCGTATTAATGGAGCTTGGGATATGATCGATCGATGCATGTATGGGTGGCACGTACCGTGGGGTCCCTCGACGTGGACGAAGAGGCGGTCGGCGTCGGCAGGGTTGCAGTTGGCGCAGTGGCAGTCGGACCAACGCGGCGAGGGGTACGGCTTGTGCTCGTCGTCCCCGGCGCCAGCGGCCTTGCCACGCAGGATCTGCACGATGGCGGAGTGCACGGTGAGCGTGGTGGCCGACGCCGACGGCCTCGCCTTCTCCCGGCGCCGGGAGAAGGACGGCGGGGACGACCCGGCGGCGCTGGCGAGCAGGGAGGGCCGCGTGTACAGCGTGTCGGAGATGTCCTCCAGGAGCAGCTTGGTGGAGGACAGCATGCTGACCACCTTGGACCCGCCACGCTCCGCCACGACGATCTTCCCCGGCGCGGCCACGGCAGACGACGAGCAGTAGCACGGCCGCCACGCGCCCTCGGCCACGTAGTCGGCGACCTTGTAGACGAGGCAGAGCAGCAGCTCCAGCGCGTCCAGCAGCATGAACACCACGAAGCTGACGGCCTCGTTCGCCGCACGGCCGGCAGACGCCAATGCCGACCGCGCCGCCGCCATCTGAGTATGTCTCTCTTTGCCGGCGCCAAGATGGAGCTAGGAGCTAGCAGCAGGGCTAGGAGAGAGAGCAATGGGCAATTGAGCAGAGGGCGGTGGTGGTAAAAGCTTTCTTCTAGGAGCAGTAAGCGAGCAGTGGGGGAGGCGGCTGAGCTGCGGCTGCGGGGCGCGTGAGGGAGAGTGACGAGTGAATTGATGCGCGCATTAAAGCGCAGGGGTTGGCGGTTGGTGAACCCATCAGGGCTAACACCACTGACACCGGCCAGCCAACTGGTACCGCGCAGGCTGGGCTTTCAAATTCGACCGGGCAACCCAAGAAAATTTGCAGGACATCCGCACTTTTTCAAGCCATGGACCATACCGGGATACGACTCCACGTATGTACAGTATCCGTAGGGAAAACTCCGTATGTACAGCGCCACTGGTCGTTGTGAGAATAATAGTTGATGGTGAGAGGAAATGAGAGCCTTTTATACTACTAGTATAGTTATTTTTTTTCAGCTGTAAAACGGAGGCGAGCGAGATGGCGAAAGCAGACACATAAATGAATTTTATCTTTTTCCTCTGTCATTGCTTGCATCGCCATTGATTACGCTCCGAGCAATCCATAGTCACAAGGTGCAAATCAGGACGCTCCTATGCAGTTCGCGATTACTGCTGAAGCCGGGGTGCCTTGTAAATTTACAAGCACATTCCATTAACACGCAGCACAGGCACGTGATCGCGGATAATTAGTACTGTACGCACGTCCAATTAAAGCAGCACTTGCGTTTGCACCGTTTACATTTGTACAGGGTTTATAGTGTATGTACTCGAGCCGGGAAAGGACCACAGACAACCGCACGCCGCGTAGCCGACATATTCCTCGTAGCGGTGTAGCACTAGTCAACGCCCCTGCAGAGTTAATTTAATTGTACATAAGTACCACAATTGAGGCAATGGAAACAGATTGCTACCAAGTTTGATAATTTTTACGTGTCAGTGCCAAGTCTGGGGCTAGCCGTTACAAAAAGTCTAAACCGCGTATAAACACGTATTGACGGGTATCTGACCAGCGGGGCCCGCCTGTCGGGTGCCGACGTGGCATGTTTTTTGCAGAAAGCCCCTTGCTTCGCCGGCGCTACTGTTCATCGTCTCCACGCACGACGGCGCCCGATCTAGATCCAGGGGAGGAGCCCCTCGAGCCCGAGCTCCTTCGCCTCCCGTAACCGCCGCCCCGCCCCGGCCTCCACCTCGCCTCGCGTGCTTGCAGCCGAAGCAGGGGAGGCAGCGGGACTTGGCGCAACTCTGGCGACAGGGAGCGGCGAAGGGCGCGGGAACCGACGGATCTGGACGGCGACTCGCGCGGCGGAGGGCAGGAGGGGCGGCGCTGGTCTCTGTTCATACAATAGAGAGGGAGGAAACAGGGAGGCCGCGAGGGGACCTGGTCGCCGGCGATGGCTGCTCTGGCGAGGCGCGTGGGGCGGGTCGACAAGACGCTCGGGCGGAGGCGGCTGGGAGGAGGAGCCCGGGCACGAGGAGGCGGCGGCGTGCTGGTGAGCTCGGGAGGAGGCGCGAGGGGTTCTCGTGGCTGCTGCTGCTCGCCGGCGACGGCTGGGGGCGGGGTCGGCGAGACCCTCGGGCGGAGGCGGCTGGGAGGAGGAGCCCGGGCACGAGGAGGTGGCGGTGCGCTGGTGAGCGAGCTGGGGAGCTCGGGAGGAGGCGCGAGGGGTCCTCGTAGCTGCTGCTGCTGCTCGCCGGCGACGGTTGGATCGGCTGGTTTTCTGCGCGCGCGGGGGAGGGGGGAGGGGGGTGTTTATGCAAAAGAAAATGCCACATCGGCACCCGACAGGCGGGCCCCACCGGTCAGATACACCGTCAATACGGGTTTATACGCGATTTAGACCTTTTTGTAACGGCTAGCCCCAGATTTGGTACTGGCACGTAAAAATTACTAAACTTGATACCAATCTGCTTCCAATGCCCAATTATGGTATTTCTGTATAATTAACTCGCCCCTGCATTATCCAGCAACTCGTACAAACTCCTCTTCAGAGAGCCATTAGCTGGTCGGCTAATACGTAGGAGCAGGGGAATGTATCTGGTGCACCCGTACTTGTGGATTTGTGGTGCTACCGGTGCACCGGGTGCCATAGAATGTTTTTATAATTCTGAAAAAAAAATCTAGCACATTGACACAACATCAATGTATGATTTCACAAAATTTCGTATAAAACTTTGAAATGTTTTTTGAGATACAAAAATGACAAATTAGACTTCAGTGTGATAATGAGCCAAATCTAAAGCCCAAATTATGTTATGTACTATTCTGTTTTGAATTTGTCATTTTTGTTTTTTGAGTTATGTTTTGAATTTTGACTTGAAATTTTGTGACAAGCTACATTGATGTTGTGTGAGTGTGCTAAATTTTTTTCAGAATTTTTTGAACATTTTAAAAGCACAATATGAGCTCGGTGCACCGGTAGCACCACAAGCTCCGGTGCATCAGATATTTTCCCGTAGGAGCAGTACATTTTTTAGCTCACAAAAAGATAAAAGAGTCTTGGGACTGAAACTACTGAAAATAAAGAGTATACTCCAGTTCACAAGTAAACTGAATCGAGGGCGGGCAGAGTACCAGCTAGTACGGCAACGGGATGCCGAGCCCTCCCGGGATCTGGTCGTGTAGGTCAGCTGCGCCGGGAGGAAAGCTGAGACGGGCAGATCGCGTAGGTGAGCAGGCGCCGGAATCCAGAGCCCCGTGTCGTGTCGTATATCCTGCACCTGTGCGTATACCTGAATATGCGTTACAGCGTCAGTGTAAAGCTCCAACGGGAGTCAAATTCTTCCTGGATTTAGGTGGCAGCGTAACTGCGGAAGTTGTCGCCGGACTTTTTAGTCGCCGGTGGAAAGAGACGGTGAACTGACCGTGCAAGGAGATCAACCATAATTAAATTGCCATATGTGTGCAAGGCTTGTGGTGGCGTGGTAGGCCGATAAGTTGCAGGATTTGGAGAATGGATGGATGATGGATCAGGTGGAGACTGTGCACGTGGTCCATGCATGGAGGAGCATGTGTATGTGTTGCGTGCAAGGAAGCAGATGTGATGGTGGTAGTTGTTTAGGCAATTGACATTGTGCGCAGGGCAGTGATGTTCGAGTCAACACACGGAAAGCACCCTAGGAAAAATGAGGTACCCGCAGTGAAGAGACCCCAGAAGAAAAATGGAAATTAAAGAAAGCCTTCGCCCAACGCTAGCGCATGGGACGGCCGATATGTATAGCATGGGTTGACACCCTTCTCCACCATGTATGTTTTGCTCCTGATCGCACCATCAGTGCACACATTTTCGTCATTTTTGTTTCTTCCATGTCACTACATAATTATCCATGCTTTGCAAGGGTCATCAATATTCTACTATGTTAGTCTGTGATCAGGGGCGGAGCCAGGATTTGGTCATGAGGGGGGCAAAAAGCCAACATTCACAAAAAGTCTTGGAAAATCACGATATTTTAAGGCTCACAATAGTGTTGATGATGAATCATCAAAATGTATATCTGAAATTACAAAAGAATGTGGTATTTCTGTTAACTTAAATTGACTCTATGACCACGAGTGTTGGACAAGGTGATAATGTGAACTTTACAACTATTTTTCCTTAACAATATAGACAATCATATAATGTCAAAAAAATCGTCTTCATTTTGATTTGAAAACATTTTCTTGACTAGTTCATACCGAAAAAGCTTGTTTGGTTGTTGCGGTTGATATTAGAAGAGTTATGACCAACCGATCAACCATTGAGTGTGTAGTACTTTTACTTGTTTAAAACCATCTGACGATTAAATTGGCTAGTGAAGACGAGATATTTAGGTTTAGATGGTTGCAAACATCCAGCTAGAAATGGGCAAGTTTAGACTCAAATTGAGCCCATTCTTGACTAGAAAAGACTACAGGATACCGAACTCCGCCACTGTGGATGTATTAGACACGTGAAATACCTCATGTCGTGGATCCGAAGATGCACAAAATTGTCAAAACCTCTATTTTGTACGCAGTGCTAATTAATCAGACTAAGATCATAATTCATGAAAAGAACTACTGGTGCGTAGTGGTACCTGCTGCCAATATCTTCGATCCTGGTCACCTGGCTAGCAGCCTTCTGAATTTCTGAGGATCTAATCCACCAGTGTCTAGTCGTATCCGGACAGCGGACTTAGACCAGTGGATGGTGTAGTCATCGTGACGGGCAGCCGCCGCGGCAATAGCAAACACTCTAGCACACGCATGAGGCGGATGGCATGCGCGGCGGCCGGCGGCCACGGCAAAGCCCTAAGAGTCCAGTAGAAGACGCACTCAATCAATCGGATGGATCACATTGTATCCAGAGGAAAAACACTAGCCAGGAAGGATTTACTGGCTTGCTAAAAAACAATAATTTAATTTGGTAACTGAACCATCCATTCTAGTGGGCAATAATAAAAAAATGGAAATAAAAAATGACACTAAAAAATAAAATTTTGTTGTGATATCTACGCCGAGGTGTTGTTCTCACAAAGCACGATGTTTCTTGTTGCAACTGGTAAGGAAGAAAAAAAATGTGCTAATGATGAGCCAACAAGACACCTCTTCTTTCACTACAAGTCTCTAATTATTTTACATTGTCAGTCATCTAAATAACATTTAATTTGTATCCGTCAAGAAGTTCTTATGGTCGAGCGCCCGTGCCACCTATATGGGGCTACCCATCTATGGGATTTTACTGTACTTTAGTTTCCACCGGTTTTGTAAAGGTTCTAGAACCTTCTCTTAATTGAGTTTTTTCGGTTATTCTGTTTTTCTTTTTGCTGTTTGATCCTTTTTTCAAAATTTATGTATTTTTTTGAATTGTGAAACCATTTTTCAATATTCGGGAGGGTTATTCTATTCAAGAACATTTTTCAAATTCGTGAACATTTTTCAAATTCGTGAACATTTTTCATATTTATGAATATTTTCAAACTGGGGAAATTTTTGATATCAGATAACATTTTTTAAATTTGTGAATATTAGAAATTTATGAACATTTGTTAAACTCTTGACATTTTGACTTTAAAAAAAATTCACAATCATTTTTTAAATTCATGATTTATTCAAGAGTATTTTTAAAATAAATTGACTAAAATAATATAACGAATCGGGACAGAACCCACAAATTAATATAACGGTCTTTGGTGTAAGAGTTCTTGTCCACAGTATTTTTTGTTTGAGGGAAAGCCATCATGGTATGGATATTCAATTTGGCTATTCATTGTGTAAAACAATCACATCCTTAGCCAAATGTGTGAAGCATTGCATATTTTAAAGGGACATTTGCATTTGTGCCCCTAACTCGAACCCACTACTCAGATTTGCCCCTAATTTCGAAGCATGCTCAAATTTGCCCCTCCGCTGTTCGTTGCACTTATAGAAATACCCTTCCGTGCCGTTTCCGTCTAGTCAAAGTCGTTTGGTTATCTGGCGTTCATTTGACATTTTTGCCCCTGTCTCTTAATGTGTCACTTGCTGGTGGGGCCCACTCTCAAAAAATAAAACAAAAAACCCTTTCTCTCACCCCCTCTCCCTCACACACTTACAGGTGGGGCCAATCTAAAAAAACTATTTCTCTCTCTCTCTCTCTCTCTCTCTCTCTCTCTCTCTTACCTCTCCCTTGCTGCCCAACGACGGGCCGACGGCCATTGTCTCTCTCAACTCCAGCGAGAGTGCCGAACGGGCGCCGCCTCCACCGCTTGTCTCCCCTGTCGCCGCAGCCCTCTCGCCCTCATTCTCTATCCGCCACTCTCCCTCGTTCTCTCTCCCCTCCTCTAGCCCTCTCCCGCAAGCTCGTCGGAGGCCGCCCCATCGCCGTCGTCTGTCCAGCACATGGCCAACGACAGCCCCAAGCTTCACCACCTCGCCAGGACGATCTTAAAACATGACATCGTCATCCCGACCTACCAATTTGAACAGACAAGTCCAGGACCGAGCGCCCGGATGCATCTTCCCCGCCTCCGGCCTCGGACCGCCGCCTTCGATTGGATGCCGTTGAAGCACGTCGGCCGATCCCAGTCGCTCCTCGGGCATCCTGATGTACAGCAGAAGCCATGGGCAGCCTCCGTAGCAAGCCCCATGATCTTGGGTCGTCTTCCCCGCGAGCTCCGAGATCTGCCATGGCCGCTATGGTCGAAGTCCTCGCTCTGGTCTTCCCCGAGCCCTAGCGACGTCTCCGTCGTGCTTCTAGTGAGCTTGTTAATGTCACACAGCCTTCCCCTCTCTCCCCTTGCATCGTAGGTCCCCCACTTGCGCCGCCCAAAGCCCCCGCGGGAATGGTCGCCGCCGTTAGCTCTGGCGACCATATGGTCTGAAGAATTCATCCCTGGATGCGGTAGATCCAGGGCTATCAACTGCTACCCTCGTCCGGCCTCCTCATGGCCTCCCGGCGTGCCTCCGCCGCGGGAATTGGTCGCCATCGACAACTGTCAGCCTAATCAACAGTTAATTGAAACAAACTATTCAGAAATATTGTTAAGAAAATGACAATGGGCCCAATACCTAGTTTGATTAGTCTTTTTCTTTTTCTTCTTTCTATATTGGCCCACCTGTAAGTGTGTGAGGGAGAGGGGGTGAGAGAAAGGGTTTTTTGTTTTATTTTTTGAGACCGGGCCCCACCAGCAAGTGACACATTGAGACAGGGGCAAAAATGTCAAAGAAATGGCCAGATAACAGTCAAACGGCTTTGACTAGACGGAAATGGCACGGACGGGTATTTCTATAAGTGCAACTAATGGCGGAGGGGCAAATTTGAGCATGCTTCGAAATTAGGGGCAAATCTGAGTAGTGGGTTTGAGTTAGGGGCACAAATGCAAATGTCCCTATTTTAAAATGTTTAAAATTTCTGAAAACAAATTTGCATAGTCACGCAACGTAAATGTAGGTTGCCACATTTACAAAATTTGAAACATAGCTCCGGAAACAAAAATGACAAATTCAAGACTCGATAGTACATAACGTAAGTTGGGCTTTGGATTTGGCCCATTATCATATTGATGCCAAATTTGTTATTTTTGTATCTCAAAAATATCCTAAATTTTGATACAACACCATACATTAATGTTGTGTCAATGTGCTAGATTTTTATTCACTGTTTTGAAATGTTCTACAACATCCAGTGCACCGATAGCACCACACTTGCACCGGATACGTTCCCGGTTATGGTGCCACACAGTGCCCCCTTCCTCGCGAGGATTACAATCTAAAGTAAACTTTTTTTTGCTTCCATAGGAAAACGATAAAATTTAACAACAGTGAAAGCCTACACAAAAAGGTACACTCTTCATAGATAATTGCAGTGGCCTAATACTTCTTCAACGTATCTATAAATTTTTGCATTGTTCATGTCATATTTTCATCATTTCAACAAAGTTTGGAAGTTTATTTGGACTAACCTATTAATAAAGTGTCATGTGCCAGTTTATGTTTTCCATTGTTTATTTTTTTCACAAAAATAGGCATATTAAACCTCCGTAAAAAAGTTGGAAAAAATACAATGTTGATTTATGTATCAAGGCGCATCTGAAGGAAATATGCCCTGGAGGCAATAATAAAGTTATTATTTTATATTTCCTTATTCACGATAAAGGTTTATTATTCATGCTAGAATTGTATTGATCAGCAACTTAAATACATATGTGAATACATAAACAAATACCGTGTCCCTAGTAAGCCTCTACTAGACTAGCTCGCTGATCAAAGATGGTTAAGGTTTCCTAACCGTAGACATGTGTTGTCATTTGATAACGGGATCACATCATTAGGAGAATGATGTGATGAACAAGACCCATCTGTTAACTTAGCATATGATCTTTCAGTTTATTTCTATTGCTTTCCTCATGTCAAATACATATTCCTTCGACTAAGAGATTATGCAACTCTCGAATACCGGAGGAATACCTTGTGTGCTATCAAACGTCACAACGTAACTGGGTGATCATAAACATGCTCTACAGGTATCTCCGAAGATGTTTGTTGAGTTGACATAGATCGAGATTAGGATTTGTCATTCTGAGTATCAGAGAGGTATCTCTGGGCCCTCTCGGTAATACACATCATGAGAAGCCTTGCAAGCAAATGACTAATGAGTTAGTTACGAGATGATGTATTACGGAACGAGCAAAGAGACTTGTCGGTAACGAGATTGAACTAGGTATAGAGATACCGGCGATCGAATCTCGGGCAAGTAACATACCGATGGACAAAGGGAATTACTTATGTTGTCATAAGGTTCGACCGATAAAGATGTTCGTAGAATATGTAGGAGCCAATATGGGCATCTAGGTTCCGCTATTGGTTATTGACCAGAGAGGTGTCTCGGTCATGTCTACATAGTTCTCGAACCCGTAGGGTCCGCACGCTTAACGTTCGTTGATGATATAATATTATATGAGTTATGTATGTTGGTGACCGAATGTTGTTCGGAGTCCCGGATATGATCACGGACATGACGAGGAGCTCCGGAATAGTCCGGAGGTGAAGTTTGATATATGAGATCATAGTGTTTTGTCTCCGAAAGAGTTCCGGAATTCACCGGAAGGGGTTTCGGATGTTTCCCAAAATGTTTGGGTATGAGAGCACTTTATCTGGGCCAAGGGGTAAAGCCCACAGGGGTTTTGGTAAGTGCAAAAGGCAGTTTTGCGGAGGCCAGGGGCCAGACTCCAGGGACCCTGGCGTCTGCGTCCAGACGCCGGGCACCCTAGCATCTGGCCCTGGAGTCCGAGAATGACTCTTGCCTTTCGGGCAAAACCGACTTTGAGGAGGCTTTTACTCCAAGTTTCGACCCCAGGGATCAACATATAAATAGAGGGGCAGGGTAGCATCCAAGACGCATCAAGATTCACCAATCCGTGTGCCGGCAACCCCGTCCCCTCTAGTTTATCCTCCGTCATAGTTACCGTTGTGCTTGGCGAAGCCCTGCGGAGATTGTTCTTCACCAACACCGTCGTGCTGCCGGAACTCATCTACTACTTCGCCTCTCTTGCTGGATCGAGAAGGCGAGGACGTCATCGAACTGAACATGTGCGGAACGGGAGGTGTCATACGTTCGGTATTTTATCGGGACGGATTGTGAAGGTGTACGACTACATCAACGCGTTGATAAATGCTTCCGCTTAGCTATCTTCAAGGGTACGAAGATGTTCTCCCCCTCTCGTAGCTATGCATCTCCATGGATAGATCTTGCGTGAGCGTAGAATTTTTTGTTTTCCATGCAACATTCCCCAACAGTGGCATCAGAGCCAGGTCTATGCATATATGATATGCATGAGTATAACACAAAGAGTTGTGGGCGGTGATGGTTATACTGCTTACCACCAACGTCTTATTTTGATTCGGCGGCATTATGGGATGAAGCGGCCCGGACCAACCTTACATGTCCACGTACATGAGACCGGTTCCACCGACAGACATGCAACTTGTTTTGCATAAAGGTGGCTGGCGGGTGTCTGTTTCTCCTACTTTAGTTGAGTCAAATTTGACTGCGGCCGGTCCTTGAAAAAGGTTAAAACAACAAACTTGATAAATCACCGTTGTGGTTGTTTTTGCGTTGGTAAGAATGGTTCTTACTAGAAACCCGTAGCAGCCACGTAAAACTTGCAAACAACAAAGTAGAGGACGTCTAACTTGTTTTTGCAGGGTATGTTGTGATTTGATATGGTCAAGGCATGATGTGATATACGTCATTGTATGAGATGATCATGTTTTGTAATTTATCGGCAACCGACAGGAGCCTAATGGTTTTCTTTTAATTATTGTATGAAATGCAAGCGCCATGTAATTGCTTTACTTTATCGCTATGCATTAGCAATAGTTGTAGAAGCAATAGTTAGCGAGACGACCACGACGCAACGATGGAAATCAAGGTGTCGAGCCGGTGACGATGGAGAGCATGACGATGCTTTGGAGATGGAGATCAAAAGCACAAGATGATGATGGCCATATCATGTCACATATTTTGATTGCATGTGATGTTTATCTTTTATGCATCTTATTTTGCTTAGAACGACAGTAGCATTATAAGATGATCCCTTCACTAAATTTCAAGATAAAAGTGTTCTCCCCGAGTATGCACCGTTGCTAAAGTCCGTCGTTTCGAAGCACCTCGTGATGATCGGGTGTGATAGACTCTACGTTCACATACAACGGGTGTAAGCCAATTTTACACAAGCAGAATACTTGGGTTAAACTTGACGAGCCTAGCATGTACAGACATGGTCTCGGAACACTGGAGACCGAAAGGTCGAACGTGAGTCATATAGTAGATATGATCAACATATATATGTTCACCATTGATGATTACCCCATCTCACGTGATGATCGAACATGGGTTAGTTGATTTGGATCATGTATCACTTAGATTACTTGAGGGATGTTTATTTAAGTGAGAGTTCATTAGTAATTTGATTAATTGAACTTAATTTATCATGAACTTAGTCCTGATATTATTTGCATATCTATGTTGTAGATCAATGGCCCGTGCTACCGTTCCCCTGAATTTTAATGCGTTCCTAAAGAAAGCTAAGTTGAAAGATGATGGTAACAATTACACGGACTGGGTCCGTAACTTGAGGATTATCCTCATTGCCGCACATAAGAATTATGTCCTTGATGCACCGCTAGGTGATCCACCCGCTCCCGCTAATCTAGACACTATGAACGTCTGGCAGACGCGGAATGGTGACTACTCTATAGTTCAGTGTGTCATGCTATACGACTTAGAACCGGGACTTCAAAGATGTTTTGAACGTCATGGAGCATATGATATGTTCCAAGATTTGAAGTTAATATTTCAAGCAAATGCCCAGGTTGAGAGATATGAAGTCTCCAACAAGTTCTATAGCTGCAAGATGGAGGAGAACAGTTCTGTCAGTGAACACATACTCAAAATGTCTGGGTATCATAACCACTTTGACTCAGCTGGGAGTTGATCTTCTAGTTGATAGTGTTATTGACAGACTTCTTCAATCACTGCCACCAAGCCGCAAAGGCTTCGTGATGAACTATAATATGCAAGGGATGAATAAAATGATTCCCGAGCTCTTTGCAATGTTTAAGGCCGCGGAGGTAGAAATCAAGAAGGAGCATCAAGTGTTGATGGTTAACAAGACCACTAGTTTCAAGAAAAAGGGCAAGGGAAATAAAGGGAACTTCAAGAAGAATGGCAAGCAAGTTTTCACTCCTGTGAAGAAGCCTAAAGCTAGACCCAAGCCTAAAACTGAGTGCTTCTACTGCAAGGGAAATGGTCACTGGAAGCGGAACTGCCCCAAGTATTTGGCGGATAAGAAGGATGGCAAAGTGAACAAAGGTATATATGATATACATGTTATTGATGTGTACCTTACTAATGCTCGTAGTAGCTAAGGACGAGGTGACGATGCGTGTCGGAAATGGTTCCAAGGTCGATGTGATCGCCGTCGGCACGCTACCTCTACATCTACCTTCGGGATTAGTTTTAGGCCTCAATAATTGTTATTTGGTGCCCGCGTTGAGTGTGAACATTATATCTGGATCTTGTTTATTGCGAGACGGTTATTCATTTAAGTCAGAGAATAATGGTTGTTCTATTTATATGAATAATATCTTTTATGGTCATGCACCCTTGATGAGTGGTCTATTCTTGTTGAATCTGGATCGTAGTGATACACATATTCATAATATTGATGCCAAAAGATGCAAAGTTGATAATGATAGTGCAACTTATTTGTGGCACTGTCGTTTAGTTCATATTGGTGTAAAGCGCATGAAGAAACTCCACGCAGACGAACTTTTGGAATCACTTGATTATGAATCATTTGATACTTGCGAACCATGCCTCATGGGCAAGATGACAAAAACTTTGTTCTCCGGAACAATGGAGCGAGCTAATGACTTATTGGAAATAATACATACCGATTTATGAGGTCCAATAAGTGTTGAAGCACGCGGCGGTATCGTTATTTTCTGAAATTCACAGATGATTTGAGTAGGTATGGGTATATCTACTTAATGAAACACAAGTCTGAAACATTTGAAAAGTTCAAAGAATTTCAGAGTGAGGTGGAGAATCATCGTAACAAGAAAATAAACTTTCTACGATCTGATCGCGGAGTGGAATATTTGAGTTACAAGTTTGTCCTTCATTTAAAATAGTGTGGAATAGTTTCACAACTCACGCCACCTGGAACACCACAGCGTAATGGTGTGTCCGAACGTCGTAACTGTACTTTATTAGATATGGTGAGATCTATGATGTCTCTTACCGATTTACCACTATCGTTTTGGGGTTATGCATTAGAGACAGCCACATTCACGTTAAATAGGGCACCGTCTAAATCCGTAGAGACGACACCGTATGAACTGTGGTTTGGCAAGAAACCTAAGCTGTCGCCTCTTAAAGTTTGGGGATGCGATGCTTATGTCAAAAGGCTTCAGCCTGATAAGCTCGAACCTAAATCGGAGAAGTGCGTCTTCATAGGATACCCTAAAGAAACTATTGGGTACACCTTCTACCACAGATCCGAAGGCAAGATCTTTGTTGCTAAGAATGAGTCCTTTCTAGAGAAGGAATCTCTCTCGAAAGAAGTGAGTGGGAGAAAAGTAGAACTTGATGAGGTAAATGTACCTTCTCTCGAATTGGAAAGTAGCACATCACAGAAACCCGTTCCCGTGATGCATACACCAACTAGAGAGGAAGCTAGTGATAATGATCATGAAACTTTAGATCAAGTTACTACTGAACTTCGTAGGTCAACCAGAGCACATTCCGCACCAGAGTGGTACGGTAATCCTGTCCTGGAAGTCATGTTATTAGACCAAGGTGAACCTACGAACTATGAAGAAGCTATGATGAGCCCAGATTCTGACAGATGGCTTGAGGCCATGAAATCTGAGATAGGATCCATGTATGAGAACAAAGTATGGACTTTGGTGGATTTGCCCGATGATCGGCAAGCCATAGAAAATAAATGGATCTTCAAGAAGAATACTGGCGCTGATGGTAATGTTACTGTCTACAAAGCTCGAATTGTCGTGAAAGGTTTTCGACAAGTTCAAGGAGTTGACTACGATGAGACTTTCTCACCCGTAGCGATGCTTAAGTCTGTCCGAATCATGTTAACTATTGCCGCATTTTATGATTATGAAATCTGGGAAATGGACGTCAAAACTGCATTCCTTATTGGATTTCTTAAAGAAGAGTTCTATATGATGTAACCAGAAGGTTTTGTCAATCCTAAAGATGCTAACAAAGTGTTCAAACTCCAGCGATCCATCTATGGACTGGTGCAAGCATCTCGGAGTTGGAATACACGCTTTGATGAGGTGATCAAAGCATATGGTTTTGTACAGACTTACGGTGAAGCATGTATTTACAAGAAAGTGAGTGGGAGCTCTGTAGCATTTCTGATATTATATGTGGATGACATATTGTTGATTGGAAATGATATAGAATTTTTGGATAACATAAAATGATACTTGAATAAGAATGTTTCAATGAAAGACCTCGGTGAAGCTACTTATGTATTAAGCATCAAGATCTATAGGGATAGACCGAGACGCTTAATAAAGACTTTCACAAAACACATAACTTGGAAAAGTTTTGAAGAAGTTCAAAAATAGATCAGTCAAAGAAAGGGTTCTTGCCTGTGTTGCAAGGTGTGAAGTTGAGTAAGACTCAAAACCCGACCATGGCAGAAGATAGAGAGAGAATGAAAGTCATCCCTATGCCTCAGCCATAGGTTCTATAAAGTATGCCATGCTGTGTACCAGACCTGTTGTGTACCTTGCCATGAGTTTGGCAAGGGGGTACAATAGTGATCCAGGAGTAGATCACTGGACAGCGGTCAAAATTATCCTTAGTTATCTAAGAGGACTAAGGAGATATTTCTCGGTTATGGAGGTATTAAAGAGTTCGTTTTAAAGGGTTACGTCGATGCAAGATTTGACACCAATTCGGATGACTCTGAGTCTCGATCTGGATACATATTGAAAGTGGGAGCAATTAGTTAGAGTAGCTCCATGCAGAGCATTGTAGACATAGAAATTTGCAAAATACATACAGATCTGAATGTGGCAGACCCATGGACTAAACCTCTCTCACAAGCAAAACATGATCACACCTTCGTACTCTTTGGGTATCAATCACATGGCGATGTGAACTAGATTATTGACTCTAGTAAACTCTTTGGGTATTATTGACATGACGATGTGAACTATGGGTATTAATCACATGGCAATGTGAACTAGATTATTGACTCTAGTGCAAGTGGGAGACTGAAGGAAACATGCCCTAGAGGCAATAATAAAGTTGTTGTTTTATATTTCCTTATTCATGATAAAGGTTTATTATTCATGCTAGAATTGTATTGATCGTAAACTTAAATACATTGTGAATACATAAACAAATACCGTGTCCCTAGTAAGCCTCTACTAGACTAGCTCGTTAATCAAAGATGGTTAAGGTTTCCTAACCATAAACATGTGTTGTCATTTGATAACGGGATCACATCATTAGGAGAATGATGTGATGGACAAGAGCCATCTGTTAGCTTAGCATATGATCGTTCAGTTTATTGCTATTGCTTTCCTCATGTCAAATACATATTCCTTCGACTATGAGATTATACAACTCCCGAATACCGGAGGAATACCTTGTGTGCTATCAAACATCACAACGTAACTGGGTGATCATAAAGATGCTCTGCAGGTATCTCCAAATGTGTTTATTGAGTTGGCATAGATCGAGATTAGGATTTGTCACTCCGAGTATCGGAGAGGTATCTCTGGGCCCTCTCGGCAATACACATCATAAGAAGCCTTGTAAGCAAATGACTAATGAGTTAGTTATGAGATGATGTATTATGGAACGAGTAAAGAGACTTGCCGGTAATGAGATTGAACTAGGTATAGAGATACCGACGATCGAATCTCGGGCAAGTAACATGCAGATGGACAAAGGGAATTACGTATGTTGTCATAAGGTTCGACCGATAAATATCTTCGTAGAATATGTAGCAGCCAATATGGGCATCCAGGTTCCACCATTGGTTATTGACCAGAGAGGTGTCTCGGTCATGTCTACATAGTTCTCGAACCCGTAGGGTCCACACGCTTAACATTCGTTGACGATATAGTATTATATGAGTGTTGGTGACCGAATGTTGTTCGGAGTCCCGGATATGATCACGGACATGACGAGGAGCTTCGGAATAGTCCGGAGGTGAAGTTTGATAAATGAGATAATAGTGTTTTGTCTCCGAAAGAGTTCCGGAATTCACCGGAAGGGGATTCAGATGTTTCCCGAAATGTTTTGGTGCGAGAGCACTTTATTTGGGCCAAGGGGTAAAGCCCACAGGGCTTTTGGTAAGTACAAAAGGCAGTTTTGCGAAGGCTAGGGGCCAGACGCCGGGAACCCTGGCGTCTGGCCCTGGAGTCCGAGAAGGACTCTTGCCTTTCGGGGAAATCCGAGTTTGAGGAGGCTTTTACTCCAAGTTTCGACCCTAGGGCTCAACATATAAATAGAGGGCAATGGCTAGCATCCAAGTCACATCAAGATTTGTTGGGGATCATTGCAGAAATTAAAATGTTTCTACGCATCACCAAGATCAATCTATGGTGCTTACTAGCAACGAGAGGGGAGTGCATCTTCATACCTTTGAAGATCGCGATGCGGAAGCGTTGCAAGAACGCGGTTGGAGGAGTCGTACACGTAGCGATTCACATCATGGCAGAATCCGATCCAAGCACCGAACAACGGTGCCTCCACGTTCAACACACGTGCAGCCCGGTGACGTCTCCCGCGCCTGATCCAGCAAGGAGGAGGGAGAGGTTGAGGAAGAAGGCTCCAACAGCAGCACGACGGCGTGGTGGTGGTGGAGTGGCAGTTCTCCGGCAGGGCTTCGCCAAGCTCACGCGGAGGAGGAGAGGTGTTGGGGAGGGGAGGGGCTGCACCTTGGATGTGGTGCTGCAGCCCTCCCTCCACCCCTCTATTTATAGGGAGAAGGGGGAAGGGGGCCGGCCCCTCTAGATGAGATCTAGAGGGGGGGCGGCGGCCAAGGGGGAGGGGGCTTGCCCCCCAAGCAAGGGGGGCGCCCCCCTTTAGGGTTCCCCCCAACCCTAGGCGCATGGGCCCCAGGGGGGATGGCGCCCAGCCCACTTAGGGGCTGGTTCCCTTCCACCTACAGCCCATAAGGCCCTCCGGGGCAGGTGGACCCTCCCGGTGGACCCCCGGAACCCCTCCGGTGGTCCCGGTACAATACCGGTATACCCCCGAATATTTCCGGTGACCGTATGATGACTTCCCATATATAAATCTTCACCTCCGGACCAATCCGGAACTCCTCGTGACGTCCGGGATCTCATCCGGGACTCCGAACAACATTCGGTAATCACATACAAACCTTCCTTATAACCCTAGCGTCATCGAACCTTAAGTGTGTAGACCCTACGGGTTCGGGAATCATGCAGACATGACCGAGACACCTCTCTAGCCAATAACCAACAGCGGGATCTGGATACCCATGTTGGCTCCCACACGTTCCACGATGATCTCATCGGATGAACCACGATGTCGAGGATTCAAGCAATCCCGTATACAATTCCCTTTGTCAATCGGTACGTTACTTGCCCGAGATTCGATCGTCGGTATCCCAATACCTCGTTCAATCTTATTACCGGCAAGTCACTTTACTCGTTCCGTAATGCATGATCCCGTGACCAACTACTTGGTCACATTGAGCTCATTATGATGATGCATTACCGAGTGGGCCCAGAGATACCTCTCCGTCATACGGAGTGACAAATCCCAGTCTCGATCCGTGCCAACCCAACAGACAATTTCGGAGATACCTGTAGTGCACCTTTATAGCCACCCAGTTACGTTGTGATGTTTGGTACAGCCAAAGCATTCCTACGGCATCCGGGAGTTGCACGATCTCATGGTCTAAGGAAATGATACTTGACATTAGAAAAGCTTTAGCAAACGAACTACACGATCTAGTGCTATGCTTAGGATTGGGTCTTGTCCATCACATCATTCTCCTAATGATGTGATCCCGTTATCAATAACATCCAATGTCCATGGTCAGGAAACCGTAACCATCTATTGATCAACGAGCTAGTCAACTAGAGGCTCACTAGGGACATGTTGTGGTCTATGTATTCACACATGTATTACGATTTCCGGATAACACAATTATAGCATGAACAATAGAAAATTATCATGAACAAGGAAATATAATAATAACCATTTTATTATTGCCTCTAGGGCATCTTTCCAACAGTCTCCCACTTGCACTAGAGTCAATAATCTAGTTACATTGTGATGAATCGAACACCCATAGAATTCTGGTGTGGATCATGTTTTGCTCATGGAAGAGGTTTAGTCAACGGATCTGCGACATTCAGGTCCGTATGCACTTTACAAATATCTATGTCTCCATCTTGAACATTTTCATGAATGGAGTTGAAGCGACGCTTGATATGCCTGGTCTTCTTGTGAAATCTGGGCTCCTTGGCCAAGGCAATAGCTCCAGTGTTGTCACAGAAGAGAGTCGTCGGGCCCGACGCATTGGGAATAACTCCTAGGTCGGTAATGAACTCCTTCATCCAGATTGCTTCATGCGCTGCCTCCGAGGCTACCATGTACTCCGCTTCACATGTAGATCCCGCCACGACGCTTTGCTTGCAACTGCACCAGCTGACTGCCCCACCATTCAAAATATACACGTATCCGGTTTATGACTTAGAGTCATCTAGATCTGTGTCGAAGCTAGCGTCGACGTAACCCTTTACGACGAGCTCTTCGTCACCTCCATAAACAAGAAACATATCCTTAGTCCTCTTCAGGTACTTCAGGATATTCTTGACCGCTGTCCAGTGTTCCATGCCAGGATTACTTTGGTACCTTCCTACCAAACTTACGGCAAGGTTTACATCAGGTCTGGTACACAGCATGGCATACATAATAGACCCTATGGCCGAGGCATAGGGGATGACACTCATCTTTTCTCTATCTTCTGCCGTGGTCGGGCATTGAGCCGTGCTCAATCTCACACCTTGCAATACAGGCAAGAACCCCTTCTTGGACTGATCCATATTGAACTTCTTCAATATCTTGTCAAGGTACGTGCTTTGTGAAAGACCAATGAGGCGTCTCGATCTATCTCTATAGATCTTGATGCCTAATATATAAGCAGCTTCTCCAAGGTCCTTCATTGAAAAACACTTATTCAAGTAGGCCTTTATGCTTTCCAAGAATTCTATATCATTTCTCATCAATAGTATGTCATCCACATATAATATGAGAAACGCTACAGAGCTCCCACTCACTTTCTTGTAAACACAGGCTTCTCCATAAGTTTGCATAAACCCAAACGCTTTGATCATCTCATCAAAGCGAATGTTCCAACTCCGAGATGCTTGCACCAGCCCATAGATTGAGAGTTGGAGCTTGCACACCTTGTCAGCATTCTTAGGATCGACAAAACCTTCTGGCTGCATCATATACAATTCTTCCTTAAGGAAACCATTAAGGAATGCCGTTTTGACGTCCATTTGCCATATCTCATAATCATAGAACGGGGCAATTGCTAACATGATTCGGATGGACTTCAGCTTCGCTATGGGTGAGAAAGTCTCATCGTAGTCAACCCCTTGAACTTGTCGATAACCCTTAGCGACAAGCCGAGCCTTATAGATGGTCACATTACCATCCGCGTCTGTCTTCTTCTTAAAGATCCATTTATTTTCTAAGGCTCGCCAATCATCGGGAAAGTCAGTCAAAGTCCATACTTCGTTTTCATACATGGATCTTATCTCAGATTTCATGGCTTCAAGCCATTTGTCGGAATCCGGGCCCGCCATCACTTCTTCATAGTTCGAAGGTTCACCATTGTCTAACAACATGATTTCCAGGACAGGGTTGTCGTACCACTCTGGTGCGGAACGTGTCCTTGTGGACCTATGAAGTTTAGTAGTAACTTGATCCGAAGTTCCTTGATCATCATCATTAACTTCCTCTCTAGTCGGTGCAGGCACCATAGAAACATTTTCTTGAGCTGCGCTACTTTCCGGTTCAAGAGGTAGTACTTCATCAAGTTCCACTTTCCTCCCACTTACTTCTTTCGAGAGAAACTCTTTCTCTAGAAAGGATCCATTCTTGGCAACAAAGATCTTGCCTTGGGATCTGAGGTAGAAGGAATACCCAATAGTTTCCTTAGGGTATCCTATGAAGACGCATTTTTCCGACTTGGGTTCTGAAGGAAATATGCCCTAGAGGCAATAATAAAGTATTATATATTTCCTTATATCATGATAAATGTTTATTATTCATGCTAGAATTGTATTAACCGGAAACATAATACATGTGTGAATACATAGACAAACAGAGTGTCACTAGTATGCCTCTACTTGACTAGCTCGTTAATCAAAGATGGTTATGTTTCCTAGCCATAGACATGAGTTGTCATTTGATTAACGGGATCACCTCATTAGGAGAATGACGTGATTGACTTGACCCATTCAGTTAGCTTAGCACCCGATCGTTTAGTATGTTGCTATTGCTTTCTTCATGACTTATACATGTTCCTATGACTATGAGATTATGCAACTCCCGTTTACCGGAGGAACACTTTGTGTGCTACCAAACGTCACAACGTAAATGGGTGATTATAAAGGTGCTCTACAGGTGTCTCCAAAGGTACTTGTTGGGTTGGCGTATTTCGAGATTAGGATTTGTCACTCCGATTGTCGGAGAGGTATCTCTGGGCCCACTCGGTAATGCACATCACTATAAGCCTTGCAAGCATTGTGACTAATGAGTTAGTTGCGGGATGATGTATTACGGAACGAGTAAAGAGACTTGCCGGTAACGAGATTGAACTAGGTATCGAGATACCGACGATCGAATCTCGGGCAAGTAACATACCGATGACAAAGGGAATGTAACGCCCACGATGCGGCTATATCTCCCACGTGTCGAGGCACGACTTAGAGGCATAACCGCATAGTGGTTTTGTCGCAAGAGCAATCCCATGTAATGAACAAGAATGGGATAAAGAGTTGGCTTACAATCGCCACTTCACACAATACATAAATATTATCATACATCATCCAAAATACAATCATATAGACCGACTACGGTCAAAATCCAGATGAAAATAAGATAACCCCAAATGCTAGATCCCCGATCGTCCCAACTGGGCTCCACTACTGATCATCAGGAAAAGACACATAGTAACGACCACGTTCCTCGTCGAACTCCCACTTGAGATCGACGCCATCATCTGCACTGGCATCGTCGGCACCTGCAACTGTTTGGTAGAATCTGTGAGTCACGGGGACTCAGCAATCTCACACCCGCGAGATCAAGACTATTTAAGCTTATAGGAAAGGGAGGTGCAAAGAGGTGGAGCTGCAGCGGCAAAAGCATATATGGTGGCTAACTTGCGCAAATGAGAGCGAGAAGAGAAGCAACGGAACGGACGTCATCTAGCAATGACCAAGAAGAGGTCCTGAACACCTACTTACGTCATGCATAACTCAGCCCGTGTTCACTTCCCGGACTCCGCCGAGAAGAGACCATCACGGCTACGCACGCATTTGATGTATTTTAATTGGGTCAAGTGACAAGTTATCTACAACCGGACATTAACAAATTCCCATCTGCCTCATAACCGCGGGCACGGCTTTCGAAAGATAATACCCTGCAGGGGTGTCCCAACTTAGCCCATCATAAGCTCTCACGGTCAACGAAGGATAAACCTTCTCCCGGAAAGACCCGATCAGTCTCGGAATCCCGGTCTACAATACATCTCGACAATGGGTAAACAAGACCAGCAAAGCCACCCGAATGTGCCGACAAATCCCGATAGGAGCTGCACATATCTCGTTCTCAGGGCACACCGGATAAGTCAAGCTACGAGTAAAACCAGACCTCGAGTTTCCCCGAGGTGGCCCCGCAGGCTGCTCGGTTCGGACCAACACTCGAAGGAGCACTGGCCCGGGGGGGGGGGTTAAAATAAGATGACCCTCGGGCTCGCGAAAACCCGGGGGAAAAGGCTTAGGTAGCAAATGGTAAAACCAAGGTTGGGCCTTGCTGGAGGAGTTTTATTCAAGGCGAACTGTCAAGGGGGTCCCATAAATCACCCGACCGCGTAAGGAACGCAAACTCAAGGAACATAATCCCGGTATAACAGTAACTAGGGCGGCAAGAGTGGAACAAAACACCAGGCATAAGGCCGAGCCTTCCACCCTTTACCAAATATATATAGATGCATTAATTAAATAAGAGATATTGTAATATCCCAACATATCCATGTTCCGACATGGAACAAACTTCAACTTCACCTGCAACTAGCAACGCTATAAGAGGGGCTGAGCAAAAGCGGTAACATAGCCAAACAACGGTTTGCTAGGAAAGGATGGTTAGGGCTGACATGGCTAAAATGGGAGACATGATATAGCAAGTGATAGGTAGCGGGCATGGCAATAGAGCGAACAACTAGCATAGCAAAGATAGAAGTGATTTCGAGGGGTGGTCATCTTGCCTGCAAGGTTCTCAGAGTTGTCGAAAGCTTGATCCTCGTAAGCGTACTCGACAGGTTCCTCGTTCACGAACTCGTCTCCTGGCTCTACCCAAGACAAGAACACAAACAAACGGAACCACAATCAACAACGAGAAATGCGCAAGCAACATGATGCAAAACATGTATGATATGCAAGATATGATATGCGATGCATATGCGTGCTCCGGAAGGAAAATGATGAACATGGCAGTAACTTGGCAAACCAAGCATGCCACTGGAAAGATGAGATGATTTCGGTCGAAATCGATATAAAGATCACCGGAATCGGATGCACGGTTTGCAAATGGCAAGCAAAACAAGAATGACACTAATCTGCGATAAACAGCAAGATAGCACTTAAAATGCAACAAACAACAATGCTACAGCATCCCAACATAGCAACAAAGCACATGGCAGAAAACTACAGGAGATTCTTGACAAAAGATGAACACTGAGCTACGGCTAGATCACAACATATCAAGCTCAAACAAGCATGGCAAAAGTGCAAAAGATTAATGGTTCACAGACTTGGTGAAAAACTGGACATGACAGAAATCAGCATCAGGTAGCAATGTTCAGAGCACGAAATCAACATGCTACAGGAACTTAACATAGAAAACAAGGCATGGTAGTGTTCTAATAAATGCACATGACAAAAGTCCCTTACTGACCATAAGCCAAAAAGGACAAGAAGATATGATGGCAAGCATGTAAACATAGCAAGTTCCGTTATCAGGTTTCAGACTTAGCAGAAAACAGAGCATGGCAGAAATATTAATATATAGGCCTCTTTGTGAGCTTGATGCACTCACTACAGAGAAATGCATGACAAACCAAGCTTACATACAGCAATATGGCATGTTTATAAAGCTAACCATGGGAAGAACAATTCCATATCATGTATGGATCAACTACAATAAGCTTGGCAAAATTGCATATCATGTTAAGAATCTTCCAGAAATATTTTATAGCACAAGTAGAGCAAGATTGAGTCATGCTATGGCACTCCATAATTGCAAACAATTGCAATAATGGATCAATTACAACTATAGCTACAAAACATCCTTACTGAACATCTCCAAAATATGCATGGATCTCTCTGTAGCATCAAGTTTACATGGCAACAAAATTACAGCAGACAAGGACTTAGAGAAATCACCAAGTCCCTGAAATCAGAAATATTACGGGGCCTACTTAGCATGCTTGTGCTAGTAACCACAGAGATCACAAAAATACATGGACTACACCACTGGAAAGATGGCATGGCATACTTCAAAACACATGTAGAGCTCATGCTCAAAAGATGCACAGATAAAATGATACAAAAATGACAAATCTCCAAGTTCTGATAAGAACCAGAGAATAACAGCAACTAGCCCTCTTCCAACAGAGATTTGGGCATCAATATGACCTCTAATGAACATGATGCAATTGAACAAAATGAAGAGCATCACGATACGAACAATTTGACATATTACACGCGCGAATCAGAGCTACATGCACGGAGTTATAGCATCGGGAACAGGAGCACTTGCTGATGAAATTTAGGGACTTAGGAAAAAAAATAGAGGCGAGGAGAGGTCAACGCTCACCAGATCCGATCGGTTCCAGATCGAGCAGGCTAGGGTTCGGCCGAACGGAGCTTGCCGGCGACGGGGAAGAAGAGGGAGAGGAGACCAGCACCGGCGGAGGAGAGGGAGGCCGGAGGTGGGGGTCGCCGGCGGGCGCGGCGGCGCCGGAGGGAGCGGGCACCGGCGGGACGGCCGGCGGGGCACTCCGGCGCGGCGGCGGCGGGGCACTCCGGGTGGCGGCGCGCGGGATCCGGCGGCGGAGACGGCAGGGCGGCGCGGGGCGGCGGTGCGGGCCGGCGGGCCCGCGGCGGGCCGGGCGGGCCGGCGCGGTGGGTGGTCGGAGGCGTGCCACGTGGCGGCGGCGGAGGAGATGGATGCGTCCGTCGGCAGACGATTTCGTCCGGCGGCGCGCGGTGGAGAAACTAGGGTTTCGTCTGCGATTCCGTTTTTCGGGATGCCCACATATTTATAGGTAGAGGGAGCTAGGAGGCTCCAAATGAGGTGCGGTTTTCGCCTACACGATCGTGATCGAACGACCTAGAGCATGGAAGAGAGTTATGTGGGTTTTGGGCTGGTTTTGGAGGGGTTTTTTGCTGGACACTCAAATGGACATTGCGGATGCCCGGTTAACCGTTGGAGTACCAAACGACCTCCGAATGGAACGAAACTTGACCGGTAGTCTCCGGGTGGTATAATAAGGCCACTTGACAAGTCTCGGTCCATTCCGAGAAAGTTTGACACACGCACACGAAAGAAAACAAGAGGGGTGCACCGGAGGAGATAGGAGCGCCGGATTGGAAAACGGACAACGGGGAAAATGCTCGGATGCATGAGACGAACACGTATGCGAATGCAATGCACATGATGACATGGTATGAAAATGCATGACATGAAAAAATACAAAACGAAAGACAAAACCCGACAACGGAGGGAAAATCATATCACATAGCTGGAAATGGCAAGAGTCGGAGTTACAAATATGGCAAGTTACATGCGGGGTGTTACAAGGAACAACGTATGTTGTTATGCGGTTTGACCGATAAAGATCTTCGTAGAATATGTGGGAGCCAATATGAACATCCAGGTTCCGCTATTGGTTATTGACCGGAGAGGTGTCTCGGTCATGTCTACATAGTTCTCGAACCCGTAGGGTCCGCACGCTTAACGTTACGATGACAGTTTTATTATGAGTTTATGTATGTTGATGTACCGAAGGAGTTCGGAGTCCCGGATGAGATCGGGGACATGTCGAGGAGTCTCGAAATGGTCGAGACGTAAAGATCGATATGTTGGCCGACTATATTCGGACATCGGAAAGGTTCCGAGTGATTCGGGTATTTTTCAGAGTACCAGAGAGTTACGGGAATTCGTTTTGGGCCTTAATGGGCCATACGGGAAAGGAGAGAAAGACCCCAAAGGGTGGCCGCACCCCTCCCCATGGGCTAGTCCGAATTGGACTAGGGAGGGGGCGCCCCCTTCCTTCTTTTCCCTTCCCCCTTCCCTTCTCCTACTCCCACAAGGAAAGGAGGAGTCCTACTCCCGGTGGGAGTAGGACTCCCCCCTTGGGCACGCCACCTCCCCTTGGCCAGCCCTCTCCTCCTTGATCCTTTATATACGGGGGCAGGGGGCACCCCAAGGACACACAATTGATATACGATATTTTAGCCGTGTGCGGTGCCCCCCTCCACCATAATACACCTCGATAATACCGTTGCAGAGCTTAGGCGAAGCCCTGCGTCGGTGGAACATCATCATCGTCAGCACGCTGTCGTGCTGACAAAACTCTCCCTCAACACTCGGCTGGATCGGAGTTCGAGGGACGTCATCGAGCTGAACGTGTGCAGAACTCGGAGGTGCCGTGCGATCGGTACTTGATCGGTCGGATCGTGAAGACGTATGACTACATCAACCGCATTGTGATAACGCTTCCGCTATCGGTCTACGAGGGTACGTGGACAATACTCTCCCCTCTCGTTGCTATGCATCACCATGATCTTGCGTGTTCGTAGGAATTTTTTTGAAATTACTATGTTCCCCAACAGTGGCATCCGAGCCTGGTTTTATGCGTTGATGCTATGCACGAGTAGAACACAAGTGAGTTGTGGGCGATATAAGTCATACTGCTTACCAGCATGTCATACTTTGGTTCAGCGGTATTGTGAGATGAAGCGGCCCGGACCGACATTACGCGTACGCTTACGCGAGACTGGTTTCACCGTTGGGATCACTCGTTGCTTAAAGGTGACTGGAGGGTGTCTGTCTCTCTCACTTTAGTTGAACTGAGTGTGGCTACGCCCGGTCCTTGCAAAGGTTAAAACAGCACCAACTTGACAAACTATCGTTGTGGTTTTGATGCGTAGGTAAGAACGGTTCTTGCTAAGCCCGTAGCAGCCACGTAAAACTTGCAACAACAAAGTAGAGGACGTCTAACTTGTTTTTGCAGGGCATGTTGTCATGTGATATGGTCAAGACATGATGCTATATTTTATTGTATGAGATGATCATGTTTTGTAACCGAGTTATCGGCAACTGGCAGGAGCCATATGGTTGTCGCTTTATTGTATGCAATGCAATCGCCATGTAATTGTTTTACTTTATCACTAAGCGGTAGCGATAGTTGTAAAAGCAATAAGTTGGCGAGACGACAACGATACTACGATGGAGATCAAGGTGTCGCGCCGGTGATGATGGTGATCATGACGGTGCTTCGGAGATGGAGATCACGAGCACGGTGCTTCGGAGATGGAGATCACAAGCACAAGATGATGATGGCCATATCATATCACTTATATTGATTGCATGTGATGTTAATCTTTTATGCATCTTATCTTGCTTTGATTGACGGTAGCATTATAAGATGATCTCTCACTAAAATTTCAAGATAAAAGTGTTCTCCCTGAGTATGCACCGTTGCGAAAGTTCTTCGTGCTGAGACACCACGTGTTGATCGGGTGTGATAGGCTCTACGTTCAAATACAACGGGTGCAAAACAGTTGCACATGCGGAATACTCAGGTTAAACTTGACGAGCCTAGCATATGCAGATATGGCCTCGGAACACGGAGACCGAAAGGTCGAGCGTGAATCATATAGTAGATATGATCAACATAGTGATGTTCACCATTGAAACTACTCCATCTCACGTGATGATCGGACATGGTTTAGTTGATTTGGATCACGTAATCACTTAGATGATTAGAGGGATATCTATCTAAGTGGGAGTTCCTAAGTAATATGATTAATTGAACTTAAATTTATCATGAACTTAGTCTTGATAGTATTTTTGCAAATTATGTTGTAGATCAATAGCTCGCGTTGTTGCTTCCCTGTGTTTATTTTTGATATGTTCCTAGAGAAAATTATGTTGAAAGATGTTAGTAGCAAACATGCGGATTGGATCCGTGATCTGAGGATTATCCTCATTGCTGCACAGAAGAATTATGTCCTTAATGCACCGCTAGGTGACAGACCTATTGCAGGAGCAGATGCAGACGTTATGAACGTTTGGCTAGCTCAATATGATGACTACTTGATAGTTTAGTGCACCATGCTTAATGGCTTAGAATCGGGACTTCAAAGACGTTTTGAACGTCATGGACCATATGAGATGTTCCAGGAGTTGAAGTTAATATTTCAAGCAAATACCCGAGTTGAGAGATATGAAGTCTCCAACAAGTTCTATAGCTAAAAGATGGAGGAGAATAGCTCAAGCAGTGAGCATGTGCTCAGATTGTCTGGGTACTACAATCGCTTGAATCAAGTGGGAGTTAATCTTCCAGATAAAATAGTGATTGACAGAATTCTCTAGTCACCATCACCAAGTTAGTAGAACTTCGTGATGAACTATAGTATGCAAGGGATGACGAAAGTAATTCCCGAGCTCTTCGTGATGCTGAAATCGACGAAGGTAGAAATCAAGAAAAACATCAAGTGTTGATGGTTGACGAGACCACTAGTTTCAAGAAAAGGGCAAAGGGAAGAAGGGGAACTTCAAGAAGAACGGCAAGCAAGTTGCTGCTCAAGTGAAGAAGCCTAAAGTCTGGTCCTAAGCCTGAGACTAAGTGCTTCTACTGCAAAGGGACTGGTCACTGGAAGCGGAACTACCCCAACTATTTGGTGGATAAGAAGGATGGCAAAGTGAACAAAGGTATATTGGATATACATGTTATTGATGTGTACTTTACTAGTGTTTATTGCAACCCCTCGGTATTTGATACTGGTTCAGTTGCTAAAGTAGTAACTCAAAACGGAAGTTGCAGAATAAACAGAGACTAGTAAAAGGCGAGGTGACGATGTGTGTTGGAAGTAGTTCCAAGATTGATATGATCATCATCGCACACTCCCTATACTTTCGGGATTAGTGTTGAAACTAAATAAGTGTTATTTGGTGTTTGCGTTGAGCATGAATATGATTTGATCATGTTTGTTGCAATACGGTTATTCATTTAAATTAGAGAATAATTGTTGTTCTGTTTACATGAATAAAACCTTCTATGGTCATACACCCAATAAAATGGTTTGTTGGATCTCGATCGTAGTGATACACATATTCATAATAATGAAGCCAAAAGATGCAAAGTTAATAATGATAGTGCAACTTATTTATGGCACTGCCGTATAGGTCATATTGGTGTAAAGCGCATGAAGAAACTCCATACTGATGGGATTTTGGAATCACTTGATTATGAATCACTTGATGCTTGCGAACCGTGCCTCATGGGCAAGATGACTAAAACGCCGTTCTCCAGAACTATGGAGAGAGCAACAGATTTGTTGGAAATCATACATACAGATGTATGTGGTCCGATGAAAATTGAGGCTCGTAGCAGGTATCATTATTTTCTGACCTTCACAGATGATTTGAGCAGATATGGGTATATCTACTTAATGAAACAGAAGTCGGAAACATTTGAAAAGTTCATATAATTTCAGAGTGAAGCGGAGAATCATCGTAACAAGAAAATAAAGTTTCTACGATCTGATCGTGGAGAAGAGTATTTGAGTTACGAGTTTGGCCTTCAGTTAAAACAATGTGAAATAGTTTCACTACTCACGCCACCTGGAACACCACAGTGTAATGGTGTGTCTGAACATCGTAACCGTACTTTATTAGATATGGTGCGATATATGATGTCTCTTACCGATCTACCACTATCGTTTTTGGGGTTATGCATTAGAGACAGCTGCATTCACGTTAAATAGGGTACCATCTAAATCCGTTGAGACGACATCTTATGAACTGTGGTTTGGCAAGAAACCAAAGTTGTCGTTTCTTAAAGTTTGGGGTTGTGAAGCTTATGTGAAAAGGTTTCATCCTGATAAGCTCAAACCCAAATCGGAGAAATGTGTCTTCATAGGATACCCAAAGGAGACATTTGGGTACACCTTCTATCACAGATCTGAAGGCAAGACATTCGTTGCTAAGAATGGATCCTTTCTAGAGAAGGAGTTTCTCTCGAAAGAAGTGAGTGGGAGGAAAGTAGAACTTGATGAGGTAACTGTACCTGCTCCCTTATTGGAAAGTAGTTCATCACAGAAATCTGTTCCTGTGACTCCTACACCAATTAGTGAGGAAGTTAATGATGATGATCATGTAACTTCAGATCAAGTTACTACCAAACCTCGTAGGTAAACCAGAGTGAGATCCACACCAGAGTGGTACGGTAATCCTGTTCTGGAGGTCATGTTATTTGACCATGACGAACCTACGAACTATGAGGAAGCGATGATGAGCCCAGATTCCGCAAAATGGCTTGAGGCCATGAAATCTGAGATGGGATCCATGTATGAGAACAAAGTATGGACTTTGATTGACTTGCCCAATGATCGGCGAGCCATAAAAATAAATGGATCTTCAAGAGGAAAAAGGTTTTTGACAAAGTTCAAGGTGTTGACTACGATGAGATTTTCTCAGTCGCAGCGATGCTTAAGTCTGTCCGAATCATGTTAGCAATTGCCGCATTTTATGAAATCTGGCAAATGGATAAACAAAACTGCATTCCTTAATGGATTTATTAAAGAAGAGTTGTATATGATGCAACCGGAAGGTTTTGTCAATCCTAAAGGTGCTAAGAAAATATGCAAGCTCCAGCGATCCATCTGTGGACTGGTGCAAGCATCTCGGAGTTGGAATACACGCTTTGATAAGTTGATCAAAGGATATAGTTTTATAAAGACTTGCGATGAAGCCTGTATTTATAAGAAAGTGAGTGGGAGCACTACAACATTTCTGATAAGTATATGTGAATGACATATTGTTGATCGGAAATAATGTAGAATTATTCTGCAAAGCATAAAGGAGTGTTTGAGAGGAGTTTTTCAAAGAAAGACCTCGGTGAAGCTGCTTACATATTGAGCATCAAGATCTATAGAGATAGATCAAGACGCTTGATAAGTTTTTTTCAATGAGTACATTCCTTAACAAGATTTTGAAGTAGTTCAAAATGGAACAGTCAAAGAAAGAGTTCTTGCCTGTGTTACAAGGTGTGAAATTGAGTAAGACTCAAAGCCCGACCATGGCAGAAGATAGAAAGAGAATGAAAGTCATTCCCTATGCCTCGGCCATAGGTTCTATAAAGTATGCCATGCTGTGTACCAGATCTATTGTATACCCTGCACTGATTTTGGCAAGGGAGTACAATAGTGATCTAGGAGTAGATCACTGGATAGCGGTCAAAATTATCCTTAGTGGAATAAGGATATGTTTCTCGATTATGGAAGTGACAAAAGGTTCGTCATAAAGGGTTACGTCGATGCAAGTTTTGACACTAAATCTAGATGACTCTAAGTCTCGGTCCAGATACATATTGAAAGAGGGAGCAATTAGCTAGAGTAGCTCCGTGCAGAGCATTGTAGACATAGAAATTTGCAAAAAACTTACGGATCTGAATGTGACAGACCCGTTGACTAAAATTATCTCACAATCAAAACATGATCACACCTTAGTACTCTTTGGGTGTTAATCACATAGCGATGTGAACTAGATTATTGACTCTAGTAAACCCTTTGAGTGTTGGTCACATAGAGATGTGAACTATGGGTGTTAATCACATGGTGATGTGAATTATTGATGTTAAATCACATGGCGATGTGAACTAGATTATTGACTCTAGTGCAAGTGGGAGACTGAAGGAAATATGCCCTAGAGGCAATAATAAAGTATTATATATTTCCTTATATCATGATAAATGTTTATTATTCATGCTAGAATTGTATTAACCGGAAACATAATACATGTGTGAATACATAGACAAACAGAGTGTCACTAGTATGCCTCTACTTGACTAGCTCGTTAATCAAAGATGGTTATGTTTCCTAGCCATAGACATGAGTTGTCATTTGATTAACGGGATCACCTCATTAGGAGAATGACGTGATTGACTTGACCCATTCAGTTAGCTTAGCACCCGATCGTTTAGTATGTTGCTATTGCTTTCTTCATGACTTATACATGTTCCTATGACTATGAGATTATGCAACTCCCGTTTACCGGAGGAACACTTTGTGTGCTACGAAACGTCACAACGTAAATGGGTGATTATAAAGGTGCTCTACAGGTGTCTCCAAAGGTACTTATTGGGTTGGCGTATTTCGAGATTAGGATTTGTCACTCCGATTGTCGGAGAGGTATCTCTGGGCCCACTCGGTAATGCACATCACTATAAGCCTTGCAAGCATTGTGACTAATGAGTTAGTTGCGGGATGATGTATTACGAAACGAGTAAAGAGACTTGCCGGTAACGAGATTGAACTAGGTATCGAGATACCGACGATCGAATCTCGGGCAAGTAACATACCGATGACAAAGGGAACAATGTATGTTGTTATGCGGTTTGACCGATAAAGATCTTCGTAGAATATCTGGGAGCCAATATGAACATCCAGGTTCCGCTATTGGTTATTGACCGGAGAGGTGTCTCGGTCATGTCTACATAGTTCTCGAACCCGTAGGGTCCGCACGCTTAACGTTACGATGACAGTTTTATTATGAGTTTATGTATGTTGATGTACCGAAGGAGTTCGGAGTCCCGGATGAGATCGGGGACATGACGAGGAGTCTTGAAATGGTCAAGACGTAAAGATCAATATATTGGACGACTATATTCGGACTTCGGAAAGGTTCCGAGTGATCCGGGTATTTTTCAGAGTACCAGAGAGTTACGGGAATTCGTATTGGGCCTTAATGGGCCATACGGGAAAGGAGAGAAAGACCCCAAAGGGTGGCCGCACCCCTCCCCATCGGCTAGTCCGAATTGGACTAGGGAGGGGGGCGCCCCTTCCTTCTTTGTCCTTCCCCCTTCCCTTCTCCTACTCCCACAAGGAAAGGAGGAGTCCTACTCCCGGTGGGAGTAGGACTCCCCCCTTGGGCGCGCCACCTCCCCTTGGCCGGCCCTCTCCTCCTTGCTCCTTTATATACGGGGGCAGGGGGCACCCCAAGGACACACAATTGATATACGATATTTTAGCCGTGTGCGGTGCCCCCCCTCCACCATATTACACCTCGATAATACCGTTGCGGAGCTTAGGCGAAGCCCTGCGTCAGTGGAACATCATCATCGTCACCACACCGTCGTGCTGATGAAACTCTCCCTCAACACTCGGCTGGATCGGAGTTCGAGGGACGTCATTGAGCTGAACGTGTGCAGAACTCGGAGGTGCCGTGCGTTCGGTACTTGATCGGTCGGATCGTGAAGACGTACGACTACATCAACCGCGTTGTGATAACGCTTCCGCTGTCGGTCTACGAGGGTACGTGGACAATACTCTCCCCTCTCGTTGCTATGCATCACCATGATCTTGCGTGTTCGTAGGAATTTTTTTGAAATTACTACGTTCCCCAACAGGTTCGAGCTTTTCAGGTTGTAGTTTCTTGACATAAGCATCGCATCCCCAAACTTGCAGAAATGACAGCTTAGGTTTCTTCCCAAACCGTAATTCATACGGTGTCGTCTCAAGGGATTTCGACGGAGCCCTATTTAAAGTGAATGCGGCAGTCTCTAAAGCATATCCCCAAAATGATAGCGGTAGGTCGGTAAGAGACATCATAGATCGCACCGTGTCCAACAGAGTGCGATTACGACGTTCGGACACACCATTACGCTGAGGTGTTCCAGGCGGCGTGAGTTGTGAAACAATTCCACATTTCCTTAAGTGCGTGCCAAATTCGTGACTCAAATATTCTCCCCCATGATCTGATCGTAAGAACTTTATTTTCTTGTCACGTTGATTCTCAACCTCACTCTGAAATTCCTTGAACTTTTCAAAGGTCTCAGACTTGTGTTTCATTAAGTAGACATACCCATATCTACTTAAGTCATCAATGAGGGTGAGAATATAACGATAACCACCGCGAGCCTCAACGCTCATTGGACCGCACACATCAGTATGTATGATTTCCAATAAGTTGGTTGCTCGCTCCATTGTTCCGGAGAACGGAGTCTTGGTCATTTTGCCCATGAGGCATGGTTCGCACGTGTCAAATGATTCATAATCAAGAGACTCCAAAAGTCCATCTGCATGGAGTTTCTTCATGCGTTCTAAACCAAGGTGACCAAGGCGGCAGTGCCACAAGTATGTGGGACTATCATTATCAACCTTACATCTTTTGGCATTCACACTATGAATATGTGTAACATCACGTTCGAGATTCAATAAGAATAAACCGTTGACCAGCGGAGCATGACCATAAAACATATCTCTCGTATATATAGAACAACAATTATTCTCAGATTTAAATGAGTAGCCATCTCGCATTAAACAAGATCCAGATACAATGTTCATGCTCAAAGCTGGCACTAAATAACAATTATTGAGGTTTAAAACTAATCCCGTAGGTAAATGTAGAGGTAGCGTGCCAACGGCGATCACATCGTCCTTGGAACCATTCCCGACGTGCATCGTCACCTCGTCCTTTGCCAGTCTCCGCTTATTCCGTAGCTCCTGTTTTGAGTTACAAATATGAGCAACCGCACCGGTATCAAATACCCAGGAGCTACTACGAGCGCTGGTAAGGTACACATCAATAACATGTATATCACATATACCTTTGGTATTGCCGGCCTTCTTATCCGCTAAGTACTTGGGGCAGTTCCGCTTCCAGTGACCGTTTCCCTTGCAATAAAAGCACTCAGCCTCAGGCTTGGGCCCATGCTTTGGCTTCTTCCCGGCAACTGGCTTACCGGGCGCGGCAACCCCCTTGCCGTCCTTCTTGAAGTTCTTCTTACCCTTGCCTTTCTTGAAACTAGTGGTTTTATTGACCATCAACACTTGATGTTCCTTTTTGATCTCCACCTCCGCTGATTTCAGCATTGAATATACCTCAGGAATGGTCTTTTCCATCCCCTGGATATTGAAGTTCATCACAAAGCTCTTGTAGCTAGGTGGGAGCGACTGAAGGATTCTGTCAACGACCGCGTCATCCGGGAGATTAACTCCCAGCTGAGATAAGCGATTGTGTAAGCCAGACATTTTGAGTATGTGCTCGCTGACAGAACTATTCTCCTCCATCTTACAACTGTAGAACTTGTCGGAGACTTCATATCTCTTGGAAAACCATTTTCAGCTCTTGAAACATCTCATATGCTCCGTGCTGCTCAAAACGCTTTTGGAGCCCCGGTTCTAAGCTATAAAGCATGCCGCACTGAACCAGGGAGTAATCATCAACACATGCTTGCCAGGCGTTCATAATGTCTTGGTTTGCTGGGACGGGTGCTTCACCTAGCGGTGCTTTCAGGACATATGCTTTCCTGGCAGCTATGAGGATGATCCTCAAGTACCGGACCCAGTCCGTATAGTTGCTACCATCGTCTTTCAGCTTGGTTTTCTCTAGGAACGCGTTGAAGTTGAGGTTGACATTAGCGTGGGCCATTTGATCTACAAGACATATTGTAAAGGTTTTAGACTAAGTTCATGATAATGAAATTCATCTAATCAAATTATTAATGAACTCCCACTCAGACAGACATCCCTCTAGTCATCTAAGTGATACATGATCCGAGTCAACTAGGCCGTGTCCGATCATCACGTGAGACGGACTAGTCATCATCGGTGAACATCTTCATGTTGATCGTATCTGCTATACGACTCATGCTCGACCTTTCGGTCTCTTGTGTTCCGAGGCCATGTCTGTACATGCTAGGCTCGTCAAGTCAACCTAAGTGTATTGCGTGTGTAAATCTGGCTTACACCCGTTGTATGCGAACGTTAGAACCTATCACACCCGATCATCACGTGGTGCTTCGGAACAACGAACCTTCGCAACGGTGCACAGTTAGGGGGAACACTTTCTTGAAATTTTAGCGAGGGATCATCTTATTTATGCTACCGTCGTTCTAAGCAAATAAGATGTAAAACATGATAAACATCACATTCAATCAAATAGTGACATGATATGGCCAATATCATTTTGCTCCTTTTGATCTCCATCTTCGAGGCGCCATGATCATCATCGTCACCGGCATGACACCATGATCTCCATCATCATGATCTCCATCATCGTGTCTTCATGAAGTTGTCTCGCCAACTATTACTTCTACTACTATGGCTAACGGTTAGCAATAAAGTAAAGTAATTACATGACGTTCCAGTGGACACGCAGGTCATAAATAAATTAAGACAACTCCTATGGCTCCTGCCGGTTGTCATACTCATCGACATGCAAGTCGTGATTCCTATTACAAGAACATGATCAATCTCATACATCACATATATCATTCATCACATCCTTCTGGCCATATCACATCACATGACATTTGCTGCAAAAACAAGTTAGACGTCCTCTAATTGTTGTTGCAAATTTTTACGTGGCTGCTATAGGTTTCTAGCAAGAACGTTTCTTACCTACGCCGAAACCACAACGTGATATGCCAATTTCTATTTACCCTTCATAAGGACCCTTTTCATCGAATCCGATCTGATTAAAGTGGGAGAGACAGACACCCGCTAGCCACCTTATGCAACTAGTGCATGTCAGTCGGTGGAACCTGTCTCACGTAAGCGTACATGTAAGGTCGGTCCGGGCCGCTTCAACCCACGATGCCGCCGAATCAAGATAAGACTAGTAACGACAAGTAAATTGACAAAATCGACACCCACAACAACTTGTGTTCTACTCGTGCATAGAAACTACGCATAGACCTAGCTCATGATGCCACTGTTGGGGATCGTTGCAGAAATTAAAAAATTTCTACGCATCACCAAGATCAATCTATGTAGTTTACTAGCAACGAGAGGGGAGTGCATCTTCATACCTTTGAAGATCACGATGCGGAAGCGTTGCAAGAACGCGGTTGGAGGAGTCGTACACGTAGCGATTCAGATCGCGGCAGAATCCGATCCAAGCACCGAACAACGGTGCCTTCGCGTTCAACACACGTGCAGCCCGGTGACGTCTCCCGTGCCTTGATCCAGCAAGGAGGAGGGAGAGGTTGAGGAAGAAGGCTCCAACAGCAGCACGATGGCGTGGTGGTGGTGGAGTGGCAGTTCTCCGGCAGGGCTTCGCCAAGCTCACGCGGAGGAGGAGAGGTGTTGGGGAGGGGAGGGGCTGCGCCTTGGATGTGGTGCTGCAGCCCTCCCTCCACCCCTCTATTTATAGGGAGAAGGGGGAAGGGGGCCGGCCCCTCTAGATGAGATCTAGAGGGGGGGCGGTGGCCAAGGGGGAGGGGGCTTGCCCCCCAAGCAAGGGGGGCGCCCCCCTTTAGGGTTCCCCCCAACCCTCGGCGCATGGGCCCTAGGTGGGATGGCGCCCAGCCCACTTAGGGTCTGGTTCCCTTCCACCTACAGCCCATAAGGCCCTCCGGGGCAGGTGGACCCTCTCGGTGGACCCCCGGAACCCCTCCGGTGGTCCCGGTACAATACTGGTATACCCCCGAATATTTCCGGTGACCGTATGATGACTTCCCATATATAAATCTTCACCTCCGGACCAATCCGGAACTCCTCGTGACGTCCGGGATCTCATCCGGGACTCCGAACAACATTCGGTAATCACATACAAACCTTCCTTATAACCCTAGCGTCATCGAACCTTAAGTGTGTAGACCCTACGGGTTCGGGAATCATGCAAACATGACCGAGACACCTCTCTAGCCAATAACCAACAGCGGGATCTGGATACCCATGTTGGCTCCCACACGTTCCACGATGATCTCATCGGATGAACCACGATGTCGAGGATTCAAGCAATTCCGTATACAATTCCCTTTGTCAATCGGTACGTTACTTGCCCGAGATTTGATCGTCAGTATCCCAATACCTCGTTCAATCTCGTTACCGGCAAGTCACTTTACTCGTTCCGTAATGCATGATCTCGTGACCAACTACTTGGTCACATTGAGCTCATTATGATGATGCATTACCGAGTGGGCCCAGAGATACCTCTCCGTCATACGGAGTGACAAATCCCGGTCCACTACAAGAAATATGTCAACTTGTGACCCTCACTATTGGTCTCTGAAAGGTCATTGTTTTTCATTTGCGACCTTTTTTGACCAAAAACAGATGGTCAAAAGCTGGCGGTGGTAAACTGAAATTCACGACCTTCTTCGGGATAAGGTCGTATACGTTTACGACCAAAACAAAAGGTCGTGGAACCCATGACCTTCTGTTTTGGTCACTGGCTATCTGCCCTGGCCACGTCGGATCCGACGTGGCAATCTGACGTGGAAAATTGTGACCAATTGAATTGGTCGTTGGTAAGATTCAGCCCGGTCCAATTCGGTGTTCTACGTGGGACAAGCCCATTAATTCAGTCTTTTATATATTTTTTCCCTATTAATTTTGGTCAGCTACATGGGCCAGGCCCAACATTATAGCCTTTTTATTTTTGGGCTGTAGCCTTTGTTTTTCTTTTTTTTATGCACCCCAATTGTCAAATTCTGGTAAATAGGTCCCAAATGTGGCGTTTTGGTTCGTGGGACCCTGCTATCAAGGTCATGTTCTTCAGATTTCAATATACCAATACAGAAAACTGACACAATACTTTAAGTAACAACAAGAAGCAATCTGCTACATCATATAACATACGTACAATGTGATCAGCATCAAGTTTACAATTGGATAACAACTCTACAAGTGTACAGTCTACCACATGATTATCACATGAGCCCTACAAGTGTACAGTCTACCACATGAGTCTACCACATGAGTCTACAAGTGTAGAGTCTACATCATATAACACACATACAAATAGGATCAGCCTAAAGGGCTTCATTACTCCCAGAACTAGCTCCAATGAGCTAGAACTATGCTTCTTCCAACTTCTTTGTCCCGATGCTCGCGAAGAAACATGAAAGGCCAGCATCTGCACGTTATAGAACAAAATGATTAGGAACAAAATAAGAGTAAATCTGACAGCATATTTACTTTGCAAGGAACCACAACATATTTCTGCAGAAAAAGAACATGTATGCAAACCAACCACCAAACAAATAACGAGCTGGTTCATCTTATACCAGAATAAAAAGAACAGCGACAAGGAATAGAAGCATTCCTTGGTTTTCAAGCACACCAATTCATAGACATGATTTGGATATGGAAAAGACAAACATAGCAACAAGAGATAATCATAGAAAGTCGGCCATCCTACTATTCAATAAATGGTTCAGATTTCACCGTAACAAAACACTTAACAAGCTCAACACTTGTATTTTTGCTTGCTGCAATCTAAACAACATCACCACAAGTTCTATGATGCATCCAAACTAGTGAACTTTGTGCATAGATCGGATCGGATCGAAGAGAGAAGGGGAAGGGAAGGGCTACCTTGAGGATCGAATCGAATCAGCCTGCTTCTTCCTGCCATCTTCTTGTGAACAGCCTTCTTCTTCCTGCCATCAGCAGAAAGCTTTTTAAGAAGTACAACAGAAGAAACGTTTCATACAGCGAAAAGTGGGACTTGATCAACATCCACTAACTTCACAAAAGAAAACACCTATCCAGGCAATAATTTCCCCCTGATTTAATAAGACAGCATGCCTGTTAAAAAAATAGGCTCATTTACTTCTTCATGGGATTCAGATAAAAAACGGTTCAAAAAGGGACCTATCCAAGAACCACATGTTAAGATCTGAAGAATGGACGTAAATTATTTGACCATCGACATTCCCTGATCAAGGTAAACTGTAGCTAACTAGCTGATTAACCAATCAGAAAATGTATAAAGTAACCACCAATGCAACAGATTATGTTCTACTTCTAACGCATTCATTCATAAGCGAAACATGGTGAACTGGAATATAGAACTCATCGACATAGGGAGACTTGATCCACATCCAACAAATAGACACGAGCTAGATTTGAGGAAGTCAGTCAAACAAATCTGTAAAAGTAAGCATTCATGCCTGCTGGATTTGTAAGCAATTAGTTGATCCACCAAACGGGAAAGAGCATTGACAGCATTAAATTGCAGAAGCAAAACTAACAGCAACCCAAAATCACCCAAATCACTAGTTGATTAGCAACAAACAAGACGCGCGTGCGTGGTAATTCGAAGAAGAAACGGCCCTGCCGACAACGGCGCCGCCCATGACAAGGAGCTGCCCTGTACAATCCACCAATTAGTATACATTACATGACAGGTTATTTACTACTCCATAAGTACATAAGTAGTATTTGTATCAGTACAACTACACTGGCACGTAGTACAAACATGGTATCTCAGCATTCACTTGTAGGTGGCATCTGTATATACCTAGAGGTTAGCTCATCTTTTTATGTCAAGAATAGAAATCATATAGATTTCCTTGAATAACATAGGAGAAGAAAAATGTTCAGCAAATATGTATCACAAATTTAATGATGAGACAAGGCTAGATGAAGACATTTTCTAATTGACAAGCACCCAAATATATACAGGCACCAGTTCAGGAAATTCATGACTTGGACAGTGTATTAATAGTAGATATGACGAACTAATGTACTTGTACTTGATCTAGTTGAATACATGCAGAATAAGGTCATGGTATAATTTGAATAGGATCAACAAGCCATTTATGTTGCCTTTCATCCAAATTTGATGTATTTCCATGCTAAGGTGCATACGATTGTATTTCCGTGAGGCGGGTTATTTCATATCCCTTAATTTTAATACATTGGCATGATAACATGCTAGCTTTGGCAACATTAAGACAATCAATTAATCTGCACCGAGCAAACATGAATAGGATTGAAGGAATAAATTTTGTTCAGATTCAATTATGTATAACACATTCACAACAGATTTAATTGGAAGCAACTTAAACTGCTGCATGAAGGAAACGTCTGTGGACCGCTCCGCCATGTAAACAGCTGAATTTGAATAAATATAAACATGTAACAAAATGGAAATGTTATGATATCTCTGTTGCATGAGTTTTTATCATCAATCGCATCTTGACTCGGCAGATCTACCCGACTTCGCACCCGAAAGTCCCCATCACCAGCGTAGACACATGGCTGTGTCGTCTTCGTGCTGGATCTTGGCCAGACCAAAGTCAGCAACCTGCACAAGACAGAAAAAGCCCCATCACGCTCTGAGATGAACATTCAGAATATATCTTCCAAGCACATGTACGCATGCATGTCCCAGTTGAATAAAAGACTTCATTTTAATAGTTGGATTCCGGAGACAATTCTTAGTGCTTCAAATCATTCAGTTATCTGAATTAACAGTACAGAAAAGAATTGAAGATCTCAATGACAGTAGTAATTGGAGCGATAAATCAACACTTGTTCTAAGGACAATAAGATGATTGGTGCCAGGCAGTGTGGGGTCTCATCAGTCACCAAGCTGAACATCAGTGGCTTATCTCCTCTAAAAGTGCAACCTTATTTTGCATCTACACTAGCCCCTAATCGTGCAACAATTTACAGTAATTTGAGGAGTATTTGCTAGGATCATGATGACAATTTTAGATTAAATTGCAGTGTTTGTCATCCACAGTTGTATGGTTCTATCTAGGATTACATAAAAACAGAGAAAACAGGGAGCTACCCAGCATCCACGACTAGAGCTAGTAGTAGGAACACATGGTACAGTAGTAGAGCCGCAGCACAACTACTGTCAGCCGGCAAGGCATGCATTGTGCTACCTACTCATGGTTCAGAGAGCCATCTCGCTGAACCTGAACCTGAATGGTCTTGGCAATCCCTGACAGAACTTGAACTATTAGATGCGCATGATTGGGAGTAGTAGTACGTACAGGAGGATGTTGAGCGGTAGGCCCCTGTCAGCGAAGTCGGCTGCGAAGTTGCGGCCTGGCGCATGGTCTCGTTGGCGGTGAGGTTCCAAGCAGCTATGACGACGTGGGTGCCGCGCCCCGCGTGCCGCCAGCACCCGCGCCATCTCCACGCAGATCCCACTCGATGCACCTCCCACCAGTAGCGAATCCAGTGAGTCAAAGCCAAACGGGGGAGAGAGAGCAGAGAGGAGAGGACCAAGAAAGGGAGAAGGGTGAGGAAAAGTACCTGTGACTATGGCGGTGAGGCCGGCTGCGGAGACCGAGCGCGTTGCCGGGAGCGGGAGGGAGGAGGACGTCAACGTGGGACGCCGGCCAGCCCAAGCCCCGTCGATGGAGAGCTCCTGCTCGATCCAGATCGAGGTCCTGATTGGCGTGGGGTTGCCTACGAATCTTGGGGGCGGCTCTGGGCATGGGCTCGATCTTGGGTCGGCCTCGACCTCGTCTACGGTGAGGGTCGTCGATGGTGGCGGTGGGGTGGGGTTGGGGGCGGCGGCAGATCGAGATCTAAGGGAAGGAGAAGGGGGTGGGGTTGGGGGCGTGGGCGCAGGGCGCAGGGCGTGGGTGGGAGGGAGAAGGGGGTAGCGGCGGCTGGAGTGGGAGGGGAGTTAGGGCGGGACGAGCGCGGCGAGTGAGGCATCAGGGACGGGGTGGGTCGGCGGGCGGAGGAAGAGCGGCGTGGGGTTTACGTCCTACGGGCGTGGGTAGCGGAGTGTGGTGGTGCGCGGCCGTGGGCGACGGGATCTGAATCGGGGGCGGGAGGTAGGTGGCGGCTGCGAGTGAATCTGAATCGGGGGAGAGAGGGAGAGGAGTGGAGTTAGGGTTTGGGTTGCCCTGCTGAGAGGTGAGCGAGAGATGTTGGATTCGCCTAGTGTGGACGGTTCAGATCACATAGAGTGGGGTGATCCGTGAGAAGTGTTCTGATTGGTCCGAGAATCTGTGATTTAAAATAATTTCCAAGTTCTAAAGATAGAGCTATTTTGTGAAGCAACTATCAAAAATATTTTGCAAAAGGGCATTATACAAATTTTCACTCAAGTTAGACCACATTTTATGGATGAGCACCAATTTGTATGCATTTCTGATCTTTCTAGCTATTTTTATCATTTTTCGAGTGTCCAAACTGAGTTTTTTTGTGAAGGACCTATAATATATTTGTTGCAAAATTGGACCAAATCATTTTTCTGAAATACTAGGACATATTTAATGCACAATCGACCAAATTATTGCGTGTAAAAGGTTTTGATACACCTCTGGTGAAAACGACAAATTTTCGCCGTTTTAGTTGGAAGCGGGTCAAATTTGAACTGCGGCTGCCTCATAGTTTGCTATTTATTTTTTCCAAAAATCATTTCTAGGTACAAAAGTATCTATTTAATCAAAGAAACACCAAAAAAATTCCAAGATTCAACCACTAGCTAGGAACGGTCATTCCTGCCGTTTTGACCGCATTTTGAAACGGGCATAAAAAATTCAAAAAAAATTCAAAAAATTGGAAAACCTTCGCATTGTGTCATCATATGTGACCAAGTTACCAGGAAAAATAATAAACTTGTAATACGGTAATTCTTTTAAAAACGTGTTCTCACAAACGAGCTATCATCCGTGGAGATCAATGGCTTTCAAGCTAGATAATCAATCTTATGGCCACATTCATTGCCTAGTTTGTTCAAATGATCTCATATTGTGCACAAGGGTGCATATTGGAATGGCAAACAATGTTGCCTAAGGAAATTTTCAATTTCTTTGGACGAAAAAGTCATTTTCCATTTTTCGAGTGCCCCAAATGAGGTTTTTTTGTGAAGAACCTACCAAATAATTGTTGCAAAATTGTACCAAATCATTTTTCTAAAATACTAGGCCATATTTAATGCACAATCGACCAAATTATTGGGTGTAAAAAGTTTTGATCCACCTCTGATGAAAAAGACAAATTTTCGCCGTTTCAGCTGGAAGCGGGTCAAATTTGAACTGCGGCTGCCTCATAGTTTGCTATTTATTTTTTCCAAAAATCATTTATAGGTACAAAAGAATCTATTTAATCAGAGAAACACCAAAAAAATTCCAAGATTCAACCACTAGTTAGGAACGGTCATTCCCGCCGTTTTGACCGCATTTTGAAACGGGCATAAAAAATTCAAAAAATTGGAAAACCTTCGCAATGTGTCATCATATGTGACCAAGTTACCAGGAAAAATCATAAACTTGTAATACGGCAATTCTTTTAAAAACGTGTTCTCAGAAACGAGCTATCATCTCTGGAGATCAATGGCTTTCAAGTCAAATGGTCAATCTTATGGCCACATTCATTGCCTAGTTTGTTCAAATGATCTCATATTGTGCACAAGGGTGCATGTTGGAATGGCAAACAATGTTGCCTAAGGAAATTTTCATTTTCTTTGGACGAAAAAGTCATTTTCCATTTTTTGAGTGCCCCAAATGAGGTTTTTTTGTGAAGAACCTACCAAATAATTGTTGCAAAATTGGACCAAATCATTTTTCTAAAATACTAGGCCATATTTAAAGCACAATTGACCAAATTATTGGGTGTAAAAAGTTTTGATCTACCTCTGATGAAAAAGACAAATTTCCGCCGATTTAGTTGGAAGCGGGTCAAATTTGAACTGCGGCTGCCTCATAGTTTGCTATTTATTTTTTCCAAAAATCATTTCTAGGTACATAAGTATCTATTTAATCAGAGAAACACCAAAAAAATTCCAAGATTCAACCACTAGCTAGGAACGGTCATTCCCGCCGTTTTGGCCGCATTTTGAAACGGGCATAAAAAATTCAAAAAAATCAAAAAATTGGGAAACCTTCGCATTGTGTCATTATATGTGGCCAAGTTCCCAGGAAAAATAACAAACTTGTAATACGGCAATTATTTTAAAAAAGTGTTCTCAGAAACGAGCTATCACGTGTGGAGATCAATGGCTTTCAATCCAAATGATCAATCTTATGGCCATATTCATGGCATAGTTTGTTCAAATGATCTCATATTGTGCACAAGGGTGTATATTGGAATGGCAAACAATATTGCCTAAGGAAGTTTTCATTTTCTTTGGACGAAAAAACCATTTTCCATTTTTTGAGTGCCCAAAAGGAGATTTTTTTGTGAAGGTCCTCCCAAATAATTGTTGCAAAATTGGACCAAATCAATTTTCTAAAATACTAGGACATATTTAATGCACAATTGACAAAATGGTTGGGTGTAAAAAGTTTTGATCCACCTCTCGTGAAAAAGACAAATTTCCGCCGATTCAGTTGCAAGCGGGTCAAATTTGAACTGTAGCTGCCTCATAGTTTGCTATTTATTTTTTCCAAAAATCATTTCTAGTTACATAAGTACCTATTTAATCATAAATACATGGTTTGGTGGCAATACGTCGAGGTTTGGGCGGTGGCCGAGGGCCCCAACTCTAGAGCGCGTAAACTCGCATGCCCGCCGCGTGGTCACCGCGTGACCGTGGCGTTGCCATGTGTTCTGGGCGGCCTAGGCATGTCTAGTGGGTTAGGCACTCCCCAGGTAGGTGCTAGGAAGAAAATTACAACATAAGATTCTCACGAGGAGACCGATCGATGCTCAAACATGAATTAGCAGCGAAGTGTTTGATTAGCGTTACGGGAAATGTACATGGCTAATGGCCGTGAGTTTTGGCTGAGGATGATCAGTTACTAAGAAGACCGTCTTCACAAATTTTCAGCTCAAAAGGAGGTGCCTAGGTGGTATTTGCTTTGCAAAGTACCACACTGGACATAAATACGAATGTTGAAGCCGGGCTCAAAATAATGAATGGATTGAGCTGGCATTTGGTGGAGGATGGCTATTTGAGCATAGGAAAGCACCGTAGAAAATGGATACTATTTGGACATGCCAAAGTGGTACTTCCTTCACAAAGTGTTATTTTGAACAGAATAAAAAATGAATATCGTTGAATTATTTTTGAACTAGGCAAGGAAGGTTTTTTTACATATTTGACGAAGATATGACCCAAAGAATTTATGAGATTTGTTTGGGAATTTTGGGAATGACAGAAATATAGGTTGCTTCACAACCTGGGGAAAAAATTGCCACATGGACATGACACATAGGCAAAACTGATGAGGTGGCGCCTAGTCATAGCAACCCACCACAATTTACAAGGTTATGACCATCTATATTGGTCGTGATCAGCTAGAAATAAGGCAGCGGACAAGTGCTATCTGCTTTATGACCATTTCGTGTAAGGAAATTACGACCTTGCTGACCAAAATAGTCGTTATAGTTTAGGTTTGGAGCCCCCCGAATAGCTTTTGACCAATTGGTCTGAAATGGTCATAGATCTATGACCAATTCTTCCAGGGTCACTGACAGAAGGTCACTAGTTGACATATTTCTTGTAGTGGTCTCGATCCGTGCCAACCCAACAGACACTTTCGGAGATACCTGTAGTGCACCTTTATAGCCACCCAGTTACGTTGTGACGTTTGGTACACCCAAAGCATTCCTACGGCATCCGGAAGTTGCATGATCTCATGGTCTAAGGAAATGATACTTGACATTAGAAAAGCTTTAGCAAACGAACTACACGATCTAGTGCTATGCTTAGGATTGGGTCTTGTCCATCACATCATTCTCCTAATGATGTGATCCCGTGATCAATGACATCCAATGTCCATGGTCAAGAAACCGTAACCATCTATTGATCAACGAGCAGTCAACTAGAGGCTCACTAGGGACATGTTGTGGTCTATGTATTCACACATGTATTACGATTTCCGGATAACACAATTATAGCATGAACAATAGACAATTATCATGAACAAGGAAATATAATAATAACCATTTTATTATTGCCTCTAGGGCATATTTCCAACAAGATTCACCAAGCCATGTGCCGGCAACCCCGGCCCTCTAGTTTATCCTCCGTCAAAGTTTCCGTTGTGCTTGGCGAAGCCCGGCGGAGATTGTTCTTCACCAACATCGTCACCATGCCATCGTGCTGCCGAAACTCATCTACTACTTCGGCTCTCTTGCTGGATCAAGAAGGCGAGGGCGTCATCGAGCTGAACGTGTGTTGAACGTTCGGTACTTGATCGTGATGGATTGTGAAGGTGTACGACTACATCAACCGTGTTGATAAACGCTTCCGCTTAGCGAACTTCAAGGGTATGAAGATGATCTCCCCCTCTTGTAGCTATGCATCTGCATGGATAGATCTTGCGTGAGCGTAGAAATTTTTTGTTTTCCATGCAACGTTCCCCAACAGCATCCAGGGGGCTTGAACTTGGGCTAGGAGGGCCCATAGCCCAAGGGCGCCTAGGGAGGGTGACTAGGCACTTTGAGAACCATCTGAAGCCCTCCTTTGGCCACAAGCTTGCCCCCTAAGTCTTGCAACCGCCTTATTTTTTAAAGGTTTTACCGAGTGATGGATATCCAAAAAAAGATAAAACAGTGACAAGGCTCAAATTTTAGCGTCTAGAAACATGCCCCTTAAGAGTCATGTCCAATCTTGGAAGAGGCGCTTGTCCTACACAACCATGGCCACCACAAACTAGAGGGAAAACCAGCATGGCGTCAACGGCGATGGGGTCGGTCCTAAGTTATGCTTAGTCAGAAGTTGCTGACGTTCTTTGCCAGCGGCGGTTGGCCTTCGGGCGCGGGCCGGAGGCTCTAGATTTAGGCCTCCCTGCCCAGACCCATTTTACGGTGAAGACATCTACTCCCTCTTCATTGTCGCTGAGGTGCATGCTGAGGGTATGGCCATCCATGACGAGCCTTCTACCTGCAACATCGGGTGGTGGTTGGAGTGCCATCCGACATGATGGATCGGGACCACCCCTACCCGGATTCGGCCTGCAGCGGGTGACTACCAGGCATGGTGCCCGATGACCTCGAGACAGGCGATTGTGGGGGTCCAATCTGGATGCCTTGGACGGACTTCTGATGACCGGAGCTTGATAAGTTGTGGGAGCCTGGTGGGCTTTGGTCCATCGTGGCTCTCGAATCGTACGTGCCAGGTGGGCTTTGGTCCATTGTGGGAGCTTGGACGGTCGTCCGGTGGCCGGAGCGTGATAGGTTGTGGGAACCTCGTTGAAGGCATTGCTCAGATATGCTTGGGTTGGTTTTCTTCTCGGTGAAAACCTAGATTCTGGTCTTAGGTGGTTCGATCGAGCGACGACAGCGATTGAGCCTCGCTCCCTTCCTGAAGGCGATGTTATTGCAGAACCTCATCGTCCGTATGATGTCATGAGATGGTTGGTGCGGATATGGTCATTGTTGTAGTTTGTCGGTCACAGATTTGATCGCTTGAGTCTTTTTTTACTCACTTACGCATAATTTGTTAATGTCTTCGCTATTTGACGGTGTGTTTTTATGTGCGTGCGCTGATGTTGTCTATGTGCATCCTAACCATGTAGAGACTGGGCGTGTATTCATTGTGTTTGTATGTTCTTGATGCTTCATTTTTGAACTAATAAAATCCATCATTTGTCAAAAAATACAGCGGTATAGATATTGTTTTGGCCCAAATGCATGTGCCATTGGGCTGGACACTGGATGGGAAATCTTTTTCTTTGAAATATATATATGCTATGTATGTCATATGTGTAACAACCCACAATAAAGTGTGAGATAAATGTGACTGTTACAAGGACACTGTTAATTTTGTGAGACACCGGCCCCAACAGAAGACACGATATCTGAGTGGCACTCAAAGCAGTCGCGCGCGCTAATGATTCGCAGGTAGGTTGGTTAGTGTCCGGATTCTGAAACCCTGTCGTTCCTAGCCTTAGGATCTAAACGACAACAGTCGCGCATTTGTAGTATCCTTCCTGAATTTTTCTTTAGAGGATTTCGCTAATCAGTGTTTATCTGCGCACTGCGCTCCACTGTACAGAGCTCACAGCTCTCACATGCCTGAAACGTCGTGATCGCCCGATTGGACGGAGCACATAGCATTTTATTCCGGTAGGACAAATGGCTTTTGTTAAAACATTGCCTATGACCTGCAACTTCCGAATGCCATGCCCAGTTCCCTGCAGAAATGGCTTTTACTCCAGGGGACTCTCAGTTTTTTATGAAGTTCCCTTTGCATGCAACAAGTGACCTCCCCATATTGAGATGGATGTTTCTGTTTCAGGCTGCTGGAATGTTTGGAGGCAAAGAAATAAACTGCAACTTCTAGATCACAGAATCAAAAAGAAGAATGCAGACTCTTTCAAGAACAACCCCTTCAATTCTGTAATGTTGCTGGCCTGATTTAAGCATCTCATCTTGTTTCTCCATGTTTCCTCGGGCTGGAATTGGTTAAACGTTTTCTTTTTCGACGCTTTGTACTTGTAAATATTTACCTGGTTTATGCATATGTAGGAAAAATTCCGTAGAACAGCTGTTCTACGGTTCTTAGCTCAAAAAGAAAATGTATCCGACCCGATGCTTCCAGAATAGGTGATCTCATGCATTTATGTCGCTTCCATTGGAAAGCAGCAGTTGAGTCTGGCTTGGCTTATTGCTGGCGGTCCCTGGTTTTTGCTGTTTGTATTATGGTTTGTAGTACTCTTACGAAGGGTAATTTTAAGTTAGGTCATTGCGTACATGTGTGTAACTGACCACTGTGAATTTGGGTCCAAATGAGTGTGCCAAATGGTACATTCGGTCACTGATAGTGGTCTAGTGCTACTTGGACGTGGTTAATTCTATTGGACCAATCCTGGGCGAAAGGTATTGGCTGCTCATATGCTGTCCAATTTGATCAGCATCTCCTGTGCAATGATGTAGTTTTTGAACATTAATTAAATCTAGAATGCTAGCTATGCTTATCCACGACTGAGATGTTCAACAGTGTCGGCTTGGCAGTTTGTTCCTAGTGGCTTCTTCTTAACATATCTTCGTTTTGTTTCTTTGTCTTGATTACCAACATACATTCTTGCTCTTATGTCATAGATGGAGAGGTCAGCTACAACTCTTTCTTGGTTGGCATTATGTGCTATATTAAGATTTGAATATCAAACTGTCTAACATGACTGGCTTAGCCAGATTGCATTAGAAAAAAGAGGCATCAAAACTACGCCACTGGTCCCTCCATTCCAAATTACTCGAAGTTCCAAAAAATTTCCAAGACAAACTTCTTTAGTTTTGACCAAATGTATAGACGCTAATATTTACAACATCAAATATGCTCCGTCCGTTTCAAAATAAGTGTCGCTGACTTGTTTTGGGACGGAGGGATTATACAATATGAAAAAAACATCTTATGGCAAATCTAATGAAACTAATTTGATAGCGCGCGTAGATGTTAATATAGTTCCCTTTAACTTGAACGAACTTAAAGAAGTCTTTTTTTGCTTGATGCAGAGGCCGTGGTATTCCTCCTTTTTGAAAAAAGAAGAAGAAAATAATCTAAAGAAATTTGACTTAAGGAAAGACTAAAACTTCAAATAATTTATTTATTTTTGGGAATAAAACTTCAAATAGTTTAGGACGGAGAGAGTCCAACTTATGCACCGTTGGAGTATAATCGTTAACGTGATACTAATCCCTTGCAAAGAGAACATGAGACTAATCATTTTGTAGTTTGAAGCCGCAAACCGCAAATCAGTGGATCTTCACACATGTAAGTATTAAACAAGGTGCTAATACGAGAAAACATCATTAATTTTTGTCTCGATTACTGTTGGTGGCCTTATATAGATGCAATACGTATATTTTACAGTGGTCTTGTATAAGTAAATGGAGAGAGTACATATTAAAAAACAAAATTGCCGTCACAAGTCATTACAGGTATAATTGTCCCATACAGCAAAGTTTTCCACGTGAATGCCCTCCCTGCCCATAACTGCATTCTGCACAGAAACGGCATACACGCCAGAAGAGAGCAGGTAGCGTCTTTGTACCACACGTACTCTGGCACAATCACATCACGCAGCGGTCGCGTTCTTAGCAGATGGCGCAGGAGTTGGGGTTCTCCTCCATGCTCTGCACCACGTAGTGGCTGTTCATGTAGGGGTTGTGGTAAGCCGAATAGGCCGATCTGTACTGGTTCATGAGCTCGGCCATGAGCTGCTCCTCCGTCGGCTGCGGCGGCTTCGCCTCGCCGTCGTCCTTCTTGGCCCCGTCCTTGCCGTCGCCGTCCTTCTTCTCCCCCTCGCCTTCCTTCTTGGCGTCGGCGCCGTCTTTCTTGCCGTCCCCGTCCTTCTTCTCGCCCTCCTTCTCGGGCTCCTTGGCCGGGCCGACCGAGTCGATGGACGCCGACCACGCCTTGCGCAGCTTGCTCACCACGTCCACCGGGTCCACCATGCCGATCACCGTCATCTTGCGGGCGGCCATGTCCACGGACAGCGCGTCTATGCCTGCACACACGAGACAGAACCCAACGTCGGTTCCTTTCTTGCTTCAGCTAGTAGCTCTTATTGTTCCTCACGAGCCATGCGAAAAAACAAAATAGTGCTGCTCGTACCGACGAGCGCCGACACGGCCTTCATGGCCTTCTGCTTATCCTTGCCGCTGTTCACCTCCAGCTTCACCACAATTTTCTGCAGCAAAACCAAACAGCTAGCGTGATCAGCATATGGATGGCGTTCTGCAGACCAGAGCTCGAGCAGGGGAGTACAGACAAGGAGCAAAGATCAGAAGGCAGTGCACAAAAGGGGCAGATATATAAGAGCAATACGTGTTGGATTCTAAAGCAAGATCCAAAGGGATTAAGCCCAGAATCCTGGCACGAACCTTCGACATGTCCCCGAGATGCGAGCTGAGGACCAGACCGGCCGGCGGCGGCGCAGTACAGACAGGCAGGGAGGGTGCGTATAGCTGGAACGGGACGGACAGGAGGGAATAACGAGACGAGTGAAGAGGAGGCGCGCGCGGGTTAAAATGGCAGAAAAAGCAATGGTGCAGAGATGCCTCGAGGCGAAGCTGTAAATAAAGGTTGTAGCGACGGCTGGGGAGAGCGAGCGTCACGTATCAGCAAGGGGCAGAGAATTGGCGGGGGAAAGTGAAGTTGATGAAGGCCAAATAGTTCTCCTCCTCCTCCCACTTGGGTGACGATTCTGGCCCCTCTTCTGCAGTTCTGCTTAAGCTCGTTCGTCTCTAGTGTGCAGTGCCAAAGATTTATTTTTTCTTTGCGGTGAGTGCTAACTATTTTTTTTTGCGGGGTAAAGGAAGATTCTATTACTTAAGGAGGCAAATCAGGCAAAACAAGTTTTACAATGTCACTCAACCCTGAGCCCAACCATACTGCAGTACGAGGGGTGCTCCTCCCATATGCAGCTAGTGGATGGCTGACTTTATTTTGCGAACGACTAATAGCAGTAATAGAAATCTCCCTAGGGTCATCAACAACCATCCTCTTGATCTCTTCCACCATCACACGGACCCTCGAGCGATCGATCGTCCTGGCGTTCAACATCATGACAGCTTCAACGCAGTCCATCTCGATCATAGTGGGCAACTCGGTACGGTGTAGCACGAGCTCGAGTCCCTCCTTGCAGGCCGCTAATTCAGCTTCCAGGCTATTATCACATGTGCGTATTTCTCTACATGCGGTGAAGATAATTTCCCCTCGCTCTGTACGTAGCACCATCCCTCCACCCGCAGCTTCAGTGGCGGGTACATCGCTTCCATCGAAGTTTAGTTTTGTCCAACCGGCCGGTGGTAAAACCCAACGCTGCTCATATCTTTAAAAGTATAAAAATAAATTAATTTTTATAGATATCAAATATTAAAATCATTTACAAAAATTAAGCGGTCATTTTTAAAATAAAATTTTGTAAACTTTTATCAAAATTATAAAAGTAAATATTTATAATATCAAACATATGTACCATATGAAAATATATTTCAATAACGAATCTAATGATATTGACGAGGGAAAGTGGTTTCAGCGTATTCCTCTGTTGCACATATCATTGTTAGCCTTGTTTGTCTATGTATTTGTGCAGGTATGCCGTACGAGAGGCCTATATCTGGCCACCTGCTCCCTTAGATGTCTCACCTGTGATTTTCCTATAATAAGACATATCACTACCTAAAATGAAAAATTCAACGACGCGCAAGACAAAATGATCATCAGAGAAAAGTGGCATCGACCAAGGCTGTTATATAAAGGCGTCCAACCAAGACGAAGGAGGATGGCTCTCCAACCTCTTCGACATCAGGAAGATCTCCTGAAGCGCAATAGCTAAATGATGGTGCGCAATATCGGTCAGCCAGAGACCACCGGTTACTGGATCCACGTGGTAGAACCTCCTCAGGGAATATAAGATTTTCATGAGGCTGATCCCTAACTTAGCACATTAGCGCAATCAATAGATCTGGTTTGAACATCTTGTCCTTTTGACAAAGGTAGTATATTAATATGCCGGAGATATCAATTACACCCAGCCTTTGCAACAGCAAAATGTCATAAAGACATTACAGATGCACACATCCCAAAAACAAGAAGAAGAAGAAAATGAAAGATCCCGCTACAGTGATCGATTCCTTGTAACTGCAGCACGAACCACCACCAAGACAACACCCGAAGTTCAAATTCTTCAAAAGCGACGCCTCTAAGAAGGAACCAATGCACAAGCATCGTCATCGCTCAATCATAGGTCTTAAGTTTTCACATTGAAGAAAATTCGTACTCTCAAAACAATGCCTTCAACAAGGCCACTGCCAGGCACAACCAATTAAGGCTAGATCTTGAGTTTACACCCTGAAAACTAAGACTCTGTCCTCTCCTGTGCTGTCGCCCCACTTGCCGATGCCGCTGGTACGAGTCACGAATTGCTAAAAAAGGTCATCATCGCCTCAAAGACTCGATCCACCATTACTAGGCCTCAGACCTCAGCCACCATGACGTTCTCCATCACAGTCTTCACCATGGAAATCTACATGCGTCAAGCACTCAATGGAGATCTCCGGCAGAGCCTTCCGGAACTCGTCAACGTCCAGATCAATGAGGGCCAGCATCCAGTAGAACACTGTCTTGGTGCTAGAAGAACCCTAGGACCGCCGCTGATGGGGAACAGATCTGGGCAGGGAGCACGAGATCCGCCTCCACCATCCACTAGGGCTGCACCCCACGGTGCCCTCGCAGCAATGCTGGCACAACTGCCGCTGGAACCCCCCGGGCCGCCGCCCCAGCGTTCCATCTCCACCGCCACGTCAGGCGCCCAGGGGCGCCGTCGTGCCTTGTCCAGGGTCCCCCACACGAGGCGAGGAGGAGAGCCTGGTGTCCGCTATCCGCCGAGCGAGCTTTGCTCACCGGCCTCCTCTATGGCAGCGGCGATGTAGGGGGGAGGGGGTCGGGGTGGCGGCTAGGGTTCGCCCGAGCCGCCCCCCTGGAGGCAAAGCGAGCGACGGGTGGGTACCCTTGTCCTGGTCATCCACGTCCAATTTGACGAGTTGGTACCCAACTCGTCGACTACATATTGTGCACCTTCATTGTAATCTCTTTGTGGTATAATCTCCTATAAGTCGGAGTAGATCCGTTACTTGCATAGCGGGGGGCGAACCTGGGTAAAACTTATGCCACGTGTCCATCTGGTAATCTGAGTTACATCATGTTGTCATACAAATCTTCATGTGACTACTTATTGTTGCTATGTACACCGCGGAACACCTTGACAGCTGCCACCAACCATGGTGGCCTCACACTATTAGATTAGATCTGTGGCACCATCATTATCAACTTCTTCTTGGTCTACACCGCCGCCTTCACAAACTACATCCGCGTCAAACTATCTACTCTGCCTTTGTCAGCTGCCACACCGACCAAATAGATGTGGTCATCACTATCGATTCTAACCCCTTTCATGCAAAGTGGCTAGGTTGGGTCAAATGATGGATGAGCCAGGAACATGGTGGGGCTATTGATAACCCACAAGTGTAGAGGGTCACGATAATCTGTGTTGGAAAGTATAACAACCCTAATTTATGTTTGGCACGATGGTAGAAGAGAATATTTATAAGCTTTAGAGTTATCTTACTTGAGAGAATTTATTAGTAGCAAATGTGTTGAAGCGATTGTTTTACGATTGCAGAAAAGTTAAAAATAAAACAAATACCCGACAGTTGCCAAGTATCAAGTATCTTAAAGAGATACCAATTATAAAAAATGTAGTCATGAGGGTGGATAATGAGACATTGTATGACTATAATCAATCATATTCCCTCCATCCTCAAATAAGTGGACATATAAAAATCTTAAGGAAGATGGTGGAGTGGAATAGAAAACGCATTGGGAAGGTGCAAGCCACCATCTCTCTCCTCTTTAATTACCCCTCCTCCAATGAGCTAAGTGCATGTAGAAAGTGAGAAGACCATGTGTTGAATGTTATTGGTTTTTACCGTGTGATGAGAGCACTGGTAAAACGAGGTGCTATACAAACGGTTTTTAACCCCTTTCCGCGATGGCATTTGGAACCGTCACCAAGTGAGTGTGGGCGATAGGGGGGTCCTTCCCACACGACCCAGAAACCGTCGGTGATAGGCCCTCCTGGCTCACAGGCTGGGGCAAAATGTGGTCGTGTGCGATCTGGCGGGGCATCGAAACCCAATTGTTTCCGTTCGTATGTACATCCCACACGGTGAATCCCAGAAAATCATTTCCGTTCGTATGTATATCACACACATTTTTTTGTGTGGAAACGTTTGCGCAAGGTGGCCTAATGCAAACAGTTCTCTGCCGAAAGCCGTGTGTGATTGTTAGTTGATTGAACACGCCTACTTTCTAGAAACTGTGCGGGTTGTTTGAGTTCATCGCCCACGGTGCTGTCTGAGTAACCGTCTGTAATATTAATCCCGAATAAGCAGGGTAATTAGCCTATTATTAATAATCCATGTACTAATCAAATTTATATTTCTTATAAAACACACCAGATACATATCCGTATAACAGCAACCAGGATTTCATAATCGAATTACATCAGAGAGCTTCAGCACTCAGTTACGCCATTACACAACAGCACCAAGTTTCACATGCAACATCAAAAACCTTTGGAAAGTAGCATCATACACGGTAAATAGATAAATGAATCTCATCTGGGAAACTACAGAAGCGGAAGGCAAATATTGAGCCTTCAGTGATGTTGAATGTCCTTGCAACTTTAGGCCAGTGGCTATGGATAATTGCCCGCCCAACCTTCGTCCTCTTCAGCAAGACTTCAATATTGTACCGTGGGTGTTGAATGAATACCTTCCTCGCCTCTTGACCATGCAGGTGGTTTGAGAGGTAACCATCGGTGAACTGCTTTGAAAAGTACTGAAAACAAAGATATGCATAAATCGCTGTTATAAATTTTGAAATGGTGCAAGGGGTAAAAACAAGGTCAAAGAGTTAGTACCATCCTATAGTTGACTAATGTCTTCTTCATTGTGCAAACAAAGATCTTGCTGTTATTCATCGCAAGTTTCTTCATCCTAACAATATTTCTGAGTTTCTTGACTTGACTGATATTCATGGACATCTCATTTCCCCATATGCAAAATGGGTCGAACAGTGGGTCTAAGCCTCTGACAATAGGACCTACATGTGCAAGAACAAATTGTAAGAAACCTAAATATTAGAATGATTCCTGCAACTGCACAATAATGTGCTATTAGCCAAAGGACCATGCTTGAACAAACCTCGATGGTAAACCGTAGTGTCTCCCATTTTTCCCCTGCAACACACATAAGGAAGATCTTGATCAGGTTAATGGAGAGTTTCCATACTATCAGTAGAATATGTATTGAGTACAACCAAATTTGATTTATTTCACATGCATAACAATACAAAATTGTACCCACAACAAATGAATCAAATTGCAGAACTGAACCAAACAGTTAAATGGACAGCAGACCAAATGAACCAAAATAGTTAACTGAGCACGACATTGCAGAATAGAAACATGTACTAGAAGATAAGATAGTTAATAAAACAAAGAATGCTTGAGAACAGTACTACGAAATGTAGCAATTTTTGGACCAAAGTGTTAACTGAACATTACATTTCAGAGGACCAAACTATTAACTGAACATCAGATTGCATATTAACATTACAGAGGACAAATCACTAGAAGGCACTGGCGGTGGCCTCGAGAAAACAGCACGAACTGTATTTTAAAGTAGACAACCGCGTGGCGGTGTCGATGGTGGCCTCGAAGACGAGGTGCTCCTCCATGATCTGGCGGTCGGCACGCATGGCAGCCATAGTGACCTCGTGCGCGCGCGCGACCGCATGCTACTGAGCTCCATGTTATACTGCGTGCAAAATGGCTGTGGGCGGCGCTTAATTGGAGGAGGGGGACAGTGATTTCGGCAGAAGATGTAGCGCCGTCGCTTGGGGCATGTGGGACGGGAAAGAAGGAGGATGGTGTGGGTGGGGTGTGGATTACCTGACCATATCGACGAGGCTGCGCAGCAAGAAGAAGGGTCGGCGGCGAGGAGGCCGCATAGCAAGAAGAAGGGTTGCCGGCAAGGAGGCGGCGCTGCAAGAAGAAGGGTCGGCGGCGAGGAGGCGGCGCTGCAAGAGGAAGGGTAGCCGACGAGGAGGCGGCGCTACAAGAAGAAGGGTCACCGGCGAGGAAGCTGAGCTGCCAGTAAGCAGCAGTGAAGGTTTGAACTTGGAAAGCAAAGAGGAACAGTGGAAATGTGGCTTTTGGTGGGAGGGAGGGGGCGGGGAGATAGATATTTCCGCGGTGGCAAATTTTTTTCGCTCGGTGCCGCGAGAAACTGGCGCGCAAGTGTGGTTCAAGCGGGGGCGGTGGACTGTAGACGACGAAGCTTCCTGCGTAAGCCAGACAAGACGGTGCGCCAAGATATTTTATATCGCATCCCACACAATTCTTTCTAGTAAACTGTTTGTGGTATACCTGATTATTTCATTATGTTTTGAAAGACAAAATGGTGTTACGGAGGGAAAGGATGGTGTTTGAATTGCTAGAACATTTACGTACAGTGAACATGCAACTAGTACATGAGTGTCGTGTTTAAATTTGGAATTATTCTGGGTTCGTTTAGCATTTTTATGCATTAATTGAGTTTCTCGGCATTCAATGTGCATAATTCAAATTTGAACTACAAGCACATGCTCCAGTGCACCAAAGTTTGTTGAAAAATTACATGTGTGTCTTTGGGTGAATTTATAGGTCCCATGCTAGAAATGGGAATGAAATTCAAACATCTGGGCGTCGTGGCTCGGCCGGAAAGTTTGAGAAACTTGGTTTCTTAATTCCTGTAAATCCAAAACACGCCTGAAAATCATGAAACTTGGCATGGTGTCATGACATGTCACCAACATGCTGCGGTAAATTTTTGGGCCGAACTGGGACAAGTTTTGGTATAAGCTTCTTGCAAACCAGAGCTTCCCTCAAGAAAGCTTGTGGTTCCCAGAGGGAACGTGTCACCTCCGTGTGCGAAATGACATACGTACACTGCCTTTTCACCTTAATTTTTTTACACAGGCAGATTAGACCAAATAGAAGTATCGTGCTAAATTTTGGAATTATTCCGGATTCGTTTGACCTTTTTTCATACATTAATTGAATTTCTGGGCATTTAATATGCATAATTCACATTTGAACTACAAGCACATGCTCCAGTGCATCAAAGTTGGTTGAAAAATCACATGTGTGTCCTTGGGTGAATTTCTAGGTCCCATGCAAGAAATGGGAATGAAATTCAAACATCTGGGCGTCGTGGCTCGGCCGGAAAGATTGAAAAACTTGTTTATTTAATTCCTGTAAATCCAAAACACGTCTGAAAATCATGAAACTTGGCATGGTGTCATGACATGGCACCAACATGCTGCGGTAAATTTTTTGGCCGAATTGGGACAAGCTTTGGTGTAAGCTTCTTGCAAACCGGAGTTTCTCTCAAGAATGCTCGTGGTTCCGAGAGGGAACGTGTCACCTCCGTGTGCGAAGCGACATACGTGCACTGCCTTCTTCCGCCTTAATTTTTTTTACATAGGCAGATTAGACCAAATAGAAGTATCGTGCTAAATTTTGGAATTATTCCGGGTTCGTTTGGCCTTTTTTATACATTAATTGAGTTTCTGCGCATTTAATGTGTATAATTCAAATTTAAACTACAAGCACATGCCCTAGTGCACCAAAGTTGGTTGAAAAATCACATGTGTGGCTTTGGGTGAATATCTATGTCCCATGCAAGAAATGGGAATGAAATTCAAACATCTGGGCGTCGTGGCTCGAGCGGAAAGATTGAGAAACTTGGTTTTTTAATTCCTGTAAATCCAAAGCACGCCTGAAAATCATGAAACTTGGCACGGTGTCATGACATGGCACCAACATGCTGCGGTAAATTTTTTGGTCGAATTGGGACAAGCTTTGGTGTAAGCTCTTGCAAACTAGGGCTTATCTCAAGAAGGCTCGTGGTTCCGAGAGTGAACGTGTCACCTTCGTGTGCGAAACGACATACGTACACTGCCTTCTCCTGCCTTAATTTTTTTACACAGACAGATTAGACCAAATAGAAGTATCATGCTAAATTTTGAATTATTCCGGGTTCGTTTGGCCTTTTTATACATTAATTGAGTTTCTGGGCATTTAATGTGCATAATTTAAATTTGAACAACAAGCACATGCTCCAGTGCACCAAAGTTGGTTGAAAAATCACATGTGTGTCCTTGGGTGAATTTCTAGATCCCATGTAAGAAATGGGAATGAAATTCAAACATCTGGGGGTCGTGGCTCGGCCGGAAAGATAGAGAAACTTGATTTTTTAATTCCTGTAAATCCAAAACACGCCTGAAAATCATGAAACTTGGCATGGTGTCATGACATGGCATCAACATGCTGCTGTAATTTTTTTGGCCGAATTGGGACAAACTTTGGTGTAAGCTTCTTGCAAACCGGAGTTTCTCTCAAGAAGGCTCGTGGTTCTGAGAGGGAACGTGTCACCTCCGTGTGCGAAATGACATACGTACACTACCTTCTCCCGTCTTAATTTTTTTATACAGGCAGATTAGACCAAATAGAAGTATCGTGCTAAATTTTGGAATTATTCCGGGTTCGTTTGGCATTTTTTATATATTAATTGAGTTTCTGGGCATTTAATGTGCATAATTCAAATTTGAACTACATGCACATGCTCCAGTGCACCAAAATTGGTTGAAAAATCACATGTGTGTCCTTGAGTGAATTTATAGGTCCCACGCAAGAAATGGGAATAAAATTAAAATATTTTGGCGTCGTGGCTCGGTCGGAAAAATTGAGAAACTTGGTTTTTTAATTACTGTAAATCCAAAACACGCCTCAAAATCATGAAACTTGGCACGGTGTCATGACATGTCACCAACATGTCGCGGTAATTTTTTTGGTCGAACTGGGACAAACTTTGGTGTAAGCTTATTGCAAACCGGAGCTGCTCTCAAGAAGGCTCGTGGTTCCGAGAGAGAACGTGTCACCTCCATGTGCGAAACAACATACGTACACAGCCTTCTCCCGCCTTAATTTTTTTACACAGGCAGATTTGACCAAATAGAAGTATCGTGCTAAATTTTGGAATTATTCCGGTTTCGTTTGGCCTTTTTATACATTAATTGAATTTCTGGGCATTTAATGTGCATAATTCAAATTTGAACTACAAGCACATGCTCCAGTGCACCAAAGTTGGTTGAAAAATCACATGTGTGTCCTTGGGTGAATTTCTAGGTCCCATGCAAGAAATGAGAATGAAATTCAAACTTCTGGGCATCGTGGCTCGGCCAAAAAGATTGAGAAACTTGGTTTTTTAATTCCTGTAAATCCAAAACACGCCTGAAAATCATGAAACTTGGCATGGTGTCATGACATGGCACCAACATGCTGTGGTAATTTTTCTGTCCGATTTGCGAAGGCGCACACATTAACAATCAACAAAGTCATTTTGGAACAAGTGCTGTCACGTAACAAATCAGAAGCACAAGTATTATTGAAACCGTGGGCGATCTACTTACCAATTACGTGCCGCCACGCGTCCCCTTTTTTATTGGCTAGGAGGTGTCGTGCGGGGTAGCTATTTGAGTACGGGAGGCATGCGATCAGACCCCTACGCGTGCTCATCGGGAGGAGATCCCTTTGATCTCTACCCGCCGCGCACCTCCCTCCCAACATCGCCATTAATGGCGCATGAGCCCCTGTTCTACGGCGTGGCTATATGTCTCACTAGACTGAGATTTAAGAGAGAAAAATGAAAATCTGAAAAGAAAGTTTTGCATGGATCTTGATATAAGATCCGACGGACCTATATAGCATCGACTGCGACTTATAGCGAGCATGATGAATGTAAGGACGATGACAGTGGATAATAATTGTCTTACATATTTAGGAACATAATTAAAAAAAGCCACATGCGGCAACGCCCAAAATACACAAGGGCAAAAGAAGAAGGAAGACAACGATCTGGCTCGCTGATCTCTGATACGTCTCAAATGTATCTATAATTTTTTATTGTTTCATGCTATTATATTATCGGTTTGGATGTTTAATGGGCTGTAATACGCTCTTTTATATTATTGTTGGGACTGACCTATTAACCGGAGGCCCAGTGCCAGTTTCTGTTTTTTTTTTGCCTATTTTAGAGTTTTGCAGAAAAGGAATACCAAAAGGAGTCCAAATGGAATGAAACCTTCGCGATGATCTTTCTTGGACCGAAAGCAAACCAGAAGACTTGGAGTTGAAGTCTGGAACTCCGCGAGGTGGCCACGAGGCAGGAGGGCGTGCCCAGGGGGTAGGCGCGCCCCCAGCCTCGTGGGCCCCTCGGAGCTCCACCGACATACTTCTTTTGCCTATATATACACTTATACCCTAGAAACATCAGGAAGAGCCACGAAACCACTTTTCCACCGCCGCAACCTTCTGTACCCGTGAGATCCCATCTGGGGGCCTTTTCCGGCGATCTACCGGAGGGGGAATCAGTCACGGAGGGCTTCTACATCAACACCATTGCCTCTCCGATGAAGCGTGGGTAGTTTACCACAAACCTTCGGGTCCATAGTTATTAGCTAGATGGCTTCTTCTCTCTCTTTGATTCTCAATACAAAGTTCTCCTCGATGTTCTTGGAGATCTATTCGATGTAATACTCTTTTGCAGTGTGTTTGCCGAGATCCGATGAATTGTGGATTTATGAACAAGATTATCTATGAATATTATTTGGTTCTTCTCTGAATTCTTATATGCATGATTTTATATCTTTGCAAGTCTCTTCGAATTATCGGTTTTGTTTGGCCTACTAGATTGATCTTTCTTGCAATGGGAGAAGTGCTTAGCTTTGGGTTCAATCTTGCGGTGTCCTTTCCCAATGACAGTAGGGGCAGCAAGGCACGTATTGTATTGTTGCCATCGAGGATAAAAAGATGGGGTTTATATCATATTGCTTGAGTTTATCCCTCTACATCATGTCATCTTGCTTAATGCGTTACTCCGTTCTTATGAACTTAATACTCTAGATACATGCTGGATAGCGGTCGATGTGTGGAGTAATAGTAGTAGATGCAGAATCGTTTCGGTCTACTTGACACGGACGTGATGCCTATATTCATGATCATTGCCTTAGGTATATTCATAACTATGCGCTTTTCTATCAATTGCTCGACAGTAATTTGTTCACCCACCATAATACTCGCTATCTTGAGAGAAGCCACTAGTGAAACCTATGGCCCCCGTGTCTCTTTCTTATTATATTGCATCTCTTTTATTTACATCGCATCTCGTTTAGTATTTTGCAATCTTTACTTTCCAATCTATACAACAAAAATACCAAAAATATTTACTTTACTATCTTTATCAGATCTCACTTTTGCGAGTGACCGTGAAGGGATTGACAACCCCTTTATCACGTTGGTTGCAAGGTTCTTGATTGTTTGAGCAGGTACTAGGTGACTTGTGCGTTGTCTCCTACTGGATTACTACCTTGGTTCTCAAAACTGAGGGGAAATACTTACGCTACTTTGCTGCATCACCCTTTCCACTTCAAGGGAATACCAACGCATGCTCAAGAGGTAGCAAGAAGGATTTATGGCGCCGTTGCCGGGGAGATCTACGCCAAGTCAAGACATACCAAGTACCCATCATAAACTCTTCTCCCTCGCATTACATTATTTTCCATTTGCCTCTCGTTTTCCTGTCCCCCACCTCTAAAATGATTTTCGAAAACCTGTGCCTTTTCTTCGCCCCTTTTCCGTTCGTCTCTTTTCGCTTGCTTCTTGTGTTCTTGGGTGATTAGTGTGCCTGTTTGCTTTGATGGCTCTGCCAAAAATCATTGATCCTCACCTTAGAAGGTTGGAAGAAATTGAAAACAATGTTAGAAGCTTTATGTCTTTGCAATTTGAGCATAATAATTTCTTCAGAAACGAGCTTAAAGAACAAATAAGTTTTATGGAGTACATGAATAAAGAGCTCGATGATATGTCTAAGGAATTTTATGGTTTGAAATCTCAGTTTGCTCATCTTGAAAATTTAGTAGGCCAAATTTCGGATAGGCAAGCCACCTTAGTTAATAAGATGGCCGCTAAACCGAAAGATCTAGATAATAATAAAGATGAAGATCTAAAAGTGATTGATGTGACTCCTATTAAACCTTTGTTTTCCAATATGAATCTTGATAAAGACGGGACTGGAGATGAGTCAACTTTAGTTAAAAGGCGTCCCAATGATTCGGAGTTTTTAGATCTTGATGCAAAAATTAATAAAAGTGGGATTGAAGAGGTCAAAACTTTACATAGTAATGAACCCACTATTTTGGATTTCAAGAAATTTAATTATGATAATTGCTCTTTGATAGAATGTATTTCCTTGTTGCAATCCGTGTTAAATTCTCCTCATGCTTATAATCAAAATAAAGCTTTTACTAAACATATCGTTGATGCTTTAATACAATCCTATGAAGAAAAGCTTGAACTAGAAGTTTCTATCCCTAGAAAACTTTATGATGAGTGGGAACCTACTATTAAAATTAAGATTAAAGAAATGCTATGCTTTGTGTGATTTGGGTGCTAGTGTTTCCACGATTCCAAAAACCTTGTGTGACGTGCTAGGTTTCTGTGAATTTGATGATTGTTCTTTAAATTTGCATCTTGCGGATTCCACCATTAAGAAACCTATGGGAAGGATTAATGATGTTCTTATTGTTGCAAATAGGAAGTATGTGCCCGTAGATTTCATTGTTCTTGATATAGATTGCAATCCTACATGTCCTATTATTCTTGGCAGGCCTTTCCTTAGAACGATTGGTGCAATTATTGACATGAAAGAAGGAAATATTAGATTCCAATTTCCGTTAAGGAAAGGCATGGGACACTTTCCTAGGAAGAAAATTAAATTGCCTTATGAATCTATTATGAGAGCCACTTATGGATTGCATACCAAAGATGACAATACCTAGATCTATTCTTGTTTTTAGGCCTAGCTAGGGGCGTTAAACGATAGCGCTTGTTGGGAGGCAACCCAATTTGATTTTTGTTTTTTTGCTTTTTACCCCTGTTTAGTAATAAATAATTCATCCAGCCTCTGTTTAGATGTGGTTTTATGTTTAATTAGTGTTTGAGCCAAGTAGAACCTTTGGGAAGACTTGGGTGAAGTCTTTGCGATCTTGCTGTAAAAAACAGAAACTTTTACGCTCACGAGATTAGCTGCCATTTTTTATTGGAGAGTGCTTTTAGGTTGATTCTTTTTGCAGATGATTAATAGACAAATTCCTCACGTCCACCAATTTATTTCAGAATTTTTGGAGTTATAGAATTATTCGAATGATACAGATTGCTACAGACTGTTCTGTTTTGACAGGTTCTGTTTTTCGTGTGTTGTTTGCTTATTTTGATGAATCTATGAGTAGTATCGGGGGGTATGAACCATAGAGAAGTTGGAATACAGTAGGTTTAACACCAATATAAATAAAGAATGAGTTCATTACAGTACCTGATGCGGAGCATCCTATAGACATCACCATGTAAAGAGTCTATTTGGCAAGTGACACGTGCGACATCTACTTCACATACATAAAGGTGAATCTTCTCCTTTACACGTGTTCACTTGACCCCTTTGAGGATGGTATACTACTTGACATTCCTTCCATGTGCATGCATAGGTATTGTCGGAGATTCACACTTAGCAAGGACGAGTTCATGAGTAAGAGAACATCTACACCATCCAAGAGGGAAGCCTGGAAGCAGAGAAGGAAGCGCCAAGAAGAAGGCAGCAGCTCCCAGGCGACCCCGTGTCCACGGGCCCCTCCGACCCCGTGCCCACGGGCCTCCCAGGCTAGCGGTCCTGAAGACCCCGTGCGCACGGGAGTGTACCGTGCCCACGGGACCCCCGTGTCCATGGGCCTCATGGACCCCGTGCGCACGGGCCCTTGCGTCAGGTCTCTGGATACCCCGTGCGCACGGGCTCCACTTACCCCGTGCACACGGGGGCCCTTGTGTGATGCTGCGGGCTTTGCCCTTGTTTTACCATTTCGCCCCCACTTATCCCTCTCTTTGCCTAGGACTATATATATATACTCATTCATCTCCTCCATTTAGAGATAGCTAAGAATAGATCTAGACATTAGAGCTTAGCTCATGTTCCTCCCCTTGTGGGATTCCTCTTGAGAGAGAAGATTCCATTGGAGTACAAGACCTCCATTGGAGAAGATCCCTAGTGGATAAAGCCCCCATCTAGGGAAGGATCTATCTAGATCATCAAGCCCTCATCTCCTTAATAGGATTTGGGATGAACTCTACCATGTATCTTGTTTCCCTTTGATTGTTCATGTACCTTGTGGATCTAGTGTGTTTGTTGGTCTAGTGGATGTGTGATTGGACTTGTTCTTGAGTGTTCCTCTTGTTTTCCCTCTTGTGTTCATCTTGTTCTTGGGGATTTCCCCTCCAATTCGTGAAAGATCTCCACTTAGGGTTCCACCCTACAACATCTTGGTATCTAGAGCCACGTTGATCACGAAATTGGAGCCCCCCTCTTTGTTTTTCTAGCCTAGTTTTGTTGATTTTGTCTCAATTTCGAAAATTCCCCACCAAAAATAGCCCCAATTTTTTTTTTGTGATTTGTTGGTTTGATGAGGTTCTGTTGGTTTTGATCCATGGATTTGCTTGGTTTCAAGTGGATCTAGCTTTCCTCCACCTTCCCCTACCTTCCATCCTTCGATTTTGACCCCAATTTCGAGATTACCCACGGATCCGGAGCAGTTCGTCCGCTCACAGAGCACCCCGTGCACACGGGCCATCGGGAACCCGTGCACACGGGACAGACAGACCCCGTGCGCACGACCCTTCCAGTGCGCTTCGGCCGCTGCCCCTTCGACCTCCCACCCTCCCATACCACCCCCATACCCCCAGCTAAACCCCAGCAACGAGATCCATCCATTTGGAGCCCAGATCGCGAAGGACTCCGTCAAACTCGCGTGTCCCAGGTGACCCCGTGCCCTCGATGTGTGTACCGTGCGCACGGGACCCCGTGCCCACGGGCCCTAGACCCCGTGCGCACGGCCGCCCTACAGCAGCCGCGTGCACTTCACCGTTTTGGCCATAACTTCCACATCCGGAGTCCGATTTTCGCGTTCTTTAGCTCGTTGAGTAGCTATTGACATCCCCATCCATCTAGATAGGCTCCAACATCATTTGACTCCATCAAAATTTTGACATTTTGGCATCTTTACCTAGGCCTTCCACCATATCATCCGCAAAACCACCATAGCCTTCTGCAACCTAATCCGTTTCTCTCCATTTAGCATTTGTGGTTGTCTGAGGGGTGACGTGAGTCTCCTAAGGTGTTTCGACTACTTAGGGACGGTTGCTTCTTCATCAACCACCACCACCACTTCCGCATTGCCATCTCCGCTACCACCATTTGACATTTTCCTTTGGAGATTTTGAGTTTGCGGTTTTTACCGTTTCCTAAGGTGTTTCGGCTACTTAGGGACGTGTCTAAATCATCTTGGTATCTACATCAAGAACACCGCCACTCATCATCGCCACGAGGTCATCTTCGACATCGACCACTACACCATTTTGACAACCTAACCGTAAGCAAGAACGGTAACCTCTATATCATCTTGGTATCGTGGTATCCCATCATTGTACATTCTTGCAATTACATTGTTAACCCCTTAGCCCATGTTTGCGTCACTTACCTATCGAGACTAGCCTTTGAGTATTGCCGGCAACGTTACTTGTGCACATTAGTGATCATTGGTCTACACCTTCCATTGCATACATACCATATCATATTGGTATCATCTTGGTATCATATCATCTCTTGTGTCACAAGATTGTTCCCGCATATACACAATTGCTATCTTGGTTTGTGCATTTCGCATAGTGGCCATATAAAAAAACATAATAAGCTTTTAAGCAAAAGAAAAAGAGAGCAAAGAGCTTGTAAGCAAGTGCCATAGCATCATACCACATTGCACATAAGACTGTCATATCCGATCATCTTGGATCATCTTGAGAAGAACAACGGGAACATCATACACATAGCATACTTGGGATAGAAAGCTCATACATTTTGCATCTTATAGGTTGTGCACAAGTGTCGTATCCGCCTATTGAGAAATCGTGCTAGCGTCTCTCTTGAGTTGTGCAACACGAGCGTTTTCCGTGGATTCCACATTTTGTGCTCATTCCTTGGTTGCACGACCCCATTTATCTATCCGTGTGTGTGTGTGTGTGTTTCCGTGTACCACCCATTGCTATTGGTCTACTTGTTTCACTTGCAAATTTGTGAATCTTTTCCAACATTATTGACTCTTGCTAACATTTTGCATGAAATTTGTGCCACTTGTCCTAACCAAGCCACTCGATAAGCTTTACTTTGTAGGTGTGAGTGAACAAGTCCGATACCAATTCCACTATTCTTTCATTTCACATTGTGTGATACGAGATACATCCTCAACTTTGGGAAAAGGTAGCTTGGTATTGTTTATCTCATTTCCTACTCACCTTTGCTTGAGTCTTGTGATGGATAGGCAAAGCACATCATCTCCGGTCTACAACCACGACGACGAGTTCGATGCTATGAAGAACGTCATCGACGCCAAGATGGACAAGCAAATGGAGGAGCTCTAGGCCCTCATCAAGAACCGCAAGCGGTCTTCCTCATCTTCGAGAAGACGCTCAAGTGCAAAGACTTCCGTGCTACCATCTCCGGCAAGTACACACAAGCATCGACATCGACAAGACCATGAAGAGCGACCTACTGGACGAGAGTTGGCTTCTCTGCCACCCCCGTGCACACGGGCCCTCGACCCCCATGCACACGGGACCCCGTGCACATGGCCTCCAGCACCCCCGTGCGCACGGGCCATACAGTACATCAACATCGACTACAAGGCTGCGGCTCCTTCAACACCTTTGGCATCTTCGCCAAGTGACTTCAAGGCATCTTCGCCTTCGGATGTATGGCATCTTCGCCTACTCCACGAGCTCAAGTCCACCACTCCCTCGAGCTACTACGACGTCGACATCACCGAGGAGATTCCATTCTTTGGTACTAATGACCCCGATGAATACCTCGAGTGGGAGTGCAAGATGGACGACTACCTCAAGCTACATCAAGTACCCTCCGAAGTTCAAGTGAAGTGCGCCACAAGTACCTTCCACGACTACGCGTTGATTTGGTGGCTTCACCCACCTTCGAGGAGCTTCGACATGAGTTGGTCCAAGACGAAGAAAGTGATGCAGTGAGAATTTGCGCCTTCCACCTACACGGAACATCTTCAACGCCAATTGGAGAATTCCATACAAGGATCCAAGTCCCTCGACGAGTACTTCAAGAGCATGAAGGAAGCCTTGCGACGTGCCGGCGTGGACGACCCCATTTGGATGAAGTTCTACTTCATGATGGGATTGAACAATGACATCTCCAAGACTATCTTCCTCGAGAACTACAAGTCCCTCGACGACAACTACATTGGTGCTCTCAAGGCGGAGCAAGAACTCAAGAAGGCCAAGTCTACTCGACCCCGAGCTCACTTCGCGACGACCATGCTACAAGACGGCGAGAGTGATGATGTGCCATCTTCGGCCTTCATCTATGACGAGAGTGATGTTGTGCCATCTTCGGCCTTCATCCACGATGAGAGCGATGATGTGCCATCTTCGGCCTTCATCCACGACGAGAGTGGTGATGTGCCATCTTCGGCCTTCATCCACGGCGACGACTACGAGACGGTTGAGCATGGGATTTTCCCTTCGACCACGGTGACGTCTGATGACTTGAGTGACTTTAGCCACCATATTGAGATTGAGAGTAACTTCACCACTAGCCCCATATCTCATGAGTTGCCCCAATTCCCATGTGAGGAGAGCCACCGCCACCACCACTTGAGTGATTTGAGTGACTCCACCATATGCGACATTGAGTGCACCTACCTTGAGGGAGTGAGTAAGCCACCGCCACATAGAGAGAGTGAGGTAGTTGATGAGGCATATGAGGCCATTTCGCTTTCTAACAACTTAACCTCTACCTCTATTGTGTCTTCTCCTTTGGTGCTAGGTCCCATCTATGATGACGCGCTGATCTTCGATGACTTTGTCCTTCCTTTGGACAAGACGATGGCCTTGGTGGACTATGATGTACCCCCCACATGGTTCCATCAAGATGAAGATGACCACCATTTGGTCTGTCCCACCTCACCTACACCACTTGAGTGGAATGAACAAGGTAACATAGGTGAAGGTGATGCTCTAGTACCACTAGTGGACATTCTTGACATTGATTGCTTGCATGATGTTGATCCACCTATTACCATGCTTCATGCTAGTATGATTTCCCCATGCGATGATTTACCCATTTATGATGAGTTTGATGATTGCCATGTGGAGTCTATTAGTCGTGATGCCATGTTACATAGGATTTCTTGTGATAATTCTCTCGGTCACATCATGTTTGACAATCCGCTTGACTTGTCATATGCTATGCATGAGATCAATCATATGTCTTATTTGCAATCTCATCATAGTGACTATGCATATGCCATTAAAATAAACCCAATTTGCACATATGGCATAGATGACAAGCACATGGTTATTGGCATTTGTTTTTCTCGTGATGATATTGATATGCTTCCTTTACATCCTTTATCTCATATGCCATGCCATGACCACCTAGCTTCGGATATGCATTGTTTTGGATGTTGTCCATTTTCTCCATATGATGTTTCCGATATTGCTCATGAGGAGACCCCCATAGTTTCCTCATACATTTTAGGAGATTTTGATCCATCCCATCCATTGCATGATCCTCATACTTGTGTGCACCATATGCTCCCCATGAATAAAAATTCTATTATTGTGGCACACACTTGCTACAGTTTGCATCCTCATCATGTTGAACACAATAACTATCATTGCATGATGGATGACATGTTTCTCTACCGTGCCTCAAATTTCTTTGAGCATTCTTTATCTTGTGCTAACGCTCACGTTCACATACACATCATGATGGATGATGTGTACATTTACCATGCACACACGTTCTTTCGCTTGTGTCTCTTTTGTGTAGGTACCCATGAATACTTGTCAACCTCACAATCCCATGAGTTGACAAAATGAGCTCTAGAGAGCAACGATGATTTGGGATACCATGGAGTTTCATTCCCACCACTCCCTTCGCGCATCTCTTTACATGGCCATCACATGGCTATGGGTTATTGTCAATTACATATTACATGCCCATCTTGCCATGTTCACTTTGCATGATATTATCATTCCTATACCTTTGCCATGCATTTGTGACCCATGCTTTGCATTACACATGATGATTGATTCTAGTACTTGTATGTGTATTTGCAAGCTTGGTGGAGATATCACTTGTTATTGCCATGTTTGCTTTGTGCCCCATACCTATGATGATACTATGATCTTGCTTTGTGTTCGTGCTTGCGATATGTCATGTGCATTGCCTATATCCACTATTTGCTCACATGACATGATTGCCATCATTTCCTCTAGTGTGTTGCATCTTCGCTCCACTAGTTGGCACGACATGATTACCATGATTGACTTGTTTGCATCACACATGTTGAACAAATTCTCTTTCCATTGTGTTAAGTGCCACGATATCTTCACTACACCCTATGCACATTATGCTTGGATTGTCTTGCACTTGCCCCATGTGTTTAGACATCTCATTATACTTGGTGTTGTGAATGATTCCTATGCCTACCATAGACCTTTCATTGAGTGCTTTATGCATACTTGCTATGACCTTGATGTAGATGCTTGTTCACATCTCAAGCATATTTGCATCTCTACCTCCCATTTGCATACTTGTTTCCATGATGTCCTTGATTGTGCTCAACTTATATGCTTAAATGCCATGCCACACTTCTTTGTCAAACCATATGCCATGCTTGATGACAACACTTGTTGGGTGAATCACCTCTTGAATGCTTGGTTTTGCTCTTACGCCAACCACATTTGTTTTTCCAAGTGCTTGTTATCTTTGCTCCTTTTGAAGGAATTACAAGACGGTGCAACATTGGAGAGTGCCCATTTGGAACTACAAGATGATGAACGCTTGGTGATCGTCAAATTCTACACGACAACATCATCTCTTTCCCATGGTGATTTGGATTTCGATCCGTGGTCGGATCTTTCCCAAGGGGGAGGGGATGATGCGGAACATCCTATAGACATCACCATGTCAAGAGTCCATTTGGCAAGTGACACGTGCGACATCTACTTCACATACATAAAGGTGAATCTTCTCCTTTACACGTGTTCACTTGACCCCTTTGAGGATGGTATACTACTTGACATTCCTTCCATGTGCATGCATAGGTATTGTTGGAGCTTCACACTTAGCAAGGACGAGTTCATGAGGAAGAGAACATCTACACCATCCAAGAGGGAAGCCTGGAAGCGGAGAAGGAAGCGCCAAGAAGAAGGCAGCAGCTCCCAGGCGACCCTGTGTCCACGGGCCCCTCCGACCCCGTGCCCACGGGCCTCCCAGGCTGGCGGTCCTGAAGACCCCGACGCACGGCAGTGTACCGTGCCCACGGGACCCCCGTGTCCACGGGCCTCATGGACCCCGTGCGCACGCGCCCTTGCGTCAGGTCTCTGGATACCCCATGCGCACATGCTCCACTTACCCCGCGCACACGGGCCCCCCTGTGTGATGCTGCGGGCTTTGCCCTTGTTTTACTATTTCGCCCCCACTTATCCCTCTCTTTGCCTAGGACTATATATACTCCTTCATCTCCTCCATTTAGAGATAGCTAAGAATAGATCTAGACATTAGAGCTTAGCTCATGTTCCTCCCCTTGTGGGATTCCTCTTGAGAAAGAAGACTCCATTGGAGTACAAGACCTCCATTGGAGAAGATCCCTAGGGATCAAGCCCCCATCTAGGGAAGGATCTATCTAGATCATCAAGCCCTCATCTCCTTCATAGGATTTGGGATGAACTCTACTATGTATCTTGTTTCCCTTTGATTGTTCATGTACCTTGTGGATCTTGTGTATTTGTTGGTCTAGTGGATGTGTGATTGGACTTATTCTTGAGTGTTCCTCTTGTTTTCCCTCTTGTGTTCATCTTGTTCTTGTGGATTTCCCCTCCAATTCGTGAAAGATCTCCACTTAGGGTTCCACCCTACAACAGTACCTGTAACATCCCAATTTTCATTTTGGATGTTATACATAGGTTATCATATGCATATCATATTTTATTTGCATTTTGGTTGTGATCCCAGAAATCTTAAGCAACTCAAGGACCCAAGGAGAGAATTGGAGATTTCATACATTTTCATATTTGAATTTTTCTCAAATTTGAAAAGAGGATCAATTTGGTTTTAATATTATTCTCTCCAAATATTTCTAATACTAAAAATAAAAGAGAGAAGATAATATGACTTCTTCAAAAAGAGAGGAATATTGGAGGAAATTTTTTAAAATCTAATAAATATTTTATTTAGATTTTTTTCGCTATTTTATTCGATTTGAAAAAATATGCATTTTTGAAAATTGCATTTTAGGCCAGTAAAATGTTCACCTTGTTCTAAATATTTTATTTAGACGGTGAAAATTGTTTTTGGCATTTTTAGATTTTTTATGTTTTATTAGGATTTTTATTCGGGCGAAATTTTATTTAAAAAAAAAAATTTCCCGCATGACTGGGTCGAAGTCCAGCCGTGCAGGCCGACCCACTCCCGCGCCGCCTCCTTCCTCCCGTCGTGCGAGGCACGGACGCCGAGGGGAGTCCCAGCCGGACTCCGCCCCGCGCCGCCCCCTTCCCCAAGGCGCCGCCACCCCCCGGCCTTTATATACCGGAGCCCGACCCCCCCTCTCCTCAATGCCCACCGCCGCCGTCGTAGCCGCCCGCCGCCGCCGCTTCTTGCCGCCGCCGCCTACTGCTGCTGCGTGCGCCGTCGTCGCCCGCTGCCCGCGCCGTCGCTCGCCGTTGCCGCACGCCGCCTCGCCGGAGACGCCACCGCCGCCGTTGACCCCGCCGTCGTTGACCGGTATAAAACCGCCCAGGTTCGCTGGTCCGTTTTGGTTTTTTCGGTTTTTCTTTTTAGATCAGTTTTGTTTTTTTCGGGTTCGCTAATTAGCGAATGTTCACCCGCTAGTTCGTTTTAACGAACGTTTTCGTTCATTTAGTTCTGTTAGCGAACTATCGTTTGTTAGTGTTTTTCTTTTTTTTTTTCGGCCAGGGACCTATCCGTGATTATTTTATTCATAGGTTAGTCCCTGATCTTTAAACCCTCGCAACCTTTTGCTCGTTTATCCAAATCCAGAGAAACCAATGCGAAAATCTTCCTCTCGAACCCCTCTTTCCAGATAAACAACTTGAACATGATTTTGACAATCTAAAATTGGGTTTCAAGCAGATTTGATTTCGAACTTCTTTTGATCGTAGTTTGAGTTTCGTAGCTCCGATTTGATTGATTCTTTTTGCAAATTGAAGCTCTTCAGTTGAACTTTCAGTTTGGATCTTTTCTGTTGAGTTTTACCCTTGCATCTTATGCTTGAGTGCTTATGTATGCTATTTTTTGTTTGCGATAGAGTTTTCGGAGTGTGAAGCGTGATACTACGAGTCACTAGGGTTTTCAGATCGTCAGCAAGGCAAGTAAGACTTTGATCATACCCCTTTATTACCCAGTTTTTATGCATTAGTTTCAACCTTCAAACATTGCATGGATAGGATCTGATTAACATGTGGGTATTGGGAAGTAGTTGATGAGGTAGAACCTATTGCCTTTTGTTTCAAACCTTGGGAGTTACTTCTACGTTATGCTTAATGGTTAACTTAAGGTGGCTACTTTAATACACATCCTGGTGGATTGGTTGCGGGCACCTGGAGAATCTAGTGTTGTCCTAGGATATCCCGGAGTACCCGTGTGATCATCCTATGGTTCGCCACCCAGGGTCAAAGGGATCATAAGATTATTCATGCTAGAAACTTTCATGTGCAGCCACAAGCCATTATGGGCTCTGGCATAGTTGAGTATGTTGTGTGACCTCTTTCAGTGGTAGGCTAGCAGATGTAGGGGATGTAGGTGGTACTGTCTACCCAGAGTAAAGAGTTAATGCTTCTGAAAGACTGTGTCTCGGTCATCCGTTTCTCAAACACCATGTAGTGCAAGAAATCCAACGGAGGAGATCGAGTCTTGTGGGGAAAAGTGCGCAAACCTCTGCAGAGTGTACAAACTAATCATGATTAGCCGTTTCCCTAGTTATGGAAATCTTGAGTATCCGGTTCTTGAATTATTGTTTTGATCTCACCACTTTACTTAATTAATCTGTTGGGTTGATGATTATTAATTTGGGATTGAGTTGGAGGAACCTTCTCAATGTTTAACAACCAACTTTGTAGTTAAATAAAATATATTCCTTTGTTGTAGGAAAATAATTGCTTTATGCAAAATAAACTTAGAAGCCTCTACCAGCCATATATGCATGTAGTATAGCCGTTATCTTGTTCATTGCTCTACAGTGTTATTTTGCCAGCATATTCCATGTGCTGACCCGTTTCGGGCTGCAACGTATTATGTTGCAGAATTTTCAGACGAAGAGTAAGGTGCGCTAGGTCGTTGTCGTGCACTCAGCTATGCCGTTGGAGTTGATGGACTCATTTACCTTCGATGCTTCCACAGTTATCTTATTTACATGGCCTTAAGCCATATTATTGTAATAAGTTCTCTTTTGAGACATTTCAATGTAATAAGTGTGTGATTGAACTCTGTTATAAACCTTTCAAGTACTGTGTGTGTCAGCATTACCGATCCAGGGATGACACTTATACACAGAGATTTGACCGTCTGAGGTCGGATCGCTACAGTACCTTAAAGTGGTGGTTTATCTTCTTTTACTAACGGAGCTCATGAGATTTTCTGTTGAAGTTTTGTGTTGTGAAGTTTTCAAGTTTTTGGGTAAAGATTTGATGGATTTTGGAAAAAAGGAGTGGCAAGAGCCTAAGCTTGGGGATGCCCAAAGCACCCCAAGGTAAAATTCAAGGACAACCAAAAGCCTAAGCTTGGGGATGCCCCGGAAGGCATCCCCTCTTTCGTCTTCGTCTATCGGTAACTTTACTTGAGGCTATATTTTTATTCACCACATGATATGTGTTTTTGCTTGGAGCATCTTGTATGATTTGAGTCTTTTCTTTTTAGTTTACCACAATCATCCTTGCTTACACACCTTTTGGAGAGACACGCATGAATCGGAATTTATTAGAATACTCTATGTGCTTCACTTATATCTTTTGAGCTAGATAATTTTGCTCTAGTGCTTTGCTTATATCTTTTTAGAGCACGGTGGTGGTTTTATTTTATAGAAATTATTGATCTCTCATGCTTCACTTATATCATTTTGAGAGTCCTTTAGAACAGCATGGTAATTTTCTTTGGTTATGAATTTAGTCCTAATATGATGGGCATCGGAGATGGGTATAATAAAAACTTTCATATAGAGTGCGTTGTATACTCTGAGAAGTTTGATTCCTTATTATTGTTTTGAGATATGAAGATGGTGATATTGGAGTCATGCTAGTGAGTAGTTGTGAATTTGATAAATACTTGCGTTGAGGTTTGTGAGTCCCGTAGCATGCACGTATGGTGAACCGTTATGTAACGAAGTTGGAGCATGAGATATTTTTTGATTGTCTTCCTTATGAGTGGCGGTCGGGGATGAGCGATGGTCTTTTCCTACCAATCTATCCCCCTAGGAGCATGCGCGTAGTACTTTGTTTCGATGACTAATAGATTTTCTCAATAAGTATGTGAGTTCTTTATGACTAATGTTGAGTCCGTGGATTATACGCACTCTCACCCTTCCACCATTGCTAGCCTCTCTTGTGCCGCGCAACTTTCGCCGGTACCATAAACCCACCATATACCTTCCTCAAAACAGCCACCATACCTACCTATTATGGCATTTCCATAGCCATTCCGAGATATATTGCCATGCAACTTTCCACCTTTTTGTTTATTATGACACGCTTCATCATTGTCATATTGCTTTGCATGATCATGTAGTTGACATCATATTTGTGGCAAAGCCACCTTTCACAATTCTTTCATACATGTCACTCTTGATTCATTGCACATCCCGGTACACCGCCGGAGGCATTCATATAGAGTCATATTTTGTTCTAGTATCGATTTGTAATTCTTGAGTTGTAAGTAAATAAAACTGTGATGATCATCATTATTAGAGCATTGTCGCGTGTGAGGAAATAATAAAAAAGAGAAAAAAGAGAAAAAAATAGGAGGCAAAAGAAAACAAAAAAATGAGAGAAAAAGAGAGAAGGGGCAATGCTACTATCCTTTTACCACACTTGTGCTTCAAAGTAGCACCATGATCTTCATGATAGAGAGTCTCCTATGTTGTCACTTTCATATACTAGTGAGAAATTTTCATTATAGAACTTGGCTTGTATATTCCAATGATGGGATTCCTCAAATGCTCTAGGTCTTCATGAGCAAGCAAGTTGGATGCACACCCACTTAGTTTTCTTTTGAGCTTTCATACACTTAGAGCTCTAGTGCATCCGTTGCATGGCAATCCGTACTCACTCACATCGATATCTATTGATGGGCATGTCCATAGCCCGTTGATACGCCTAGTTGATGTGAGACCATCTTCCTCCTTTTTGTCTTCTCCACAACCACCGCTCTATTCCACCTATAGTGCCATGTCCATGGCTCACGCTCATGTATTGCGTGAAAGTTGAGAAAGTTTGAGAATACTAAAGTATGAGACAATTGCTTGGCTTGTCATCGGGGTTGTGCATGATTTGAGTATTTTGTGTGATGAAGATGGAGCATAGCCAGACTATATGATTTTGTAGGGATAAGCTTTCTTTGGCCATGTTATTTTGAGAAGACATAATTGCCTTGTTAGTATGCTTGAAGTATTATTGTTTTTATGTCAATATTAAACTTTTGTCTTGAATCTTTCGGATCTGAACATTCATGCCACAATAAAGAAAATTACATTGATAATTATGTTAGGTAGCATTCCACATCAAAAATTCTGTTTTTATCATTTACCTACTCGAGGAAGAGCAGGAATTAAGCTTGGGGATGCTTGATACGTCTCAAACGTATTAATAATTTTTTATTGTTTCATGCTATTATATTATCTGTTTGGATGTTTATGGGCTTTAATATGCTCTTTTATATTATTTTTGGGACTAACCTATTAACTGGAGGCCCAGTGCCAGTTTCTGTTTTTTTTGCCTATTTTAGAGTTTTGCAGAAAAGGAGTACCAAACGGAGTCCAAACGGAATGAAACCTTCGCGATGATCTTTCTTGGACCGAAAGCAGACCAGAAGACTTGGAGTTGAAGGCTGGAACTCCGCGAGGCGGCCACGAGACAGGAGGGCGCGCCTAGGGGGTAGGCACGCCCCCACCCTCATGGGCCCCTCGGAGCTCCACCGACGTACTTCTTTCGCCTATATATACTCTTATACCCTAGAAACTCAGCAAGAGCCACGAAACCACTTTTCCACCGCCACAACCTTCTGTACCTGTGAGATCCCATCTGGGGGCCTTTTCCGGCGATCTGCCGGAGGGGGAATCAATCACGGAGGGCTTCTACATCAACACCATTGCCTCTCCGATGAAGCGTGAGTAGTTTACCACAGACCTTCGGGTCCGTAGTTATTAGCTAGATGGCTTCTTGTCTCTCTTTGATTCTCAATACAAAGTTCTCCTCGATGTTCTTGGATATCTATTAGATGTAATACTCTTTTGCGGTGTGTTTGCCGAGATCCGATGAATTGTGGATTTATGAACAAGATTATCTATGAATATTATTTGGTTCTTCTCTGAATTCTTTTATGCATGATTTGATATCTTTGCAAGTCTCTTCGAATTATCGGTTTAGTTTGGCCTAGTAGATTGATCTTTCTTGCAATGGGAGAAGTGCTTAGCTTTGGGTTCAATATTGCGGTGTCCTTTCCCAGTGACAGTAGGGGCACAAGGCACGTATTGTATTGTTGCCATCGAGGATAAAAAGATGGGGTTTATATCATATTGCTTGAGTTTATCCCTCTACATCATGTCATCTTGCTTAATGCGTCACTCAGTTCTTATGAACTTAATACTCTAGATGCATGCTGGATAGCGGTCGATGTGTGGAGTAATAGTAGTAGATGCAGAATTGTTTCGGCCGACTTGACACGGATGTGATGCCTATATTCATGATCATTGCCTATATTCCCTCTCAGGAGTTGTTCAGGAGGAAGTGCCTGTTGTGAAGGATTACCCGGATGTATTTCCGGAGGAACTACCAGGCATGCCACTGGATCGAGAAATAGAGTTTTTGATAGAGCTGTTACCAGGCATCGAACCAATATCAAAGAGGCCATACCGGATGCCCGCAAATGATTTGGAGGAGATTAAGATGCAGATTTAGGAGTTATTGGAAAAGGTTACATTCGACCAAGTTCATCACCGTGGGGAGCCCCAGTGCTCTTAGTTGAGAAGAAGGATGGATCTTTGAGAATGGTTGTTGATTATCGGGCCTTGAATGAAGTGACGATCAAGAACAAGTACCCACTACCAATGATCAATGATTTTTTTGACCAGCTGCAAGGAGCTAAATTCTCCAAGATTGATCTTCGATCAGGATACCACCAGCTGAAGATCCAAGAACATGATATACCTAAGACATCTTTTACCACAAGGTACGGGCTATATGAGTACACGGTTATGTCATTTGGATTGACAAATGCCCCTGCCTATTTCACGAGTATGATGAATAAGGTGTTCATGGAGTTCTTGGATAAATTTGTTGTGGTGTTCATTGACGACATATTGGTATACTCGAAGAATGAAGAGGAACACAAGGAGCATTTGCGTTTAGTTCTCGAGAAGCTCAGGGAACACCAGCTATATGCCAAGTTCAGCAAATATGAATTTTGGTTGAAGGAAGTTGGATTCCTTGGACATGTTATATCAGGAGAAGGCATAGCAGTATACCCTACCAAGGTTCAGTCTGTCACTGAGTGGTTGGCACCCACCTCAGTTGGAGAGATCCGCAGTTTTCTTAGACTCGCGGGATATTATCGGAGATTCATTGAGAATTTTTCCAAGATTGCGAAGCCCATGACGGAGTTATTGAAGAAGGACACTAAGTTCAAGTGGACCGAAGAGTGTGAGGCTAGTTTTCAAGAGTTGAAGAAGCGACTAGTTACAGCCCCAGTGCTAATTCTTCCGGATATACGCAAGGATTTCCAAGTGTATTGTGATGCTTCTCGCCAAGGACTTGGAGGTGTACTTATGCAAGACGGAAGAGTTGTTTCATATGCGTCACGACAACTTCGACCTCATGAGTTGAATTATGCCACGCATGATTTGGAGTTAGCAGCCGTGGTACATGCGCTCAAGACATGGAGACATTTTCTTATTGGAAACCGCTGTGATGTGTACACGGATCACAAGAGTTTGAAGTACATTTTCACTCAGAAGGAGCTAAATCTCAGGCAAAGGAGATGGTTGGAGCTTATAAAGGATTATGATATGAAGTTGCACTATCATCCAGGAAAGGACAATGTCATAGAAGACGCTTTGAGCCGAAAGAGTTATGTCAATACCCTCATAAGCGGAGGATTACCACAGGAGTTAGTTGACGATCTCAAGGAACTTCGTTTGGAGATAGTTCCAAGAGGTTTTGTTGCAGCAATGGAGGTTTAATCTACATTATTGGGAAAGATTCGAGAAGCCCAGGGGGATGACAAGGAAATTGCTGAGATAAAGGAGAAGATGAGCAAAGGAAAAGCCAAGGGTTTTCGTGAGGATGAGCACGAAACGTTGTGGTTTGAGGATCGTGTATATGTACCCAATAATGCAGAGATCAGGAAGTTAATACTTCAGGAGGCCCATGACTCACCATATTCAATACACCCCGGAAACACCAAGATGTATTTGGATTTGAAGGAACGATTTTGGTGGACAGGTATGAAGAAGGATATTGCCGAGTATGTAGCCGTATGTGATGTATGTCAGAGAGTGAAGGCAGAACATCAGAAGCCAGCAGGATTATTACAGCCTATGCCGATACCCGAATGGAAGTGGGATAAGCTTGGCATGGATTTCATTACCGGATTACCCAGGGCCCGATCGGGATATGATTCTATCTGGGTAGTAGTCGATCACTTGACCAAAGTGGCTCACTTTATCCCCGTGAAAACCACTTATATGAGTGTGAAGTTGGCCAAGATATATATGACCAGGATCGTATGTCTACACGGAGTTCCGAGAACCATCATATCAGATAGAGGAACACAGTTTACTTCAAAGTTTTGGAATCAGCTGCACCAGACTTTGGGTACCAGGCTAGAGTTCAGTACAACTTTTCATCCGCAGACAGATGGAGAGACCGAGAGAGTCAATCAGATTTTGGAGGACATGTTGAGAGCTTGTGCGCTAGATTATGGATCTAGTTGGGATGATAATTTGCCTTACGTAGAGTTCTCATACAACAACAGTTATCAGGATAGTTTGAAGATGGCACCTTTCGAAGCTTTGTATGGAAGAAGGTGCAGGACACCGTTAATGTGGGATGAAGTGGGAGACTGTTAGTTGTTTGGACCATATTTAATCAAATAATCTGAAGAGAAGGTCAAGTTGATTCGAGATAGACTGAAGGTAGTTCACTCCAGGAAGAAGAGTTATGTGGATACAAAACGCAAGGAGGTAGTCTATGAAAAATCAGAGACAGAGCATATCTTCGTGTGTCACCTCTGTGAGGAGTTAAATGATTTGGAGTTAAGGGAAAGTTAGCCCCGAGATTTGTAGGACCGTACCGAGTTTTGGAACATATGGGAGAGGTGGCCTACAAGTTGGAGTTACCTGAAGGTTTGTCAGGAGTTCATGACGTGTTTCTCGTTTGCCAGTTGAAGAAGTGACATGCAGAGATGGCCGATATTCCTCTGAGAGATACAGTGCCCCTGGAAGCAATTCAGTTGGATAATGATCTAACCTACAAGGAGAAACCCGTCAAGATTCTCGAGTTTGCCAGCCGAGTTACCCGCAGCAAGGTTATCAAGTTTTGCAAAGTTCAGTGGAGCCACCATACCGAGGATGAAGCCACCTGGGAACGGGAAGAAGACCTACGGAAAGACCACCCACACCTATTTTCTAGCCAACCCGAATCTCGAGGGCGAGATTCATCTTAAGGGGGTAGGTTTGTAACATCCCAATTATCAATTTGGATGTTATACATAGGTTATCATATGAATATCATATTTTATTTGCATTTTGGTTGTGATCCCAGAAATCTTAAGCAACTCAAGGACCCAAGGAGAGAGTTGGAGATTTCATAAATTTTCATATTTGAATTTTTCTCAAATTTGAAAAGAGGATCAATTTGGTTTTAATATTTTTCTCTCCAAATATTTCTAATACTAAAAATAAAAGAGAGAAGATAATATGACTTCTTAAAAAATAGAGTAATATTGGAGGAAAAAATTTAAAATCAAATAAATATTTTATTTGCTATTCTATTCGATTTAGAAAAATATGCATTTTTGAAAATTGCATTTTTAGCCCAGAAAAATGTTCACCTCGTTCTAAATATTTTATTTAGACGGCGAAAATTGTTTTTGGTATTTTTAGAATTTATTTTATATTTTATTAGGATTGTTATTCGGGCGAAATCGTTTTAAATATTTTATTTAGACGCCCGCTGCCTGATGTCTACTACGCAATCTTCTTCTTGTAGACGTTGTTGGGCCTCCAAGTGCAGAGGTTTGTAGGACAGTAGCAAATTTCCCTCAAGTGGATGACCTAAGGTTTATCAATCCGTGGGAGGCATAGGATGAAGATGGCCTCTCTCAAACAACCCTGCAACCAAATAGCAAAGAGTCTCTTGTGTCCCCAACACACCCAATACAATGGTAAATTGTATAGGTGCACTAGTTCGGCGAAGAGATGGTGATACAAGTGCAATATGGATGTTAGAATAGGTTTTTGTAATCTGAAAATATAAAAACAGCAAGGTAACTAATGATAAAAGTGAGCGTAAACGGTATTGCAATGCTAGGAAACAAGGCCTAGGGTTCATACTTTCACTAGTGCAAGTTCTCTCAACAATAATAACATAGTTGGATCATATAACTATCCCTCAACATGCAACAAAGAGTCACTCCAAAGTCACTAATAGCGGAGAACAAATGAAGAGATTATGGTAGGGTACGAAACCACCTCAAAGTCATTCTTTCCGATCAATCCACTGGGCTATTCCTATAAGTGTCACAAACAACCCTAGAGTTCGTAGTAAAATAAGACCTTAAGACACACATAACCAAAACCCTAATGTCACCTAGATACTCTAATGTCACCTCAAGTATCCGTGGGTATGATTATACAATATGCATCACACAATCTCAGATTCATCTATTCGACCAACACATAGAACCTCAAAGGGTGCCCCAAAGTTTCTACCAGAGAGTCAAGACGAAAACGTGTGCCAACCCCTATACATAGGTTCATGGGCGAAACCCACAAGTTGATCACCAAAACATACATCAAGTGAATCAATAGAATAACCCATTATCACCACGGTTATCCCACGCAAGACATACATCAAGTGTTCTCAAATCATTAAAGACTCAATCCGATAAGATAACTTCAAAGGGAAAACTCAATCCATTACAAGAGAGTAGAGGGGGAGAAACATCATAAGATCCAACTACAATAGCAAAGCGCGCGATACATCAAGATTGTATCACCTCAAGAACACGAGAGAGAGAGAGATCAAACACATAGCTACTGGTACATACCCTCAGCCCCGAGGGTGAACTACTCCCTCCTCGTCATGGAGAGCGCCAGGATGATGAAGATGGCCACTGGTGAGGGATCCCCCCCTCTGGCAGGGTGCCGGAACAGCGTCCCGATTGGTTTTTGGTGGCTACAGAGGCTTGCGGCGGCGAAACTCCCGATCTATTCTATTTTCCGAAGGTTTTAGGGTATATGGATATATATAGGCGGAAGAAATACGTCAGGGGAGCCACGAGGGGCCCACGAGGGTGGAGGGCGCGCCCAGGGGGGTGGGCGCGCCCCCTGCCTTGTGCCTCCCTCGTTGCTTTCCTGACATGCACTCCAAGTCCCCCGGATTGAATTCTTTCCAAAAATAACTTCTCCAGAAGGTTTCATTCCGTTTCGACTCCGTTTGATATTCCTTTTCTTCGAAACACTGAAACAAGGGAAAAAAACAGGAACTGGCACTGGGCTCTGGGTTAATAGGTTAGTCCCAAAAATAATATAAAAGTGTTTAATAAAGCCCATAAACATCCAAAACAGATAATATAATAGCATGGAACAATCAAAAATTATAGATACATTGGAGACGTATCAGCATCCCCAAGCTTAATTCCTGCTCGTCCTCGAGTAGGTAAATGATAAAAACAGAATTTTTGATGTGGAATGCTACTTGGCATAATTTCAATGTAATTCTTCTTAATTGTGGCAAGAATATTCAGATCCATAAGATTCAAGACAAAAGTTTAATATTGACACTACTGGAATCAGCTAATTTGCCATCTGCCAGCTCTTTGCCGTCTGCTAGGTGACGGCAAAGAAGCTCTTTGCCATCAGCTACCAAAAAGCGGATGGCAAAGAAATGGCAGACGACAAAGAAGCTCTTTGCCATCAGCCAGCTCTTTGCCGTCCGCTAGCAGACGGCAAAGAACCTTTGCCGTCCGCTGGCGGACGGCAAAGAGGGAGGTGGCCCCCACCCCCCGCCCGTTTGAAAAAAACTTAACGCCCCACCTCTTTGCCGTCCGCCAGCGGACGGCAAAGAGGCAAAAAGGCGGACGGCAAAGATTAGCGGACGGCAAAGAGCCGATTACCTAACGGCCCGTACCCCCCGCCCGTTACTCTCTCTTCTCTCCTCTCTCTCCTCCCCGACGCGCCCCGCCACCGTGCACATCCCGCCTGCCCGCCGCCCCCGGCCCTCGCTGCCCGCCGCCACCCCGTCGCCCCGCCGCCCCCCACCCCTCCGCCCCGTCGCCCCCTCCGCCCCGTCGCCCCCCCACCCGCCGCCCGGCGCCGCCCCGTCGCCCCCCACCCCTCCGCCCCGTCGCCCCCTCCGCCCCGTCACCCCCCACCCCTCCGCCCAGTCGCCCCCTCCGCCCCGTCGCCCCCTCCGCCCCGTCGCCCCCCACCCCTCCGCCCGGCCAGCGCCACCCCGCCGCCCCTCCGTCGGCGGCGCCCCCGCCGCCCCTCCGTCGGCGAGTGCCCCTCCGACGCCCCTCCGTCGGCGAGAGCCCCACCCCTGCCGCAGGTGAGCCCCACCCCTCTTCTCCTTTTTTTTGTTTTTTTAGTTTAGTTTAGTTTTTTAGTTTTAGATTTTTAGTTTTAGATTACTTTTAGTTTAGTTTTAGATTTAGTTTAGTTTAGTTTTATATTTTTAGTTTAGATTACTTTTAGTTTTGTTTTAGGTTACTTAGTGGTAGGTTTAAGAAGAGGAAAAAGGAGAAGAAGAAGAAGAAGAAGAAGAAGAAGAAGAAGAGGAGGAGGAGGAGGAGGAGAAGAAAGAAGAAGAGGAAGAAGAAGAAGAAGAAGAAGAAGAAGAAGAAGAAGAAGAGGAGGAGGAGGAGGAGAAGAAAGAAGAAGAAGAAGAAGAAGAAGAAGAAGAAGAAGAAGAAGAAGAAGAAGAAGAAGAAGAAGAAGAAGAAGAAGAAGAAGAAGAAGAAGAAGAAGAAGAAGAAGAAGAAGAAAGAGGAGAGGAGGAGGAGGAGGAGGAGGAGAAGAAAGAAGAAGAAGAAGAAGAAGAAGAAGAAGAAGAAAGAGGAGAGGAGGAGGAGGAGGAGGAGGATGAGGAGGCGACACCCCGACACGACACCCCGGCACGACACCCCGACACGACACGACACGACACCCCGACACGACCCGACACCCCGACCCCGACACGACACCCCGGCACCGACACCCTGACACCACACCCACCCTTACCCCGACACCGACACGGCACCCCGACCCCGACCCGACACCCCGACCCCGAGCCTGACCCGACACCCCGACCCCGACACCGACACGGCACCCCGACCCCGACCCGGCACCCCGACCCCGAGACCCCGACCCCGACCCCGACCCCGACCCCGAGTCCCCGACCCCGAGCCTGACCCGACACCCCGACACCGACACGGCACCCCGACCCCGACCCGGCACCCCGACCCGACACCCCGACCCCGAGACCCCGACCCCGACCCCGAGACCCCGAGCCTGACCCGACACCCCGACCCCGACACCGACACGGCACCCCGACCCCGACCCGGCACCCCGACCCGACACCCCGACCCCGATACCCCGACCCCGACCCCGACACCCCGACCCCGAGCCTGACCCGACACCCCGACCCCGACACCGACACGGCACCCCGACCCCGACCCGGCACCCCGACACGACACCCCGACCCCGAGACCCCGACCCCGACCCCGACACGGCACCCCGAGACCGACACGACACCCCGACCCCTGACACCTCCCAAAAAGGTGTTCTTTGGCCTTCCAGAAGCCGACGGGGTCATATATTTTGTTATGAAAAACATCATATATAATTGTGTTGATCGGGTAGTTTTAAATGTGCAGTTGTTTCATCGCTGCGAGGTTTGGTGTTCGACGACCTCGCCGTGCGTTTGACGAGCTCTGCCCCTTCGTTCGTGGGTGAGCACAAATGACATGTCCTCCTCCCCCATTAATTATTTGATCTATTCCGATGAAACTTGATAGCTAGCTACATATGTGTCTTGAATCATCAGTATGCGTAACCAATATGTGTCTCCCGTTCGAAAGCGTCATAGTTATAAATATGCATGCATTTGCATATTTATAACCTTGATTCTTTCGAATTGTCCAACGCTATCCATGGACAGCCCGAGTATATTTAGATTGAGTTCGTTTTCCCATATGCTTTGCTCCGGATCCGACGCATAAATTTCGTCAGTGCCTCCCCTGTTGTTCTCCGGGTACACATCCTCTCTGTTTACTGCAGAGACGTGTATCAGGAGAACAGCAGGGAGGTGCTGCCGAAATTTTGCGTAGGATCCGGAGCATAGCATGGGAAAATGAACCCAATCTAAACATACTCGGGTGGGATTAGGACCTATCATTACCTATTAGAGTGTAGGTTGCATGGACGTAATAAAATTGACAAAGTAGATCAACTGATGAATATATACATGGTGAATTATATATATATATATATATATATATATATATATATATATATATATTTGTTGTGTGTCTAGTAGCTCTGAAAGTCAAGATGAGTGATCGTGCGTGGATGTACACCGGTCACACTGGTCAGTTATCTTTCTCCATTACATTGTGTGCGCTTCCATCAATGATTACAAATGGTCATGTGAGTGGTGTTGCAGGCTGCTATACAGACTGAGAGAGATAGAACGGAGAAACTTCTGGCGGAGGCGGCGGAGAGGCAGCGGGAGATGGAGGAGAGGACGAGAAAGATGATGGAGGAGGAGAGGGCACGGAATGACATGCAGGCAAGGGCCATGTACGAGCTCCTTGTGGTAAGTTTCTTCTGCAGATTACCTGCTAGTCTTAACATTTGAGTCTCATTACTAACTAGTATGACTCTGTTCTGAAAACCAAATGTGCAGTCTGTGTGCGAGAAGTCCGGTCAGCCCGCTCCGCCGATGCCAGTGATTGCTCCTGGGAGCACGGTGAGTTTAATTTGAATGGACATTACTTGCTAGTCTTAACATTTGAGTGTCGTAATGCTAACGAGACATTGGAAATGATCTTTGGTGCAGCTTAACTCCAGAAACGCATCGCACGATCCTTCTCCAGGTAGCGGCACTAGCCACCCCGCTCCTACACCTCCCTGATCACGGTAAGTTTCTCTAGTGTTTTGCTTAACAAATGCATAAAGACCTAGACTTAGCTTTATTTCCTCCAATATGCTTACCATAATGACCTAGAGTTAGCTTCTTTTCCTCCAAAATGACCCATTTTACCTAGGTTAGCTTATAAATGATGCAGTTCATCCAAGTTAGCTCAAAAATGACCCATTTTACCTAGATTAGCTCCTAAATGATCCATTTTACCTATGTTAGCTTTAAAATGGCCCATTTCACCTAGGTTAACTCCAAAATGACCCATCTTACCTAGGTTATCTCATAAACGATCCATTTCAACTAATTTAGCTCATAAACGATCCATTTGACCTAAGTGAGCTAAAAACGATCCATTTCACCTAAATTAGCTCTTAAATGATCCATTTCACGTAAGTTAGCTCAAAAAGATCCATTTCAACTAAATTAGCTCATAAATGATCCATTTCACCTAAGTTAGCTCAAAAACGATCCATTTCAACTAAATTAGCTCAAAAATGATCCATTTCAACAAAGTTAGCTAAAAAACGATCCATTTCAACTAAGTTAGCTCAAAAACGATCCATTTGACCTAAGTGAGCTAAAAAAACGATCCATTTCACCTTAGTTACCTCAAAAACGATCCATTTCACCTAAGTGAGCTAAAAAACGATCCATTTCTAACTTTCTTATTTTGCCATTTTGCAGATTTCATTATGTGCTGGATGGAGTGCTTGTTCTACTCTTCTTGTTCTTGTCTTCTCATTCTTGTCTTCTCATTCTAGTCACCTTAGCTATGGAGTGCTTGTTTATGTATGGATGGAACTTGTTTATGTATGAAATGATGGATGGAACTTGCTTATGTAATATGTACGGATGGAACTTGCTTATGGACTTGCTTATGAATTCCTGTGAAATACATGAACTTGCTTATGGACTTGCTTATGAATGCCTATGAAATATATCTATATGTCATATATATTTTCTGTGAAAATTGTGGGATTTAATAAAAAACAGAAAAAAACCCAATATGCAGGCTCTTTGCCGTCTGCCATAGACGGCAACGGCCTCTTTGCCGTCTGCCGCGGACGGCAAAGAAGCCACGTGGCAGCCAACTGTGCTTCCTGGGAGCTGACCCATTTGGTCAGTTTGCCTACAGTGGCAGACGACAAAGACTTTGCCATCCGTGGCAGACGGCAAAGAACCTGCACTTTACCATCAGCGGCAGACAGCAAAGAACCTGCCATCTAGTGACGTGTAGATGACATCATACGGCGGATGGCAAAGACCAGAGAAATTTTGCCGTCAGTGGCGGACGGCAAAGGTCTGCCGTTAGCCACTTAACGGACTGACAGCGCAATTATTGCCGTCCGCCCTCTTTGCCGTCCGCGGCAGACGGCAAAGAGCCTTTGCCGTCCGCCGCCAGGAAGCAGACGGCAAAGCAGCTGTTTACCGTAGCCTCCTTTGCCGGAGCCTTTTGCCGTCCGCGGCTGACGGCAAAGGTCTTTGCCGGCCGCCGTTCGAGCCTTTGCCGTCCGCCGTGGCAGACGGCAAAGTAGCTGTTTCCTGTAGTGGGCCTTCTCTTTTTTTATGGCCTTTCTCTCTCTCTCTCTCTTTTTATGACATAAAAATAGTAAAACTTCAAGCATACTAATAAAGCAATTATGTCTTCTCAAAATAACATGGCCAAAGAAAGTTCATCCCTACAAAATCATATAGTTTAGTCATGCTCCATTTTCGTCACACGAGAATGCTCTCATCATGCACAACCCCGATGACAAGCGAAGCAATTGTTTCATACTTTAGTAATCTCAAACTTTTTCAACCTTCACGCAATACATGAGCGTGAGCCATGGACATAGCACTATGGGTGGAATAGAATATGATGATGGGGGTTATGTGGAGAAGACAAAAAGGAGAAAGTCTCACATCAACGAGGCTAATCAATGAGCTATGGAGATGCCCATCGATTGATGTTAATGCAAGGAGTAGGGATTGCCATGCAACGGATGCACTAGAGCTATAAATATATGAAAGCTCAACAAAAGAAACTAAGTGGGTGTGCATCCAACTTGCTTGCTCACGAAGACCTAGGGCACTTGAGGAGGACCATTGTTGGTATATACAAGCCAAGTTCTATAATGAAAAATTCCCACTAGTATATGAAAGTGACAAAACAAGAGACTCTCTATCATGAAGATTATGGTGCTACTTTGAAGCACAAGTGTGGTAAAAGGATAGTAACATTGTCCCTTCTCTATTTTTCTCTCATTGTTTTGGGCCTTCTCTTTTTTATGGCCTTTCTCTCTCTCTTTTTTTTTATTCCTCACTTGAGACAATGCTCTAGAAAATGATGATCATCACACTTCTATTTATTTACAACTCAATGATTACAACTCGATACTAGAACAAAGTTTGACTATATAAGAATGCCTCCGGCGGTGTTCCGGGATAGGCAATGAACCAAGAGTGACATGTATGAAAGAATTATGAACGGTGGCTTTGCCACAAATACTATGTCAACTACATTATCATGCAAAGCAATATGACAATGATGAACGTGTCATGATAAACGGAACGGTGGAAAGTTGCATGGCAATATATCTCGGAATGGCTATGAAAATGCCATAATAGGTAGGTATGGTGGCTGTTTTGAGGAAGATATAAGGAGGTTTATGTGTATAAGAGCGTATCATATCATGGGGTTTGGATGCACCGGAGAAGTTTGCACCAACTCTCAATGTGAGAAAGGGCAATGCACTGTACCGAAGAGGCTAGCAATGATGGAAGGGTAAGAGTGCGTATGACCCATGGACTGAACATTAGTCATAAAGAACTCACATACTTATTGCAAAAATCTACAAGTCATCAAAAACCAAGCACTACGCGCATGCTCCTAGGGGGATAGATTGGTAGGAAAAGACCATCGCTCGTCCCCGACCGCCACTCATAAGGAGGACAATCAAAGAACACCGCATATTTCAAATTTGTTACATAACGTTTACCATACATGCATGCTACGGGACTTGCAAACTTCAACACAAGTATTTTTCAAATTCACAACTACTCAGCTAGCACAACTTTAATATCACTACCTCCATGTCTCAAAACAATAATCAAGCATCAAACTTCTATTAGTATTCAAAACACTCATAAGAAAGTTTTTTTACTATTCTTGAATACCTAGCATATTAAGATTATTTAAGCAAATTACCATGCTATTTAAGACTCTCAAAATAATCTAAGTGAAGCATGAGAGATCAATAGTTTCTATAAAACAAATCCACCACCGTGCTCTAAAAGATATAAGTGAAGTACTAGAGCAAAACTATATAACTCAAAAGATATAAGTGAAGCACATAGAGTATTCTAATAATTATTTAGCTATGTGAAGACTCCCATTTAATAATTTCAGATCTTGGTATTTTATTCAAACAGCAAGCAAAACAAAACTACATTTCAAGGATAGCAAACATCACGTGAAGAAGCAAAAACTTAGGATCAACTGAAACTAACCGATAGTTGTTGAAGAAGAAAGGTGGGATGCCAACTGGGGCATCCCCAATTGCTTAGACGCTTGAGACTTCTTGAAATATTATCTTGGGATGCCTTGGGCATCCCCAAGCTTGAGCTTTTGTGTCTCCTTAATTCCTCTCACATCACGGTCTCCCTAAATCTCAAAAGCTTCATCCACACAAAACTCAACAAGGACTCGTGAGATAAGTTAGTATAAACCAATGCAAAAACCTTATCATACTCTACTGTAGCAAATCACTAAAATTATTATTCAACATTGCATACTAAATGTCGCTGCATATTTAATAGTCCTATCCTCAAATAGACTCATTAAACAAGCAAACATATGCAAACAATGCAAACATAACAGCAATCTGTCAAAACAGTACAATCTGTAAAGAATGCAAGATTCATCATACTTCCCTCACACCAAAAATTATGAAATAAAATTACCACTTTAGTAAATTTATCAGAGCTTATTATGCAAAAGGTTTCAACATTTTGTCACATTCCGACTTTTCTAAGGAATTTTTGCAACAGCGGTAAACTTTCTGTTTTCAAACAGCAACATGTATACTTGCAAAATAGGCATAGTAAAGGCTATCAATGCCACTTTTATTGAAATAAAAGATGCAAAACATTGTTCTAAATAACAGCAAGAAAATACTAACAAAAAAAATTGACGCTCCAAGCAAAACACATATCATGTGGTGAATAAAAATATAGCTCCAAGTAAAGTTACCGATGAACGAAGACGAAAGAGGGGATGCCATCCGGGGCATCCCCAAGCTTAGGCTCTTGGTCATCCTTGAATATTACATTGGGGTGCCTTGGTAATCCCCAAGCTTAGGCTCTTTCCACTCCTTATTCCACAGTCCATCGAATCTTTACCCAAAACTTGAAAACTTCACAACACAAAACTCAACAAAAAACTCGTAAGCTCCGTTAGCGAAAGAAAACAAAACACCACTTCAAGGTACTGTAATGAACACATTCTTTATTTATATTGGTGTTAAACCTAATGTATTCCAACTTCTCTATGGTTTATAAACTATTTTACTAGCCATAGATTCATCAAAATAAACAAACAACACACAGAAAACAGAATCTGTCAAAAACAGAACAGTCTGTAGTAATCTGTATCAAACGTATACTTCTGGAACTCCAAAAATTCTAAAATAAATCTTTGGACATGAGGAATTTGTCTAGTAACCATATGCAAAAAGAATCAACTAAATATCACTCTCCATTAAAAATTTGAATCTAATCTCCTGAGCGCTAAAGTTTCTGTCTTTTTACAGCATGATCATAAAGACTTCACCCAAGTCTTCCCAAAGGTTCTACTTGGCACAAACACTAATTAAAACACAAAACTGAAGGAAATATGCCCTATAGGAAATAATAAAGTTATTATTTATTTCCTTATATCATGATAAATATTTATTATTCATGCTAGAATTGTATTAACCGGAAACATAATACATGTGTGAATACATAGACAAACAGAGTGTCACTAGTATGCCTCTACTTGACTAGCTCGTTGATCAAAGATGGTTATATTTCCTATCCATAGACATGAGTTGTCATTTGATTAACGGGATCACATCATTATGAGAATGATGTGATTGACTTGACCCATTCCGTTAGCTTAGCACTCGATCATTTAGTATGTTGCTATTGCTTTCTTCATGACTTATACATGTTCCTATGACTATGAGATTATGCAACTCCCGTTTACCGGAGGAACACTTTGTGTGCTACCAAATGTCACAACGTAACTGGGTGATTATAAAGGTGCTCTACAGGTGTCTCCGAAGGTACTTGTTGTCTTGGCGTATTTCGAGATTAGGATTTGTCACTCCGATTATCGGAGAGGTATCTCTGGGCCCTCTCGGTAATGCACATCACTTAAGCCTTGCAAGCATTGCAACTAATGAGTTAGTTGTGGGATGATGTATTACGGAACGAGTAAAGAGACTTGCCGGTAACGAGATTGAACTAGGTATTGAGATACCGATGATCGAATCTCGGGCAAGTAACATACCGATGACAAAGGGAACAACGTATGTTGTTATGCGGTCTGACCGATAAAGATCTTCGTAGAATACGTGGGAGCCAATATGAGCATCCAGGTTCCGCTATTGGTTATTGAACGGAGACGTGTCTCGGTCATGTCTACATAGTTCTCGAACCCGTAGGGTCCGCACGCTTAACGTTTCGATGACAGTTATATTATGAGTTTATATGTTTTGATGTACCGAAGGTTGTTCGGAGTCCCGGATGTGATCACGGACATGACGAGGAGTCTCGAAATGGTTGAGACATGAAGATTGATATATTGGAAGCCTATATTTGGATATCAGAAGTGTTCCGGGTGAAATCGGGATTTTACCGGAGTATCGAGGGGTTACCGGAACCCCCCGGGGGCTTAATGGGCCGTAGTGGGCCTTTGTGGAGAAGAGGAGAGGCGTCCATGGCAGGGCCGCGCGCCCCTCCCCCCTAGTCCGAATAGGACAAGGAGAGGGGGGCGGCGCCCCCCCTTTCCTTCCTCTCTCCCTCCTCTTTCCCCTCCACTCCTAATCCAACTAGGAAAAGGGAGAGAGTCCTACTCCCGGTGGGAGTAGGACTCCACCTGGCGCGCCCCTCCTGGCCGACCGCACCTCCCCCCTTGCTCCTTTATATACGGGGGCAGGGGGGCACCCTAGAGACACAACAATTGATCGTTTGGTATTTTAGCCGTGTGCGGTGCCCCCCTCCACCATAGTCCACCTCGATAATACTGTAGTGGTGCTTAGGCGAAGCCCTGCGTCAGTAGAACATCATCGTCGTCACCACACTGTCGTGCTGACGAAACTCTCCCTCAACACTCGGCTGGATCGGAGTTCGAGGGACGTCATCGGGCTGAACGTGTGTTGAACTCGGAGGTGCCGTGCGTTCAGTACTTGATCGGTCGGATCGTGAAGACATACGACTACATCAACCGCGTTGTTCTAAAGCTTCTGCTTTCGGTCTACGAGGGTACGTGGACAACACTCTCCCCTCTCGTTGCTATGCATCACCATGATCCTGCGTGTGCGTAGGAATTTTTTTGAAATTACTGCGTTCCCCAACAGTGGCATCTGAGCCAGGTTTTATCCGTTGATGTTATGTGCACGAGTAGAACACAAGTGAGTTGTGGGCGATACAAGTCATACTGCTTACCAGCATGTCATACTTTGGTTCAGCGGTATTGTTGGATGAAGCGGCCCGGACCGACATTACGCGTACGCTTACGCGAGACTGGTTTTACCGCCGTGCTTTGCACACAGGTGACTAGCGTGTCAGTTTCTCCAACTTTAGTTGAACCGAGTGTGGCTACGCCCGGTCCTTGAGAAGATTAAAACAGCACTAAGTTGACGAACTATCGTTGTGGTTTTGATGCGTAGGTAAGAACGGTTCTTTCTCAACCCATAGCAGCCACGTAAAACTTGCAACAACAAAGTAGAGGACATCTAACTTGTTTTTGCAGGGCATGTTGTGATGTGATATGGTCAAGACGTGATGAGATATAAGTTGTTGTATGAGATGATCATGTTTTGTTGAAGTTATCGGCAACTGGCAAAAGCTTTATGGTTGTCTCTTTATTGCATAAGATGCAAGCGCCAAATAATTGCTTTACTTTATCGCTATGCGATAGCAATAGTTGCAAGAGCAATAGTTGGCGAGACGACCATGTGACGACACATTGATATAGATCAAGATGATGGAGATCATGACCATGCTTTGGAGATGGAGATCAAAGGCACAAGATGATGATTGCCATATCATGTCACATATTATGATTGCATGTGATGTTTACCTTTTATAGATCTTATTTGCTTAGTTCGGCGGTAGCTTTATAAGATGATCTCTCACTAAATTTCAAGGTATAAGTGTTCTCCCTGAGTATGCACCGTTGCGAAAGTTCTTCGTGCTGAGACACCATGTGATGATCCGGTGTGATAGGCTCTACGTTCAAATACAACGGGTGCAAAACAGTTGCACACGCGGAATACTCAGGTTAAACTTGACGAGCCTAGCATATAACAGATATGGCCTCGGAACACTGAGACCAAAAGGTCGAGCGTGAATCATATAGTAGATTTGATCAACATAAATGATGTTCACCATTGAAACTACTCCATCTCACGTGATGATCGGACATGGTTTAGTTGATATGGATCACGTGATCACTTAGAGGATTAGAGGGATGTCTATCTAAGTGGGAGTTCTTAAGTAATATGATTAATTGAAATTTAATTTATCATGAACTTAGTCCTGGTAGTATTAGCATATCTATGATGTAGATCAATAGCTCGCTAGCGATGGAAGGGGTTTCGGTGTGCAGTGGCACTAAGATCGATCGCTCACGATGGTACATATTCCGTACCATACTACCATAGTACCCTCTCTAGCTTAGGTTGTTTTATAGATTGTCATTGTGATGGACGATATACATGAGCAAGGCGGTCCGAGTATGACCGTTGGTGTCGAGCCAGGTGAATACATGCTCGGCGTTCGCGTAGGCCTCCATCAAACGTCTAAACAGTAATGTCAGGCACCGCCGGGGCGCGCAGGTGATGGGCTCACCATTTGCGTTGTGCCATGAGCAGGACTTTGATTTAGAGGGCGACGTGGATGCATTAGCATGCTTTGGCAGTGTGAGCGTGAGTGTCTGACGCGAAGTATTTCATTTGCATTTGGCTGACGAGGGTGCGTTGCAGCGACGAGTCCGTGGTTTGATTCCCCACATACGCATAATTTTGGTTTTTACAGTATTTCTTTCTCCATTGACAGGTAGGCCCGCGTAGATAGATAAAGAACACGAGCTGGTGAGGCACATGCGGACTGTTTGACTGGTCAACCAGACAAATACGGAGCTATACGCTGAGCGAGTGACCGTATAATCACCAAATCTCGTATACAATGATCAAAGTAAGCTATCAAGACAAGTTCGATGACCGCCAATGCATTTTACTCGGTAATAAATGACCAGGATTGAAGGGGAATCCAAATTTGCTTCATCTTCTGTCCTTGAGCTCTTGACAAACCAATGCACTATACGGTTGTCCGGCCACTCCACCCAGAGCTCTCACCAAGTGTCGTTCATGCCACCACGCTGCACACTAACCGGTAAGGCAGCGATGGCATCCCGCCGCGTCGAGTTCCTCGCCGCCCACGACCGCACACAAAATGGTAGGGAAGCGATGGCATCCCGCCGTGCCGAGTTCATCGCCGCTCGCGACCTCACAACTATGTGGGAGGAATTTGAAGATGCCAAGGCCGAATGGGCGGTAGAGCAAGAGGCGGCCAAAGCCGCACAGAGGGAGCGGAAAAGCCAGAAAGCACTCAAGAAAAGAGAGGTCCGCCGCCGCAAGAAAGAAAAGGACGCACGCGCTGCTGCAGAGAGGTCGGCGGAGATCCAAGCACGGTGAGGTGTCGCCGACAAAGCCGGGAAGGAGAATGACGGCGTCTGGCCAGCATGTGAGAAGTAGTAGTACTAGTAGTTAGTGCGTGTGTCTGTGTCTGAGTACAAGCATGTACCAATACTACTAGTTACTACTGTAGTTTTTAGAGCAAATTACCAGTACATTAGCCTAGACTAAATGGAAAAATTCCTATCCTAAGCATCAAATGGCATCTCTTTCTCTATAGGAATTGAGATGCATGTCATCTCACTTCCTATGATTTTCATATTCCTATCCTATGAACGAAAGGAGGCCTCTGTTGGAGTAACTACTGTAGCTAGCAGTACTGCTGGTACAGTAGTTTTCTTCAAGAAGCGGAATTCAACAAAGCCATGATGGTTCCTTCGTCCGAGCAACTTCAAAGTGGGAAGTGGGCCTGTGATTTGACGGCTCATTAGTCATTGTTACTGCGGCGCGACGACCTGGGTGACTCTCCCTTGGAGTTCTGCGTGCATGGCAAGTGGACCAGGATGGTCGACGTCCCACATGTTGGCGAACGGAAGTATTCTTTCCGATATCGAGGAGCAAGGAAACCGCGTGGTATAGTATCACTGCTGATTGGTTCGCAAAAAAATAGTATCACTGCCGATTTATAATTATTTTTTATTTCTGATGAATGCTAGCGTTTCAACTCTTACGACGAAGGGTGCCAAACACGGCACGTGCTGGATGTCCCACACGTCAGCGAAAGGAGTGGGACATGAACAGCGTGGTAGAGCCCAGCGTAAAAAAACAGCGTGGTAGAGCGTCTCCACTTCTTCCACTTCTGGGTCGGAGACCACACGTAGTAGTACTTAGTGGTATGAACGATACAAAGTGCGACCTGGAGAGAAAGACACGTCTAGTTGGAAGGTCTCGGGGCATACACGTAAACAAATATAAAAGTTAATATGTGCCTCCAACTAATATAGTAGTAGTAGAGTACTTAGGCACGTACTCCATAACATCACCGTGCATTGCACGTACAACATTTAGTGGTAGTACGTAGTAAGAGACAAATGCCGCCCAAGAGTTCCCTTCTCGACCTACTTTTGGGTGTTTGGTAGAGTGTATGGAGGGTGCATGAGTCCACACTAGTTTAGCACAAATACACTAGAAGAGAAGCATGCATGAAGAGGGGTGTTGAGTTGAGCATGCATGAAGAGGGAACAACTATGCTGAGACGAGAACGCAACCAAACACACCCTATATGCCACGCATGTTCATACCATTTGTGCCTTTCTACTTCACTTACTGCGCTACATTACTCAGGTTCGTACGTCCACTCCTGGGTACATGTCCGTCTCGTAGTTCCAGTCCCACGTGTTCTTCATATAGATGGAACGATCCTTGCATAACACGTGCACCTTGATGCTAGATGTCTCGCGTGTTGGCAAAAGGATGAACAAAGCTCACGTAAAAAAATAGAGTGGAAGAACATAGATTCCGGACGACCGAGAAGGAGCAAGGAACCTCGTGGTGGAGCGTCTGCACTCATAATATTTAATATTATTCAGCGATATAAAATTAACCAATCATCTCCACAGTGGACTGGAAGAGTACGAAACACGGCAGCCCAGTGTAGTTACATCATACTAGTACATGGCTAACCCACGCTATCACCATATTTCTTGGCTTCCGTGCGACACCTATCTCTAGTAATCCAGCAGCCTGTATCGCTTCTCCCTCCTCGTCTCTATCAAAGTGCGGCGGGCTGGCGTTTCTGCCGTCTATTGAGGTCGGTTAACTATCACATGTTAGCGACATGCCAAGAGCATTCTAAAAAAATTCCTTTCACGTTCCGTTTTCAAAAAGAAAAAAATCCTTTCACGTACGAATTTGCCTGTATGCTTTGAGCAACTTGCATGTCCTATACTGCTCCTGTTTGATACTCTAACTTAGCTAGAGGTTAGACTAACTCATGACTAACCCTGAACTAACTGTAGCCAAAGAGGTGTTTGGGTGACAGGGTTAGATTGACAATAAATGCACTTCATGGAGAGAGAAAAGTGATTTTTCAGTGGTCCCAATGAGAACTATCTCCAGTTAGCACCTCTTGGGTGGGATAGTTTTTTTGGTGGGTTCGGTGCAACTTGCTCCAATTTAAACCCTCATGCTTGGATACTTTAGGGCTATTTGAGCCCCAACTAGCTCAAACTAACTCTAACCCATGGATCCAAACAGGGCCTATGGCCAGTCTCGACGCGGAGCAGTCGCGTGCACCGGGAAGCGGCGCTCTCTCGGCCGTCGCGCCACTTCAAAGCCGGCGCCAGTGAGAGGTCGCCTCCGCTCTGGCCGGGCATTAATGCGGCACTGACGCTCCAGGGCGACGCTGACCGTTTCACGCGGGAAGCGCGCGCTGGCAAGGGAGTATAGGTTTTGAACCGTTTCAGGTGTAGTACTGGTAGTTTGCAAAACTACTCAATTATTGCACTCAGTTTCCTAAGAAATTGTGGTAAAAAACGTTACTCCACAGCCCGCTTCCCTTCTCCTTCCTCTTCCACCGCCCGCGCACGTCCGCGGGAAGCGACCGGTCAACCCTTATATAGGAGTGCTAGCACAAAAAGATGCATGCATGACCACTAAAATTTCCATATTAAAGCGCCGCTCCGGCGGGAGTATGGCGTATGTTGTTACCTTCGGCCGGCCCATGGCTACCGGGCGACGGCGACCAGAGAAGAGGCGGCGGGAGGGGAATGAATGCAGCTACTGTTTGGGTTCGCCTTCCGGCTTAAATAAATGCGCAGCATCACGTGTACCCGCGGGTGCACAAATTGTAACATACGTGTCTGCTTAAGTGGGCGTCACGTAACTGGTGTGTGTGTGAGAGAGATTCTGAGAGACAGAGTGCGTGTGTGCGACTCTACTCTTCGGACATGTACTCAACCTTTTGCATCGGGATATAAGTATAATGGTATTTACTTTAGCTAGTGATTTACGTGGCCATGTTAACGTGGTTGTGTCAAAAAAATGTCACTTCCTGCTCGTGATTTGCGTTATATAATTACAAGCAAGATTCTCGTGCATTGCACGGAACATCAATATGCATTTTTTTACAGAACACCTGTTGTGATTGACCCATGCAGGAGTAATCCCATGTGTAAAAACTAATGATATCTCGAGAATTTTATCGGAAAACTGGTATCTCGAGAATGTCATCGAAAAAATGAAAGATGAGAGATAAGGCGAGGAGGAGTGGAGCGTGGTGGTGACTGGTGGTCGGAATGGGCGGAGGCATGGGGATGGACGGCGCCGGCAGGCGGCAGCGGCCACCATGCATGCTAGATTGTTCCAGAGACTTATTCCTTTTTTAATTGCTGAGCAATGAGGTTGCGGGAGATAATGATGTGGAGAGAGGTGCGGGTATCTTTTGTAAAATTATCATAGTTTGCTTTCTATCCTCAGATATAGATCATACGGTCTGTATTACAAGATGGCAGGCACACCATCACCGCCAACTCGTTTTTTTATAAGGGTACAGATGATAAGTTTGCTGACTACTAAAGTAAAGTGGAATTTGTCCATGTTATGCAAGTAAATAAAGGTGATTGTTTATCATACGGGTAAGGTTGGATGAAGGGTGGTAGGAACAAATGCTCCGCCTAGAGCATGTGTGTGTGAGATGGAGTCTTAGTGTGTGTGTGGGGTGTGTGTGTGTGAGAGAGAGAGAGAGAGGAGAGAGAGAGATGGAGTCTTAGTTTGTGTGTGTGTGTGTGAGAGAGAGATATATGGAGTCTTAGTGTGTGTGTGTGTGGGGGTGTGCGTGCGTGCGTGTGTGTGTGTGTGTGTTTGTGTGTGTGTGAGAGAGAGATGGAGTCTTAGTGTGCGTGTGTGTGTGGGGGGGGGTGCGTGTGTGCGTGTGTGTGTGTGTGTGTCGCGGGGTCCTCTGTGGAGGATGTAATTTAAGTGTGCATGGCTTCATCATAGAGAGGTGATGTGTATGACAGAGGCCACCAACGATGGGGTGGGAGAGAGAAAATGCCCGTAGAGAGGGAAGAGAAGGTGTGTGCGTGTGAGAGGAGTGGACATCGAGAGAACGTGTTTGTTCGAGAGACATCGAGGAAGACTACTATATATCGATGGTGCATGTAGGCGGGAATTAAACAAAGGGATGGTCTTATTGGTTTCGGGGATATAGGGGAAGAGTGAGAGGCGGGGGGGGGGGGGGTAGCTAGAAGGAGATTGTTAAGTGTGAGTGTGTGTTTTACCCATCCAGGCGGAAGTTATGTGCACAAAAGAGGAGAACGATTCGATGTGGCGTTAGGATTGAGGGTAATTAACTACGTATGGAGACATAGAGACCTTGAACGTGCATGTGTGAGAGGTATACATGTATACGTGGGATGTGTGTGTGTGCGCGCGCGCATGATCGAGATAAAAGAAAGAAGACATAAGTCATAAGATCAACGACATGGGAGAGACGGATCGGTATGACAATATGCATGCATGTGAGAATGCAGGGAAGAAGGCCCGACAATTGAGCATGTGTTTTTGTCTTTAAGAGATAGTGGCGTGGGCTGGAGCATGCATCTATGGCGAGCAGAGGGAGTGAGGCGCAACGATTGTGCAAAAGAGACCAACCTATAAATGCATATGTATGGAGAGACATATATAGTGTGGGTGATAGGAAGCAAGACTCCGTGCGAGAAAGAAATGTTGACGGAGAAACTACAGATAGATACAGAGATGGAGATGCTAGCTAGAGGGACATCCGCTAGTTTGGGTGTTGGAGATGACCGTCGGGTGGTTCAAAGGGTGAAGTTATATATGTGTGTGAGAGGGCACTTGACTGCATGTAGAGAGAAACATATGTAGTGTGCGTGATAGGAATCAAGAGTGAGGGCGAGAAAGAAGGTTGATGGAGAAACAGATAAATAGAAAGATAAAGATGCTAGCTAGTGTGCGTTAGAGATAGGAGTCGAGTGGATCAGAAGGCTGGGTTATGTGTGTGGGTGTGAGAGAGATAGAGAGAGGGTGCATGTGAGTCACATACAAACAGATATCAGAGAGAAATGAGATCCAGAGAGACGGAGTTTTGTGTCTGCGAGAGAGAAAGATATTTCACAACGAGAGTGATAGCTAGAGAGACATACGAGGGAACGCAAGATATCTCTAGGGAGAGAGGGTGTGTGTGAGCGACATACAAGAGAACAATGGAGAAATATGAGACCCTGGGAGACAGAGTTTGTGTTTGTGTGTGAGAAAGAGATATTGAAGAGGAAGAGTCGTAGGTTCTCATATCTAAGGAGCGAAAGACATCTCTGTATGAGGGGTGTGCGAGTGGCACACATGGGAATAGTAGAGAGAAATGAGACCCCGGGAGACAAAGTTTTGTGTTTGTGTGAGAGAAAGAGATTCCACATGGAGAATCATAGTTAGAGACACATAGCAGGGAGCGAGATATACTTAGAGAGAGATAGAGTGATGAAGGTCGAGGGAGAGAGTACCGTCAGTGTGTTACGAAGATAAAAGATCATTGTCGACATACAGGTAGCACGAGAGATACCTGAGAGACGATGAACGCGTATAGGTCCAGAGAGATAGTCCTATATAAGCATGAGTGATAGCTATATGAGACGAATATCTGGATTAAAGGGGATTCAAATATTTAAACTGGAGATCACGACATCGATAATATCATAACGCAAATTGGTGTATCAAACATGCATATTCATTTGAATTTGGGCACACGTGTAATGTTATATAGTTTATCAATATTGGTGATCCATAGATTCTTCAATTACAAACAATGCATGGTTTATATGCAATTAATGTCTAAACGGGATTACACTATATGTTGCGTGTGTGAAACACATTATACATGTTTGAGAAGTAAAAAAAAACCGCATGAAACACACATTAATTGGAGACAGTTAGCGAGGAATGCATACATTGGATATCAACATAAAGTGGTTTCAAATATTTGAAAATCCAAATTGATGGATACAACCTTATGAATCTGAGATCATGCCATTTGTAAACCATATTTATGTATAAATGGTGTTGTGCTTTTGAAAGTATATATAAAAAATGATGTATATAGAATGTAATTCCAATTGAAAATGGATCCCGCCCGAAAAAATAGAATACAAACGGGATTCGAATTGAGTTGGCACGGTAAACGTGCACTCTGCAAAATTTGAACGAAACGGGGAAAGTCGCAGTAACCGCCCGAAACCAAAATCTACGAGATGGAAATCACTACTGCCTATCCCTGCCACGCAAAGCCTATCTGCTGGATTTCTATAGGTTTCGATAGGGGTAGGTTTGTAATTTCACCCAAACGTGACGTAACCGCCTCTTACCCGGATTCATACACGGTGGGCGCCAAAACACAGTGTGTCCTCGGCCGAAATCGACTCACTCCCCGATTCATATTCATACACGGTGGGCGCCAAAAACAAACTCTCGTCGACAAATATTCGGTGTATGCGAGATTACCGTCCTATCCCCAACCGACTAATGTCGCTGTGATGTAGTAGAAATTTGAAACGGGGGCTAAGTTTGTAAATTTCCTCGCATTTGAGACAAGCGTGCCCTGAATACATGGTTCCCCCTTCCTCTCTACCTCCCTTTTCCCCATTCGTACTCCGTGGGCGCCAAAACACCCTCTCCACCCCACCCTCCTCCGTCCGCCGCCGTCCGCCACCCCATCCATCGCCGTCCTCCTCCACCATGCCGGAGCTGATACCCCGACGCCGCCGTCCATTATAAGAGATCGACCTCTCTCATCCACGGCTTCGGACCGAGATCCTTGCATCCCGTCCTCTCGCTTCAGCCCCGCCGTCGTCCACCTTGCCGGCTACGCTCCTACGACCGTCTCGTCCACCGCGCCCCGCCGCCACCGGCTACCCTCCTAGATCTGCTTCCACGCCACCGACAGCCATCGCTACCGCAGCACCGTCAAATTCTCAGCAGATGCGTACACGGCGCCGCACCAGAGGCGGTACTCTTTCGTATCTGCTCAACTTATTTATCACAGCAAGAAAACAGATCGCCACGGCTTTACTCTGATTTCTTGTCTTGGTTACGAAGTTGCCTTTGTCCGGTTTGCACCTTCAGATCCGCCATGGCACGCTCAACACTATACTCCCAATGCTTATGGTTTTCCCCTTTTATATTCCACACTAGTTAAATCACAGTAGACTAAATTTCAAAATTGGGTCAGTTGATTTTTCAGAGCTCGCCGGAGTTCGCCGGTGCGAACGAAGGGGCTCGGGTGGTTGTGGGGCCTCGCCGAACGAAGAAAACTCGATGCGGGTGGGGGTTGGGGCGGGGGTGGGGGTGGGGGTGCCGGAGGAACACAGGCGGCGGGGGCCGGTGGTCCGGCCGGCAGCCCGTGCGGTGTTGTGCCATGCCCATCCATTATCAATACATATTCCATCTGTCATCATACCATGTTTTTCCACTCAAATGCTGTTCTTGTGCATCAGACATCAAAAAGGAAGAGGGTGATTGCCGAACCTGAAGGAGCACCAGCAAAGTCCTTGAAAAATGTGGTGGTGCCGGAGAAATCAGACAGCGCCCCACTTATATTGGCTGTACAACCAGTGACACTAAACGTAGGACCGACTCCAGCAGATTGTACCCATACTTCACTGGCCACACCACTAGCCCCACCACACAGGACCTGCACTCCAGCAAAAGGTATACCGATTTCATTTGCCATAGCACCAGCTGTACCACAGAAAAATCCCACTCCAGCAAAAAGTACAGCAAGTCCACCGACCGAAGACCTATCCCAACTGCAGAGACGGCCAATTCCTGCAGATTGGAACCCCATTCCATTTATTCCCAGTTTAAAAGACAATGCTTTCAATGTTGTTAGGGACTACGTGCATATATTCCCATCATGGGAAGATTATAGTGAAGACAAACACCATTTTCACATCTTCCTGTCCAACTTACGTGTAAGTGCTATTATTCATGGTTATAATTTTCCTGTTTTCTGCTGATCGAACACATCAGTGATTTACATTACATTGTTGTAACTAGGCGAGGGTCAATCTGGATAGTCATGACGAGCAAAGCTTGCTTGTGCTTTTCAAGGAAGCATTGCAGCAGTATCGGTGTTACCTGAGCAAATCACACTTTGATGGCAAGTCTGTAAACGAATTTCCGGTGAAGTCTCCTGTGCTAAATTTAGAAGACATTGAATGGAAAAACCTTGTTTTGCACTGGTCTCGTTCCCAAGATGAGGTACTGTCTATGAAATCAAATGACAATTTGAACTTCTACTTTTCCGCATGTGCCTTACGGATCTTTTTTGCAGGAAATCTGCTCGAAGAAGAATTCCGGTTTGAAAAGAACGACAGGATATCGCAAATATGCTGCCCACTGCTTTGCTCTTGTTAGTACCTGTTGTCCTGTATCACTGTACTTGCATACATACCTTGTTCATTATGTGACAGCAGTATGCATGATAGCTTGCTTATCAATTGTTCGCTCCAAATTACCTGATCTGTATGAATGGATACATTAGTGTAGAATATATCCAATGCCAATGTTTTTTTAGCTCTGCATTGTTCTTGTAAGTACATGCTGTCCTTTATCAGTGTACTTATATTGACAGGTAGTTGTTCATGTACCATCACTCTGCAGCTTATTTTCCTTTGCCCTCCATTTTCTACACCTCAGATCTATATTTACTCTTACCATAAGGTTGGTACTGAAGAAGTTTAGCTGTGCATTGCTCTTGGCTGTGCCTTTTGCCTGTATCGCTGCACATACATTTATAGCTACTTGGTTATGTAGCATCACTCTTCATCTTATCTTAAATATTCTCCATTTTTTCGTATATTATCACATCTATATTTACTCTTAACAAAATGTAGAATAAAGGCAATGCTTATGAAGAAGATTCTGTGGTAAACTTCTTGAATTGCCCCCCATCAGCATGGACAAGGGCTTTATAGAGCCTGTCTTCACGAGTAATGTAAGTTTGTCCTTCTCAAGCCTTCAAACTTTGTTGTGTATATTTGGTTAGGCATGACTGCAACAACTGTTTATTTTTGGTGTTTGCATCAAATTGCATGTTTAAAGTTTATTATGTAGTTCATAAACAAAAGTTTGTCCTTCTCAATTTAAGTTTTCAGTTGTACAACCAAGTTCCTTCTTCATACCATGTAAATTAAACTATACAGAGCAAGTGATCTTCTTTTGCACTACATGTATGCTTCTGTTCTTCATCCGTAATCCACTGGTGTGGTGAACCTACCCACTACAACACAATGTCATATTCTGCAATGTCTTAACTATGAACAATGTCATCTCATTCTACTATTATTTAAACCGTCTCTTTATTTGCCAATCTGAAATGGGATAAATTGACAGCACACTAACCATTGATACTTATGAGTTCTTGATCTGTAATCCAGTGGTGTCGTGAAGCTGCCAACTCCTTCACAATGTCATTTCCTGCCATGTCTTGACCTGAAAAATACCATATTGTGTTAATGCAATTTTAAACGGTGTCACTTTATTCGTCAGTAAGAAATGTGATGAATTGTCAGCACTGATACTTTTATGTGCAAAACCTGTCATCTGTCTGCTTGTTTATCTTTCAGAGTGAGGAACATATAAGTGTTGAACAAGCGCAGTCTCATCATCTTGCTCAGGTGGTTGTGCTGCAGCTCGCCAGCAGGGCTAACCTTTCTTGATCTCTATTGAAGTGCTGTCGGTTTTGTATATTATTTTGTCGGCGTGTTTATTTGCACTGGTGGCGATCTTTGATGCCCAGTGTATGTAATCTGCTGTCTGCTTGTGCTTTATTATCATAGTGGCGAACTTTGATGCCCAGTGGATGTAATATGCCATAATTTCTTTATTGCATAGTCTAGGTTTTTTCTTATTCACGATGCTGCAGTTATTTTACTGTATATATATCCTGTCTTCGTAGTAAACTGGCCAAACCGTAAAATTAAGGTACATAATCGGGCCGTCATGCAATCACGATGTATGATCCGCATCATGGGCCTCGTCAAACTGGCCCACTAGTAGATTCGGGCCTTTAATAGGCCGAGTAACCCCCGGCCCTCTTTTCGCAAGAAAACTCAACGGGCTTTTAGGAGGCTGAGAAGTAGGTTGGGCCTGAAACGTGCCGAACAGCTCACGGGCCGGCAACAGCCCGAAATGGACCCCGACCCATGATTGTGCACATCAAATCACGGGCTTTTAACAGGCCAAAATTGTCTCGGTCCTTGTTTGGCCCAATCAGATATCGGCTGCGAGCAGGCCGGATGCAAACCGGGCCGTAGTTAGGCCCAACTATATGACGGGCTTTTAACAGGCCGAAATTAATATAGGGCCGAAATGTTAAACGGGCCCTTAATAGGCCGAAACTAATATCAGGCCGAATTACTAAATGGGCCTTTAGCAAGTGGGCCCAAAAGCATAGCGTCCAGTTAACGGGCCCAATCTGATATGGGCCATAATTGAGGCCAAAGCCTCTTAAAGGGTCGGACCTGATCTGGGCCGTGATTTGGCCCAGAACGTGGGAGGCTTTTAACGGGCCGGATCTCATATGGGCCATTGTGAGGCCCGGAACGTGGCAGGCCATTAATGGACCGGATCAAATATGGGCCGGCATTTGGCCCAAAACATGGCAGCCAGTTAATGGACCAGCCTACTAGGGTCCTCAAAATCTTGTGGGCCTACAACTAGGCCGGCCCATTAGTGTCGGCGAAATCTCGTGGGCCTTTAGCTGGGCCGGCCCATTATGATCCGCAAGAATTTTGTGGCCCTTTACCTGGACCGGCCCATTATGGCACACAAAAATCTTGTGGGCCTTTACCTGGGCCGGCCCATTATGGCCCGCGAAATCTTGTGGGCCTTTAGCTGGGCCAGCCCATTATGGTCCATAAAATCTCGTGGGCCTTTAGCTGGGCCGGCCCATTATGGTCCGCAAAATCTTGTGGGCCTTTAGTTGGGCCGGCCCATTTAAACTTGATGGGCCGTGCCACGTGTCGACGTATCATAGGCGCCTTCTGTCCAATGAGTGGATGACATCTGTCCCAACGATGAGCCGACACGTGTTTCCTCCAGCCAATGATGATTTTACACGTGGAAAATCCCCATTGGTCGCGGCTGTTAACGGGTTATCGGATCCAAAACCCGACCCGATAGCTTAACGGCGCTCCGTTACGGTGGGTGCCACGTGTCGGTCACCCTTGACGAAAGCACTTCTGTGACGCGCGATTTATCGTCATGGAAGTGGACACTTCCGTGATGATAATTTTGGTAATGTCATGGAACACTTCTACGACAGCACAGGTATGACTATCTTGATTCTGTCATAAATTTGTCATGGATGTACATGCATGAGAAAAAACGCGACCTACTTTGACAAACATGTATCATCATGGAAGTGTATTTTTTTGTAGTGTGTGCTGAATGCGGAGGTGCCGTACATTCGGTACTTGATCGGTTGGATCGCAAAGAAGTTGACTACAACCGCGTTAATAAGCGCTTCCGCTTTATGGTCTACAAGGTACGTAGACATACTCTCCCCTCTCGTTGCTATGCATCTCCATGGATAGATGTTGCGTGTGCGTAGAATTTTTTCTGTTTTCCATGCAACGTTCCCAAACGGTGGTATCAGAGCCAGGTCTATGCGTAGATGATATGCACGAGTAGAACACAAAGGAGTTGTGGGCGGTGATGTTCATACTGCTTACCACCAACGTCTTATTGTGATTCGGCGGCATTATGAATGAAGCGGCCGGACCAACCTTAAATGTCCACGTACATGAGACCGGTTCCACTGACTGACATGCAACTTGTTTTGCATAAAGGTGGCTAGTGGGTGTCTGTTTCTCCTACTTTAGTTGAATCGAATTTGACTACGGCCGGTCCTTGAAGAATGTTAAAACAGCAAAATTGATAATCACCGTCATGGTTATGCATAGGTAAGAACCGTTCTTGCTAGAAGCCCGTAGTAGCCACGTAAAACTTGCAACAACAAAGTAGAGGACATCTAACTTGTTTTTGCAGGGCATGTTGTGATGTGATATGGTCAAGACGTGATGTGATATACATCATTGTATGAGATGATCATGTTTTTTAATATCGACAACCGACAGGAGCCATAGGGTTGTCTGTTAATTATTGTATGAAATGCAAGCGCCATGTAATTGCGTTACTTTATCGCTATGCGTTAGCAATAGTTGTAGAAGAAATAGTTGGCGCGACGACCCCAACGCAACGATCGAGATCAAGGTGTCGAGCTGGAGACGATGGAGATCATGACGATGCTTTGGAGATGGAGATCAAAGGTACAAGATGATGATGGCCATACCATGTCACATATTTTGATTGCATGTGATGTTTATCCTTTATGCATCTTATTTTGTCTAGAACGGCGGTAGCATTATAAGATGATCCCTTCACTAAATTTCAAGATAAAAGTGTTCTCCCCGAGTATGCACCGTTGCCAAAGTTCGTCGTTTCGAAGCACCTCGTGATGATCGGGTGTGATAGACTGTCGTGGGTTTGTCACGGCAGATGTCCTCGTGAAAGGACTTAGTCGTGGAGCCATCGCTACGGGTTAGCTTAAAGGGGTTAAACCGGACAAGGAACACGAGAGTTCTATACTAGTTCGGCCCCTTATGATGAAGGTAAAAGCCTACGTCTAGTTGTGATGGAATTGCTGGGGTTTCGATGACTAGGGAGTGAATACGCTTTGCCTGAGTCTCGAGTTGTTGTCTGTTGTCCTTGAACCGCCGCCGGGTCGTCCCCTTATATACATGGGTTGACGCCCGTCGGTTTATAGAATCCCGAGGCGGCTCATAAACGTGTCCGGCTCGGTCTCTGCTCTTTCTATCTTACAACACAAGTTTACATACGAATAGCGGTTTATGTCTACAGGCCTTAAACCGGCTCTGGGCCCTGGGCCTTCATAAAGCGTCACCGTCTCTCTTCATGGGCTTCAGATATACTGAACTACCTATGGGGTTAACCCGGCCTCTCCTGGCCGGTTTACGCCCACTGGTAATATCCCCAACATTAGGCCCAGATTGATTTGAACTGGTTCATGTCAATCCTCAATACTTTTAAGAAAATTTCTTCTTCAACATCTTCACATAATCTTGTAAACCGCCGTGACGTCACCTTCCAGGACCATAGTAAACCGTCATGATGTCATCTGTTATATAAAACTGTGTATAACCCATCTTCATTAATGGGCCTCCGAGGATCGAGGCAACAGAGCTGTCACACACCCCATTTTTTGGGCTCCTCGATTCTCGCGCCTGCCTTTATCCATTCATCTTATAAATAAGGCCGAGGGATCACTTTCACTTTTCCCCCTTGTGCCTCTCCGTGTCGTCGTCTTCCTCGCGCCGACTGACCCTCGAGCTCTGCCGCCGCCGTCGTCCTTCGCCTCTACTTCGACAAAGGCTGCTGCATCAACCTGACCATATCAGAAAAACGCGACGATCTTCCGCTGCTTCCTCAGCACCAGTGAGTTCCTTCTTTTCCTCACTACAGATCCGCCATTAGGGTTCGGTGTTCTTCGTAGTTCTTCGAAGCTCTTGGAGTTGTCCTTTCCTATTCTTTTCATTAGCCCAAGCAACTAGCTGGATCCGATAGTTCTTACGCGGCTGTAGCCATAATCCCCTTTTTATTAGATCTGCTCCTTTACACAAAAACTCATCTGAACTTTGCTGAACTGTTCAAGCACTTAAAATTAGGTCGGAATTTATTTTGATTTCCAACGCATGGCGGATCTGAATTTACCATGCCAAGCTGTGAAACTTGTTTCTCCGTCACTTACGCGTCTTTAGACTTGTATCTTCAATACCAGATTAGGCGGTTTAACCTTATAGAAAAAATGATGACCTAGTAGATACCATTAGTCCCCTGTTGAACCGCCAATGCATTTGTCATTGTACTGTCTCTATTGTCAAACTCCGGTTTACTGATAACAAACCCTGGTTTAATAGTATGCTTACGTCCTTGTACTGCTTTATGGTTGTTCACTGTGTATCTTAAACCGGCAATAATCATGTTTCAGCTTCTCACCTCAATGGCTAAGCAAGTCTATGAATGCAACTGGGTTCCTTCCCGGGTCACGGAAGAACAGTTGAACAGATGCATTATAACGGGCGCTTTGGCCAAGAAAGATATCATCCACTGGAGGGCCCCTGGACCTGAAAATCCTCCTACACCCAAGGACGGAGAGGTAGTCGTTTTTGTTAACCATCTGGGCCGAGGCTTTAGCCCTCCCGGTTCAAAATTCTTCCAAGATGTACTAGCTAATTTTCAACTTCGCCCTCAAGACATCGGTCCAAATTCTGTGACCAACATCTGCCACTTCCAAGTCTTCTGTGAAGCTTATCTGCAAGAGGAACCTACAGTTGAGCTGTTTAGGGATTTCTTTCACTTAAACCGTCGCACAGAATTCACAGATGGACCCAATACTGAATTGGGCGGAATGGCGGTTCAGAAAAGGAAGGAAGTCACTTTCCCTCACCCCAAGCTCCACAGTCACCCCAAAGAATGGAACCAGACCTGGTTTCATTGCAAGGATACATCTCCAACTAAACAAAACCCCCTGTCGGGTTACCGCCCTGAACGCCTTAGCAATACACATCCTTTTCCTCGGAGGTTAACTGCAAAGGAAAGGTCCAACTATGCTCCACAGCTGTCGAAGCTTAGAGCCTTTATGGCAAACGGCTTAACAGGTGTTGATTTTGCTCGTTGCTGGATCGGCTAGAGCATTCTACCCTTAAGCCGGCGCCCTGGCTTGATGTGTGAATATACAAGGAGTTTGACCGACCCCCAACGGCACATTAATATTCAACTAACAGATGCTGAAATTACTGAGGCCGTCAAGAAAATGTTGAATGAACCAGAGGCCGTCTGCAGCCAAACTGGACTAAGTCCTTTCTGTACCTTCAACAAACCGCCATCTGTAAGAATTATCTAACTTCCTTACTATAAGTTACCTCTTTTCAACATATTTTCTGAGAGCTTGTCTGATTTTGACAGGGTGATGATCCGTTCTGGAATAAAAAGCCACAATATAAACCAGCAAAACCGCAAGACAAACCGGTCAATCCGCAAGACAAACCGGTCAAGCCAGTTCGTCCAAAGACCAAGGTTGTTAAAAAACCTGCCAAGAAAAGGACCACTGCATCCTCCGAGCTACCAGCTGACGATGATGTGGGTAACCCGGAATCAGAGGTAGAACTTGACTCTCTTGGTTCATTTTTCGTACACCTCATTGACAATGATTATTATCAGGACGACGCTGAAGGCAGTCATGCTGATGATGTAGAGGTAATCATTCTTTCCTCCGATTCAGATCCTCTACCAACATAAAAAATCCGTCGAGCAAACCGGAAAATAAAATTTTCTCACCCCCTTGCTTACTTGGATCCAAACTTTCTTTTGAAGACACAGCAGCACGGAGCTCGCCGCACGACCCGGCATAGCGGCCAAGTAGTTACCTCCGCCGGTTTACCGAACACTCCGGTTCGGAAACGCCGATCAGAGGTCTCTCATCCCCTTGACACTTCATGCCCCAAAGCGGGTTGTTTTCGTCAGCCTCTTAACCCGTCTGATTCAAATTATCAGGGTAATTCTCACTCATCTTCTGGCGAGTCGTCGGCCACAAAGCTTGCACCCCTCAAAACAGTTCTTGGGTGAGTCATACACTTATTTTTATCCTTGATATGTTATTTTTATATACTATACTGATCCTCATGTTTACTTTCCTCAACGCCAAGCCCAGACCCAGCAAGAAGGCTCGGTTGAATAAACCGGCTGATGATAACGTAGCTGGTGAATCGGAACCAACTCCAGATCCTGAAGAGACCGAAGTTGACGCCATGCTTAATGACCCACCACCTCAAGATCATGGCTTTGTTGCTGAGTAGGTAGAAGTTGACACCACAAGCCATGCTAACCAGCCAACCAGCCCTGTCCGACCTGATGACAAACCGGTTAGTCCAATTAAGGCTACTGACAAACCACCAACTCCAACAAAAGCTGCTGATGATAAAGAGGATGATATAATGATTACTGGCATTGGCCACACCACTCCTGGTAATCCTGTCGCTTTGTCAAAGCATACTGCCAAGGATGAGCTTTCTGCTATCAGCAAAGGCAAATGGAACACCGATTTGTCAAACTATGCCCATCTTAGTGCTCAAGACCTTCACTCCGGCTTCTTGAACCGTCTGTACACCAGCCGTGACTATGAAGCCGGTTTGGTAAATCTGATGAAAAAGCAATATGAGGTAATTAATACTCAACTCTGCTTAACTGTCTTTCTTTGTAAATTCCAAATATCAACTCCAGTAGCCCCCAAGTGACGGTTTAAGATATCAATCTAAACCGGGACTTTTAATGACAATCTTTATATTTGCAACACTTCATCTTTTTCACTGCTATAGTCCCCAAGGGCCGGTTTAACTTTATAAAGATGAACCGGGACTGTAGAAGAACTCCCATAGCAGCAATTATGAGCAAACACACATTAGCCCCCAAGTGCCAAGATTAATACTTGTATTGTGCTTGGGACTTGTAAAAATTTCTGATAAAGAGCAAATATGCATTAGCCCCCAAGTACCAAGGGCATAACTTGTTATGTGCTTGGTACTTCAAATATGTACTGTCAACTCATGATATATCTGTCTCTTTATAGGCTGAGCTAAGTAAGAAGGAAAGCCAAACCGTTGATCTGCAAGAGAATCTCAAATCCCAGCAAGCTGAAACCTCCAAAGCCAAGGAAGAGTTGACCAGCGCTCTAGGCTTTGGAGAAACTGAAGGAGGGCTTCAACAAGGAGCGGGCGGATTGGGAGACTGAAAAATCCGCTTTGATAAAAAGGGCCGAGAACGCAGAAGCAGCTCTTAAACCGGTGATTGATGAACTGACTGGTGTAAAGCGGCAGATTCATGCCATGACTGCTACTGTGTTCGGTAAACATCTTTTCCTTAATACTTTCAACATATCTTCCCATGTGTTGTCGGTTTACTGATTTGTACAATGGTGCGGGAACTCGCATTAGCCATCTAGGCTCCGATGTACAGAAGAAGTTGAAGGCTGCCTACACTCTGATAGAGCAGTTGTACACCGGCGCGCAACGGATCATCTATACCGCTTCACACAATAATCCTCCTCCCACCTTGATCAAGGAAGCCTTAGAAAGGTTATCTATGCTTCCTGCCCGGGTAGAAGAGCTAAAAAAGTCTGCCGCAAGAACGGGCGCTCTGACCGCACTAACCCGGGCAAAAGCATGGGTACCTGACTTTGATCCAGTGGAAGCGGCCCAAGGCTATCCCAGCTTGAAAGAAGACGGAACAGAATTTGGCAATGATGACCTCCGAACCATAAACCAGAAAGTACGTCCATTGGCTTGCCAACTGGTTGAAGAGGCGGACCTCTCGTACTACCAAGCGAGTTATGATGACAAGAATAGATGGGTTGCTACACCAATTCCGGAAGCGCAAAATCTTATCCCACCAATCCGTAAGCACACTTATGCCCCTGACATTGAACTGTCCATGTTTATAAGCGATGAAGCTGTATTCCAAGCCCTAACTGGGATCGACTGGGCAACTGTTGACTTCCAGCCACTGGGTAGAGAGGAGGGAGTTGAACCGGTGCGAGATGATCCGTAGCCGTCAGGCCAAGCTGGTGACCAATCATGAACCGGAGGCCAGTTTAGTCTTCTACATGCTGCACCATGTATTTGAGAAAACAATTATCCTTTTGGGCACTGAAACGCCTTGTAATAGGCTAGTTAAAATACTTGGTCTGGTATGCCTTCGTGCATATTTATCTGCGACTGATGCTTGCTTAATCCGACATGCTTAAGATATGATGTTCATAATCCATAGACATTTATTCAAGCTGTTCCTGCAGATAAGAAGCTTAAAGCGCCCTGGCGGTTTACCCCCGGGCGGGTCATGATACCCATATATATATGACCAAGGTTTATAACCAAGGTTGTAAAAGACAACCAAATATGGAAATATATAATACCTGTGACCTTTAGGCATAATGTTGGCTGACCAACTTTGTAGTGAGGGTCATAACCCTACTCTGGAGGATAAGTAACTCCTGTTATATGATGCCGGTTTACAATAAAACCATTCCGGGTTGTGATAAACACCGGTTTATTCCATACTGGTGACTTTGAGTCAAAACCAGACCGGGCTGATAGTCTCCGGATTATAATTTGATCGTGTACTGACAACTTGTAGTTGACAGCCTAACCGGGTTGATAACACCGGTTTGAAAACATCACAACTTATCAAAACAAAGAAAAACTTAGCAAAAGCCAAATACAAACCATTGTAGTCGAGGCTTTTCACGGGCTCCCAGGCCCCAAATTCGAGGCTTTTCATGGGCTGCCAGGCCACTGAGTTAAACCATTTTTGCAAAGCCTTTTAAGATGGTCCTCAATCCTTAACCAATCATCGTTTTAACTTGACAAGTTCAGGGTCTTTATTTTAGAGTAACTTGTCAAAGTTCGAAGGGTCATACCAGATTTACTTGGGCGGAGTGACTTACTTAAATAGGCAGGTTAACCCGGGGTTTTAGGTGTATACAGCAGGCTTCCAAGCCATGGCTTGATAGCCTGTTACAAGTGTAGATTCTTAGTTCATTTCGACAGCAAAGAATCCCCAAGTAACATTTTGAGCTGTGCTCAGTGGGTGCCTATGTTTGAGCTGTTGTTTTACAACACTCTCTTTGGCCTCGGATTGATTTGGCTTTGAGCCGATCAAGAGGTGTGACTATGGTTCGGATACGACCAAGCCCCCAAGTGATGTTGTGGCATTGCGCCGATCAAGAGGTGTAGCTATGCTTCGGATACGACCAAGCCCCCAAGTGATGTAATATAAAGCTTTGAGAAGCTAAATCAAGGGGTAAACCGGACGCCGCTTTATAAACAGAAGCTCCATGTAACCACACATGATGTAGGAAAACAACAGATACCCCGCTTTAGCTGAGGTTCCGGTTTATTATATTGATCATAATATATACATTGTCATAATATGTACATAAGCAGAGCCTATGGCTCAAGTATAGTAGGGCCGAAGATGAGCAATATTCCACGGCCGGTTGGTCTCCTCCTCCGATTTACGTGAGTCTTTGCGCTCTCGAACATTGATCAGGTAGTATGATCCGTTGTGCAAATTCTTGCTGACCACAAAGGGTCCTTCCCAAGGGGGGATAGCTTGTGCATATCCGTCTGATCCTGGATGAGTCGAAGCACCAAATCGCCTTCTTGAAAGGTTCTGGTTCTAACCCCGCGGCTATGATAACGACGCAGATCTTGCTGATAAATCGCCAAACGGGCTGCCGCCATGTCACGCTCCTCCTCTAACATGTCAAGAGCTTCCTGCCGTGCCTTCTCGTTGTCAGCTTCAACATATGCCGCTACACGAGGTGAGTCATGACGGATGTCACTAGGAAGAACCGCTTCCGCTCCATAAACCATGAAGAACGGTGTGTATCCTGTCGATCTGTTGGGTGTGGTATTGATGCTCCATAACACAGAAGGCAACTCCTCAACCCAACAACCCGGCGTTCGTTGCAAAGGAACCATAAGCCGGGGTTTGATGCCTCTCAAGATCTCTTGATTGGCCCTCTCCGCTTGACCATTGGACTGGGGGTGAGCCACTGATGACACGTCAAGCCGGATGTGCTCACGTTGACAGAACTCCTTCATGGCACCCTTTGACAGATTGGTACCATTGTCTGTTATAATGCTGTGTGGAAAGCCAAACCGGAAGATCACCTTTTTGATGAATTGAACCGCCGTAGCTGCATCACACTTACTAACTGGCTCTGCCTCCACCCACTTCGTGAACTTATCAACCGCCACCAAGAGGTGGGTCTTCTTGTCCTTGGATCTCTTGAAAGGCCCAACCATATCCAGCCCCCAAGTTGCAAACGGCCAGGTGATTGGAATCATCCTCAATTCTTGAGCCGGTACATGAGCGCGCCTTGAGAATTTCTGGCAGCCATCACATCTTTTGACCAAGTCCTCGGCATCAGCATGAGCTGTCAACCAATAGAAACCGTGACGAAACGCCTTGGCCACCAAAGACTTTGAACCGGCGTGGTGACCACAATCTCCTTCGTGGATCTCACGCAAAATTTCACGGCCTTCTTCAGGAGACACACAGCGTTGAAACGCCCATGTCACACTGCAATGATGTAACTCTCCATTGATAATAGTCATGGACTTGGACCGCCGGATTATCTGCCTGGCCAAAGTTTCATCCTCTGGTAACTCTCCCCGGTTCATATACGCCAGATATGGAACCGTCCAATCCGGGATAACATGAAGAGCCGCCACCAACTGAGCTTCCGGATCAGGAATAGCCAAATCCTCTTCACCAGGGAGCTTAACAGACGGATTATGCAACACATCCAGGAAGACATTAGGTGGAACCGGTTTACGTTGGGAACCTAAACGGCTTAAAGCGTCCGCCGCTTCGTTCTTCCACCTGTCCACATGATCCACCTGATAACCTTTGAAGTGACCTGCAACAATATCCACCTCACGACGATATGCCGCCATGAGTGGGTCCTTGGAATCCCAAGTGCCGGACACTTGTTGAGCCACCAGGTCCGAGTCACCGAAGCACTTAATGCGGCTTAGGTTCGTCTCCTTAGCATCCGAAGACCATGGAGTAAGGCCTCATATTCAGCTGCATTGTTAGTGCAAGGGAACATTAAACGGAGAACATAACAAAACTTATCACCTCGTGGGGAAGTTAATACGACTCCAGCCCCCGAGCCCTCCAATTGCCTGGACCCATCAAAATGAATAGTCCAATAAGTATGATCCGGCTTCTCTTCTGGCGCTTGTAGTTCCGTCCAATCATTGATGAAATCCACAAGTGCCTGAGATTTGATCGCCGTTTGGGGTATGTATTTCAACCCGTGAGGCCTGAGCTCGATAGCCCACTTAGCAATCCCGCCAGTTGCTTCCCTGTTCTAGATTATATCCCCCAAAGGAGCAGAGCTGACCACCATGATGGGATGACCTTGGAAATATTGTTTAAGCTTCCGGCTTGCCATGAAAAGTCCATATACCAACTTCCGCCAATGCGGGTACCTCTGCTTGGACTCAATAAGTACCTCACTAATATAGTAAACCGGACATTGAACTGGATATTCCTTTCCGGCCTCCTTGCGCTCCACCACAATAGCCACACTAACAGCCCGGGCGTTAGCTGCCACATATAGCAACAATGGCTCCTTCTCAACCGGAGCAGCGAGAACCGGCGGATTAGCCAACTGCCGCTTTAAGTCCTCAAATGCTTCATTAGCAGCGTCACTCCAGACAAAGTTATCCGTTTTCTTCAGCATCTGATACAAAGGGATGGCCTTCTCACCAAGGCGGCTGATAAACCGGCTCAACGCGGCGATCCGGCCTGCCAGGCGTTGAACATCATTGATACACTTAGGTTTGGCCAAGGAAGTAATGGCTTTGATCTTTTCCGGATTAGCTTCAATGCCCCTGTTAGACACCAAAAATCCCAAGAGCTTGCCTGTCGGTACACCAAAAATGCACTTGGTCGGATTAAGCATCATTTTATAAACCCGCTGGTTATCAAAGGTTTCCTTCAAGTCATCAATCAATGTCTCCTTCTTCCTTGATTTCACCACAATATCATCCACATAAGCGTGAACATTGCGGCCGATCTGCTTATGAAGACAATTCTGCACACACCGTTGATAAGTCGCCTGGGCACTCTTGAGCCCAAAGGGCATCGACACATAGCAGAAGGCTCCAAAAGGAGTTATGAAGGCTGTCTTCTCCTGGTCCTCAACTGCCATTTTGATCTGATGATAACCAGAATATGCATCCAAAAAGCTTAAACGCTCGCAACCCGCCGTAGCATCAATAATTTGATCAATACGGGGGAGGGCAAAAGGATCTGCTGGACAAGCTTTGTTGAGATCTGTGTAGTCCACACACATACGCCAAGTGTCGTTCTTTTTAAGGACCAGCACCGGATTAGCCAAACACTCAGGATGAAATACTTCAACGATAAATCCAGCTGCCAAGAGCCTGGCTACTTCTTCTCCAATAGCCTTGCATCTTTCTTCATTGAACCGGCGGAGAAACTGCTTGACTGGTTTATACTTGGGATCAACATTGAGAGTGTGCTCAGCGAGTTCTCTCGGTACACCTGGCATGTCAGAAGGCTTCCACGCAAAGATGTCCCGATTCTCACGGATGAACTCGATGAGCGCGCTTTCCTATTTCGGATCCAAGTTAGCGCTGATGCTAAACTGCTTGGACGAATCGCCGGGCACGAAGTCAACAAGCTTAGTCTCATCAGCCGATTTAAACTTCACGGCCGGATCATGCTCTGTAGTTGGTTTCTTCAATGAAGTCATATCTGCCGGATCAACATTGTCTTTGTAAAACTCCAACTCTTCTGTTGCACAAACCGACTCAGCATAAGCCGCATCACCTTCTTCACACTCCAGAGCAATCTTGCGGCTCCCGTGCACTGTTATAGTTCCCTTATGACCCGGCATCTTGAGCTGCAGATAGACATAACAGGGCCTTGCCATAAACTTAGCATAAGCCGGTCGTCCAAACAGGGCATGATATGGGCTCTTTATTTTCACCACTTCAAAGGTCAACTTCTCTGATCTTGAATCATGCGCGTCGCCAAATGCAACCTCCAGAGCTATCTTACCAACGGGATATGCCGATTTACCAGGCACCACACCATGGAACACCGTATTGGACGGTTTAAGATTTTTATCTGTTAACCCCATGAGACGGAAGGTTTCATAATAAAGGATATTAATACTACTCCCTCCATCCATGAGTACTTTGGTGAACTTATAACCTCCCACCCGAGGTGCCACTACCAATGCCAGATGACCCGGATTATCAACCCGGGGCGGATGATCCTCTCGACTCCACACAATAGGCTGTTCAGACCAGCGTAAGTATCGGGGAACCGCCGGTTCAACGGAATTCATTGCCCTTTTATGAAGCTTCTGATCGCGCTTATCTAGGCTAGTGGTGAAGACATGATACTGCCCGCTATTCAACTGCTTCGGGTTGCTCTGGTAACCCGACTGCTGCTGCTGCTGTTGCCGATTGCCCTGATGATTATAACCACCTTGGTTGCCCTGATTACCTTGTTTGTTATGTCCACCCTGATTACCATGGAAGCCTGAACCGGAATTTCCTCCACCATAACCCGGCCCATGAGATCCGGGGCCTGAACCGCCACCCGGTCCATGATCATACCGGAAAGAATCAGAATTTTTGAACTCTTGCATGATGTAACAATCTTTCCAGAGGTGCGTGGACGGGTTCTCCTTTGTCCCGTGCTTCGGGCAAGGCTGGTTCAACAGATAAGACAGGCGGTCCGGATTAGGACTTGGTACTCCACCGCGCTGGGGCGGTTTACCCTTACGCCGCTGGCCCTTTTCATGTGTGTTGGTATTAGCCACAAAGTCTAAACTGTGGTCCGCCTTACGCTTGCCGCCGTTTCCATGACCCGCCGGATTGTGGTGCTGCCCCTTGGCGTTGCCGCTCTTTTTCCCTTCCCTGTCTTATCATTGTCAGACTCGGGATCCTTGGTACTATCAGAGTCGGCATACTTCACCAGAGTGGCCATGAGAGTTCCCATGTCATTACAATGATGTTTGAGCCGTCCCAACTTTAACTTCAGGGTTTCAAACCGGCAATTGCCTTCCAATGTTAAAACTGCGGTATCAGCGTTGATGCGGTCCGATGAATGCAAAATTTCCGAAACCCGGCGCACCCAACGGGTTGTTGACTCTCCTTCCTCCTGGACACAGGCAGCTAAGTCCACAATTGACATGGGCTGCTTGCATGTTTCCTTAAAATTCTGGATAAACCGGGCTCTCAACTCGGCCCATGATCTGATAGAATTAGCCGGCAAGCTCTTCAGCCAAGTAAGAGCCGTCCCCTCTAGCATCATGGTGAAGTATTTCGCACACGCCGCATCGTCCACATCCAGCATCTCCATGGCCATCTCATAGCTTTCGAGCCATGTCTCAGGGGACAAATCGGCGGTGTAATTCGGCACCTTGCGCGGGCCTTTGAAATCCTTGGGCAGACGCACATTACGCAACGCTGGGACAAGACACGGTACTCCCAAAGAACTAGAAGTAACTCCTGGTTCCACCGATGTGGTTGGACGAACCGGAGTAAGCTGACGGGCTTCATGCTGCGCCGCTAACTCGGCCTCTCTACGTGCCCGAGCCCGGTCCACCACTGATACGTCTCCAACGTATCTATAATTTTTGATTGCTCCATGCTATATTATCTTCTGTTTTGGACATTATTGGGCTTTATTATTCACTTTTATATATTTTTTGGGACTAACCTATCAACCGGAGGCCCAGCCCAGAATTGCTGTTTTTTGCCTATTTCAGAGTTTCGCAGAAAAAGAATATCAAACGGAGTCCAAACGGAATGAAACATTCGGGAATGTGATTTTTGGAACGAACAAGATCCAGGAGACATGGACCCTACAGAAGAGAAGCTTCCAGGAGGCCACGAGGTAGGGGGCGCGCCTACCCCCCAAGGCGCGCCCTCCACCCTCGTGGGCCCCTGTTGCTCCACCGACGTACTCCTTCCTCCTATATATACCTACGTACCCCCAAACGATCAGAACAGGAGCCAAAAACCTAATTCCACTGCCGCAACCTTCTGTACCCACGAGATCCCATCTTGGGGCCTGTTCCGGAGCTCCGCCGGAAGGGGGCATCCATCACGGAGGGCTTCTACATCAACACCATAGCCTCTCTGATGAAGTGTGAGTAGTTTACCTCAGACCTTCGGGTCCATAGTTAGTAGCTAGATGGCTTCTTCTCTCTTTTTGGATCTCAATACAATGTTCCCCCCTCTCTCGTGGAGATCTATTCGATGTAATCTTCTTTTTGTGGTGTGTTTGTTGAGACCGATGAATTGTGGGTTTATGATCAAGATTATCTATGAACAATATTTGAATCTTCTGAATTCTTTTATGTATGATTGGTTATCTTTGCAAGTCTCTTCGAATTATCAGTTTGGTTTGGCCTACTAGATTGATCTTTCTTGCAATGGGAGAAGTGCTTAGCTTTGGGTTCAATCTTGCGGTGTCCTTTCCCAGTGACAGTAGGGGCAGCAAGGCACGTATTGTATTGTTGCCATCGAGGATAACAAGATGGGGTTTTTATCATATTGCATGAATTTATCCCTCTACATCATGTCATCTTGCTTAAGGTTACTCTGTTTTCATGAACTTAATACTCTAGATTTATGCTGGATAGCGGTCGATGAGTGGAGTAATAGTAGTAGATGCAGGCAGGAGTCGGTCTACTTGTCTCGGACGTGATGCCTATATACATGATCATACCTAGATATTCTCATAACTATGCTCAATTCTGTCAATTGCTCAACAGTAATTCGTTCACCCACCGTAAAATACTTATGCTCTTGAGAGAAGCCACTAGTGAAACCTATGGCCCCCGGGTCTATCTTCATCATATTAATCTTCCAACACTTATTTATTTCCTTTGCTTTTTACTTTGCTTTATTTTACTTTGCATCTTATCATAAAAATACCAAAAATATATCTATCATATCTATCAGATCTCACTCTCGTAAGTGACCGTGAAGGGATTGACAACCCCTTATCGCGTTGGTTGCGAGGATTTATTTGTTTTGTGTAGGTACGAGGGACTCGCGCGTAGCCTCCTACTGGATTGATACCTTGGTTCTCAAAAACTGAGGGAAATACTTACGCTACTTTGCTGCATCACCCTTTCCTCTTCAAGGGAAAACCAACGCAGTGCTCAAGAGGTAGCAAGAAGGATTTCTGGCGCCGTTGCCGGGGAGGTCTACGCAAAAGTCAACATACCAAGTACCCATCACAATCCCTTATCTCCCGCATTACATTATTTGCCATTTGCCTCTCGTTTTCCTCTCCCCCACTTCACCCTTGCCGTTTTATTCGCCCTCTCTTTTCCGTTTGCCTCTTTTTCGCTTGCTTTTTGTTTGCTCGTGTGTTGGATTGCTTGTTTGTCACGATGGCTCAAGATAATACCAAATTATGTGACTTTACCAATACCAACAATAATGATTTCCTTAGCACTCCGATTGCTCCTCTTACCGATACTGAATCTTGTGAAATCAATGCTGCTTTGTTGAATCTTGTCATGAAAGATCAATTCGCCGGCCTTCCTAGTGAAGATGCCGCTACTCACCTAAATAGCTTCGTTGATTTGTGTGATATGCAAAAGAAGAAAGATGTTGATAATGATATTGTTAAATTGAAGCTATTTCCTTTTTCGCTTAGAGATCGTGCTAAAGCTTGGTTTTCGTCTTTGCCTAAAAATAGTATTGATTCATGGAATAAGTGCAAAGATGCTTTTATCTCTAAGTATTTTCCTCCCGCTAAGATCATCTCTCTTAGAAACGATATTATGAATTTTAAGCAACTTGATCATGAACATGTTGCACAAGCTTGGGAGAGGATGAAATTAATGATACGTAATTGCCCTACTCATGGTTTGAATTTGTGGATGATTATACAAAATTTTTATGCCGGATTGAATTTTGCTTCTAGAAATCTTTTAGATTCGGCCGCGGGAGGCACTTTTATGGAAATCACTTTAGGAGAAGCTACTAAACTCCTAGATAATATTATGGTTAATTATTCTCAATGGCACACTGAAAGATCTACTAATAAAAAGTGCATGCGATAGAAGAAATAAATGTTTTGAGTGGAAAGATGGATGAACTTATGAAATTATTTGCTACTAAGAGTGTTTCTTCTGATCCTAATGATATGCCTTTGTCTACTTTGATTGAGAATAATAATGAATCTATGGATGTGAATTTTGTTGGTAGGAATAATTTTGGTAACAACGCGTATAGAGGAAACTTTAATCCTAGGCCTTATCCTAGCAATTCCTCTAATAATTATGGTAATTCCTACAATAACTCTTATGGAAATTTTAATAAGATGCCCTCTGAATTTGAGACTAGTGTTAAAGAGTTTATGAATTCGCAAAAGAATTTCAATGCTTTGCTTGAAGAGAAATTGCTTAAAGTTGATGAATTGGCTAGGAACGTTGATAGAATTTCTCTTGATGTTGATTCTTTAAAGCTTAGATCTATTCCTCCTAAGCATGATATCAATGAGTCTCTCAAAGCCATGAGAATTTCCATTGATGAGTGCAAAGAAAGAACCGCTAGGATGCGTGCTAAAAAAGATAGCTTTATGAAAGCGTGTTCTTCAAATTTCTATGAAAATAAAGATGAAGATCTAAAAGTTATTGATGTGTCCCCTATTAAATCTTTGTTTTGCAATATGAATCTTGATAATGATGGGACTGAATATGATCCACCTTTACCTAGAAGGCGTTCCAAAAATTCGGAGTTTTCAGATCTTGATGCTAAAATTGATAAAAGTGGGATTGAAGAAATCAAAACGTTAGATGTTGATAAACCCACTATTTTGGATTTCAAGGAATTTAATTATGAAAATTGCTCTTTGATAGATTGTATTTCCTTGTTGCAATCCGTGCTAAATTCTCCTCATGCTTATAGTCAAAATAAAGCCTTTACTAAACATATCGTTGATGCCTTGATGCAATCTTATGAAGAAAAGCTTGAGTTGGAAGTTTCTATCCCTATAAAACTTTATGATGAGTGGGAACCTACTATTAAAATTAAGATTAAGGATCATGAGTTCTATGCTTTGTGTGATTTGGGTGCTAGTGTTTCCACTGATTCCAAAAACTTTGTGTGATTTGCTAGGTTTCCATGATTTTGATGATTGCTCTCTAAACTTGCACCTTGCGGATTCCACTATTAAGAAACCTATGGGAAGAATTAATGATGTTCTTATTGTTGCAAATAGGAACTATGTGCCCGTAGATTTTATCGTTCTTGATATAGATTGCAATCCTTCATGTCCTATTATTCTTGGTAGACCTTTCCTTAGAACGATTGGTGCAATTATTGATATGAAGGAAGGGAATATTAGATTTCAATTTCCATTAAAGAAAGGCATGGAACACTTCCCTAGGAAGAAAATAAAATTACCATATGAATCTATCATGAGAGCCACTTATGGATTGCCCACCAAAGATGGCAATACCTAGATCTATCCTTGCTTTTATGCCTAGCTAGGGGCGTTAAACGATAGCGCTTGTTGGGAGGCAACCCAATTTTATTTTTAGTTTTTTTGCTTTTGCTTCTGTTTAGGAATAAATATTTGATCTAGCCTCTGGTTAGATGTGTTTTTATGTTTTAATTAGTGTTTGTGCCAAGTTAAACCTATAGGATCTTCTTGGAAGATAGTTATTTGATCTTGCTGTAATTTCCAGAAACTTTCTGTTCACGAAAACAATTGTTAAAAATCACCAGAACGTGATAAAATACTGATTCCAATTGCTGCTGATCAATAAACAAATTTCCTAGGTCGTCCTATTTTGGCTGATTTTTTGGAGTTCCAGAAGTTTGCGTTAGTTACAGATTACTACAGACTGTTCTGTTTTTGACAGATTCTGTTTTTCGTGTGTTGTTTGCTTATTTTGATGAATCTATGGCTAGTAAAATAGTTTATAAACCATAGAGAAGTTGGAATACAGTAGGTTTAACACCAATATAAATAAATAATGAGTTCATTACAGTACCTTGAAGTGGTCTTTTGTTTTCTTTCGCTAACGGAGCTCACGAGATTTTCTGTTAAGTTTTGTGTTGTGAAGTTTTCAAGTTTTGGGTGAAAGATTTGATGGATTATGGAACAAGGAGTGGCAAGAGCCTAAGCTTGGGGATGCCCATGGCACCCCCAAGATAATCTAAGGACACCAAAAAGCCAAAGCTTGGGGATGCCCCGGAAGGCATCCCCTCTTTCGTCTACTTCCATCGGTAACTTTACTTGGAGCTATATTTTTATTCACCACATGATATGTGTTTTGCTTGGAGCGTCTTGTATGATTTGAGTCTTTGCTTTTTAGTTCACCACAATCATCCTTTCTGTACACACCTTTTGAGAGAGCCATACATGATTTGGAAATTATTAGAATACTCTATATGCTTCACTTATATCTTTTGAGTTATATAGTTTTGCTCTAGTACTTCACTTATATCTTTTAGAGCACGGTGGTGGATTTATTTTATAGAAACTATTGATCTCTCATGCTTCACTTAGATTATTTTGAGAGTCTTAAATAGCATGGTAATTTTCTTAAATAATCCTAATATGCTAGGTATTCAAGTTTAGTAAAAACTTTCTTATGAGTGTTTTGAATACTAAGGGAAGTTTGATGCTTGATGATTGTTTTGAGATATGGAGGTAATAATATCAAAGTCGTGCTAGTTGAGTAGTTGTGAATTTGAGAAATGCTTCTGTTGAAGTTTGCAAGTCCCGTAGGATGCACATATGGTAAATGTTATGTAAGAAATTTGAAACATGAGGTGTTCTTTGATTGTCCTCCTTATGAGTGGCGGTCGGGGACGAGCGATGGTCTTTTCCTACCAATCTATCCCCCTAGGATCATGCGCGTAGTGCTTGGTTTTTGATGACTTGTAGATTTTTGCAATAAGTATGTGAGTTCTTTATGACTAATTTGAGTCCATGGATTATACGCACTCTCACCCTTCCATCATTGCTAGCCTCTTCGGTACCATGCATTGCCCTTTCTCACATTGAGAGTTGGTGCAAACTTCGCCGGTGCATCCAAACCCCGTGATATGATACGCTCTTTCACACATAAACCTCCTTATATCTTCCTCAAAACAGCCACCATACCTACCTATTATGGCATTTCCATAGCCATTCCGAGATATATTGCCATGCAACTTTCCACCATTCCGTTTATCATGACACGTCCATCATTGTCATATTGCTTAGCATGATCATGTAGTTGACATAGTATTTGTGGCAAAGCCACCATTCATAATTCTTTCATACATGTCACTCTTGGTTCATTGCATATCCCGGTACACCGCCGGAGGCATTCATATAGAGTCATACTTTGTTCTAGTATCGAGTTGTAATCATTGAGTTGTAAATAAATAGAAGTGTGATGATCATCATTTTCTAGAGCATTGTCCCAAGTGAGGAATAAAAAAAAGAGAAAGGCCATAAAAAAGAGAAGGCCCAAAAAATGAGAGAAAAAGAGAGAAGGGACAATGTTACTATCCTTTGCCACACTTGTGCTTCAAAGTAGCACCATAATCTTCATGATAGAGAGTCTCTTGTTTTGTCACTTTCATATACTAGTGGGAATTTTTCATTATAGAACTTGGCTTGTATATTCCAACAATGGGCCTCCTCAAGTGCCCTAGGTCTTCGTGAGCAAGCAAGTTGGATGCACACCCACTTAGTTTCTTTTGTTGAGCTTTCATACATTTATAGCTCTAGTGCATCCGTTGCATGGCAATCCCTACTCCTTGCATTAACATAAATCGATGGGCATCTCCATAGCTCATTGATTAGCCTCGTTGATGTGAGACTTTCTCCTTTTTTGTTTTCTCCACATAACCCCCATCATCATATTCAATTCCACCCATAGTGCTATGTCCATGGCTCGCGCTCATATATTGCGTGAAGGTTTATAAGTTTGAGATTACTAAAGTATGAAACAATTGCTTGGCTTGTCATCGGGGTTGTGCATGATGAGAGCATTCTTGTGTGACGAAAATGGAGCATGACTAAACTATATGATTTTGTAGGGATGAACTTTCTTTGGCCATGTTATTTTGAGAAGACATAATTGCTTAGTTAGTATGCTTGAAGTATTATTATTTTTATGTCAATATGAACTTTTATCTTGAATCTTTCGGATCTGAATATTCATACCACAATTAAGAAGAATTACATTGAAATTATGCCTAGTAGCACTCCGCATCAAAAATTTTGTTTTTATCATTTACCTACTCGAGGACGAGCAGGAATTAAGCTTGGGGATGCATGATACGTCTCCAACGTATCTATAATTTTTGATTGCTCCATGCTATATTATCTTCTATTTTGGACATTATTGGGCTTTATTATTCACTTTTATATTATTTTTGGGACTAACCTATTAACCGGAGGCCCAGCCCAGAATTGCTGTTTTTTGCCTATTTCAGAGTTTCGCAGAAAAAGAATATCAAACGGAGTCCAAACGGAATGAAACCTTCGGGAACGTGATTTTTGGAACGAACAAGATCCAGGAGACTTGGACCCTACGTAAGAGAAGCTTCCAGGAGGCCACGAGGTAGGGGGCGCGCCTACCCCCCAGGGCGCGCCCTCCACCCTCGTGGGCCCCCTGTTGCTCCACCGACGTACTCCTTCCTCCTATATATACCTACGTACCCCCAAACGATCAGAACAGGAGCCAAAAACCTAATTCCACCGCCGCAACCTTCTGTACCCACGAGATCCCATCTTGGGGCCTGTTCCGGAGCTCCGCCGGAGGGGGCATCCATCACGGAGGGCTTCTACATCAACACCATAGCCTCTCCGATGAAGTGTGAGTAGTTTACCTCAGACCTTCGGGTCCATAGTTAGTAGCTAGATGGCTTCTTCTCTCTTTTTGGATCTCAATACAATGTTCTCCCCCTCTCTCGTGGAGATCTATTCGATGTAATCTTCTTTTTGCGGTGTGTTTGTTGAGACCGATGAATTGTGGGTTTATGATCAAGATTATCTATGAACAATATTTGAATCTTCTCTGAATTCTTTTATGTATGATTGGTTATCTTTGCAAGTCTCTTCGAATTATCAGTTTGGTTTGGCCTACTAGATTGATCTTTCTTGCAATGGGAGAAGTGCTTAGCTTTGGGTTCAATCTTGCGGTGTCCTTTCCCAGTGACAGTAGGGGCAGCAAGGCACGTATTGTATTGTTGCCATCGAGGATAACAAGATGGGGTTTTTATCATATTGCATGAATTTATCCCTCTACATCATGTCATCTTGCTTAAGGCGTTACTCTGTTTTCATGAACTTAATACTCTAGATGCATGCTGGATAGCGGTCGATGAGTGGAGTAATAGTAGTAGATGCAGGCAGGAGTCGGTCTACTTGTCTCGGACGTGATGCCTATATACATGATCATACCTAGATATTCTCATAACTATGCTCAATTCTGTCAATTGCTCAACAGTAATTCGTTCACCCACCGTAAAATACTTATGCTCTTGAGAGAAGCCACTAGTGAAACCTATGGCCCCCGGGTCTATCTTCATCATATTAATCTTCCAACACTTATTTATTTCCTTTGCTTTTTACTTTGCTATTATTTTACTTTGCATCTTATCGTAAAAATACCAAAAATATTATCCTATCATATCTATCAGATCTCACTCTCGTAAGTGACCGTCAAGGGATTGACAACCCCTTATCGCGTTGGTTGCGAGGATTTATTTGTTTTGTGTAGGTACGAGGGACTCGCGCGTAGCCTCCTACTGGATTGATACCTTGGTTCTCAAAAACTGAGGGAAATACTTACGCTACTTTGCTGCATCACCCTTTCCTCTTCAAGGGAAAACCAACGCAGTGCTCAAGAGGTAGCAACCACCTCCTGAGAATCACCAGCACCACCCGCCGGGTTATTGCCACGGGGCGGGCCACGGTTCCGCGCGTTGCTTGACACTGCTGGTTCATCCATACGCCTGTTGTAACTCCGACTTGGGCGGGGAGTGGAATGGATCCGACGCGACTATATGAATAAGCCTCCTGCTGAACCAAAGTTGTCTGAAGAAGCTCCCTAACCCGACGCGTCTCGACCGCCGCCAGAGACTCGCCTTCGATCGGGATGGCCGCCAGCCGTGAAGCGACAGCGACAATGTTGTCCATCGGGTTAGAGTAATGACCTGGTGGTGTCGGGACATGCTGTGTCACAATGTTGTTCTGACGAGGCGGATCCACCGAACGCGGGTGAACCGGCGCCCCCGCTCCAGGTGCCTCCGCCCGGTTTACCACCGGCGGATTACTGGTCCCTGCTCTTGGGGTATTAAAGAGGTTCTTAGCTTCATAAATCGGCGGCAGGCGAGATCGGTACCTCCTTTTTAGGACATCGTTCGACGCACTCTGATCCAGCATAAGCCGGTAAGCCTGTGCATCCAATGCGGCCCGTTCCGCAGCCATCCTGGTATCCTCTGCTGCCAGATCGGCCTTGGCCTGAGTGATCTGATCTTTCACCTTCGCGATTTCCGCATTATGCGCGTCTTGGTCCGCCGAGTTAACCTCCGCCATCAGCGTTGCCAAAGCGTCAAACAAATCAGACAGAACCTGAGCCGGTGGTCGCACTGGGCCTCCTGCCCCGGTCGCTGTCGCTGCTGTTGATCCGGAAATCATCGCCGCTGCGGTTGAAGAGTGGAGCGCTGGTTGCGTACCGGCCATGAAGATTGCAACCCGGTTTGGTAGATTAAAGGGTCTGGAGTACTGTCGCCATCAGAACAGCCCTCGATCCAGCCATCTTGCAACTGGTACAGTGACTCGGTCTCTCCGGTCGATGACTCGTCGCCGGAATAAACGACGGTTTCACCACCAGAGTCCGATCTACCCTCAGATTCCCCTCCGTGGATGACTCCCACGAAGGCACGCTTCATGACAGGCTTGACCCGGGCAGATCTCGCACACTGAGCCGTTTCGACGAGGTCGGTGCATATGTCCGGCTCAGGGCCCGGTTCGCCGATCTTGCCAATGAAAACGTGTATGACACCAAAGGGGACCCGGTACCCGTACTCGATTGATCCGGCCTCGGGGCCCCAACCTGCATCGTCGATGTAGAGCTTTCCGTGATGACTCTTGGTCATCCGGCCCATAGCGTAACCCTTGAGTCCTTCGAAGCTGCCCTCCAAGAACTTGAAACCATCATGCGATAGCCCCACGGTGGGCGCCAACTGTCGTGGGTTTGTCACGGCAGATGTCCTCGTGAAAGGACTTAGTCGTGGAGCCATCGCTATGGGTTAGCTTAAAGGGGTTAAACCGGACAAGGGACACGAGAGTTTTATACTAGTTCGGCCCCTTACGATGAAGGTAAAAGCCTACGTCTAGTTGTGATGGAATTGCTGGGGTTTCGATGACCAGGGAGCGAATACGCTTTGCCTGAGTCTCGAGTTGTTGTCTGTTGTCCTTGAACGGCCGCCGGGTCGTCCCCTTATATACATGGGTTGACGCCCGTCGGTTTACAGAATCCCGAGGCCGGATCATAAACGTGTCCGGCTCGGTCTCTGCTCTTTCTATCTTACAACACAAGTTTACATACTAATACCGGTTTATGTCTACAGGCCTTAAACCGGCTCTGGGCCCTGGGCCTTCATAAAGCGTCACCATCTGTCTTCATGGGCTTCAGATATAATGAACTACCTATGGGGTTAATCCGGCCTCTCCTGGCCGGTTTACGCCCAGTGGTAATATCCCCAACATAGACTCTACGCTCACATACAACGGGTGTAAACCAGTTTTACACGTGCAAAATACTTGGGTTAAACTTGACAAGCCTAGCATGTTACATGGTCTCAGAACACTGGAGACCGAAAGGTCGAACATGAGTCATACAGTAGATATGATCAACATGAAGATGTTCACCATTGATGACTACCCCATCTCACGTGATGATCGGACATGGGTTAGTTGTTTTGGATCATGTATCACTTAGATAACTTGAGGGATGCTAATTAAGTGGGAGTTCATAAATAATTTGATTAACTGAACTTAATTTATCATGAACTTAGTCTTAATAGATTTTGCATATCTATGTGGCAGATCAATAGCTCGTGATATAGCTCCCCTATTTTTGATATGTTCCTAGAGAAAACTAAGTTGACAGATGATGGTAGAAATAATGCGGATTGTGTCCATGATCTGAGGATTATCCTCATTGCTGCACAGAAGAATTATGTCCTTGATGCACCGCTAGGTGACAGACCTGTTGCAGGAGCTGATACGGACGTTATGAACGTTTGGCAAGCTCGATATGATGACTACTTGATAGTTTAGTGCCCCATGCTTTACGGCTTAGAATCGCGGCTGCAAAGACATTGTTTGAACGCCATGGAACATATGAGATGTTTCAAGAGCTAAAATTGGTATTTCAGATTTATGGCCGTGTTGAGAGGTATGAGACCTTTAACAACTACTTTGCCTTCAAGATGGAGGAGAATAGCTCAGCTAGTGAGCATGTGCTCAGAATGTCTGGGTACTACAATCGCTTGAATCAAGTGGGAGTTAATCTTCCAGATAAGATAGTGATTGAGAGAGTTCCCCAGTCACTATCACTAAGCTACTAGAGCTTCGTGATGAACTATAATATGCAAGGAATGACTAAAATGATTTCCGAGCTCTTCGCGATGCTGAAATCGGCAGAGGTAGAAATCAAGAAAGAGCATCAAGTGTTGATGGTTAATAAGACCACTAGTTTCAAGAAAAAGGGCAAGGGAAAGAAAGGGAACTTAAAGAAGAATGGCAAGCAAGTTGCCACTCCCATGAAGAAGCCAAAAGCTGGACCCAAGCCTGAAAATGAGTGCTTCTACTACAAAGGAAATGGTTACTGGAAGCGGAACTGCCCCAAATATGTGGAGGATAAGATGGATGGCAAAGTGAACAAAGGTATATTTGATATACATGTTATTGATGTGTACCTTATTGGTGTTCGTAGTAGCCCCTGGGTATTTGATACCAGTTCAGTTGCCAAGATTAGTAACTCGAAACAGGAGTTGCAGAATAAATAGAGACTAGTTAAGGGTCAGGTGACGATGTGTGTTGGAAGTGATTCCAAGGTTGACACGATCACCATCGCACACTCCCTCTACCTTCGGGATTAGTGTTGAACCTAAATAAATGTTATTTGGTGTTTGCGTTGAGCATGAATATGGTTAGATCATGGTTATTGCAATACGGTTATTCATTTAAGTCAGAGAATATTGTTGTTATGTTTACATGAATAAAACATTCTATGGTCATACACCCAATGTTAATGGTTTATTGAATCTCGATCGTAGTGATACACATATTCATAATATTGATGCCAAAAGATGCAAAGTTGATAATGATAGTGCAACATATTTGTGGCACTGCCATTTAGGTCATACTGGTGTAAAGCGCATGAAGAAACTCCATGCAGATGGACTTTTGGAATCACTTGATTATGAATCATTTGATACTTGCGAACCATGCCTCATGGGTAAGATGACTAAAACTCCGTTTTCCGGAACAATGGAGCGAGCTAATGACTTGTTGGAAATAATACATACCGATGTATGCGGTCCAATGAGTGTTGAAGCACGCGGCGGAATGGTCCAGAGGTAAAGATCGATATATAGGACAATGCTATTTGGACACCGGAAAGGTTTCGGAGCGTATCGGGTAGTGATCAGATCACCGGAAGGGGTTTCGGGAAGCCCTGGGAGGTTAATGGGCCTTATGGGCCAAGAGGGGGGAACACACCAGCCCACAAAGGGTTGGCGCGCCCCTTCCCTTGGCTGCTGGCCCTAGGGATGGAAAGGGGGACGGCTAGCCCCTCTTTCCTTCCCTCCACCTAGGAGGAAGGAAAGGGGGGCGCCACCTCCTCCTGCCTCCCCCCCCCCCGCAGGCATATAAGGAAGGGGGCGCTAGAGGGCAGGAGCCCAAGGGGGCCGGCCGACCACCCTTGGGGTGCCTCCTGGCTGCCTCCCCTCCCCCCACTATATATATATATATATATATATATATATATATATATATATATATATATGAGGGAGGGGCGCTACACAACAATCTCTTAGCCGTGTGCGGTGCCCCTCTCCACAGTTTATTCCTCCGTCTAGTTTCTCCGCAGTGCTCGGTGAAGCCCTGCGGGAACGAGTTCACCATCACCATCACCACGCCGTCGTGCTGTCGGAACTCATCTACTATTTCGCCCGTCTTGCTGGATCAAGAAGGTGAGGACGTCATCGAGCTGAACGTGTGCTGAACGCGGAGGTGGCGTACATTCAGTACTTGATCGGTTGGATCGCGAAGAAGTTCGACTACATCAACCGCGTTAATAAACGCTTCCACTTTATGGTCTACGAGGGTACGTAGACATACTCTCCCCTCTCCTTGCTATGCATCTCCATGGATAGATCTTGCGTGTGCGTAGAATTTTTTTTGTTTTCCATGCAACGTTCCCCAACAAGATCAACAGAAGTAGGCTCAACCACTTGAAAGGGTTTGAATAACTTCGAGCTGAAAGAGCTACACTTACAAAAAAACTTGCCGTCAGAAGAAAGGTAAACATTCTCAGTCAGGAGTCGTACCATAGGAGGATGTTTTGAAGCATTGTAGGGAGGCACCCTACCCTCCATACGTATAATGTCCCGCACCATTGTCAGGTGCCTCATCCTTTCTTCAAACTGGTCTTGGGATAGCTCTCATGGACTAACTTAAATTGGACCGCTAATCCCCCTGTAAGAATAAATTTGCCTCTCTCGGGTTCGAAGTGGTTGGACATGACGACTCACCCAAGTGGTAACAACATCATTCTGGGCCAGCCCTTGGTCCTTAAGCACACTGATGGTGTCTGTCAGGTACTTTTTCGCCTTTGGTGAGCATCAGGTTCTACCAGCGCATTTTCGTGACTTGGGCAAAAGGTAAGGAGGAAGAACAACACTTCCATCCAACATGGCAACATCATCACAAGAGAACCAATTTTTTGCCAACCTTTAATAGTGTGAGCCATTAAATAAGGATCTCTCTACGGTGGTGACCTTTTGATTTTCAAATGAGAATGGCTATCAAAGTAAGTTGCAATATTTTCAATCTGTAATCCCAACCCCCTACACAACTGAACAAGTTTTGTAGGTGGAGCTGTCAGGTTGTCCTTCTTCACCAAGTGGATTTTTGAACTAAAAGTGTGCATTGATGACCCACAAATATAGGGGGTCAATCGTAGTCCTTTCGATAAGTAAGAGTGTCGAACCCAACGAGCAGTAGAAGGGAATGATAAGTGGTTTTCAGCAAGGTATTCTCTACAAGTACTGAAAATAGCAGTAACAGATAGTTTGACAGCAAGGTAATTCGTCACAAGTAACAGTTAGCAATAGTAACCAAGGTGCAGCAAGGTGGACCAATCCTTTTTATAGCAAAGGACAAGCTGGAACGTTCTCTTATAATAAGCAAGGCGTTCTCGAGGACACATGCGAATTATTGTCTAGTCACTTTCATCATGTTTATTTGATTCGTGTTCGCTACTTTGATAATTTGATATGTGGGTTGATAGGTATCCAACATATCTATAATTTTTTATTGTCTCATGCTATTATAGTATCAATCTTGGATGTTTTATATGCAATTATATTTCATTTTCTGGGACTAACCTATTAACCTAGTGCTAAGTGCCAGTTGCTATTTTTTGCATGTTTTTTGGTTTTCCAGGAAATTAGTACCAAACGGAGTTCAAATGCTACAAAACTTTTTGATGTTTTTTTCTAGACATAAGAGACCCTAGAATCTTCGGGAGGAGGCCCGGAGGCAAAGGAGTAGGCGCAAAGCACTTGGTTGCGCCCAAGTATCTTATGGGCCCCTCGTGGCTCCGTCTGACCTAATTCCACCTCTATAAACTCTCTAAAATAGGGAAACCAACATAGAAGCACCCAAACTACTTTTTTCACCACAGCAAGTCTCTATTCTTCTGCGATCCCATCTAGAGGCCTTTTCTGGCACTCTGCCAGAGGGGGAATCGATCAGGAAGGGCTTCTACATCAACCTTGCTGCCCTTCCGATGACGTGTGAGTAGTTTACCATAGACCTACGGGTCCATAGCTAGTAGCTAGATGACTTCTTCTCTCTTGGATCTTCAATAAAGTGTTCTGCTTGATGTTCTTGGAGTTCTATCCGATGTAATCTTCTGCGGTGTGTTTGTTGGATCTAATGAATTATGGGTTTATGATCAGATTATTCATGATAAATATTTGAGTCTTTTTTGAATTCTTATATGCATGATTACTATAGCTTTATATTTGTCTCTTATCTATCCGTTTGGTTTGGCCAACTAGATTAATTTATCTTGCAATGGGAGAGGAGCTTTGTAATGGGTTCAATCTTGCGGTGATCTATATCCCAGTGACAGAAGGGGACAAGACACGTATTTGTATAGTTGCCATTAAGGCGAAAACGACGAGGTTTATTCATATTGCTTGAGTTTACTTTGTCTACCTCATGTCATCTTGCTTAAGGCATTACTCCTTTCTTTATGAACTTAATACTCTAGATGCATGCTTGATAGCGGTCAATGTGTGGAGTAATAGTAGTAGATGCAGGCAGGAGTCGGTCTACTTTTCTCGGGCGTGATGCCTATATACATGATCATTTCCTTGAATACCATCATAACTATGCGCTTTTCTATCAATCGCCCAGCAGTAATTTGTTACCCACCGTATGCTTTTTGTTCGAGAGAGAAGCCTCTAGTGAAAACTATGGCCCCGGGTCTATCTTTTATCATATATAAAATCCAAAAATACCTTGCTGCAATTTATTTACCGTTCTTTTATTTTGTATTTTTATTTTATCTATCTATCACTACGAGATTTGATCCTTGCAATAAACCACCAAGGGATTGACAACACCTTCTTTGCGTTGGGTGCAAGTATTTGCTTTTTTGTGTAGGTGCTGCTAACAAGGTTTCGCGTGGTTCTCCTACTGTGTTGATAACCTTGGTTCTTAACTGAGGGAAATACTTATCTCTACTATACTGCATCATCCTCTCTTCTTCGGGGAAATCTCAACGCAGCTCACAAGTAGCATGGGTGGACCAGTGCTTGGGTGTTGTTCTTACTTGAACAAGCCTCCCACTTATGATTACCCCCACTCGCAAGCATCCGTAAATACGACAGAAGAATTGAGATAAATCTAACCGTAGCATGAAACAAATGGATCCAAATCAGTCCCTTACGGAATAACTCATAAACTAGGGTTTATGCTTCTGTCACTCTAGCAACCCATCATCTACTTATTACTCCACAATTCCTTCCCTTAGGCCCAAGTATGGTGAAGTGTCATGTAGTCGACGTTCACATGACACCACTAAAGTAAGTAACAACATACATATCATCTAAATATCGAACAAATACCAAATACACATGATTACTTATAACAAGACTTCCCCCATGTCCTCAAGAACAAAAGTAACTACTCACCAATCATATTCATGTTCTAGATCAGAGGGGTATTGAATATCATTAAGGATCTGAACGTATAATCTTCGACCAAGTAAACCAACCAGCATCAACTATAAGACGTAATCAACACTACTAACAACCCACAGGTACCAATCTGAAGCTTTGAGACAAAGATTGAATACAAGAGATGAAGTAGGGTTTGAGATGAGATGGTTCTGGTGAAGACGTTGATGAAGATTGGTCCTCCCATGACGAGAGGATCGTTGGTGATGTCAATGGCTTCAATCCCCCCCCCCCCCGGAGGGAAGTTTCCTCGATGGAATCGCTCCGCCGAAGAGCAAAAGTAATCCTGCCCAGGTTTCGCCTCGAGACTGAGGCGCTTCATCCCAAAAGTCTTCTCTTACTTTTTTCTGGGTCAAATGACTTCATCTAGCAGAAGATGGGGACCGGAGGCCTGCCAGGGGACACGCAAGCTTGGTGGGCGCACCCAGGGGGTAGGGCGCGTCCCCTGAGCTTGTCGCTCCCTGGTGGCCCCCCACCTAGTATTTCTTCTGCCAATATTTTTTATATATGCCAAAACAATTCTTCGTAAATTTTCAGATCATTTGGAGTTGTGCAGAATGACTATCTCTATTGTAGCCCTTTCCGGTCCAGAATTCCAGCTGTCGGCAATCTCCCTCTTCATGTAAAACTTGAAAAATAAGAAAATGCATGAGAATATTATCATAAAGTGAAATAATGACCTAAAACATAATAAATAAAAATATGAAAACATGATGCAAAATGGACGTATAATGCATCCAAAGTGCCCAGTGCGGATCATGCCAAGAAAGTTTTCGTAGAAGAAAACAAAACAAGACATGCAGGCTGTGGCATTCGGGGAAGGTGGTAAAGTCGAGCATCGTGGAACAGAAGAAAAGGTCGAAAAATGGATTGGATGGAAGAAAGAAACCATATTCAAGATGAGTGGTGAGGAGTACTCATTCGTTGGGCCGTGTGTGCGGCTACATTTCGCCGGCGTCGGGCATTCTTCACCCATTCTCCGGCAGGAATTCCTCGTCAACGAGCTTGGTGATTGCTTGTCGTGTCACCGTCGACCTTGCTTCCAGCCAGGCGGGAGATTGATGGAGGAAGACATGGTGGTGCTTTTCTTTCCCTTGAGCTTGCCAGTTTGGCCGCCGGCCATGGTGATGGCGGAGGAACTCGCAACAGATGCCTGACATGAAGACGGGCACGACGACATTTTTTTGAGAGATTGAGGATTTGGGAGAGAATGACTCGCTCTCTTGATACATCTCCAACGTACCTATACTTCTTGATTGTTCCATGCTGTTATATTATCAATCTTGGATGTTTTACAATCATTTTATAGTCATTTTATATCATTTTATATCATTTTTGGTACTAATGTATTGACATAGTGCCAAGTGCGAGTTGCTGTTTTCTGCATGTTTTTTACATCGCAGGAAATCAATATCAAACGGAGTCCAAATGCAACAAAACTTCACGGAGAATTTTTATGGACCAAGAGACACCTAATGGGCCAAGGCTGCCTGGGGGTGCTCCGAGGGGAGCACAACCCACCAGGGCGTGCCAGGAGGCCCAGGCGCGCCCTAGTGGGTTGTGCCCACCTCGGGTGCCCCCTGAACCGCCTCTTTGCTCTATAAATACCCAAATATTCCAGAAACCCTAGGGGAATCGACGAAAATCAATTCCAGCCGCCGCAGAGTCCAGAACCACCAGATCCAATCTAGACACCATCACGGAGGGTTCACCACCTCCATTGATGCCTCTCCGATGAAGCGCGAGTAGTTCTTTGTAGACCTTCGGGTCCGTAGTTAGTAGCTAGATGGCTTCCTCTCTCTCGCCGAATTCTCAATACAATGGTCTCTTGGAGATCCATATGATGTAACTCTTTTTGCGGTGTGTTTGTTGGGATCGGATGAACTTTGAGTTTATGATCAGATCTATCTTTTTATATTCATGAAAGTTATTTGAGTTTCTTTGATCTCTTATATGCATGATTTATTGTAGCCTCGTATTTCTTCTCTGATATTTGGGTTTTGTTTGGCCAACTTGATCTATTTATCTTGCAATGGGAAGAGGTGCTTTGTAGTGGGTTCGATCTTACGGTGCTTGATCCCAAGGGGAACCGACACGTATATATCGTTGCTACTAAGGATAAAATGATGGGGTCTATCTCTACATAGATAGATCTTGTCTACATCATGTCATCGTTCTTATTGCATTACTCCATTTCTTTATGAACTTAATACACTAGATGCATGCTGATAGCAGTCGATGTGTGGAGTAAAATAGTAGATGCAGGCAGGAGTCGGTCTACTAATCTTGGACGTGATGCCTATGTATTAATCATTGCCTGGATATAGTCATGATTATTTGAAGTTCTATCAATTGCCCAATAGTAATTTGTTCACCCACCATTTGCTATTTTTCTCGAGAGAAGCCACTAGTGAAAGCTACGCCCCCCGGGTCACTTTCTCTTATTGTTTGCCTTTGCGATCTATTTTCCTTTGCTTTTATTTTCAGATTTACTAATCCAAGAATACAGAAATACCTCGCTGCATTTTATTCTTATTTATTTTATTTGGTGTTCGATCTATCAATCTACTACAATATTACTCACGTTCGTTTGCCTATCTTGAGGCGCCGCTACCCGAAAGGGATTGACAACCCCTTTTACACGTGGGTTGCGAGGATTTGTTATCTCTGTGCAGGGGCTGTTTATGTTGTGTTGCTTGGTTCTCCTACTGGTTCGATGACCTTGGTCTCATAACTGAGGGAAATACCTACCGCCGATGTGCTGCATCATCCCTTCCTCTTTGGGGAAATACCGACGTAGCTTCAAGCCGCATCAAAAGGAATTTCTGGCGCCGTTGCCGGGGAGGATCTTCAACATATACCAGGTTCTTAATCACAAAATATCATCTCATCGCAATTTACATTATTTGCCATTTGCCTCTCGTTTTCCTCTCCCTGCTACCTCTTGAGCACTGTGTTGGTTTTCCCTTGAAGAGGAAAGGGTGATGCACTAAAGTAGCGCAAGTATTTCCCTCAGCTTTTGAGAACCAAGGTATCAATCCAGTAGGAGACCACGCACGAGTCCCTCGCACCTACACAAACAAACAAGAACCTCGCAACCAACGCGATAAAGGGGTTGTCAATCCCTCAACGGTCACTTACGAGAGTGAGATCTGATAGATATGATAAGATAATATTTTTGGTATTTTTATGATAAAGATGCAAAGTAAAATAAAAGGCAATAAAAATAGCTAAGTGTTGGAAGATTAATATGATGGAAAATAGACCCAGGGGCCATTGGTTTCACTAGTGGCTTCTCTCGAGAGCATAAGTATTATGATGGGTGAACAAATTACTGTTGAGCAATTGATAGAATTGAGCATAGTTATGAGAATATCTAGGTATGATCATGTATATAGGCATCGTGTCAGAAACAAGTAGACCGACTCCTACATGCATCTAGAGTATTAAGTTCAAAAGAACAGAGCAACGCTTTAAGTAAGATGACATGATGTAGAGGGATAAACTCATGCAATATGATATAAACCCCATCTTGTTATCCTCAATGGCAACAATACAATACTTGCCTTGCTGCCCCTACTGTCACTGGGAAAGGACACCGCAAGATTGAACCCAAAGCTAAGCACTTCTCCCATTGCAAGAAAGATCAATCTAGTAGGCCAAACCAAACTGATAATTCGAAGAGACTTGCAAAGATAACCAATCATACATAAAATAATTCAGAGAAGATTCAAATATTGGTCATAAACCCACAATTCATCGGTCTCAACAAACACACCGCAAAAGAAGATTACATCAAATAGATCTCCATGAGAATCATGGAGAACTTTGTATTGAGATCCAAAGAGAGGGAAGAAGCCATCTAGCTAATAACTATTGACCCGAAGGTCTGAGGTAAACTACTCACACATCATCGGAGAGGCTATGGTGTTGATGTAGAAGCCCTCCGTGATCAATGCCCCCTCCGGCGGAGCGCCGGAAAAGGCCCCAAGATGGGATCTCACGGGTACAGATGGTTGCGGCGGTGGAATTAGGTTTTTGGCTCCGTATCTGGTAGTTTGGGGGTACGTAGGTATATATGGGAGAAGAAGTACGTCGGTGGAGCAACGTGGGCCCCACGAGGGTGGAGGGTGCACCTGGGGGGTAGGCGCGCCCCCCTACCTCGTGCCCTCCTGGTAGCTTTCTTGATGTAGGGTCTAAGTCCTCTGGATCACGTTCGTTCCAAAAATCACGTTCCCAAAGGTTTCATTCCGTTTGGACTCCGTTTGATATTCTTTTTCTGCGAAACTCTGAAATAGGGAAAAAACAGCAATTCTGGGCTGGGCCTCCGGTTAATAGGTTAGTCCCAAAAATAATATAAAAGTGTATAATAAAGCCCATTAACATCCAAAACAGAATATAATATAGCATGAAGCAATCAAAAATTATAGATACGTTGGAGACGTATCACTCCCCCACTTCACAAAAATTTGCCATTTTATTCGCCCCCCTTTTTCGCTCACCGTTTTCTTATCTTAAGCCCTCTTTTCTATCGCCATGACCGATCCTAAAAATACTAAGGGTTTTCTCCCAAGTTTTAATACTTTAGATGGCCCATCTGTCCTCTCCAAGCTCATAAACAATGATGCTATGGAAGGACTTGCCGGGGTTGTTAAGGAAAATCTTAACAATTTTGATGAAGACGATCCCGGAATTTTTCACTATTTACTTGATGAATCTTTGAAAGATGCTTGGGATAGGCTGTTGAGAATTCGAGCTATCTATGTGCCCCAATATCAGATAGAAATATACTTGAAAAGTTTTTATGTTGATTTACCTTCTTGCCTCAAGCAAGTTTTGGATTCTATATTGGAAAACGGTTTTCTTGAAGGGGATGCCGTTGACACTTATGAAAAGATGAAAACCATATTTGGGCACCCAAAGGGGGATAAGATTGAATTGACTACCCTTATGTGCTTTCATCAAAATGAAATTATCAAAGAGATGAGGGCTAGTTTAGATATGAATTTTCGCAACGTGCTTAATCTTTCTTCTGCTATCAATGGCCATGTGCTTTCACAAAATAGAAAATTAAATGCCATTAATAGGAAATTTTCTCTTTTCTTTCAAAGGAAAAAGATGACAAAACTTTGATCCTTGCTTTATGCCTAGCTAAGGGCGTAAAACTATAGCGCTTGTTGGGAGGCAACCCAATGAATAAAATTTATTTTTGCTTTCTGGTTTATGTTCTTGAGTGTTTGTACAATTATGCTACTGTTATGATTGTGTTTTTTGTGTTTTAATGAGTTTTTGTGCCAAGTAAAGCCTTTAGGATCTTCTTGGGTGATAGTTGTTTGATCTTGCTGAAAACAGAAACTTTTGTGCTCACGAAAAAAATTCTCATTTTTAACCAGGTGTGATAAAATGCCAATTATTTTTGCAGAAGATTAATATACAAATTGCTCAGGTCATCCTAATTTTTTAGATTTTTTGGAGTTTCAGAAGTATTCGAAATATCCAGATTGCTACAGACTGTTCTGTTTTTGACAGATTCTGTTTTCTTTGCGTTGTGTGCTTATTTTGATGGCTCTAAGGTTTTCTTTGATGAGTTTTTGCCATAGAAAAGTTGGAATACAGTAGATATAATGCAAAGATAAAATATTAATAGGTTGCAATAGTACTTATAGTAGTGATTTATTTTCTTATACTAACGGATCTGACGAAGGTTTTGTTGAGTTTTGTGTGATTGAAGTTTTCAAGTTTTGGGTTATCTTACGATGGATGAAGGAATAAGGAGTAAGAAGAGCCTAAGCTTGGGGATGCCCCGGCATCCCAAGCTATTATCCAAAAGAGAGCAAGCAACTAAGCTTGGGGATGCCTCGAGTGGCATCCCCTCTTTCTTCTAACGACCATCGGTATTTTACTCGAAGCTATATTTTTATTCATCACATACTATGTGTTTTGCTTGGAGCATCTTGTATGATATGAGTCTTTGCTTGTTTATTTTGTGTTTTAAGTCTTGATTCCTTGCTGGACACACCAATTTGAGAGATCCAAAAATATGTCATGACTTGTTAGAATTGCTCTCTGTGCTTCACTTAAATTTTTTATGAGCTATGGACTTGCTCTAGTGCTTCACTTATATCTTTTTGAGCACGGTGTGCTTAGTATTTTTCAAGAAATTATCTCTTGCTTCACTTAAATTAATTGGAGAGAAAGAAATATTATGCTCATGATCTTCACTTATATTTGTTTGAGCTTATCAAAAGCAACATATGAAAATTAGTTCCAAAGTGATAGATATCCAAGAAGGATATAATAAAAACTTTCATGAAGATCATTGGACAAAATAAACTTGATTCTTAGTAATAGTTTTGAGATATGATGATGTGATATGTGAGTTATATTGATGAGTAATTATGCTTTAGTAAGAATATTGGTGTTAAGGTTTGTGATTCCCTATGCAAGCACGAAAGTCAATAATTATGCAATGAAATTATATCCTACTTGTGGTGCATTATTCGGTGTTAATTATGCTTAATGCTCGCTTATGAGATTATTTGTTTCTTGGTTGGTCGCTTCTCAATCTTTTGCTAGCCTTCATTTTGCACTAAGTATGATCACTACTTGTGCATCCAAAAACCTTTAAGCCAGTTTTGCCACATGAGTCCCCTATATCTATATATATGCGGTATTCTTTTGCCATTCTAAGCTTGTATGTGCCATCACTAATTTTCAAAATAAACTTCTCTTTTGTGTGTTCGTTCCGCTCGCGGAGCGGTGAGGGGTGGCTAATATTTTCCATGCTAGATGTGTTATTCTCACGATGAGTATTTATTCACTTGTCATTGCACGAGAGTAAGGCAAAGGTATTAGGGATGCCCAGTCCCGAAATGAAAAATGAATTTACTTTATGTTGTCAAATAATAAATTCCTTGGAAAGTGTTGGTATGGAGGGCAACCATGGATACGACTAGCCATGGAAAGTGAAAGTATGGTTGAAAAAGGAATAAACTTTCTTTTCTGTTTGGGAACCGCCTATGATATATTTAGCATGGAAAGTGTTGGGAACTCTAAGTCGTTTTCGTTGGTGGGAAAGGCACACCTTGATACGTCTCCAACGTATCTATAAATTTTGATTGTTCCATGTTGTTATATTATCAATCTTGGATGTTTTATAATCATTTTATTGTCATTTTATATCATTTTTTGGTACTAACCTATTGACATAGTGCCAAGTGCCAGTTTGTGTTTTCTGCATGTTTTTTACATCGCAGGAAATCAATATCATACAGAGTCCAAATGCAACGAAACTTCGCGGAGATTTTTTGGACCAGAAGGAACATAACGGGCCCTGGCTGCGCCTGGGGGGTGCCCCGAGGGGGCACAACCCACCAGGGCACGCTAGGAGGCCCAGGCGCGCCCTGGTGGGTTGTGCCCACCTCGGGTGCCCCTCGTAGCGCCTCTTTGCTCTATAAATACCCCAATATTCCAGAAACCCTAGGGGAGTCAACAAAATATTCATCCAACCGCCGCAGAGTCCAGAACCACCAGATCCAATCTAGACACCATCTCGGATGGGGTTCACCACCTCCATTGGTGCCTCTCCGATGATGCGTGAGTAGTTCTTTGTAGACCTTCAGGTCCGTAGTTAGTAGCTAGATGGCTTCATCTCTCTCTCTGAATTCTCAATACAATGGTCTCTTGGAGATCCATATGATGTAACTGTTTTGCGGTGTTTTTGTTGGGATCGATGAACTTTGAGTTTATGATCAGATCTATCTTTTTATATCCATGAAAGTATTTGAGTTTCTTTGATCTCTTTTATGCATGATCTCTTATAGCCTAGTATTTCTTCTCCGATATTTGGGTTTTGTTTGGACAACTTGATCTAATTATCTTGTAATGGGAAGAGGTGCTTTGTAGTGGGTTCGATCTTACGGTGCTTGATCCCAGTGACATAAAGGGAAACGACACGTATGTATCGTTGCTGCTAAGGATAAAATGATGGGGTCTATCTCTACATAGATAGATCTTGTCTACATCATGTCATCGTTCTTATTGCATTACTCCGTTTCCATGAACTTAATACACTAGATGCATGTTGGGTAGCGGTCGATGTGTGGAGTAATAGTAGTAGATGCAGGCAGGAGTCGGTCTACTAATCTTGGACGTGATGCCTATATAATGATCATTGCCTAGATATCGTCATGAGTATTTGAAGTACTATCAATTGCCCAAGAGTAATTTGTTCACCCACCGTTTGCTATTTTTCTCGTAGTGAAATCTACGGCCCCCAGGTCTCTTTCTCATATATTTGCCTTTGCGATCTACTTTTTCTTACATTTATTTTCAGATCTATTAAACCAAAAATACAAAAATACCTTGCTGCATTTTATTTCTATTTATTTTATTTGGCGTTCGATCTATCAATCTACTACAATTTATCTCACGTTTGTTTGCCTATCTTGACGCGCCATACCCCGGAAGGGATTGACAAGCCCTTTAACACGTCGGGTTGCGAGGATTTGTTATCTGTGTGCAGGGGCTGTTTACGTTGTGTTTCTTTGTTCTCCTACTGGTTCGATAAACTTGGATTCATATCTGAGGGAAATACCTACCGCAGTTGTGCTGCATCATTCCTTCCTCTTTGGGGAAATACCGACGTAGCTTGAAGCGACATCACACCTCCCAAAATGTTTTTATCTCTCAATTTTTGCTTTGAGCTCTGGGACCTCTACAAATCCCTACTTCCCTCTACGAAGGGCCTTTCTTTTACTTTATGCAATTTTATTTTTGAATTTGAGTCTCTATCTTCTTTTACAAAAGCACCAACTAGGAGGCATGTAGTTAATATGCGAGTGTCTTTCATGAATGGATCAAGGATTGAGCATGATGGGCTAGGGATAACTTATTTTAGCATTGCTATTTTGAAAGACATGATTGCTTGTTGATATGCTTGAGTATTTAAGTTATCATGTCAAAACTAGACTATTGCTTTGAACAATATAAAAGTCCAAATGTCCATGCTATAAATAAAAGAATATGATATTACATGTTTGGCAACATTCCACATCAAATTTTTTGTTTTTATCACTTACCTACTCGAGAACGAGTAGGAGTTAGCTTGGGGATGCTGATACGTCTCCAACATATCTATAATTTTTGATTGTTCCATGCGGTTATATTATCAATCTTGGATGTTTTATAATCATTTTATAGTCGTTTTATATCATTTTTTGGTCCTAACCTATTGACATAGTGCCAAGTGCCAGTTGTTATTTTTTGCATGTTTTTTACATCGCAAGAAATCAATATCAAACGGAGTCCAAATGCAACGAAACTTCACGGAGAATTTTTATGGACCAGAAGACACCTAATGGGCCAAGGTTGCGCCTGGGGGGGTACTCCGAGGGGAGCACAACCCACCAGGGCGCGCCAGGAGGCCCAGGCGCGCCCTAGTGGGTTGTGCCCACCTCGGGTGCCCCCTGAACCGTCTCTTTGCTCTATAAATGCCCAAATATTCCAGAAACCCTAGGGGAGTCGACGAAAATCAAGTCCAGCTGCCGCCTTGTCCAGAACCACCAGATCCAATCTAGACACCATCACGGAGGGGTTCACCACCTCCATTGGTGCCTCTCTGATGATGCGTGAGTAGTTCTTTGTAGACCTTCGGGTCCGTAGTTAGTATCTAGATGGCTTCCTCTCTCTCGCCGAATTCTCGATACAATGGTCTCTTGGAGATCCATATGATGTAACTCTTTTTGCGGTGTGTTTGTTGGGATCGGATGAACTTTGAGTTTATGATCAGATATATCTTTTTATATCCATGAAAGTTATTTGAGTTTCTTTGATCTCTTATATGCATGATTTATTGTAGCCTCGTATTTCTTCTCCGATATTTGGGTTTTGTTTGGCCAACTTGATCTATTTATCTTGCAATGGGAAGAGGTGCTTTGTAGTGGATTCGATCTTACGGTGCTTGATCCCAGTAACAGAGGGGGAACCGACACGTATGTATCGTTGCTACTAAGGATAAAACGATGGGGTCTATCTCTACATAGATAGATCTTGTCTACATCATGTCATCGTTCTTATTGCATTACTCCATTTCTTCATGAACTTAATACACTAGATGCATGCTGGATAGCGGTCGATGTGTGGAGTAATAGTAGTAGATGCAGGCAGGAGTCGGTCTACTAATCTTGGATGTGATGCCTATGTATTGATCATTTCCTGGATATCATCATGATTATTTGAAGTTCTATCAATTGCCCAACAATAATTTGTTTACCCACCGTTTGCTATTTTTCTCGAGAGAAGCCACTAGTGAAACCTATGGCCCCCGGGTCTCTTTCTCTTATTATTTGCCTTTGCGGTCTATTTTCCTTTGCTTTTATTTTCAGATCTACTAAACCAAAAATACAAAAATACCTCGCTACACTTTATTTGGCGTTGATCTATCAATCTACTACAATTTTACTCACGTCCATTTGCCTATCTTGAGGCGCCGCTACCCGAAAGGGATTGACAACCCCTTTTACACATCGGGTTGAGAGTATTTGTTATATGTGTGCAGGGGCTGTTTAGTTGTGTTTCTTGGTTCTCCTACTGGTTCCATAACCTTGGTCTCATAACTGAGGGAAATACCTACCGCTGCTGTGATGCATCATCCCTTCGTCTTTGGGGAAATACCGACGTAGCTTCAAGCCGCATCATCTCTCTCCACTTTCCTTTATATGGTGAGGGAGTGGTAACCGTCAGTTAGTACCAACTACACGTCCGAAAGATCAGCCAGACACGTGTCCAAAGGGCGAGAATTTCAACTAGCTAAGTAATCCTTGAGCATTAACCCAGGCGCCATCCACATTTCCCTTCAAACGAACAATTGTTCACACCAGTTAAAGGGGGTCATGAAGGAAATATGCCCTAGAGGCAATAATAAAGTTATTATTTATTTCCTCATATCATGATAAATGTTTATTATTCATGCTAGACTTGTATTAACCGGAAACATAATACATGTGTGAATACATAGACAAACAAAGTGTCACTAGTATGCCTCTACTTGACTAGCTCGTTAATCAAAGATGGTTAAGTTTCCAAGCCATGGACATGAGTTGTCATTTGATTAACGGGATCACATCATTAGAAGAATGATGTGATTGACTTGACCCATTCCGTTAGCTTAGCACTTGATCGTTTAGTTTACTGCTATTGCTTTCTTCATGACTTATACATGTTCCTATGACTATGAGATTATGAAACTCCCGATTACCGGAGGAACACTTTGTGTGCTACCAAACGTCACAACGTAACTGGGTGATTATAAAGGTGCTCTACAGGTGTCTCCAATGGTACTTGTTGAGTTGGCATAGATCGAGATTAGGATTTGTCACTCCGATTGTCGGAGAGGTATCTCTGGGCCCTCTCGGTAATGCACATCAAGCCTTGCAAGCAATTTGACTAATGAGTTAGTTGTGGGATGATGCCTTACGTAACGAGTAAAGAGACTTGTCGGTAACGAGATTGAGCTAGGTATTGAGATACCGACGATTGAATCTCGGGCAAGTAACATACCGATGACAAAGGGAACAACGTATGTTGTTATGCGGTTTGACCGATAAAGATCTTCGTAGAATATGTAGGAGCTAATATGAGCATCCAGGTTCCGCTATTGGTTATTGACCGGAGACGTGTCTCGATCATGTCTACATAGTTCTCGAACCCGTAGGGTCCGCACGCTTAAAGTTCTGTGACGATCGGTATTATGAGTTCGTGTTTTGATGTACCGAAGGTAGTTCGGAGTCCCGGATTTGATCACAGACATGATGAGGAGTCTCGAAATGGTCGAGACATAAAGATCGATATATTGGACGACTATGTTTGGACAACGGAAGTGTTTCGGGAGGTTTCGGACATATACCGGAGTACCGGGGGGTTACCGAAACCCCCCAGGGAGTATATTGGGCCTAATGGGCCTTAGTGGGAGAAGAGGAGGGGCGCCCAGGGCAGCCACGCGCCCCCTCCCCCTTTAGTCCGAATTGGACAAGGAGGGGGGCGGCGCCCCCCTTTTTCCTTCTCTTCCTCTCTCCCTTCCTTCCCTTCTCCTACTCCTACTAGGAAAGGAGGAGTCCTACTCCCGGTGGGAGTAGGACTCCCCCCTTAGCGCGCCCTCCTCCTTGGCCGGCCGCCTCCCTCCTAGCTCCTTTATATACGGGGCAGGGGGCACCCCATAGACACAACAATTGATCTATTGATCTCTTAGCCGTGTGCGGTGCCCCCTCCACCATAATCCACCTCGGTCATATCGTAGTGGTGCTTAGGCGAAGCCCTACGTCGGTAGAATCATCATCACCGTCACCACACCATCGTGCTGACAAAGCTCTTCCCGGAAGCTCTACTAGATCGTGAGTTCACGGGACATCACCGAGCTGAATGTGTGCTGAACGCGGAGGTGTCGTACGTTCGGTGCTGAGGATCGGTCGATCGTGAAGACGTACGACTACATCAACCGCATTGCTATAACGCTTCCGCTTAACGGTCTATGAGGGTACGTGGACGACACTCTCCCCTCTCGTTGCTATGCATTACCATGATCTTGCGTGTGTGTAGGATCTTTTTTTGAAATTACTACGTTCCCCAACAGGTCAAGCATGGGAGTCAAGGAATTTGCCTGCAAAATGATCCTGTCAAATCCCATTAATCATGCTCTGAATATTTCATCAGCACGCAAAACATATTCTTTTACCTGCTCAGAGAGGTTGTTAGTTGGTTCATCTCTAGTCTGGTCAAACCTTAATCCCGACTAATGAATTTCCACATCATAATTTTTGCATAGCTTGTGTGAAGATAAAACTGAGTGAACATTCACTCAGTACAATTCAACTATGTAAAACTATAAACCACCTACACCTGGAACTGAACTAGCCGAGATTGCCAGATCATTTGGTGACATCTTGAACAAGGGCGAGATCGATATCCTCCACACCATGGTTTGGTCTTTTTTCAAGGAACCAAAGTATGGAGAATCGCAAGTTCGGATCCATAGTGGATGAGAAGTTGGTGTTCCTCCAGGTTATTGATTGGCATCTCTTGGAGAAAATTAAGCCAAGCACTATAATCATCACTCGGAGTTATTGATACATCCACATTCGTATCACTTGTTAGCCTCTTCTGAGAGATGATTGAGTATCACCAATGTTTTACTAAAACCTGTACTTAACAATCAATGCCATGGATATATTTCTCTCATAATCCATCAGGATCCCTTTCTAAGCAAATCTACGTCTCCCTAGAATCCAGCAATCATCAGGGATTCAAATTCCCATGAAGGTTAAGTCAGAATCCAATTCTATGAATGAATTGCTTGATTTTTCTTTCGAAATCCTGTCGGATTTGGGGGCTAATGATGAGGGTATCTCCCACCAGGTAGGCCCATGACAACATAAATACCCAGTTAAGGTCCTTGGAGGTCCAAGCTCATAATCGTTACGGCCCAAGGCAATTTGAGTAACTGGGGGTTTATGAGTCGCTCAGGTAACCATAAGGGGGATTCCATTAGTCAGTCACCAATCAGTTAGATCACTCGGTTCTTACTTCGAAAGGCATAACCGCACTCGATTTACATAGCTTGGCTCGCTCAGAAGGCCAACAACCAGGCGCATTAATGTAAGCATTACACATGCACACTATTACACATCGAAGCTTTGGCGTTACTGGCCGTCATCATCGTCGATAATGGGTGTCTGTTTCCTTCAGTAGTGGACACAAATAATTATCCATTAACACACATATAACAAAGCTAGTAGTGGCACAGAGGTCTACCATACTCTATATAAGCCTACCCCCAGTGCCCGGTTAAAGGTTAACAACCCTTGTATCCCAAACCTACTCGCATGAACAACTCCACGTGAGACAGGACTAGAGTTGTTACCTCCATCGTCGAGGGGCCTGGATCTGTATACTTCCTGTGTCACCCCTCTACGTCTCGAAAGATCAAGTCTCGCTACACTCCCTCTCTTACTCTTAGATTTAGCACCAAGGTACCCGAGTCAAAGTTACCATGTTGTTTGTAAGTAAGTTATCAGCTTTGCGGTGGGTAATTATCATTCTATTTAAACAGAAGTTACATGCGGTATGTTTTCAACGACCCACCCTAACATAGTATTTGTACGCAAGTTATCAAGTATGCAGAAAAGTTAGCGGGGTTATGTTTTTAACAAAAAATATTGCCTAGGTCAACGTTACCACGATGTTTATATGTTAGTTATCAGGTCCGCGATGCGTAAATTATCATGCTAATACACAGAAATTACCGGTTCTGCAATGAACCTATGTGAAACATGCATAAAAAATTGTGGAACTTGCCCACATGGTTTTTAAGACCGGACTAGTGAGGCTGCCGGTTCATACTTTTCACTTGTCCCATCACTGATTTTTTTCAATATCGTTTAAAAAATGTATATGTTAATTTGGGAATTCATACGTGAGGTTGTGGGATTGAATAAAAAATCAAACAAGAGGTTGATCGGGATGACTTGCGAGAGGGGATGACATGTTATGTGATAGAAGCGGAAGGGAGAAAACAATGAGAGGAAGAAGAATCATGTGATGGGGATTGAACATGGGACGAGGCGTTCGATATGTAACAAAAATCAGGGTACTGGCCCGTTAACTTTCTCTTTTAAAAATAATCTATAGGTAACAATCTATTTGAACACCGCATGCTCCTCTCGTATTATAGTGTTTCCTATCGAGTTGTACCGGCAAAGAACACACAAAAAACTAGCACCATAACTTCGATCCATGGTTTTATGCATCTCCCAGTTCCAAAGAGGCTACTAAAGGCGAGGGGAGCAGTGAGGAACATGGTCGAGAGAAACAAATCTTTTTCTCTAAGGCCCTTTTAAATGCTTCACCTTATATAGGTGCTAAGACTACCATGTAGTTGACACATATGATGTGACACAGTAATTAAGAGAAGGGAGATGAGTTTGGTGACCTCAGAAAGGAACAATGCCAAACGTGCGAACCTAGGCAAAACACTTAAATGAAAGAAGTCCACCAATGCATGAAAGAGTTTACTTGCTAATCTATAATACCTAAATAGTTCATCCCCACTAACCTATTTCTCTTGACATGCAGCCTATCCACATCATCATCTAGCCATGTCATCAACTCTCCACCCACATCATGTGTTCTGAGACATGCAACCTTCCACCTCAGATTCCTTGACTTCAGTCTTATATTTGGGCCGCCATATCCTCCATGTAAACAATGCAATAGAAACAGATGGCTCTTCATATCACAACTGTCTCATGGCCTTTCAAATTCTCCATGAAATAAATACGGGAGCAACAGAGGAGGTGTTGAACAGTTGTTTTCGTGATGTATCGTCTTCTTTAGGCACTTTTCCATCTCCTCCATTTTTTACCACCACCGCTTGACTTATCTAGCTCTCTTCATGGGAGAAATAAATCTGGGAGCAAAAGAGGAGGCATTGAACAATTGTATTCACAGTGTATCATCTTTCCAGTCACTCTTCCATCTCCTCAGTTTCTCGCTGTGGAGGAATAGTTTGCAATACAATAATCGTTGTATTGATGGGGTGCTGGTGCACGTATATATAAGTATAGGGTAGGCCTCGACCTCAACTATAAACAACTAGGAGGTGGGCCACAACACATAATACATGCAACACAAATATATACTCAACACCCCCCTCCCCATAGTCGAAGCGTCGCTGGAGACACAGAGACTGGACCGAAACTCCTTGAAGACGGGAGTAGGCAATCCCTTAGTCATCACATCAGCAAATTGTTGCGACGTCAGAACATGGATAACCCGAACACGGCCAAGGGCAACCTGCTCATGCACGAAGTGAATATCGAGCTCAATATGCTTCATACGTCGACGGTGCACCGGGTTGGCGGAGAGGTATACCACACTGACGTTATCGCAGTAGACAAGAGTGGCCTTGTGAACATCACAAAGCAACTCCTGGAGTAGCTGATGTATCCAAGAGCACTCGGCCACGGGGTTAGCCACAGCCCGATATTCTGCCTGGGCGCTGGAGCGGGAGACTGTGAGCTGCTGCTTCGATGACCAGGAGATCAACGAGGACCCAAGGTAGACGCAATAGCCAGACATGGAGCGTTGAGTCTCGGGGCAGCCGACCCAGTCGGCATCCGAGTAGGCAACGAGGTCGGTGGATGCGGAAGCTGTCAGGGTGAGTCCCAAGGACATGGTGCCGCGTATGTAACGGAGAATACACTTCACCAAGGTCCAATGAGAGTCACGAGGGGTGTGCATGTGGAGGCACACCTGCTGAACAACGTACTGCAGGTCGGGTCGAGTCAATGTCAGGTACTGCAAAGCACCAACAATGGAGCGATACAACGCTGCATTGGACGCGAGGGACCCCTCTAGAGCAGAGACCTTCGCCTTCGTGTCGACGGGGGTGGGCGCCGGCTTGCAGTTAAGCATACCGGCACGCTCCAGAAGCTCGTGGGTGTACTTCTGCTGATACAGAAAGAAGACGTCAGCCCGACGAACCACCTCGATGCCGAGAAAGTAGTGCAGAGGCCCCAAGTCCTTGAGGGCGAACTCATCGCGAAGACGAGCTGTCAACCGCTAAAGGAGATCGAGGGGACACCATGAGGATGATGTCCTCGACGTAGAGCAGCAGATATGCAGTGTCAGCTCCCTGATACGTCTCCGTCGTATCTACTTTTCCAAACACTTTTGCCCTTGTTTTCGACTCTAACTTGCATGATTTGAATGGAACTAACCCGGACTGACGCTGTTTTCAGCAGAATTGCCATGGTGTTATTTTTGTGCAGAAATAAAAGTTCTCGGAATGACCTGAAACTTCACGGAGGATATTTTTGGAAATAATAAAAAATACTGGCGAAAGAATCAAGGCCAGGGGGGCCACACCCTGTCCACGAGGGTGGGAGGCGCGCCTGCCCTCCTGGGCGCGCCCCCTGCCTCGTGGGCCCCCTGGTGCTCCACCGACCTCAACTCCAACTCTATATATTCACGTTCGGGGAGAAAAAATTTGGAGAGAAGGATTCATCACGTTTTACGATACGGAGCCGCCGCCAAGCCCTATTCGTTGAGTCACTTGGGATTTATATCTGCTGGTCACTATGAGGAACTTGAAAGACGAGAAAACCAAGATTTATCCCTCAACTACGAGGGGAGGTAAGGAACTGCCATCTAGCTCTGCACTTGATTCACCTTCTGTTTTGAGTAAGCTGGCGACACCTAAACCTGCTTCTGCTATTAATTCTGATATGTCGCATGTTATTGATGATGCCACTTCTCCTATGCATGATACTTATGATGAAACTACTTCTATTCTTGATAATACTGTGCCATTAGGTCAATTTCTTGATGAACAACTTGCTAGGGCTAGAGAGAATGAAATTATTGAAACTGATAATATTGATGAAAGTGATGATGAAGATTCTCCCCCTATATATGAATTGTTTGTTCTGCCTGAGGGTTATGTTATGGATGAAGAAACTGCTAGAGACTTTCTTGCTTGCAATGATAGAAGTGATCTTAAGAAATTATTAGTTAAGCTGAAAGAAAAATCTCTGAATGCTAGAATGAAATATGATCCTGCTATGCTACTTCACCTATCTTTGTTACTTATAAGGATTATGATTTCTCTGTCGATCCTGAGATAATTACTCTGGTTGAATCTGATCCTTTCTATGGCAATGAATCTGAAACTGTTATGGCACATCTTACTAAATTAATGGTATAGCTACCCTACTCACTAATGATGAGAAAACTCGCTACTATTATATCCTTAAATTATTTCAGTTCTCATTAAAGGGTGATGCTAAGACATGGTTTAATTCTCTTGATCCTGGTTGTGTGCGTAGTCCCCATGATATGATTTATTACTTCTCTGCTAAATATTTCCCTGCTCATAAGAAACAAGCTGCTTTAAGGGATATATATAATTTTGTGCAAATTGAAGAAGAGAGTCTCCCACGAGCTTGGGGAGGCTTCTCCAATTACTTAATGCTTTGCCTGATCATCCTCTCAAGAAAAATGAAATACTTGATATCTTTTATAATGGACTAACCGATGCTTCCAGAGACCACCTGGATAGTTGTGCTGGTTGTGTTTTCAGGGAAAGAACTGTTGATGAAGCTGAAATTCTATTGAATAATATGTTGACGAATGAAAACAATTGGACACTCCCTGAACCAACTCCTAAGCCAACTCCGAAGAAAAGGGGTATTCTATTTCTCAGTTCTGAAGATATGCAAGAGGCAAAGAAATCCATGAAAGAAAAATGTATTAAAGCTGAAGATGTTAAGAATTTACCTCCTGCTGAGGAAATACATGGCCTTAATTTACCACCTATCAAAGAAATACATGGTCTTGATAACCCGACACAGGTAGTAAAGGTAAATTCTCTCTATAGATTTGATGAAGGTGATATTCCTCGTTATAAGTCTTCTAGCCAATGCTTAGATCAGTTTGATAATTTTATTATTAAACAAGAAAAATTTAATGCTTATTTTGGTAGACAATTAAAACGCAATGCTTATATGATTGAACACTTGAGTGATTATATGTCTAGAGTTATAGGTGAACTTAAACTTATTAGTAAACATGCTTCTATGGTCACCACTCAAGTAGAACAAGTGCTCAAAGCTCAAAATGATTTGCTCAATGAATTAAATAATAAGAAGAATGATAATGTTGTTAGAGTTATGACTAGAGGGGGTAAAATGACTCAGGAACCTTTGTATCCTAAGGGCCACCCTAAGAGAATTGAGCGAGATTCTTAGAGAACTAATGTTGATGCACCTAGTCCTTCTAAGAAGAAGAAAAATAAAAATGATAGGACTTTGCATGCTTCTAGTGAACATGTTGTTGACACACCTGAGAATCCCAATGATATTTCTATTTCTGATGCTGAAACACAATCTGGTGATGAGCATGAACCTAGTGATAATGTTAATGATGATGTTCATGTTGATGCTCAACCTAGCAATGATAATGATGTAGAAATTGAACCTGCTGTTGATCTAGATAACCCACAATCAAATAATCAACGTTATGATAAGAGAGACTTTGTTGCTAGGAAGCACGGTAAAGAAAGGGAACCATGGGTTCAGAAACCCATGCCTTTTCCTCCCAAACCATCCAAGAAAAAGGATGATGAGGATTTTGAGCGCTTTGCTAAAATGATTAGACCTATCTTTTTGCGTATGCGTTTGACTGGTATGCTTAAATTAAACCCTTATGCTAAATACATGAAAGATATTGTTACAAATAAAAGAAAGATATTGGAAGCTGAAATTTCCATGATGCTTGCTAATTATACTTTTAAGGGTGGAATACCTAAGAAACAAGGAGATCCAGGAGTACCAACTATACCATGCTCCATTAAAAGTAACTATGTTAAAACTGCTTTATGTGATCTTGGAGCCGGTGTTAGTGTTATGCCTCTCTCTTTATATCGTAGACTTGATTTGAATAAGTTGACACCTACTGAAATATCTTTGCAAATGGCCGATAAATCGACTGCTATACCTGTCGGTATTTGTGAGGATGTACCTGTTGTGGTTGCAAATGTTACTATTTTAACGGATTTTGTTATTCTTGATATTCCCGAGGACGATAGTATGTCGATTATCCTTGGTAGACCCTTTTTGAATACTGCAGGGGCTGTTATTGATTGCAATAAAGGAAATGACACTTTTCATGTTAATGGTAATGAGCATACGGTACACTTTCCGAGGAAACAACCTCAAGTCCACAATATCAACTCTATTGGAAAATTCCATCGATTATTATTGGAGGTTTTGAATTTCCCCTTCCTACTGTCAAGAAGAAATATGATATTCTTATTATTGGGGATGTGCATATCCCGTTGAGGTAACTTAGTGTTATTCGAAATTTCTCCGGTTTCATGCGATTCGGAATGAGTTTGTTAACAAGACCTGATCAACCTTGTTAGTGGATTCCTTTTGATGAACATGAGATGGATGAAGTTAGAAGGCACAACCTTCTGTACCCTCCTTTTACTTTCTGTTATCTAGATTAAATAAAGCAAAATTAGTATTTTCTATCTGTTTTCTGAATTATCCGTGCAATAAAAAAATACCCCGAAAATAAAAGTTCTCCAAATGCCCCAAAAATGAAATATGATTTTTTCTAGAATATTTGAGAATATCTGGCACTGAGAACACATCAGGGGGAGCAAGCACCTGGCCATGAGGGTCCAGGGCGCGCCCCCTGCCTCGTGGGCCCCTGGTGGCCCCCCTCCACATATTCCTGCACCCACACATTTCTTCTTCCTCCCAAAAAAATCACCAGCTAGCTCAAGCACGAGTTCTAGCTCATCTTGCTGCCATTTTCGATCTCCTTGCTCAAAGCTCCATTCACAAATCTGCTTTGGGGGATTGTTCTTCGGTATGTGACTCCTCCAATGGTCCAATTAGTTTTTGTTCTAGTGCTTTATTCATTTCAAATTTTTGCTGCCTAGGTGACCCTGTTCTTGAGCTTGCATGTTGATACGTCTCCAACGTATCTATAATTTATGAAGTATTCATGCTATTATATTATCCTTCTAGGATGTTTTATATGCATTTATATGCTATTTTATATGATTTTTGGGACTAACCTATTAACCTAGAGCCCAGTGCCAGTTTCTGTTTTTTCCTTGTTTCTAAGTTTTGCAGAAAAGGAAAACCAAATGGAGTCCAATTGACATGCCAATTTTTGATGATTTTTCTGGACCAAAAGAAGCCCCCGGAGTAAAAGAGTTGGGCCAGGAGAGTCCCGGGCTGCCCACGAGGGTGGGGGCGCGCCCACCCCCCTGGGCATGGGCCCCTACCTCGTGGACAACCCGGAGACCCCCCTGACGTGAGACCTATGCCAAAAATCCTATAAATACTGAAACCTCCAAAGAGCAGAAGAGATCGGGAGTTCCGCCGCCGCAAGCCTCTGTAGCCACCAAAAACCAATTGGGACCCTGTTCCGGCACCCTGCCGGAGGGGGGATCCCACACTGGTGGCCATCTTCATCATCCCGGCGCTCTCCATGACGAGGAGGGAGTAGTTCACCCTCGGGGCTGAGGGTATGTACCAGTAGCTATGTGTTTGATCTCTCTCTCTCTCGTGTTCTTGAGGTGGTACGATCTTGATGTATCGCGAGCTTTGCTATTATAGTTGGATCTTATGATGTTTCTCCCCCTCTACTCTCTTGTAATGGATTAAGTTTTTCCTTTGAAGTTACCTTATCGAATTGAGTCTTTAAGGATTTGAGAACACTTGATGTATGTCTTGCTGTGCTTATCTGTGGTGACAATGGGATATCACGTGATCCACTTGATGTATGTTTTGGTGATCAACTTGCGGGTTCCGCCCATGAACCTATGCATAGGGGTTGGCACACGTTTTCATCTTGACTCTACGGTAGAAACTTTGGGGCACTCTTTGAAGTACTTTGTGTTGGTTTGAATAGATGAATCTGAGATTGTGTGATGCATATCGTATAATCATACCCACGGATACTTGAGGTGACATTGGAGTATCTAGGTGACATTAGGGTTTTGGTTGATTTGTATCTTAAGGTGTTATTCTAGTACGAACTCTATGATAGATCGAACGGAAAGAATAGCTTCGTGTTATTTTACTATGAACTCTTGAATAGATCGATCCGAAAGAATAACTTTGAGGTGGTTTCGTACCCCACAATAATCTCTTCGTTTGTTCTCCGCTATTAGTGAATTTGGAGTGACTCTTTGTTGCATGTTGAGGGATAGTTATATGATCCAATTATGTTATTATTGTTGAGAGAACTTGCACTAGTGAAATTATGAACCCTAGGCCTTGTTTCCTAGCATTGTAATACCGTTTACGCTCACTTTTATCATTAGTTACCTTGCTGTTTTTATAATTTCAGATTACAAAAACCTATATCTACCATCCATATTGCACTTGTATCACCATCTCTTCGCCGAACTAGTGCACCTATAAAATTTACCATTGTATTGGGTGTGTTGGGGACACAAGAGACTCTTTGTTATTTGGTTGCAGGGTTGCTTGAGAGAGACCATCTTCATCCTACGCCTCCCACGGATTGATAAACCTTAGGTCATCCACTTGAGGGAAATTTGCTACTGTCCTACAAACCTCTGCACTTGGAGGCCCAACAACGTCTACAAGAAGAAGGTTGTGTAGTAGACATCAAGCTCTTTTCTGGCGCCGTTGCCGGGGAGGTGAGTGCTTGAAGGTATATCTTTAGATCTTGCAATCGAATATTTTAGTTTCTTGATTTATCACTAGTTTATATTATAAAAGAAAACTACAAAAAATGGAATTAAGGGTGCCTCATATGCTTCATCTTTTTAATATCTTTCGTGAAAATGATGGGAAGGAAAATTGTGCTCAAGTACTAGAAGAAGAATTACATAGAATGCTTGGCATAAAATATGTGAATGATGAGCCTGATTGCAATGTTGTTAGTATGAATTCTTTGAATACCCATGATGCTAATGATATGCAAATCCACAAGCTTGGGGATGCTATGTTTGATGAAGATGATATGTTTGGTCCCCCAAGTTTTGATGAGAAAATTTATTATGATGAAAGCATGCCTCCTATTTATGATGATTATTGGGATGACACGTATGCTCTAAAGAATAAAGATAACCATGAAACTTGTCATCGTGATTTTAATTTTCAATTGGATTATGCTTCACATGATAGTTATTTTGTTGAGTTTTCTCCCACTACTATTCATGAGAACAAATTTGCTTATGTGGAGAGTAATAAAATTTCTATGCTTGTAGATCATGAAAAGAATGCTTTATGTGATGGTTATATTGTTGAATTCATTCATGATGCTACTGAAAATTATTATGAGGGAGGAACATATGCTTGTAGGAATTGCAATAATATCAAGTTTCCCCTCTATGTGCTTAAAATTTTAAAGTTATGATTGTTTTGCCTTCCTATGCTAGTTGATTATTGTTCCCATAAGTTGTTTGCTCACAAAATTCCTATGCATAGGAAGTGGGTTAGACTTAAATGTGCTAGTCATATTCTTCATGATGCTCTCTTTATGTTTCAATTCTTATGTCTTATGTGAGCATCATTGAAATCATCATGCCTAGCTAGGGGCGTTAAACGTTAGCGCTTGTTGGGAGGCAACCCAATTTTATTTTAGTCTCTTGCTTTTTGGTTCTGTTTAGTAATAAATAATCCATCTAGCCTCTGGTTAGATGTGGTTTTATGTTTTAATTAGTGTTTGTGCCAAGTAAGACCTATAGGATCTTCTTGGATGATAGTTATTTGATCTTGCTGAAAATTCCAGAAACTTTCTGCTCACGAAAACAATTGTTTAAAATCGCCAGAACATGATAAAATACTGATTCCAATTGAAGCAGATCAATAATCAAATTATCTATGTCTTCCTATTTTGTTAGAATTTTTTGAGTTTCAGAAGTTTGCGTTAGTTACAGATTACTACAGACTGTTCTGTTTTTGATAGATTCTGTTTTTCGTGTGTTGTTTGCTTATTTTGATGAATCTATGGCTAGTAAAATAGTTTATAAACCATAGAGAAGTTGGAATACAATAGATTTAACACCAATACAAATAAAGAATGAGTTCATTACAGTACCTTGAAGTGGTGTTTTGTTTTCTTTCGCTAACGGAGCTCACGAGATTTTCTGTTAAGTTTTGTGTTGTGAAGTTTTCAAGTTTTGGGTAAAGATTCGATGAACTATGGAATAAGGAGTGGCAAGAGCCTAAGCTTGGGGATGCCCAAGGCACCCCAAGGTAATATTCAAGTACAACCAAGAGCCTAAGCTTGGGGATGCCCCGGATGGCATCCCCTCTTTCGTCTTCATTCATCGGTAACTTTACTTGGAGCTATATTTTTATTCACCACATGATATGTGTTTTGCTTGGAGCGTCGTTTTATTTTCTTTAGCTTTGCTTGCTGTTTGAATAAAATACCAAGATCTGAAATTCTTAAATGTTAGAGAGTCTTCACATAGCTACATAATTATTTAACTACTCATTGATCTTCACTTATATCGTTTTGCAGTAGTTTGTCATTTACTCGTGTGCTTCACTTATATCCTATGAGTAAATGGTTGAATGAATTGAATGTCATAAATCTGAAATTATATATGTTTCATATGCTTATCCCATGGGGAGTAATGACTTCACATATAAAAAGTAGAGGTGGTAAATTTATTGAAGGTTAGCAAACTTTGTATTGGTCACTTGAACAATTCATGAAAGAATATTGAAGGAAGAGAGATTTCACATATAATACTATCTTGGACATCTTCTATGATTGTGAGCCCCATTAATTATTTTCAAACCTGAGCGAATTAGTTGAAGTTGGACAAGGAAGACAACATAATGAGTTATGCTTGGGTATATTTGTATAAGTTATATTGTTATGGATCCTCTAACATGTCGTGCTTGCTATTTAGAATCCTTTGCTAGCCAAAATATCTGTACTAAGCGGGAATACTGCTTGTGCATCCAAATTCCTTGAACCAAGTTTCTTCCATGAGTGTCCACCATATCTACCTATATGCGGTATTTACCTGCCATTCCAAGTAAATTTGCATGTGCCAAACTCTAAACCTTCAAATAATAATCTGTTTCGTATGCCCGAATCGCTCATGTAGCGACTAGGGGCTGTCAGTATCTTCCATGCTAGGTGTGTTATTCTCACGATGAGTGGACTCCGCTCATCGTTCACGAGAAAATGGCTGGTAACTGGGATGCACAGTCCTATGATCAAAAGATCAAAAACAAATTCGCAAATAATTTAAACAAAACTCCCCCAGGAATGTTGATAGTTGGACGGCGCCCGTTGTTTCGGACAAGCAGTGCAGTGTGAATGTTGGTGGAGGGGGAGTAAAAACTTTACCTTTCTGCGTGGGAACCGCCTATAATGTATGTAGTATGGAAGATATTGGGAACTCTTGGTCGTTATGTTGACAATGAAAGCATACCTCTCAAAATTATTTTCATTTCTATTTTAGCTTCGAGCTCTGGCACCTCTGCAAATCCCTGCTTCCCTCTGCGAAGGGTCTATCTTTTACTTTTATGCAAGAGTCAGTAGTATTTCTTCTCATTCCAACCTACTCTTTAGTTGGCAAGCATCATGTGGTGGAGAAAGATCTAAGCATATATGGCCATTCAAATATATTTGATCATGAATTATTATTGTTGATAATTATCTATATGATAAATAAGTTGGGAGGCGAAACATTAAGCCCCTATCTTTCTCTCTGTTCGATGGATGCTATTTGTTCTAAAAATATGCTTTGAGTGGTAGCAATCATGGAAGACTATATGATAGTTTAGTATGTGGGATTTGCTAAATCAACGCTCTTACATAGACCCTTCTTGAAAATAAGATGAATTGCAATTGTTTGATGACTGAGAACTGTTTGCTAGTTTTCAAGAAAGTTTATGGTCTATGCTTTAACATGTGAATAGCTTGTTACTTGATCATGAGAAGTTTTATGAGATGAACTACTGTTATGACATATGATGATGCTAGAAAAGGTGATTGAAATTATCATCGATCAAACTTGTGTACCTGCTAGCATTCACACTTCATAAATTATTTCTTTTATCATTTACCTACTCGAGGACGAGCAGGAATTAAGCTTGGGGATGCTGATACGTCTCCAACGTATCTATAATTTATGAAGTATTCATGCTATTATATTATCCTTCTAGGATGTTTTATATGCATTTATATGCTATTTTATATGATTTTTGGGACTAACCTATTACCTAGAGCCCAGTGCCAGTTTCTGTTTTTTCCTTGTTTTTGAGTTTTGCAGAAAAGGAAAACCAAACGGAGTCCAATTGACGTGCCAATTTTTGATGATTTTTTCTGGACCAAAAGAAGCCCCCGGAGTAAAAGAGTTGGGCCAGGAGAGTCCCGGGCTGCCCACGAGGGTGGGGGCGCGCCCACCCCCCTGGGCATGGGCCCCTGCCTCGTGGACAACCCGGAGACCCCCCTGACGTGAGACCTACGCCAAAAAATCCTATAAATACTGAAACCTCCAGAGAGCAGAAGAGATCGGGAGTTCCGCCGCCGCAAGCCTCTGTAGCCACAAAAAACCAATTGGGACCCTGTTCCGGCACCCTACCGGAGGGGGGATCCCTCACCGGTGGTCATCTTCATCATCCCGGCGCTCTCCATGACGAGGAGGGAGAAGTTCACCCTCGAGGCTGAGGGTATGTACCAGTAGCTATGTGTTTGATCTCTCTCTCTCTCGTGTTCTTGAGGTGGTACGATCTTGATGTATCGCGAGCTTTGCTATTATAGTTGGATCTTATGATGTTTCTCCCCCTCTACTCTCTTGTAATGGATTGAGTTTTCCCTTTGAAGTTATCTTATCGGATTGAGGCTTTAAGGATTTGAGAACACTTGATGTATGTCTTGCCGTGCTTATCTGTGGTGACAATGGGATATCACGTGATCCACTTGATGTATGTTTTGGTGATCAACTTGCGGGTTCCGCCCATGAACCTATGCATAGGGGTTGGCACACGTTTTTGTCTTGACTCTCCGGTAGAAACTTTGGGGCACTCTTTGAAGTACTTTGTGTTGGTTTGAATAGATGAATCTGAGATTGTGTGATGCATATCGTATAATCATACCCACGGATACTTGAGGTGACATTGGAGTATCTAGGTGACATTAGGGTTTTGGTTGATTTTTATCTTAAGGTGTTATTCTAGTATGAACTATATGATAGATCGAACGGAAAGAATAGCTTCGTGTTATTTTACTACGAACTCTTGAATAGATCGATTCGAAAGAATAACTTTGAGGTGGTTTCGTACCCTACAATAATCTCTTCGTTTGTTCTCCGCTATTAGTGACTTTGGAGTGACTCTTTGTTGCATGTTGAGGGATAGTTATATGATCCAATTATGTTATTATTGTTGAGAGACCTTGCACTAGTGAAAGTATGAACCCTAGGCCTTGTTTCCTAGCATTGCAATACCGTTTACGCTCACTTTTATCACTAGTTACCTTGCTGTTTTTATAACTATAGATTACAAAAACCTATATCTACCATCCATATTGCACTTGTATCACCATCTCTTCGCCGAACTAGTGCACCTATACAATTTACCATTGTATTGGGTGTGTTGGGGACACAAGAGACTCTTTGTTATTTGGTTGCAGGATTGCTTGAGAGAGACCATCTTCATCCTACGCCTCCCACGGATTGATAAACCTTAGGTCATCCACTTGAGGGAAATTTGCTACTGTCCTACAAACCTCTGCACTTGGAGTCCCAACAACGTCTACAAGAAGAAGGTTGTGTAGTAGACATCACATGTCAAATTTATTTGGTCCCAAGTAGTTCTAATGCATGATATAGTCTCTAGGCACTTGTGGGAGTAGTTGCTATCAATTTTGTTGAGCTTGGTTCACTTTTATTTGAAGTTACTAAAAATTTCAGAAATTTTTCAGAGGAGGAAATATGTTTAGGAAGATGTACCAAGGTGGTTCTTCAAGGAAGCAAGGACCCAGACATGCAATACGTGAGCCGGACCATGAACCACCAAGAGAAGCTCAAGTGCGGCCCTGTGAATGGCCGTCGGAAAACTTCATGGTCCGAGCAGGAATTAAGGAGGAATTTGAGGCATATGTGTGTAACGCTGATTTGGAGGGCTTCGTGTCAGATAAGTGCCTCCAACACTATTACCTTACTTATTCCTTTGTGAGAAGATTTATATTTTCATCATCACGCAACTCTCACACGGTCCTGTTTGATCTTTATGATAAATCCTATACCATGGACCTAGAGGATTTTACTACTGCTTGTAAACTCCCTCAGTGGGGTAGTGCTAGTGAACCCCGCAAATCTAAGTTTAGAGATTTTCTTGCTAGTATCACAGTGGGGGAATCTAGAGAAATAACACAAGCTACCATAGGGAGCATTCATTTTCCTGCTATACATTATTTTTCTCTCTTCATAGGTAGATGCATAAATGGTAAGGATGAAGCTTGCCACATGTGTGTTCCTGATCTCAGCGTTCTCAGGAGTGCTGTGTTAGGAGATAAACAATATAACTTGGGGGCTATTGTTGCGCGTAGGTTGCATAATAACAGTATAAATGGAGATTTGTTTGGTGGAATTTATGCAACCCGCTTAGCTAATTATCTTGAGATAACTATTCGTGATTATGATATGGAATTGCCTCCTGCTTGTCTAGATTTTAATGCCATGGTTCGCCATCAGTTTGTTGAGAGGATTGAACAGCCTCTCCAGTACCGACTAATCTTTGACAGGCGTCACGCTGTCAATATTGTTCTCCCTGCTCCTACTCTCTTTGACTTTCAGGCAAAGGGGAGATATGTCATAACCAGGGAGGAGGCAAATGAATACTAGAGGAGGACGAGGGTAGCTCGCCTCCAAGTTGCAGCCCACGATGCAATAGCCGCTGCATCTCAGTACGACTCGAGTTACAACTTCGGATATCCGCCAGGCCAGCCGTGGCCATAGACCAACTTAGGCCAAAAGCCTAAGCTTGGGGTGGTACGTATTTCTCACCGACATTACATTTATGTTCACACACTCATGCTAGTTGTTGGTGCTCATAATTTTTCATTGTATTATCCATGCTAGTTTATTTTCCTTTTTATGCTTTCTTCTTGTGTGTTTGAAAAACGTTAAGAAAAACCAAAAAAATTAGTTGTAGCTTTTATCTAGTTTACTTTTCTTGCCTGTAGTAGTAATAATTAAAAGAAAACCCAAAAAGATTTCTTGTTCTTTTTTGCTTGTTGGGAGCTTTCCCGTGTAAATAGTTTTATTTCCTTTCTTTTTCTTTGGGGGTCGAAAGGAGAAGACCATGGTTAAAATGTTGAGGTGGCTCTTATATGCATTATTGTTGATTTAACCAAGAGCCCATATTACTTTGTCTTCTCCTTTGTATTGAATGCTCGCAGATTCCAGCTTAGTCCAATGCACGTGTATTATTATTATTATCCACACCGTTCGGTCGTGCAAGTGAAAGGCAGTTATGACGATATATGATGGACTGATTGAGATGAGAGAAGCTGGTATGAACTCGACCTCTCTTGTTTTTGTAAATATAATTAGTTCATCATTTCTGATTTAGCCTATTATGAATAAACATGTTTGCAATGACAATTAGAGATTATAGTTGCTTATGCCATGCTTAATTAGCTAGGAGTTTATAATGGTTTATCTTGCGTGCCAACATGCTATTAAAATGATTGTGATGTGGTATAGTAGGGTGGTATCCTCCTTTGAATGATTCGAGTGGCTTGACTTGGCACATGTTCACGCATGTAGTTGCAACAAAATCAACATAGCCTCCACGATATTTATGTTCATGGTGGATTATATCCTACTCATGCTTGCACTCAATGTTTATTAATTTTAATGCATGTTCATGACTGTTGTCGCTCTCTAGCTGGTCGCTTCCTGGTCTTTTGCTAGCCTTCACTTGTACTAAGCGGGAATACTGCTTGTGCATCCACTTCCCTTAAACCCCAAAGTTATTCCATATGAGTCCACTATACCTTCCTATATGCGGTATCTACCTGCCGTTCCAAGTAAATTTGTATGTGCCAAACTCTAAACCTTCAAATGAAATTCTGTTTTGTATGCTCGAATAGCTCATGTATCAACTAGCTGTCTGTATCTTCCATGCTAGGCGGGTTATTCTCAAGAGGAATGGACTCCACTCCTCACTCACGAGAAAATGGCTGGTCACCGGGATGCCCAGTCCCATGCTTTAAGCAAATCAAATTAAAATAATTGCAAACAAAACTCCCCCAGGATTGTTGTTAGTTGGACGGTACCCGTTGTTTCAGACCAGCCGTGGAGTGTGCTTGTTGGTGGTGGGGGAGTATAAAATTTATCATTCTGTTTGGGAACCGCCTATAATGTGTATAGCATGGAAGATATCGAGATCTCTCGGTTGTTATGTTGACAATGAAAGTATACCGCTCAAAATATTATTTATCTCTATTTTAAAATCGAGCTCTGGCACCTCTACAAATCCCTGCTTCCCTCTGGGAAGGGCCTATCTATTTACTTTTATGTTGAGTCATCACCCTCTTATTAAAAAGCACCAGCTGGAGAGCACCGCTGTCATTTGCATCCATTACTATTAATTTATATTGCGTATGACTATGACTGGATCTCTTTTACCATGAATTACAATGTCTAGTCGGTCCTTCATCCATAAAGGTGCTCTGCATTTATGTTTTGCGGTCTCAGAAAGGGCTAGCGAGATACCATCTTGTTATATCATATTATGATTGTTTTGAGAAAGTGTTGTCATCCGAGATTTGCTATTATTGCTCGCTAGTTGATTATGCCATTGATATGAGTAAACATGAGACATAAGTGTTATTGTGAATATGGTTAGTTCATAATATTTGCTGAAAACTTGAATGCTGGCTTTACATATTTACAACAACAAGAGCAAACAGAGTTTGTAAACGTTTTTATTTATCACTTTCAGTTTATCAACTGAATTTCTTGAGGACAAGCAAAGGTTTAAGCTTGGGGGAGTTGATACATCTCCGTCGTATCTACTTTTCCAAACACTTATGCCCTTATTTTGGACTCTAACTTGCATGATTTGAATGGAACTAACCCAGACTGACGCTGTTTTCAGCAGAATTGCCATGGTGTTATTTTTGTGCAGAAATAAAAGTTCTCGGAATGACCTAAAACTTCACGGAGAATATTTTTGGAAATAATAAAAAAAATACTGGCGAAAGAATCAAGGCCAGGGGGCCACACCCTGTCCACAAGGGTGGGAGGCGCGCCCCCTGCCTCGTGGGCCCCTTGGTTCTCCACCGACCTCAACTCCAACTCTATATATTCACGTTCGGGGAGGAAAAAAATCAGAGAGAAGGATTCATCGCGTTTTACGATACGGAGCCACCGCCAAGCCCTAATCTCACTCGGGAGGGCTGATCTCGAGTCCGTTTGGGGCTTCGAAGAGGGGAATCCGTCGACGTCGTCATCATCAACCATCCTCCATCACCAATTTCATGATGCTCACCGCCGTGCGTGAGTAATTCCATCGTAGGCTTGCTGGACGGTGATGGGTTGGATGAGATTTACCATGTAATCGAGTTAGTTTTGTTAGGATTTGATCCCTAGTATCCACTATGTTCTGAGATTGATGTTGCTATGACTTTGCTATGCTTAATGCTTGTCACTAGGGCCCGAGTGCCATGATTTCAGATCTGAACCTATTATGTTTTCATGAATATATGTGAGTTCTTGATCCTATCTCGCAAGTCTATAGTCACCTACTATGTGTTATGATCCGGCAACCCCGAAGTGACAATAATCGGGACCACTCCCGGTGATGACCGTAGTTTTAGGAGTTCATGTATTCACTATGTGTTAATGCTTTGGTCCGGTACTCTCACTACAGGAATCAACTATTTTGCCGTCTGCCACGGCGGACGGCAAAGGCACGAACGGCAGACGGCAAAGGCCTTTGCCGTCAGCCGCGGACGGCAAAAGGCTCCGGCAAAGTAGGCTACGGTAAACAGGTCCTTTGTCGTCTGCTTTCTATGGCGGACGGCAAAGAGTCCTTTGCCTACAGCGGCGGACGGCAAAGAGGAGGGACGGCAAAAATACTGGACGTCCGCCAGCGTTAGTCCGTTAGGCGGCTAACGGCGGCCTTTGCCGTCCGCCAGCGGACGGCAAATTTGAGCGCCTCTTTGCGTCCGCCGTTTGACGTCAGCACTGCGTCAGCGCCCACTGTTTTTTGCCGTCTGCCACGACGGACGGCAAAGGCAAAGTCTTTGCCATCAGCTTAGCTTTGCCGTCCGCCACGGTAGGCAAATTTGCCAAATGGCTCATCCCTCAGGAAGCACAGGTGGGCGCCACGTGCCCCCTTTGCCGTCTGCCACCGATGGCAAAGGTGTCTTTGCCGTCTGCCGCGGACGGCAAAGAGCCTGCACTGCCTCTTTTTTATTCTGTTTTTCTTATATCCAACAATTGTCACAGCAAATATATCACAGGACTCTTTCACAATAAATATCCAGCACATATATATCCAACATAATAAATATCCAGCACATATATATCCATCCATACATACATAGTAGGTTTCACATAGTTCCATCGATCCATACATATTACAATATGCAAAGTTTCATCATAGCAATCTAGTTTCATCATAGCAAGTAATTCCATCATAGCAAGCGAGCAGAATACAAGAAGTGCATCAAAGGAAAAAAACAAGCAATCCATCATAGGAAGCTGGCTTCCGTGAAGTGAATGAAACCTGCGAAATGACAAATAAGAAAGTTAGAAAAAGAAGACTAGAAGAAGAATTAGACTAGAAGAAAAAGAATAGAAGAAGAAGAAGAAGACTAGAAGAAGAAGTATATGCCATTTATTAGCTAACTTAGGTGAACTGGATCATTTATGAGCTAAATTAGTTGAAATGGATCGTTTATGAGCTAACTTAGGTGAAATGGATCGTTTATTAGCTAACCTAGGTGAAATGGATCGTTTATGAGCTATCTTAGGTGAAATGGATCGTTTATGAGCTAAGTTAGGTGAAATGGATCGTTTATGAGCTAACCTAGGTGAAATGGATCGTTTATGAGCTAACCTAGGTGAAATGGGTCGTTTATGAGCTAACCTAGGTGAAATAGGTCGTTTATGAGCTAACCTAGGTGAAATGGGTCGTTTATGAGCTAACCTAGGTGAAATGGGTCGTTTATGAGCTAACCTAGGTGAAATGGGTCGTTTATGAGCTAACCTAGGTGAAATGGGTCGTTTATGAGCTAACCTAGGTGAAATGGGTCGTTTATGAGCTAACCTAGGTGAAATGGATCTTTTGGAGCTAAGTTAGGTGAAATGGATCGTTTATGAGCTAACCTAGGTGAAATGGATCGTTTATGAGCTAACCTAGGTGAAATGGGTCGTTTATGAGCTAACCTAGGTGAAATAGGTCGTTTATGAGCTAACCTAGGTGAAATGGGTCGTTTATGAGCTAACCTAGGTGAAATGGGTCGTTTATGAGTTAACCTAGGTGAAATGGGTCGTTTATGAGCTAATTATGCAATTTTTGACATAAGTAAGCTAAGTACATATCGTTTTAGAGCTAACTTAGGTAAAATGGATGGTTTATGAGGTCAGTAAGCTTATTAAGTCATTTTGGAGGAAAAGAAGCTAACTCTAGGTCATTATGGTAAGCATATTGGAGGAAATAAAGCTAAGTCTAGGTCTTTATGCATTTGTTAAGCAAAACACTAGAGAAACTTACCGTGATCAGGGAGGTGTAGGAGCGGGCTGGCTAGTGCCGGTAGCTGGAGAAGGATCGTGCGATGCGTTTCTGGAGTTAAGCTGCACCAAAGATCATTTCCAATGTCTCGTTAGCATTATGACACTCAAATGTTAAGACTAGCAAGTAATGTCCATTCAAATTAAACTCACCGTGGTCCCAGGAGCAATCACTGGCATCGGCGGAGCGGTCTGACCGGTCTTCTCGCACACAGACTGCACATTTGGTTTTGACGACTCAGTCATACTAGTTAGTAATGAGACAAACACTACATGAATGTTTTGGCTAATCTGCAGAAGAAACTTACCACAAGGAGCTCGTACATGGCCCTTGCCTGCATGTCATTCCGTGCCCTCTCCTCCTCCATCATCTTTGTCGTCCTCTCCTCCAACTCCCGCTGCCTCTCCGCCGCCTCCGCCAGAAGTTTCTCCGTTCTATCTCTCTCACTCTGTATAGCAGCCTGCAACACCACTCACATGACCATTTGTAATCATTGATGGAAGCGCAGACAATGTAATGGAGAAAGATAGCTGAGTACGTATCACTAACCTTGATGGCGAGTTGCACTGGCCGTTCACGAGGCCTTATCTCAGGAGCGGAGCTCGACTGGCGCGCCTTGATCTCCGGGAGAGTGCTAGGACAACGGATAAGTCCATCTCCAATGGCTATGGAGCCATGGGACCTCCCGCCACCAGATATCATCACCAGCTCTGGATCAATGGGACCCTGGCTCGGGTTAAAGTCCTCCCCTTTCCTCGCCTTCCCCTCATCTCTATATCTCACGAGCTTGTTGTGGGAGGAGATGTTGGTGAAGTTGTTTGCATCATCGAGGTCAGACTGAGAGAAAGCCTTGACTTTCTTGAAAGAGGCAGTGTGGGCCATGGCATACAGGTCGTACACCTCTGGCACCTTATCCACCTTATTGTGGCGTGCCTGAAAGAGAGAAACAATGTAAATTAGTAATTAAAGGGCTCAAGCTAGCATGATGAATGAATTGCATGAATCATGAAGCAAACCACATACCCAGTTCCGCCCGAACTGATATAAGTTGGAGCTGCCTTGATGGTGTGGCACACCTTCCATTTGGGCACGTTTGTCCTTGGCCTCGTTGTGGAGGGCTAGCCATTCCTTTGAGCACCACTCATTGACCAACACCTCCCAACAATCCATCCGATCCGCACACCATCTCGGAGGCGCCTAAGTTAGCAAATAGAAACTTGAGCGCTACGGCTAAGAATTACTAAATGAAGGAACTTAAGTAGAAGGCCTTAAGAATTACCTTCATGTACTGCTCCTTACTCAGGAACTTATCGCGGCACGCCGGCTTGGTCTTCTTGATACCACGCAAGGCGTAGTAGTCTCGAACAGCCTGCACCCGAGCCTCGTGCCGTAAGTTCTGTAGTAGGCGCTTGCAGACGTTCTCGATAACATGTGCCGCGTCCTCCTCGTATCCCTCCTCACACCTGTAGAATGTCTGCAATCAAATGAGACAATATTGATTAGTACAATTAATAACTAGCTAGTTGAAGATTTTTAAATGTGTAAAGGAGAAATTACCCAGAACTTTCTGATCACCATGTCTGCCCTCGTGTCGCACAAGACACCGTCGATAATCTCATCCGGCGGGGCCGGGGCAGCCACGTAGTGCTCCCAGCTCAATCCAAGCTCTGGAAGCCGACCCTCACCAGGCAACGTGACAAACCCCGGGAAGTTTTGCCGGCAAAGAACTCCAAGGACGGAGTTGGGCCGGCGGACACTATGATGGTGGTCCCAACCCCTGCAGCATGACAAGGCCAACGCATTAGTTATTTGAAGAAACGTGAATGCAGAAGGTACAAAAATATTAAATGCACTTACGTACCTCTCCCCATCAGGGAAAATCAACCACCTCTGCTCGCGGGTCGCCGGCACGGACGGGAGCCGTGTAGCACCACGCTGGTAGACGGTGCCCCCCTCCTCCTCAATATCAGTCGGCTCCCCGCCATCATCAGCATGGCCACTCGGCTCCTCGGGCTGATCCGGCCAGGTACCCCATCCGGACGTGTGCTCCTCCGGGGTCTCGTGGGCCGAACTCTCGTGGGCCGAAGGCCAGTCGACCCGAGGCTCGTGGGCCCAAGACCCGTGGACCGGAGGCTCGTGGACCGGAGTCCGTGTAGCCTCCTCCTCGGACGAGTCCACCCTAGCAGTCACGTGCTCGGGTGAAACAGCTGGGGGTGGCGGCGAGGAAGGCGCCGTAGCAGTCACCCTACCTCCTCTCCCGCGACCACGTGCCCCACCTCCTCTCTTCCTACCTCGTCCCCTGCTGGGCACCGCGGTCGACGAAGAAGGGCCCGGCGGTGTCGCCATACTGTCCAGCAACGCTCGGCGGAGAGGTGCGTCTGGAATGGAAGACCTCAGACCACGCGCCGACGAAGAAGGGGCCTTGGCGCGCTCCCGACCAGCGCCCACCATCTTTCAACACCTGCCATGACAAACAGTAAACGAAATTAGTACAACATAAAAAAAAGACCGACATGAATAATAATATGTGTATCACTTAAGTGTATCATCATCAAGTACAACATAAAAAATTTAATACCTGACACTACTAATAATCTCGATCAGTATCATCAATAAATGCATAATCATCATCATCACTATAATCAATGACGGGCTCATAGGGTTCAGTGGCATCAACATGTGGAAGGCCACCTTGACGTAATCGGTCAAGCAATGACAGGTCATCCGCAGCAGTAACCTCTTCTTGTTCCGGCTCTTCTTGTTCCTCCTCTGGGGTGATGTCGGATTCACTGTCGCTGTCTACTTCAATGTTTTGGGGTGAAGTATAGCGGTTCTTGAAACGCTTTTTGGAAAGACGTGTCTCTTGGAAGAATTCTCCTTCATATGTGTCTGGGTTAATGTGAGGTTCATAATCCTCTTCCTTTGGGGGAGATAGTCTAGCACGTGGCGGCACTTCATAAACGACATCCCAACCTTTCAGATTTGGATTAGTTTGGCAGGCCCACGGTAGATAGAATACTTGGGTCGCCTGTTGAGCCGTAATATAGACATCAGGAACATCTAAATGGGTGCTTTGGTTGATTTCAACTAGCCCTATATGTTCATGAGTCCTTCTAGTCTCCTTCGGCTGAAACCAATAACATTTGAAGACTACGACATTCGGTGGGTTTTCACCATAGAATAGAAGTTCATAAATTGCTTCAACTCTCCCATAATACTCGGTACCTCCTTCGCCGATAGCAGATACACAACAATTTGTAGACTTTCGGTCGGCCATAGATAGCTCTTTGCCATAGGTACGAAAGCGATACCCGTTGATGTCGTATTTGTCAAATGAACGGACCTTATAGTCAAAACCATTAGCGACTTGTCTCAATTCGGCGTCCATAGACTCTGAATTAGCCTACAAGTTTAATATGAAAGGATTGTTGCATTACGCACAAATTAGCGAATGAAATGAAATTGTCTAATAGAAATTACCGTTTGTTTGAACCAAGAGATGAAACCGGGATAGCCGCCTCCTTGCTTTGCGAGAAGCTCATACTCTTCGACAGAATCCTTTTGGATCACCGCTCCATACGAGAATAAGGCGACGTATCGACTGTATGAAATATCCAGGAATAAGAGCAGTTCAAAGGAAATAGAAGTTGCGAAACTATGTACCGAGAACTTACTCGATGTACGGCCGCACTTCTATCAGGTTGTTGAAGATATACAACGAAATGGTCCGCCATTGTTCGTTATCCAAAGATACTGGATTTGAAACACTGGCTGGTGCGAGATTCCCTTTGAATAGGCTGAGGTTGGATCCACCCTTTTTAGGGTCGTCAGCATTGTACCGAGGCTTCGGATTATGCAAATGACGATTTTTGGCTTCGTAGTGTGCTGTCACGAAGTTTGCCGCCTCCTCAGTGATGAATGCCTCAGCCATCGATGCTTCAATTCTACGTTTATTTTTACATTTTTGTCGAAGCGTCTTCTGCATCCTCTCAGTTGGGTAGCACCAACGATTTTGCACGGGCCCCCCCAATCTTGCCTCGGTCGGGAGATGCAAAATCAAATGTTGCATTGGATTAAAGAAGCCCGGTGGAAAGATCTTCTCTAACTTGCAGATCAACTCCGGCGCCAACTCTTCCATTTCTTCTAGCACGCCAGGCGATAGTTCTTTCGCACAAAGAACACGGAAGAAATAGCTGAGTTCTGCCAGTACTAGCCATTCATCCTCAGGGATGAAGCCACGCAACATCACCGGCATTACCCGCTCAATCCATATGTGCCAATCATGACTCTTGAGACCAAATATCTTCAATTTATCAAGACTGGCTCCCCTCTGTAGATTCGCTGCATACCCATCGGGGAACATCAACTGCATTTTCACCCACAAGATAATTTCCCTCATAGCTGGCCTTCCAAGATTGAACCATGCCTTTGGCTTCGTCCAGTTCTGCTTTCCTTTCGGTTCTTTCATGTTTTGTAACGGCCTATCACATAGCGCCTCCAGATCGACTCTAGCCTTAGTATTATCCTTTGACTTCCCATCTATGCCGAACAATGTACCAAAAAGTGCCTCGGCGATATTCTTCTCAGTGTGCATCACGTCGATGTTGTGTGGGCAAAGGAGGTCTTTGAAGTAAGGCAGATCCCATAAGCATGTTTTGTGAGTCCAGGCGTGCTTAGAATTATACCCCTTGAAGTACCCTGGACGCTCTGGATCTGGCTCGAGAGCGTTTAACTGATCCAGGGTCTGTTGGCCTGTCAATGCAGGTGGTGCAGAGTTTTTGACAACTCTACCTCTGATGAAGTTCTTCTTGTCTTTCCTGAACTTATGGCGAGGATTCAGGAACTGTCTATGCATGTCGAAGCAAGAAAACTTGCGACCGGCCTGAAGCCAACGAAACTCAAGAGCTCCCTTGCATGTGGGGCACGGGAACCTTCCATGCACACACCAGCCAACGAATAGCGCATACGCCGGCAAGTCATGCGTCGAGTACATGTACCAGACACGCATTATGAAGTTCCGTTTGCTATAGGCGTCGTATGTCTTGAACCCATTATCCCAGGCTTCTTGCAATTCGTCCTTAAGCGGCTGCATGTACACATTCATATTTTTCCCCGGATAGTTGGGCCCTGGAATTATCAACGTCAGGAAAATGTTCTTTCTTTGCATAATCTGTCCGGGGGGGAGATTGAGTGGAAAGACAAATACGGGCCAACAACTGTATTGGGCTGCCGTCATACCAAACACACTGAACCCATCCGTGCTGATGCCGACTCGAGGATGCCTCGGATCTGCCGCTTTGTCACCATGTAATTCATCAAACTTTTTCCACGCAACACCATCCGATGTGTGTACAATCATCAGATTCCCATCTGCATCTAGTTCGGTTCTTTTGCCCGTTTTGTGCCATGTCATCTGTCTGGCCGTCTCTTCGACCATGAAAAGACGTTGAAGTCTTGGTACGATTGGCATATACCGAAGAACACTAACGGGGATTTTGGTCTGTGTCTTCTCACCCATACCGTTGTCTACCACAACATACCTGGAAGACTTGCAAATGGGACAATAGTTCAAGTCCACATAGTCAAGCCTAAACAAGACACATCCTTTCTCACAGGCATGTATCTTATCATAGGGCATCTTCAGTGCACGGAGGATTTTGTCCGACTGGTACAGGTTTGCAGGCATTACATGGCCTTTGGGTAGAAAGCGTCCAAATACTGTCATCATTGCATCGTAGCATTCTCTGCCCAAGTTGAACTAAGCCTTCAGAGCCATTACTTGTGAGATGGCATCCAACTGACAAAGCTTAGTGTGCTCATGGAGCGGACGTTTTGAAGACTCCAACATTTCATTGAAGGCCTTTGCAGATTCCTCCATCTCCTCGTCCGAATCCCGAGCATCATCGAAGTCTTGCACCATGTTTTCCATCCCGGTACCATGCTCGTCGGTGCGACGACGATCCACCTCAGCTCGGTCACGTTGGGCAGACTCACCATGAAATGTCCACACCGTATAATCGGGCGTAAAACCACTCTTCTGCAGGTGTTTGCCCATTTCAACCTCTGTCCTCTTTTCCCAATTGCCGCACTGTAAACAGGGGCGCCAGGTTTTCCTCTGGCCATTTGCAAATGCGGCTCGCACAAACCCCTTGGTTTTTGTGAACCATTCAGTGCTCCATTTGTTCTGACCAGTGTGACCGGTGTACATCCACGCACGATCACTCATCTTGACTTTTAGAGCTACTAGACACACAAAAATATATATATATATATATATATATATATATATATATATAATTCACCATGTATATATTCATCAGTTGATCTACTTTGTCAATTTTATTACGTCCATGCAACCTACACTCTAATAGGTAATGATAGGTCCTAATCCCACCCGAGTATGTTTAGATTGGGTTCATTTTCCCATGCTATGCTCCGGATCCTACGCAAAATTTCGGCAGCACCTCCCCGCTGTTCTCCTGATACACGTCTCTGCAATAAACAGAGAGGATGTGTACCCGGAGAACAACAGGGGAGGCACTGACGAAATTTATGCGTCGGATCCGGAGCAAAGCATATGGGAAAACGAACCCAATCTAAACATACTCGGGCTGTCCATGGATAGCGTTGGACAATTCGAAAGAATCAAGGTTATAAATATGCAAATGCATGCATATTTATAACTATGACGCTTTCGAACGGGAGACACATATTGGTTACGCATACTGATGATTCAAGACACATATATAGCTAGCTATCAAGTTTCATCGGAATAGATCAAATAATTAATGGGGGAGGAGGACATGTCATTTGTGCTCACCCACGAACGAAGGGGCAGAGCTCGTCAAACGCACGGCGAGGTCGTCGAACACCAAACCTCGCAGCGATGAAACAACTGCACATTTAAAACTACCCGATCAACACAATTATATACGATGTTTTTCATAACAAAATCGAAAAATATATGACCTAACTAATAATTCACAAATATATGACCCCGTCGGCCTCTGGAAGGCCAAAGAACACCTTTTCGGGAGGTGTCAGGGGTCGGGGTGCCGTGTCGGGGTCGGGGTCGGGGTCTCGGGGTCGGGGTGTCGGGTCGGGGTGCCAGGTCGGGGTCGGGGTATCGTGTCGTTGTCGGGGTGCCGTGTCGGGGTCGGGGTCGGGGTCGGGGTCTCGGGGTCGGGGTGTCGGGTCGGGGTGCCGGGTTGGGGTCGGGGTGTCGTGTCGGTCTCGGGGTGCCGTGTCGGGGTCGGGGTCGGGGTCTCGGGGTCGGGGTGTCGGGTCGGGGTCGAGGTGCCGTGTCGGTGTCGGGGTCGGGGTGTCGGGTCAGGCTCAGGGTTGGTGTGTCGGGGTCAGGGTCGGGGTCTAGGGGTCGGGGTGTCGTGTCGGGGTGCCGGGTCGGGGTCGGGGTGCCGTGTCGGGTCGGGTTTTTTTTCCCTCTTTTTTCCTTTTCTTCTTCTTCCTCTTCTTCCTTTTCTTCCTTTTTTTCCTTCTTCTTCTTCTTCTTCTTCTTCCTCCTTTCCTTTTTCCTCTTCTTCTTCTCCTCCTCTCCTCTTTTTTCTTCTTCTTCTTCCTCTTCTTCTTTTTTCTTCTCCTCCTCCTCTTCTTCTTCTTCCTTTCCTTTTTCCTCTTCTTCTTCTCCTCCTCTCCTCTTTTTTTCTTCTTCTTCTTCTTTCCTCAAACTAAACTAAACCTAATCTAAAACAAAAACTAAAACTAAAACTAAATCTAAACTAAACATAAACCTAATACAAAAAAACAGAAAAAAGGAAAAAACTAAATCTAAACCTAAAACTAAACTAAAACTAAACCTAAAACTAAACCTAAAACCAAAACTAAAACTAAATCTAAACTAAACATAAACCTAAAACTAAAAAAACAGAACAAAAAAAGGAAAAAAAGAGGAGGTAGAGCTCACCTGGGGCAGGGCCGATGGAGGAGGTGGCCGGTGGAGGAGGGGGCGGGGCGGCCTGGGGCGGCGGCGCCGGGCCCGGGGCGGTGGGGCGCGGGGGGGCCGGGGCGCGGCGGTGCGGCGGGGGCGACGGGGCGGGGGGCCGGTGGGGGAGGTGGCCGGTGGAGGAGGGGGGCGGGGGGCCTGGGGCGGCGGCGCCGGGCCCGGGGCGGTGGGGCGCGGCGGCGCCCAGACGATAGGGCGGCGGGGGCGACGGGGCGGGGGGCCGATGGGGGAGGTGGCCGGTGGAGGAGGGGGACGGGGCGGCCTGGGGCGGTTGCGCCGGGCGGCAGTGGCGACGGGGCGGCGGGCCGGTGGGGCGGCGGGGTGGTGGGGCGACCGGGCGGCGGCGAGTGGTGGGGGCGGCGGCGCGCGTGTGAAGAGCAGGGAGAGAAACAGGGCCGGGTGGGGCGCGGCCGTTAGAGATATGTTAAATCTTTGCCGTCCGCCCCCTTTGTCGTCCGCTTTTTTGCTCTTTGCCGTCCGCTTTCTTGCTCTTTGCCGTCTGCTAGCGGACGGCAAAGAGGGGGGCCGTTAAGTATTTTTTTAAGCAGCTCGTCAGTGGGGCCCCTCCCTCTTTGCCGTCAGCTAGCCGACGGCAAAGAATCTTTGTCGTCTGCTAGCGGACGGCAAAGAACTGGCTGATGGCAAAGAAAGTCTTTGCCATCAGCCAGTTCTTTGCCGTCAGCTTTTGGGTAGCTGATGGCAAAGAGCTTCTTTGCCGTCAGCTAGCAGACGACAAAGAGCTGGCGGATGGCAAAGTAGCTGATTCCAGTAGTGTCTATTAAAAGGAGGCCTTAATATCCCTTAGTTTCCAATAGGACCCCGCTGTCACGGGAGGGTAGGACAAAAGATGTCATGCAAGTTCTTTTCCATAAGCACGTATGACTATATTCGGAATACATGCCTACATTACATTGATGAACTGGAGCTAGTTCTGTGTCACACTATGTTATAACTGTTGCACGAATAATCGCATTTGACATAATCATCCATCACCGATCCAATGCCTACAAGCTTTTCACATATTGTTCTTCGCTTAGTTACTTTTCCGTTGCCACTGTTACAATTACTACAAAACTATCACTGTTACTTTTGCCACCGTTACCGTTACTTCCATACTACTTTGCTACTAAACACTTTGCTGCAGATATTAAGTTATCCAGGTGTGGTTGAATTGACAACTCAGCTGCTAATGCTTGAGAATATTCTTTGGCTCCCCTTGTGTCGAATCAATAAATTTAGGTTGAATACTCTACCCTCGAAAACAGTTGCGATCCCCTATACTTGTGGGTTATCACTCCCTGATGATACAAAAAAAGAGAGGCATCGGAGCAAGTGGACTGAAAGCCCAGAGACTGCAGGAAGGCTGCGATACGCTCGTACCAAGCCCGAGGCGCCTGCTTCAACCCGTAAAGAGAACGGGAGAGTAAGCACACAAAGTCCGGATGCGCGGCGTCGACGAAACCAGTGGGCTGCTCACAGAACACCTGCTCAGCGAGATGGCTGTGCAAGAAGGTGTTGGAGACATCCAACTGGTGCACAGGCCAGGCGCACGGGACCGCCAACTAGAGCACGGCATGGATTGTGCCCGGTTTAACAACCGGGGCGAAGGTGTCGGTGAAGTCCATGCCTGAGCGCTGCCGAAATCACGAACCACCCATCGAGCCTTGTAGCGCTCGAGAGAACCGTCCGCGCGGGTCTTGTGGCGAACCACCCACTTGCCAGTGATGATGTTGGCACGAGGGGGTCGCGGAACAAGCTGCCACGTGCGGTTGCGCTGTAGGGCATCGAACTCCTCCTGCATCGCAGCAAGCCAGTGGGGATCCCGAAGGGCAGCGCGAGCGGAGGCGGGAATGGGTGATGGCGTCGATGTTGAGGCGGCGCACACATACTCGCTGGAGGAGTAGCGCGTGCTCGGCTGAAGCACACCAACCCGGGCATGGGTCATCACGCCAAGAGGTGGAGGAGCGGCGACAACGAGGCCCACCGCGACGGCGGGGGCTGCTGCGGCGGCGGCGGGAGCCACGTCGGCGGCGGGGGCCACGGCAGCGGTGACATCTGAGCCGGCGGCTGAGGTGGTGACGGGCGAGGGGGAAGTCGAACCCGTCTCCGTGGTGACGGGCGGGGTGCCCACCGGCTCAACCTCGTAGGAGGGAGATAGGGACCCGGGGCCCGGTCGGACTCGACCTCAGGGGAGGGAGTCGAAAAACCGGGCGACAGAGGCAGAAGGCGCAGTGCTGGGTGGGTCTCCGGGGGCGCCGTCGCGCATCGCTCCAGGCAGGGGGCGCGGGGGTCGGCGCCGAAGGAGTCGAAACCGGAGAAACCTGAAAAAACGGGAACACCGTCTCGACAAAATACACGTGCCTCGAGGTGTACACACGATGAGTGACAGGATCATAGCACCGGTAACCTTTGGTGTTAGGGGTAGCCAAGGAAGACGCATGGGACGCCACGTGGTGTGAGTTTGTGTGGCGTGGTGGACGCAGTGCTAGGATAACAAAGACACCCACAGATGCGGAGACCGTCGTAGGACGGCGGTGTACCGAAGAGAACGTGGTGAGGGGCGTAGTTCCACCGAGGGCGACACAGACGAATGATAACTAAAAGAGCGGCGGTGGCGAGAGCATCGGGCCAAAACAGCGGGCACGTTAGAGTGAAAGAGTAACGTGCGAACGCAGTCATTAAGAGTGCAGAGGATACGCTCGGCGCGGCCATTCTGTTGTGAGGTGTAGGGGCAAGTTAGATGGAAGGTGGTGCCGTGAGAGGCGAGAAGTGTGCGGAGAGCGACGTTGTCAAACTCTTTTCCGTTATCGGTTTGGAGTGCAAGTATGGGGCGACCAAACTGGGTGGTGACATAGGAATAAAAGGCGGTGAGTGTGGCTAAAGCATCGGATTTACGACGAAGAGGAAAAGTCCACACATAATGAGAATAATCATCTAAAATCACCAAGTAGTATAGATTGCCCGTGTTACTTGCAATGGGAGACGTCCAAACATCACTATGAAGTAACTGAAACAGAAAAGTGGAAACTGTAGTAGATGCACTAAAGGGAAGACAAAGGTGCTTGCCCAAACGACAAGCCTCACAAGTATGCTCGTCGAGCTTATTACATGAGAAAGAAAAACTCCTAAGAATCTGACGCAAAACGGCGGGGTTGGGGTGGCCCAAGCGAGCATGACAAAGGTCGATGCCGGCTGCGAGGGAGACGGGTGTGGAGGTGGAGGCGGCAGCGTGCACGGGATAGAGCTCGTCAGGGCTATCACATCGGTGAAGCACTATCCGGGTACGGGCGTCCTTCACAGAAAAACCAACGCCGCCAAATTCAACAGTAGATGGATTCTCACGAGTAAGACGACAAACAGAAACTAAGCTAGTGACTAAGTTAGGTGAGATAATGACATTAGACATAGTGATAGGTGTGGAACTAGAAGGAAAACTAGAACTACCGACGTGAGTGATAGGTAAAGAAGAACTGTTGCCAACGGTGATACGAGTGGGAGTGTTAACGGGAGTGGAAGACGACAGGTTACCGGGATGAGCTGTCATGTGCGCAATAGCACCCGAGTCCATGTACCAGTCACCTCCACCGCCATAGTTACTCGGCGACGGCGCAGAGTGAAGGGCGGCCAGGAGGGCGGGGTCCCACGGTGGAGGTACTGGTGGCGGCGGCTGGCCTCCGTAGGGTGGCGCCTAGGCAGGCGCGCCATAGCCACCGAGTGGTGGTGGCGCGAGGGGAGCACCGTACGGCTGGTAGGGGCGCCGAAGAACGTCTGGTGGCCCGCGGGGCGAGGACCAAGAAGACCCAGTGCAGGAGCCCGCGGGACGGGTATGTGATAGGCGTGGACGATGCCCGTCCACGGGTTCTGCCCGGCAGCCCACGGCGGGGGAGGCTGCTGGTAGCCCCCCCCCCCCCCCCGCGCACCTTGCGGCTGCTGCTGGTGGCGACCCCCGCCGCCCACCGGTTGGGCCGACCCCCGCCACCTTGCGGCTCCTGGGGAGGTACGGGCGGTGCGGGCGGCAGCGGGGAGTAGCCGGCGGGCGCGGGCGACAGCGGGAAGTAGCCGGAGGGCGCGGGCGGACGGGGCGCGACCGGAGGAGCAAGGCCGCCGCGGGTGGTGCCGGCGGCGAGGGCGGTGTGCTAGACCCACTGCTTCAGCTTCGTCATCCGGCGCTCCACAAGTTTGAGGTACGCAACGACGCGCTGGAAAGTGGGCTGCGACAGCACGGTGAGGTTGGACGTCGCATTGCCGAAGTCCTCGTTAAGGCCGGCGGTGAGGGTGCTCAACATGAGGTCGTCAGAGACCTTGGCACCGATGTCGCGAAGCTCGTCGGCGAGCATCTTGAGCCTCATGCAGTACTCGTCGATGGTGGAGTTGTCCTGGTGACAGCCGAAGAACTCCTGCTGCAAGAAAACAAGGTGCTGAAGTTTGTTATCGGTGAAGAGCGCGTTGATCTTGGCCCACACGGCGCAGGCGTCGTCGTCCTCATCGACAACCGTGTGGAAGATGTCCTTCGAAACCGTCTGGTAGAACCATCGGATGATCGTGGCCTCAATGGCGGAGCACTCGGGATCGCCGCGCATGTACTCGCTATCCATGGAAGCATCGATATGTTCGGTGAGGTAGTACTCACGGAAGATGAGGTTGAAGTAGGTCTTCCACGTGTAGTATGACGTGTTGGAGCTGTCGAGGCGGATAGGGACCCGGACCTCGATGTTGAGGTCACGGTTGGCGGCGGCGGAGGACTCGGGGCCGGCGAAGGGGTTTGACGAGCGGGTCGTGGAGGAGCCCGGGGAAGACATGGCGGCGCGGCTAGGGTTAGGGTTTTTTTGTGGGGAGAGGAGGAGGTCAGCGGCGGCAGGGGGTGCGGCGGCTGTGGAAGGGGGCGCGGCTGCGGGGAGGAAGGGGCAGCGGCGTCGGGTGGCGCGATGGGAGGCATAGGGCGGCGCGATGGAGAGAGGCGAGGCAACGGCTATGGGTAGCGCGCGGGGCGGGCGGAAGCGGGCTTGCACGAGCGGCAACGGCGCGGGGTAGGGGAGGGAGGGGCGCGACGGCTGTCATGGGAACGAGTCTGACAGTAGAAGTAGGGGGTATGTAGGAGAGGGCAGTGTCCTAGCTACGACGAGGTTGTACGCACAGATTTACGAGTTCAGACCCCTCTCGGAGGAGGTAACAGCCCTACGTCTCGGTGCCGAGGAGGCTTGTCGATTGGAGTGTTGAATAGTTATAGGGGGTGCGAACCCTTGTGCTAGAGGGGAGGGGTGGCTTATATAGAGTGCGCCGGCCCCTCGCAGCCCTCAGTTACACAGGGGTTCAATGAGAGTTAAGTCCTGAACGTTACTGGTAACGCCCGTATTAAATGGTCCTTATGACGACGGAGTGAATGCCTGACCGTTGCCATCCTGGGATGACTCTAGGTATTCTATACTCCGAGTGGATCTTTGTACGGTCGAGTGAAATAGCGATGGTCGAGTGGAATTGGGATATCCGAGTGAGATCTTCTGTCGAGTGTATTACACTTCACATGGTTTCAGTTGGTATCTCTCGTTTATCTTTGTGGGCCTTGGCCTCTTGTGTAGTGTCCTTGGGTAGGGCATGTAGGTCAGGCCTATGACCCTACCCTAGGTACATGTCATCATCAGCGACGGCGGGGTGCAGCGGTGGTGGGTGCGGCGGCAGCGGCGGCGGCGAACCCTAGGGTTGGATCGAAAAGGATGATACTATGTGGAGGAATAGGTTGCAATACATTAGTCGTTGCATTGATCGGGTGCAGGTGCACGTATACATAAGTACATGGTAGGTCTCAATCCAACTATACACAATTAGGAGGTGGGTTACAACACATAATACATGCAACACAAATATATACTCAACACTCACCACCACCAGTCGATTTATCTAGTTCTTTGAATGAAGAGAGCTTAGTTACAACAAATTAAGCATCTATGCATTGAAGTCTGGCAAACAACTTTTTAATGTTTTAATATTTTTAAGAACTTTTTAATGTAATTTTCATATAATTAAGGAAGTTACGTAGAAAAGGCAGAAATTACATGGATGTTCTCAGCCAATTCCTTTCTTGTGAAACATGATGACCCAAATCTAAAGAGTGCTATCAATCCAGGTCCAGGCCTGCAAAATCTGTAGTTTCCTGAACAAAGATTTGAGATTTTGTCTTAGTAGAATTCTTCAAGAGGCCAGACTCTAAGTCTGTTCTTAAGGATCTTGTAAGCATTTGTGTATTGAAAAGAGGCCTGACAGCTGACAGCGAGGATTGTTAAAAAATTAATTTGGGGCCATCTTTTATTAAATCCTTTTTGTTGGCCTGGAATAAGCGATGGCCCATTACAGCCCCACATTTGAAAAGAAACAAATCGAAAGTCCAAAAAATTTCGAAAGATAATAATCGAAAGTCCAAACCGCTGACAGCGTTCCACGCACCTAATCAAGGAACGTCTGCAAAAACTCGAGCACCTTATCGACATCTTCAGGCAAGACACCCTTCACCGCATCCGCCATCCTGAACCGCTGAGCCCACGCGGCCAGGGCCGGCGTCCTCCCCGCGTCCAGGAGCTTGACGCCGATCATCTTCTCGATCACCACGAACCAGCCCAGGTAGCTGCCGAGCACAACGTCGACGAACCCGATGCCGTCGCCGCCGAAGAACGGCTTCCCCCCGGAGCTTTCCCCGAACGCGCCTTCCAGCGTCTCCATCGCCGAGATGGCCCGCACTGCCGCCTCCATCTTCTCCTCGGTCTTGCGGGCGAACAGGATGGTGAACCACGGCGACCCAACCTGCAGCACATGCGTCGCTTCGAGCTTAATTGCTTCCAAACAAGAATCAAACAGAGAGCGCGCGGCGAAGAGACGGCGGTGCGTCGTGTAATACTTGCCTTGTCGTCGACGTAGGCGGCCCAGAACCGGGCGGTGGCGCGCTGGTGCGGGTCGGCGGGGAGGACGCTCGGGCCGGTGCCCCGCCAGGCCTCGTCGATGTACTGCACGATGACCTGCGACTCCGGGATGGGCTTGCCGTTGTGGATGAGGACGGGCACCTTCTTGTGCACGGGGTTGGAGGCGAGGAGGAGCTCGCCCTTGCTGTGGAGGTCTTCCTCGACGTACTCGTAGCTGATGCCCTTCAGGTTGAGCACGATCTGCACCCTGTTCACGAACGGGCTGTCCCACACGCCTAGCAGCTTCACCTCGTCTCCTCCTGCCGCCGCTGCCATTGACAAGCCGTGGCTCAGCGCTTGGATCTCTGGGTTCCTGGTATGTGGTGGTGATGGGATCTTGGATGCTGAGGCCTTTGAGTTGGAGGCGACTGGTTATAAACGAGTGAACATTTCGGAGTTCGGGGAGTTCAGCGCTGCTGCTGTTAGGTTGTCTATAATTTGGAGTGTTTTATATGTTTGGTGATCAGGTCGGTTAATCATGGGCTCGTGGCAATCGAGTGAATTGATGTGCCAACTGCAGATTAGTCATTGGTGATAGCACAAAGCTTGTCTCCCACCATTTTTGTTGTTGGAAAAAACGAGTAGTATAGGAGAAAAGCGCCGGTAGGTAACGTGCGTGCTGCACGCATCGGATCATCAAAGAGATATGCGCCTCTCGAGCTGTCGTCCAACGTTCACGTAGCGCTCCGGGCAATAATCCGCGCGCGAGGCGAGAACCAAACACAAGAGCGTTTGGCGAGCACGCATTTTTCTAAAATGTTGAGTATTAGGAAACATAGTTAGACTAGGAAATATTCTACCTTGATTTATACTCCAAATAGATCATATACTCCTATATAGATGTCCATGAGGCTTAAGCAATACAACAAACTATTCCATCAAATCTCTCTCTCCTTTCTAACATGGTATCAGGCTAATCACGATTCAAACCCTAGCCGCCGCCGCTTCCGCACCCGCGCGCCGCCTCCGGGCGGTCGGCCTCCATGACCGCCGCCGGGGGCCGCATCGCCCGTACCTAAGGTTCGTCCGCCGGCCGTGTTGGCCGGCTGCCCTAGAGTCTTTTTCTTGAGCCCTTGCTCCCGGTTTTTTCGCTCTTTCGCCAGTCGTTTTGATCGGCGTTCTTCTTTTGGTTTTCAGATCTAATCTTGATCGGTTTGCGTCGTCCGCCGCCGCCGTCGACCCCCGTGCGCCTCTACTCCGACCCCGGCACGACCAGCCGGCCTCTCCTCCGACCCGGTGGCCACGCACGCCGAGGCGGCCCGTTAGGGCCAGCCATCGTCCGCGCGTCGGTCCGCCCGTCGCCCTGCGCCGGCCGTCACCGCCTTGCTCCGACCGGGACACCTGCACGCCCCGACCCGGCGGCCTCGCGCCATGCGCCAGCCAATCATAGTCGTCGCTCGCGCGCCGGCCCGCCCATCGATCCACATCACCCGCCTCCGCCGCGTCAGCACGGCGGCCCGGCGGTCTACCTCGTCGGCCTAGTCCTCGGCTGCGTCGGGACAACTGCGTCAGGCTCGTCAGCTGCCTCAACTCGGGCGCCGCTGCTCCGTTGGTCGCTCGGGCCTCGCTGCCCGGGCGCCGGCGTTGCTTTGGCAGCCCGGGTGCCGGTGCTGACAAGCTCGTCCGCATGACGTCTCACGCCGTCCGTCGTCGCCGGCTTCATCTCGGACTCCACCGCCACCACGCCTCCACCGAGCGGCGTCGCTGATCTCGCGCGCGATCGGCTTGATCACCCGCTCGCCGCCGCGATCCGCCTCATCTACGCCGCGCGACCGACCTGGCCCGTCGGTTACGCACGCCTCCGCAGGTCCCGTGAAGATCGTCCCCGAGTTCAGCGCGCCTCTCCACCGATCGAGCATCGGGCTGCTGCTCCGTCGCCCCGTCGGGCCGCAGCGCCGCCGCCCCTTGGTTCTCCTCGCGGCTGCATCGACTCGTGTGTCGCCGCTGCATCGCCCCTTCGGGCCGTAGTGTCGCGATACGCGGTCCCCACCGCCGCCCCGAGGCCGTCCCGCGGTTGCACCGACTCGCGAACCGCCGTTGTGTCGCCCCTTCGGGCCGCAGCGTCCCGGCCCGCAGTCCCCGCCGCTGCCTAGAGGTCTTCCCGCTGTCGCCCTGACCCGCCTGCCGCCGCTGCGTCGCCCCTTCGGGCCGTAGCGCCGCGGTCCGCTCCGCCGTCACCGCGCGTCGACCTCCCGTGGTATGCTTCGCGCCGTCTTCCTTGGCGCGGGAACGCCACCGTCCGCTCCGGTCTTCGTCACGCTGTCAGGGTTCTTCGCCTACTTCGAGCACCACCGCCGCACTCCTAACCTAGCCGTTGCCGCCGCCGCCGTCAGGCCGCCACAGCCGCTCTTCTTTGGCCGCCGCCGCCGCTACTTCCGTAGCCTTCGCCGCCCGTCCACCCCCTTCGTCTTCGTCCAGCACCAGCTCATCGCCAGCGTCGCCGGCATCTACCCCGACCGCTTCATCTACTCCGACAACCGCGGGCGACATTGGCCCCGCGCCGATTGGCGCCGCAGCCGTCGTCGAGTCCTTCTTTGCTGGCCTCTCCGACTTCTTCGACATGGCGTACAGCTTGTGCAGGTCCCAGTCTACGCATACCCAGTGCTGGCAACACCGTTGCGTGCCTTCGTCCACGACGTGTCCCCGGGCCTGGCAAGCCTGGTGCGGCGCTTCATCAACTTCGTCTTCGTCCGTCTACGCATGCCCGGTGCTGGCAACACCGATGCGTGCTTTCGTCTACGATATGTCCTCGGGCTTGGCAACCCCGGTGCGACGCGTCGTCAACAACGTCTTCTCCCCGGCGCACCACTTGTTCGACACCACTGTGCCCATGACTAACTCGGCGCCCTCTTGCGCCCGCGGCTCCACGGCGACTTCCTCGACACCAGCCACCCCGACTCGACATCGACCACGACATTCTTCGCATGGCTACCTCGACCACGGCTCCACAACCCACGCTCTTGGCTACATCGACAAACGGCACAAAGGGCTACCGCCTGCTTGAGCAACCTCGTTGGTTTCCACTCCAGCCACGACTCAATGCGTCGACCGTTACGACTGTGGGGGTGTCCGTCGGCTTGCCTTCGGATTCTTCTCCAGTCTCACCGTCTGCGTCACTATCGTTGTGACTGCGGGGGGATGTTGAGTAACGTGATTGTATTAGGAAACATAGGTTAGACTAGGAAATATTCTGGCTTGCCTTGTACTCCAAGTAGATCATGTACTCCTATATATATGCCCACGAGGCTCAAGCAATAGAACAAACTATTCCATCAAATCCCTCTCTCCCTTTTAACATAAGACAAAAGGGAAGAATCTGACCATTGGAATCGTGTGGGGAAATGCTAATATTTCATAGAAATCTGTGATGGATGGATGTGCACTGATCCGTGACAAAGTAACGTTAGAGCATCAACAGCCGGACTTGGCAAATCCGACCCCTCAAACGCCCGCGGACACGTCCGTAGATACTGACTGGGCACCCCTCAAATGTTGTGCCACACATCCATATACCACAAATTCTGATCCTCCAATCCATGCAATCCATGCACGTCGATCATATTCCATTTCGGTCGGATCTTCATTGTCATTGATCATGTTTGACACGACCGCCTCCTACATGATTATAGTTTACAAGCATTAGTCATGAGCGAAATGAAGTAGTGGTCTATGCTAAAATCTGATCAGACAAGAGCAAAGAAAACGCACCAACTCTTGTTCGGTCATTCCGTCGAACATATTGAGCGCAGCCCGGACACTGCCGGAGCCCGTGCTCATCCGCGACCGAACGAGCTGCGGCGAGTCACACACGTCAACCGCCGGCATCTTCGTGGTCACAAAACTCTCCGGAATGGCCCAGCCGGCGGTTGGATCATCGTCTGTCCCAACGGGGTCGGACATAGTAATCCGCGTAGGCGCTTAGAGGGAAGGGGTGCGGGGATCCGGGCGCGGAGGAGGAGACAACTGCTCCACCACGTCTGAACCTCCCTATGATGCCGCCGCCGCTTCCCTCTCTCGCTGTCGGCGTCGTCGCAACTTGCGGGCGACGTTCTACGCCTTGCAAGTCGCCGCGGACGAAATCACGCCCCCGACGAACGAGGCGGACCGCGTCTCCGTCGCGGTAGTGTGGGTCGGGCTAGACGACATCTCGGCGGTGGATCGGGACTGGAGGTGAGGATTGGGAGTAAGGGTGGAGGCCGGCAAGGGTCCGGGCGCGGGAATGGTTGAAGGGCGGCGGGAGGAGGAGGAAGGGTTTGGTGGATTTGGTTGGGGTGAGGTCGGGCTGTCGAGTCTGACGTGGCGGGCGCGCCCGGACACCCCCATATCCGACCTATATTTGGGCTGGATATGGAGGGTGCCGATCAGCCCGGGCGTTTGAGGGTCGTTTGAGAGACTCGTCTGGGTCAAAAAATTGTGACCGGGCTGTCACCGGACAGCCCGCCTGGATGTATGAAACAGATTTAAGAGGTCCGGTTGTAGATGCTCTTAGCCGTCTCAAGAATCAATGGTTTAGATCAAAATGAATAGGGCACGTGCTACACGACACATTTTTTTGCATGTAATACGTGTCAAGACTACCTACAGTATATAACATCTATTTATATTTTGTGGGGACATCATCTACATTCTACATCACTCTACATTTTAAAATCAAACAGAAAAACCGCACCGAAAATAAACTGAACTGAACCAATTTTATAATTTCTGGTTTCCGGTATGGTATGAAGTTGCATTACCCTTTCGAAATTCGGTTTTTATGATATATATCAAAAAATAGGACTGTTAACCGTATAAGCCGAGTTAAAAATATATTTATATTTCTTGAGTGAACAATCATACAAGCAGTCGATCTCGAGAGTATTTGAGCTTGTCTCGCTTGCATTTTCAGGCATTCACACGTCCAAAGCGTAGTTTTATATCCACGTAGTGATTTTACTCTAAAAAATAATATAAGCACATCCATAACAAAGCGAAATATGCATTGCACACTTGCAGACACGACCATCCATCAAGGCATGAATCACACGTGTGTTCGGTGTTTTTATTTATTTATCATAACGTGTGTTCGGTGTTTGTTCGACTAATATCCCTTTTCTCATAATATCCATTAACAACTTCACATTTTATTTCTTACTGAATAATTAATGTTCGGATATAGCTATAACCTGAAAATCCCAAATTTGGCCACCAGATGCCTAGCTCATGCGCTACCCTTATCCCAAAATCTGACGACATTGTCCCCAAAATCGGTCTCGCTCCCCTGTCTATATTTCTTCGTGATGCCCCCTCCTCCCCTCTCTCTTCCTTCTGGTCTTCAAAAATGTATAAAAAATAACTAACTAAAATACAATGAAGCTCCACCTAATAAAACTAACTTGACCAACCACCGCCAGCGCCAGCACCAGCACGAACCACCCCTTGGTCGTGTGGGCGGCAAGGGGTTTATTGGTAGGAAGCTCGGGCCCGTCCTCCTCCATTGGTGGTGGCAATGCCCATATCCAGTTCTGAGGTCCGCACTCGCCGCAGATGGCCTAGGCGCCTTGTGGTAGTATGGGTGAGCCACCGAGCGAAAATTCCGTGCTTTGACGCCAACAACGGCGTCGCCCGCGGGTGCCATCTCTCCTCTTGAGAATGTTGTTGTGGTTCTCTTCTTGATGCTAGGGTTTCGGATGAAAGCCCTTGTCCGTCTCGGACTCGATAGCAGCGACGCCTCACGTCGTTTTCCTTCCTGACAGTGTTGTCGTGGAGTTTAGGCATCCTAGGGCATGTGGCGTTGTTTCTTCAGGCACTCCTATGTATCTTTTGGCAACATAGTCGTTTTTTGCTTTTCGCGTTTGCCTTTTTCATTGTGATTTTGTTATCCGGTTATCACAGAATTTGCTCTGTTAAGAGATTCCTTACTACCTTCTATCGGTCATCCGTGTGCTTTGATTTGTGATTTACTTATAAGGCAGGATGAGAGTCTGTTTCGTGGAAGTGGAGATCGTGGCAACTTCATGTATTAATTATGTATTTTTAAAACTTGATAAATTAAAGACTTATGTTGTACTTCCTTTGTCCGAAATTAGTTGACACTCAACGTCTAGATACATCCATTTGAGTGTCAACTAATTTCGGACGGAAGGACTAGTATTCAGAAAATTAAAGCATAAGTATTCAGAGAGCACAACACTGAAAAAAATGTCACTTCGTTGCGTATCTAGACTACTACTAGGATCAATAACTAAATCAGCGATTGTTGGATAACCCCGTGAGGTAAGTTAATCATCATGTTTAAGATGGTGTATCCATGATTTGTCCTCTTTATTGTTGGAGCAACATCCTATGGACTTGAGATAATTTTCAGTCCGTAGTACTCGGACTGATCTGATCTGAATCATGTCACTTTGTAGCCGCGGCAGCAGCCCAATAAGCCTGACGCTTCTTGGCGTACTCCACGGCGACGTGCACGTCGGGCACCACCTCCCTCGCCGCATCGGTTTCCCCGAACCGCTTCGCCCACGCTGCCAAGAGCGGGGTCCTCCCAGTGTCGACGAACTCCACGCCATACATACTGCGTAGCACCTCGAGCAAGAGCAGATTGCATCCAACGGCGATGTCGAGGTTGCCGATGGAGTCGCCGGCGAAGAAGGCCTTCCCGTTTGAGCACTGGGCAAATGCCTCCTCCAGCTGCCCCATCACCGCGAACATCTCGTTAATCTGTTGCGTCCTCTCCTCCTCCGTGGCTGCCTTAGCAGTGCCAGCGTAAGCAGGGAATAGCTGCAAGAAAGAAACCACACCATTGGCATTCGCTGTTTCAGATATTAGAAGTCACAAAACAGAGGTGCCAGAAAATAATCACCTTGTCGTCCACGTAGGCGGTCCAGAAACGAGCGACGGCGCGCTCATAGGGGTCGGCGGGGAGGATCGGCGGCCCCGTGGCGGCCCAGACCTCGTCGATGTACTGCACGATGGCCGGCGAGTCGCATACGGGCTTGCCGTCGTGGATGAGCACGGGCACCTTCTTCTCCACCGGGCTGGACTCGAGGAGGAGCTCGCTCTTGTTGAAGAGGTCCTGCTCGATGTACTCGTGGCTCACGCCCTTCATGTGCAGCGCCATGCGAACACGGATGACGAATGGACTCACCGACATGCCCAACAACTTCAGGTCTGGTTTGGCTGCCATTGTTGTCTGATCTGTCTCTCTGTTCTTCTCTCGTTTAACGCGCTCGCGTCTGTGCTAGAACAACATCAGTTTGGGTGTTTATATAGCATGGAAGGAAAGACTGAAATGAGGAGTTGCAGCCATGGGGAGTGTACTACGGGTCGACGTGCATGAGTGCATCACCAGTGACGTATCATGCGATCAAATCGCAGCGATTGGTCAACAGTTTTCCATAAATGGCGTGAGAGTAGTTGGTGATTGGTGTTGAGTGTGTCTTCAAGGACTTCAAGAGTCCATCTCATTATCCATCCATGCATGTTTACTCTTTGTTAGTTGTTAGTTTGCCAAATCCGTCTTTTTTCTCAGTTTCCTCCCATTCTCACCGGTTGTTAGGTTGCATGGATAACCCTCGAGGTATCAAGCTGGACCAAACTCAGCTACACTCAAGGAGCTACACGATCTGATCAACTTGTGCTAACGGCTGCTGTACACATGCAGCCATTCCATATCTGCGAACAAGTCGACATGTGCCTGTACGCTATGGAGGCCAATGGCTGCCGCTCGCACATCCAGAGTGTGCGAGGGAGCAGTGGCGCAAGGGGGCCAGGGAGGTCGCGGCGGCGCTGAGCAGAGACGGGCAACGACAGACAGGAGGTGGGAGTGTTGTGCTAACTCAACAGGCTGCCTGATACAACTACAAATTGAAGAGAGATCAACGACAGAGAAGATCAGTAGGCATACAAGGGCACGTACGACCTTCCTTCCCATGTGCTTAGCTTGAATTGTTATTCATAGCTACAACAAACATGCATGAATCACATTTGTTGACGGCCGGAAAGATGGAGTTGAAGGACCAACGAGACGCGGTCGTTTCTCAGTTTAGAAAAAAAAGGTCGGGACCTTTTTTTTTACTGTAAAAAACCATGGTTTTCGAGATACTACAGTTTTGTAAACCAGAGTATTTGTTGATGCCAAACACATCAAAGTATTTTAAACCGTTGTTTCTAAAAATACCATGGTATTTTTCTAAAACTCCAAAAATACGGTGGTGCCAACCGCAGCCTGAACCTCTTTATTTTTAACAGAGCACGAAGAAAAAGTTGTCTCTATTTTTCACGCCTAGCTGTATTCTTCATCTCGTCGCCTCTTCTCCAGCGAATGACGTGTCCCCACAGCCATTTAGAAACCAAGCTATGCTGGTGAATGAAAGGAATGTACTGGCCTTGTGGTTTGATTTCTTTTACAGATTTTATCCGGTTGAATTTGGTTCTGCATAGTTAGGGTTTGTCTGTCCACCCGACCGCCGGCCGCGTCGAAATGCACAACGCCCGCGTCGTCGGACATGTCGCCATCAGTGTGTTGAGTTGCGTGGATTAAAATCGATGATATCGCCGTGGCGGGTGATAACGGTGGGTGATAACTTATAGAGGAGCAGCGAGTCATCACTTTCTTTTCCCTCAACATGTTTCGTTTCATGTTTCATAGCTGCAGCACCCCTAGCAAAGGTCTGTAGGCCTTATACAATGCTAGATACTTAAGGAGGTGTTTAGAAATATAAACCGAATTTTTCTAAACACTAGTGGCTATTTATAAAGGAGAGACGCTTAATTAAGCGTCTACCCTGCATAAATAAGCATCGGTGCTTGAGAAAAGTCTGGTTTATTTCTCTAAGCACCTCCCCTAAGCACCTTGCATTGTACAAGGCCTAAGGTGGCGCGTGATGGCCCCAAGTAATTTATAGTTTTACTTTTTGCATAGAAAGGCCAAGTAATTAACCTGAATGGATTGTGATGCATACGTCCAAGCATACAAGCTGCAAATGATATACACCCTCATGTAAATTTGTTTGAATTAGTGGCTAGTTACATCAGATAACTTCAAACATAAACAAATTACTCGAGTAAATACTGCAACGCCTAAGCGCCTCTCTGTTTTGCCAATACTGCAAAATACCAAAGTATTTGTATACTCTGGTATTGCTTGCCTACAAGTTCTAATACTGTGGTTTCTAAATACCATGATTTTCTAAATATTATGCATCCAAACACAGCCTAAAAAGTTTGAGAATAGGGTTTAAGGTTTCCCGTGGGGCAAAGCCTCTCCACGTCTTTCTATATATAACAATCAGCATATACAATTACATACGTACAGAGTACGTGTACACGACACGCTAGACCTATTTTAACACTCCCCCTCAATCTGAACTTCTACCATGTACAAGGTTTTAGATTGGTACTAAAACGGTCTAGCATCTCTCTGGTGGCTGGTTTGGTAAACACATCAGCCAGCTGATCGTTAGAAGAAATGAACCTGACCTCAAGAGCTCCAGAAGCAACACGCTCGCGCACAAAGTGGAAACCAATCTCGATGTGCTTGGTACGCGCATGGAAAACTGGGTTGGCAGTCAGATATGTGGCCCCTAAGTTATCACACCATAGAACCGGAACACGCTGCTGAGACACTCCAAGCTCTTTGAGTAGTGACTCTACCCAGATGGCTTCAGCAGCTCCATTCGCCAAGGCTTTGTACTCGGCCTCTGTGCTCGATCTCGACACTGTTGGTTGTTTCTTCGAACTCCAGAAAATTAGGTTTGGTCCAACAAATATGGCGAAACCTCCTGTTGATCGACGATCATCCGGACATCCTGCCCAATCCGCATCATTGAAGATACTAATGCTAGTAGAGACAGCCTTGCGAAACTTCAGCCCTGTGTGCAACGTTCCTTTCACATAACGTAAAATCCGCTTAACGGCTTCCCAATGAGCATCATTGGGCTGTGAGAGACTCTGGCACACCTTATTCACTGCAAACGAAATATCCGGACGAGTGAGTGTTAAATACTGCAACCCACCAACAACACTGCGATACCGGAAAGAATCATCGGTGCTGAGAGGCCGTCCAGACACTCGTGCAAGCTGATCGGAAGTAGATAGCGGTGTGGAAGTAGGCTTACAATTCTCCATGATCACACGGTGCAAAAGATTCAAGGCATACTTCCGTTGAGTCAATGTCATCCCCCCTGAATTGTATGACGCTTCCAGACCAAGAAAATACTCCAACGGCCCAAGGTCCTTGATAGAAAAACTGGCCGCGAGGGCATGAACAAGACCATCAACCGCACGTGGAGAAGATCCGGCAATGACAATGTCATCCACATAGACAAGGATATAGATCTGAACATCACGATAACGGAAGAAAAACAGAGAGGTATCTGCTTTGGAGGAGACGAAACCCAACTCGAGAAGACGGGTACTAAGCCGAGCATACCATGCACGAGGAGACTGTTTGAGTCCACAGAGAGCACGCTGAAGCTTGCACACATGCGAGGGAAAACGAGCATCCTCGAAGCCAGGTGGCTGCTGCATATAGACGTCCTCGGAGAGATACCCATGAAGAAAAGCATTGCTGACATCAATCTGCCGAAGACTCCAACCGCGAGACACAGCCAAGGCAAGAACCAGTCGAACGATGGCCGGCTTGACAACCGGACTAAACGTATCACCATAATCAATGCCAAGCTGCTGGGTGAAAGCACGAGCGACCAGTCGAGCTTTGTACTTATCAACGGAGCCATCTGGATGGTGCTTGGTCTTGAAGATCCACTTGCTCCCAAGAACATTGACTCCGCACGGCCGAGGCACAAGAACCCAAGTCTTGTTATGGTGAAGGGCAGCGAGCTCATCAATCATCGCGGTACGCCAGGCAGTCTCACGGAGAGCATCACGATGAGAGACAGGCACCGCATGAAACGCGCGGGGATGGGGATCATAGCGGATGGTCCCATCAGTAGGAACAAGGGCACGACGAGTATGATCGCGGGTGCGGGTAACCATGGTGTGTGCAGGAGCAGCTGGAGGTGTCGCGGTCGAGGGAGCAGGACTGCCCTCGACAGAAGGCGACACGAGCTGCGGTGGCGACGGTGGAGCAGCATTCTCGAGCACCGGCACAGGCGACGGCGAGTCAGTGCGCGACAGGGAGACCACCGAAGGGCCGGGAGGAGCGGCCGGGGCCGAAGACGGGCCGACCGAGCCGGGCGAGGCGGCAACTGACGGGCCAGTCGACGTGGCAGCCGACGGGCCGGCCAGGCCGGGCGATGCGGTGACCGGGCCGAGCGAAGCGGGAGCCGAGGGGCGGGGGGACGTGCATGTCCCATGCACGTCGATCACCAGGGAGTGCGGCGCGGCAGAGGGCGTGCATGCGCCATGCGCGTCGATCGCCGAGGATGAAGCCGCCGAAGGATCCTGCACATAAGTAACATGGCCTGAAACAGGCGTGTCAGTAGACAAATAGGACAAGTCGTATTTGCGCATATGGTCACCCGTAACCGGTTCAGTGGGAGGAAAAGAGAGAACATCAGCCAAAGAAGAGACATCGACGGTGACCCGAGGATTTGCATAGGGAAGAACAGACTCGTCGAAAACGACGTCACGAGAGAAGTAGATACGTCCCATGGAACGATCAAGGCACTTGTATCCCTTATGCATCAGACTATAGCCCAAGAAAACACACATGGTGGAACGGAAAGCAAGCTTGTGTGCATTATATTTACGCAAACTAGGCCAGCATGCGCAACCAAAAGTGCGAAGAAACTTGTAATCGGGGTGCACCTTAAGGGGACGATAGATGGGTCTATCTTGTTGAAGAACAGGTGTAGGCATGCGATTAATAAGGTAGCACGCCGTAAGGAACGCTTCATCCCAAAAACGCAATGGGGGAGAAGAATGAGCCAGCAAGGCAAGACCTGTTTCGACAAGGTGACGATGTTTGCGTTCAGCAATGCCATTTTGCTGAGAGGTGTGCGGAAAAGACACGCCATGAGAGATTCCAGTGCGTTGGAAATACCGGTGCAGTCGGTGATACTCACCACCCCAGTCTGACTGAACAACTATGATTTTAGTGTGGAGAAGACGGTCAAGATGGGCCTGAAAAGCATAAAATACTTGCTCAACGTCAGGCTTGTGCTTAAGGAGATAAATCCAAGAGAAGCGAGAGTAATCGTCAACAAAGCTCACATAATACTTATAGCCTCCGAAAGAGGCAATAGCAAGCCCCCAAACATCAGAATGAATTAACTCAAGAGGCATAGTGGAAACATGATGTGATAAATTATAAGGCAATTGTCGACTTTTAGCACGCTGACAAGCATCACACACGGAAGTCTGACGTTCAGAAGAACACACTAAATCATTATTCCTAACAATGTTTTGAACAATATTATTCAAGAGATGACCGAGACGCTGGTGCCATTGGGACGGGGTGGTCTTGATGCTGAGAGACGCTTGGCGGTTGGAGGAGTGCTACCTCTTGAGCATGCGTTGGTTTTCCCTTGAAGAGGAAAGGGTGATGCAGCAAAGTAGCGTAAGTATTTCCCTCAGTTTTTGAGAATCAAGGTATCAATCCAGTACGAGGCCACACGCAAGTCCCTCGTACCTACACAAACAAATAAGAACCTTGCAACCAACGCGATAAAGGGGTTGTCAATCCCTTCACGGCCACTTGCAAAAGTAAGATCTGATAGAGATGATAATATTTTTGGTATTTTTATGATAAAGAATGAAAGTAAAGATTGCAAACTAAAAATAGATTGGAAACTTATATGATGGAAAATAGACCCGGGGGCCGTAGGTTTCACTAGTGGCTTCTCTCAAGATAGCATAAGTATTACGGTGGGTGAACAAATTACTGTCGAGCAATTGATAGAAAAGTGCATAATTATGAGAATATCTAGCCATGATAATGTATATAGGCATCACGTCCGCGACAAGTAGACCGACTCCTGCCTCCATCTACTACTATTACTCCACACATCGACCGCTATCCAGCATGCATCTAGAGTATTAAGTTCATAAGAACAGAGTAACGCATTAGGTAAGATGACATGATGTAGGGGGATAAACTCAAGCCATATAATATAAATCCCATCTTTTTATCCTCGATGGCAACAATACAATACGTGTCATTTCCCCTACTGTCACTGGGATCGAGCACCGCATGATTGAACCCAAAGCTAAGCACTTCTCCCATTGCAAGAAAGATCAATCTAGTAGGCCAAACCAAACTGATAATTCGAAGAGACTTGCAAAGATAACCAATCATACATAAAAGAATTCAGAGAAGATTCAAATATTGTTCATAGATAATCTTGATCATAAACCCACAATTCATCGGATCTCGACAAACACACCGCAAAAAGAGTTACATCGAATAGATCTCCAAGAAGATCGAGGAGAACTTTGTATTGAGATCCAAAGAGAGAGAATAAGCCATCTAGCTAATAACTATGGACCCGAAGGTCTGTGGTAAACTACTCACACATCATCGGAGAGGCTATGGCACTACTAGGAAAAGGGCTATAGATGAAATGGCCACTAATGAGGCACCAGACATGTGGTGCGCCACTACTATATAGCAGTGGCGCACCATGTGCTGGTGCGCCATTAGTGTGAAAGACACTAATGGCGCACCAGACACACGGTGCGCCACTAGTAATGAATTTTTTTTATTATTATTTTTTCAAACATACTAATGGCGCACCAGGGCACAGTGTGCCATTACTAGTTCTAACTAGTAATGGCGCACCAGCCTCATAGTGCGCCACTACTATTTTTTTTTTTGCAAAACTAGTAATGGCGCACCAGGGCACAGTGCACCATTAGTGTTTGCGGTGTGCCCTGATGCGCCATTAGTGTATGGCGCACTGATGCGCCATTAGTGTTTAAACTAGTAATGGCGCACTGTGCCCTGATGCGCCATTAGTGTTTTTTTTTTGCAAAACTAGTAATGGCGCACCACCAGCAGGTGCGCCATTAGTAACCATGGTTACTAATATGAAAATGTGGAAGGCTCCGCCTCCTCCCTTTCCCAGTCAAGTTCTGTCCTCCTCCCCCTTCTGTTTTGCTCGCCAGCGGCCGGCAGCTAGGCGGTTGCTCTCCCATCCTCCGCAATCCTCCCCTCGATCTCGTCGGAGCGGGCGGAGACCGGGCCGCGGCGATGACGGTGATCGACATCCTCACGCGGGTGGACGTCATCTGCCAGAAGTACGACAAGTACGACGCCGAGAAGCTCAACGGCGCCAACGTCGCCGGCGAGGACCCCTTCGCCCGCCTCTATGGCTCCGTCGACGCCGAGATCTCCTAGTGCGTCGAGGTACCCCGCGCCTGCTCTCGCTCCCCCCGCTCTCCCTCCGCCGGGCGCGCGCCGCCCCTCGCGGCGATCTGAATCTGACTAGTCTGCTGCTGCAGAAAGCGGAGGCGGCGAGGCAGGAGAAGAACCGGGCCACGGTCGTTGCGCTCAACACCGAGATCCGCCGCACCAAGGCAAGCTCCTCGAGGAGGACCTGCCCAAGCTGCAGCGCCTCGCGCTCAAGAAGGTTCGTCCGATCATCTCTTAGCTGACCCGCTAGATCTGCTTCTTCTGTGGCCGCTAGGACTCGCTTATGCCCACGTTGTCTACTAGCAGTAGAAGAGGCTAGCTTGCCTCGAAGGAGGAGACTGCCTAAATTTAGGATGCGCGGTTGTTCAATGTCAACGGAAAAAAATGAAGCAATTTCTGTGTCGGTGAGGTGATTTGCTGGATCACCTGGTGCAGTTTGGGATCGGCGGGACTGGTATTTTTTGCAGAATTTGCTGGGAAAGTATGTTTATGATTTCATAGGATTTTGTAGGACGATGATTATGTGCTGATTATACAGCTCAAATTCTAATATAATCATATGTAGGAGAAATTGAGTGTCTTTTATGTTGCAATGTACTTCCATTTGGCTGTTGGCATAGATGGTGTATAGGATTATTTACATCAATGCCCACTTCTTTTGCATAAAATCAGTGTAAACCATATGGAGTCTTACCGTTATGTTCTGCTGCTTGCATTTTCTTTCAAATGCATATCTATTTATTTGAACTAGACAAGCGTGCTATTGTTGATATCAAACAATTCAATCTATTGCTGCTGTTGTCTTGGAGCTTAAGTACTCCTTACCTTGTCCCATCCTTTTTTGGTTCAACTTAGCATTTCAGTACCATTGAGTATTGACTTGATATGCATATTAGCTGCATATTGAGTTTGGTAACATGCTTTCCTTGGTCATGCATATCTCTGCGCTATCATATGGGAGGATATGCATGAGCAGTTGAGTACTGAGCGTATAACTAAAATTAAGCTTGTTGTTTTATATAAATGTTCATCTAGTTGCTGTGAGTGTATCCTCATCTTAAGGTTAACATTGTTCTGTGCCAAATTAGGCCAATTTCAATTTCCATGTGCACATGTTCCTTCATTGTTTTAGCACACAACTCTGCTTTCTGTATTAGCATTAGATGGACAAAATATGTTGCCATTATAAATTTGAATTGAACATGCATTCCGCCATGCATAAAGTTGGTTGAGCAATGTACATTGTGTCTGTTTCCTCATCATCTCTGGCCTGGCCTGTTAGATGCCCTTCTTAAATTTACTCTTATCCTCTTGAGGGTCACGAGCTAAACCTTTTAGTTTTCTCTTACCACGACACACATAGATGGAAACTTTGATGATGAATACTTTAAGGGGACTGAAGAATCAAATAAATTTTGTCAGGAATATGAGATGCGTAGAATGAAGCAGGTAAAGTTTTGATTCACCAATCTAATGTTTTTCTTCTGTTTGTTTTGTGCTTCCACTGGATACTAACCAGACCTGCTTTTTGCAATGGTATTCTGCAGGATGAAGGTTTGGATGTTATTGGTGAAGGGCTGGCAACTCTGAAGAACATGTCATCGGATATGAATGAGGTTGCGTCCTGTGCTTGTTTTCTAGTTATACGCTGATTATGTGTACCATACTAATTGTTGTGATCATCAGGAATTGGATAGGCAAGTTCCCTTGATGGATGAAATGGATGACAAGGTCAGTTTGCTGGCCACCGTCATTTTTGATATTTCTTCTGACAGGCGGCAATGCTTAATGTCTGATAAAACGATAAATGCAGGTGGATAGAGCCAATGCAGATCTGAAGAATACCAACGTGAGGCTAAAGCAGACCATTCTTCAGGTAAAAGTTCACTCTTCTCCCTGTATCATACTTATATCACCGCCTACCTTTACAAGTAAGTAATTTCCTTTGCCAAGCAACCACTCCGGTGGACATGCTCCTTCACTTCATTAACTAGCCTGAATTTGGACTAGCCGCTGAATGAAAGATCTAGTATTACCCCATATTCTTTACTCGCTTGCTTGATGGTTACCACATCCGTCTTGTTTAAATCACACTGCCCTGTTTGAACTCTCTAATTCTTTTGCTCCATGCGATTTTCTTGTGTCGCAGTGTGCTCAAGAAGTGAGTGAGGTGCAACGATGTGCTCATGTCGCGGTCGGTGGTGGTCTTGCATTGGCTCCTCTACTTATCATGTCCTGCTGTGATAGGCTTCAACATGTGCCACGAGTAATTCGTTTCGTCTCATCTGTGTAATATCATGTTGTTGTTAGAGTATTATTATGCTTGTTGATGAAGCAGTGATGATTATATGTGTGTTGGCCTGATGGATGTCTGATTGTATCTATATTCGGGAGTAAATTGCTTAGTAAGAGTACAAACATCATTCTTTTGTTCTAAACCTGGCCATGTATATTTGCCTTCCCTGGGGACTTTCTTTGAGTGGCATAAAGAAGTCACAGATCACAGTTAGGCCCTGAGTGTCGTGTTGGCTCGACCGGCATGGATACAAATCCAAAGGCTAAACCTGTGTTTCTTCCAACATAAAAGTGTTGCCTACATACGTGTGATTGTTGTATTATACTATGACTAAAACAATGCCCGTGCATTCTATGGGCAGAAGACGAGGAATTCCTTAGCAGACTTAAGTTTTAAATATCAGAAAAGAAAAAAATTCCTAATATACATACTAATGGCGCATCACCCCAACGTGCGCCATTAGTATGCCAAAGTATACTAATGGCGCATCATCCCGCAGTGCGCCATTAGTATGGCAAAGCACATGGGTATATACGGCCCCTGGGAGGCATACTAATGGCGCACCGTGGCCTATACTAATGGCGCACTGCCTGGTGCATCATTAGTATACCAGATACTAATGGCGCACCAGCGGTGCGCCATTAGTAAAAAATACTAGTGGCATGGTGCTAGTGGCGCACCAGTAGTGCGCCATTAGTAGGCAAAACTGGTGCGCCACTAGTAAGCCTTTTTCTAGTAGTGTGGTGTTGATGTAGAAGCCCTCCGTGATCGATGCCCCCTCCGGCGGAGCGCCGAAGGCCCCAAGATGGGATCTCACGGGTACAGAAGGTTGCGGCAGTGGAATTAGGTTTTCGTGGTGCTCCTGGATGGTTTCGGGGTACGTAGGTACATATAGGAGGAAGAAGTAGGTCGGTGGAGCCACGAGGGGCCCACGAGGGTGGAGGGCGCGGCCAGGGGGTAGGCGCGTCCCCCTGCCTCGTGGCCTCCTCGTTCGTTTCTTGATGTCCACTCCAAGTCCTCTGGATCACGTTTGTTCCAAAAATCACGCTCCCGAACGTTTCATTCCGTTTGGACTCCGTTTGATATTCTTTTTCTGCGAAACACTGAAATAGGCAAAAAAACAATAATTTACACTGGGCCTTGGGTTAATAGGTTAGTCCCAAAAATAATATAAAAGTGTATAATAAAGCCCATTAAACATCCAAAACGGAATATATAATAGCTGAAGAAAATATGCCCTAGAGGCAATAATAAAGTTATTATTTATTTCCTTATATCATGATAAATGTTTATTATTCATGCTAGAATTGTATTAACCGGAAACATACTACATCTGTGAATACATAGACAAACAGAGTGTCACTAGTATGCCTCTACTTGACTAGCTCGTTAATCGAAGATGGTTATGTTTCCTAACCATAGACATGAGTTGTCATTTGATTAACGGGATCACATCATTAGGAGAATGATGTGATTGACTTGACCCATTCCGTTAGCTTAGCACTTGATCGTTTAGTATGTTGCTATTGCTTTCTTCATGACTTATACATGTTCCTATGACTATGAGATTATGCAACTCCCGTTTACCGGAGGAACACTTTGTGTGCTACCAAACGTCACAACGTAACTGGGTGATTATAAAGGTGCTCTACAGGTGTCTCCGAAGGTACTTGTTGGGTTGGCGTATTTCGAGATTAGGATTTGTCACTCCGATTGTCGGAGAGGTATCTCTGGGCCCACTCGGTAATGCTCATCACTTAAGCCTTGCAAGCATTGCAACTAATGAGTTAGTTGCGGGATGATGGTATTACAGAACGAGTAAAGAGACTTGCCGGTAACGAGATTGAACTAGGTATTGAGATACCGACGATCGAATCTCGGGCAAGTAACATAGCGATGACAAAGGGAACAACGTATGCTGTTATGCCGTTTGACCGATAAAGATCTTCGTAGAATATGTGGGAGCCAATATGAGCATCCAGGTTCCGCTATTGGTTATTGACCGGAGACGTGTATCGGTCATGTCTACATAGTTCTCGAACCCGTAGGGTTCGCACGCTTAAAGTTAGATGACGGTTATATTATGAGTTTATGTGTTTTGATGTACCGAAGGAGTTCGGAGTCCCGGATGAGATCAGGGACATGACGAGGAGTCTCGAAATGGTCGAGACGTAAAGATCGATATATTGGACAACTATATTCGGACATCGGAAAGGTTCCGAGTGATTCGGGTATTTTTCGGAGTACCGGAGAGTTACGGGAATTCGTATTGGGCCTTAATGGGCCATACGGGAAAGGAGAGAAAGGCCCCAAAGGTTGGCCGCACCCCTCCCCATGGACTAGTCCGAATTGGACTAGGGAGGGGGGGGCGCCCCCTTCCTTCCTTCTCCTTCTCCCTTCCCTTCTCCTACTCCAACAAGGAAAGGAGGAGTCCTACTCCCGGCGGGAGTAGGACTCCCCCCCCTGGCACGCCCTCCTCCTAGGCCGGCCGCCTCCCCCCTTGCTCCTTTATATACGGGGGCAGGGGGCACCCCAATGACACAACAATTGATCTCTTGATCTCTTAGCCGTGTGCGGTGCCCCCCTCCACCATAATCCACCTCGATAATATCATAGCGGTGCTTAGGCGAAGCCCTACGTCGGTAGAACATCATCATCGTCACCACGCCGTCGTGCTGACGGAACTCTCCCTCAAAGCTCGGCTGGATCGGAGTTCGAGGGACGTCATCGAGCTGAACGTGTGCTGAACTCGGAGGTGCCGTACGTTCGGTACTTGAATCGGTCGGATCGTGAAGACGTACGACTACATCAACCGCGTTGCGCTAACGCTTCCGCTTTCGGTCTACGAGGGTACGTGGACAACACTCTCCCCTCTCATTGCTATGCGTCACCATGATCTTGCGTGTGCGTAGAATTTTTTTGAAATTACTACGTTCCCCAACAGTGGCATCCGAGCCAGGTTTTATGCGTAGATGTCATATGCACGAGTAGAACACAAGTGAGTTGTGGGTGATATAAGTCATACTGCTTCCAGCATGTCATACTTTGGTTCGGCGGTATTGTTGGATGAAGCGGCCCGGACCGGCATTACGTGTACGCTTACGCAAGACTGGTTCTACCGACGTGCTTTGCACATAGGTGGCTGGCGGGTGTCAGTTTCTCCAACTTTAGTTGAACCGAGTGTGGCTACGCCCGGTCCTTGCGAAGGTTAAAACAGCACCAACTTGACAAACTATCGTTGTGGTTTTGATGCGTAGGTAAGAACGGTTCTTGCTAAGCCCGTAGCAGCCACGTAAAACTTGCAACAACAAAGTAGAGGACGTCTAACTTGTTTTTGCAGGGCATGTTGTGATGTGATATGGTCAAAGCATGATGCTAAATTTATTGTATTAGATGATCATGTTTTGTAACCGAGTTATCGGCAACTGGCAGGAGCCATATGGTTGTCGCTTTATTGTATGCAATGCAATCGCCCTGTAATGCCTTACTTTATGACTAAGCGGTAGCGATAGTCGTAGAAGCATAAGATTGGCGAGACGACAATGATGCTACGATGGAGATCAAGGTGTCGCGCCGGTGACGATGGTGATCATGACGGTGCTTCGGAGATGGAGATCACAAGCACAAGATGATGATGGCCATATCATATCACTTATATTGATTGCATGTGATGTTTATCTTTTATGCATCTTATCTTGCTTTGATTGACGGTAGCATTATAAGATGATCCCTCACTAAATTAGCAAAGTAAAAGTGTTCTCCCTGAGTATGCACCGTTGCAAAAGTTTTTCGTGTTGAGACACCACGTGATGATCGGGTGTGATAGGCTCTACGTTCAAATACAACAGGTGCAAAACAGTTGCACAAGCGGAATACTCAGGTTTAGCTTGACGAGCCTAGCATATAACAGATATGGCCTCGGAACACAGAGACCGAAAGGTCGAGCCTGAATCATATAGTAGATATGATCAACATAGTGATGTTCACCATTGAAACTACTCCATCTCACGTGATGATCGGACATGGTTTAGTTGATATGGATCACGTGATCACTTAGAGGATTAGAGGGATGTCTATCTAAGTGGGAGTTCTTAAGTAATTTGATTAATTGAACTTTAATTTATTATGAACTTAGTCCTGATAGTATTTGCAAATTATGTTGTAGATCAATAGCTCACGTTGTTGCTTCCCTATGTTTATTTTGATATGTTCCTAGAGAAAAATTATGTTGAAAGATGTTAGTAGAAATGATGCGGATTGGATCCGTGATCTGACGATTATCCTCATTGCTGCACAGAAGAATTATGTCCTTGATGCACCGCTAGGTGACAGACCTATTGCAGGAGCAGATGCAGACGTTATGAACGTTTGGCTAGCTCAATATGATGACTACTTGGTAGTTTAGTGCACCATGCTTAACGGCTTAGAATCGGGACTTCAAAGACGTTTTGAACGTCATGAACCATATGAGATGTTCCAGGAGTTGAAGTTAATATTTCAAGCAAATACACTAGTTGAGAGATATGAAGTCTCCAACAAGTTCTATAGCTAAAAGATGGAGGAGAATAGCTCAAGCAGTGAGCATGTGCTCAGATTGTCTGGGTATTACAATCGCTTGAATCAAGTGGGAGTTAATCTTCCAGATAAAATAGTGATTGACAGAATTCTCTAGTCACCATCACCAAGTTAGTAGAACTTCGTGATGAACTATAGTATGCAAGGGATGACGAAAGTAATTCCCGAGCTCTTCGCGATGCTGAAATCGACGAAGGTAGAAATCAAGAAAGAGCATCAAGTGTTGATGGTTAACAAGACCACTAGTTTCAAGAAAAGGGCAAAGGGGTAGAAGGGGAACTTCAAGAAAGAACGTCAAACAAGTTGCTGCTCAAGTGAAGAAGCCCAGGTCTGGACCTAAGCCTGAGACTAAGTGCTTCTACTGCAAAGGGACTGGTCACTGGAAGCGGAACTGGCCCAAGTATTTGGTGGATAAGAAGGATGGCAAAGTGAACAAAGGTATATTTGATATACAGATTATTGATGTGTATTTTACTAGTGTTCGTAGCAACCCCTCGGTATTTGATACTAGTTCAGTTACTAAAGAGTAGTAACTCGAAACGGGAGTTGCATAATGAACAGAAACTAGTTAAGGATGAAGTGACGATGTGTATTGGAAGTGGTTCCAAGATTGATATGATCATCATCGCACACTCCCTATACTTTCGGGATTAGTGTTGAACCTAAATAAGTGTTATTTGGTGTTTGCGTTGAGCATGAATATGATTTGATCATGTTTATTGCAATACGGTTATTCATTTAAGTTAGAGAATAATTGTTGTTCTGTTTACATGAGTAAAACCTTATATGGTTACATACCCAATGAAAATGGTTCGTTGGATCTCGATCGTAGTGATACACATATTCATAATATTGAAGCCAAAGGATGCAAAGTTAATAATGATAGTGCAACTTATTTGTGGCACTACCGTTTAGGTCATATCAGTGTAAAGCGCATGAAGAAACTCCATACTGATGGACTTTTGGAACCACTTGATTATGAATCACTTGGTACTTGCGAACCGTGCCTCATGGGCAAGATGACTAAAACGCCGTTCTCCGGAACTATGGAGAGAGCAACAGATTTGTTGGAAATCATACATACAGATGTATGTGGTCCGATGAATATTGAGGCTCGTGGCGGATATCGTTATTTTCTCATCTTCACAGATGATTTGAGCAGATATGGGTATATCTACTTAATGAAACATAAGTCTGAAACATTTGAAAAGTTCAAAGAATTTCAGAGTGAAGTGGAAAATCATCGTGACAAGAAAATAAGGTTTCTACGATCTGATCGCGGAGACAAATATTTGAGTTACGAGTTTGGTCTTCAATTAAAACAATGTGGAATAGTTTCACAAATTCGTGCCACCTGGAACACCACAGCATAATGGTGTGTCCGAACGTCATAACCGTACTTTATTGGATGTTTCTTACCGATTTACCACTATAGTTTTGGGGTTATGCATTAGAGACAGTTGCATTCACGTAAAAAAAGGGGCACCATCTAAATCCGTTTGAGACGACACCGTATGAACTGTGGTTTGGCAAGAAATCAAAGTTGTCGTTTCTTAAAGTTTGGGGTTGCGATGCTTATAAGAAAAAGTTTCATCCTGATAAGCTCAAACCCAAATCGGAGAAATGTGTCTTCATAGGATACCCAAAGGAGACAATTGGGTACACCTTCTATCACAGATCCGAAGGCAAGATATTCATTGCTGAGAGTGGATCCTTTCTAGAGAAGGAGTTTCTCTCGAAAGAAGTGAGTAGGAGGAAAGTAGAACTTGATGAGGTAACTGTACCTGCTCCCTTATTGGAAAGTAGTTCTCACAGAAATTTGTTCCTGTGACTCCTACACCAATTAGTGAGGAAAGTAATGATGCTGATCATGTAACTTCAGATCAAGTTACTACCGAACCTCATAGGTCAACCAGAGTGAGATCCGCACCAGAGTGGTACGATAATCCTGTTCTGGAGGTCATGTTACTTGACCAAGACGAACCTACGAATTATGAGGAAGCGATGATGAGCCCAGATTCCGCGAAATGGCTTGAGGCCATGAAATCTGAGATGGGATCCATGTATGAGAACAAAGTATGGACTTTGATTGACTTGCCCAATAATCGGCGAGCCATTGAGATTAAATGGATCTTCAAGAGGAAGACGGACGCTGATAGTAGTGTTACTATCTACAAAGCTAGAATTGTCGCAAAAAGGTTATTCGACAAGTTCAAGGTGTTGACTACGATGAGAGTTCCTCACTCGTATCTATGCTTAAGTCTGTCCGAATCATGTTGGCAATTGCCGCATTTTATGAAATCTAGCAAATGGATAAACAAAACTGCATTCCTTAATGGATTTATTAAAGAAGAGTTGTATATGATGCAACCAGAAGGTTTTGTCAATCCTAAAGTTGCTAACAAAATATGCAAGCTCCAGCGATCCATCTATGGACTGGTGCAAGCATCTCGGAGTTGGAATATACGCTTTGATAAGTTGATCAAAGGATATAATTTTATACAGACTTGCGGTGAAGCCTGTATTTACAAGAAAGTGAGTGGGAGCACAACAACATTTCTGATAAGTATATGTGAATGACATATTGTTGATCGGAAATAATGTAGAATTATTCTGCAAAGCATAAAGGAGTGTTTGAAAGGAGTTTTTCAAAGAAAGACCTCGGGGAAGCTGCTTACATATTGAGCATCAAGATCTATAGAGATAGATCAAGACGCTTGATAAGTTTTTTCAATGAGTACATACCTTAACAAGATTTTGAAGTAGTTCAAAATGGAACAGTCAAAGAAAGAGTTCTTGCCTGTGTTACAAGGTGTGAAATTGAGTAAGACTCAAAGCCCGACCACGGCAGGAGATAGAAAGAGAATGAAAGTCATTCCCTATGCCTCGGCCATAGGTTCTATAAAGTATGCCATGCTGTGTACCACATCTATTGTATACCCTACACTGATTTTGGCAAGGGAGTACATTAGTGATCTAGGAGTAGATCACTGGACAGCGGTCAAAATTATCCTTAGTGGAATAAGGATATGTTTCTCAATTATGGAAGTGACAAAAGGTTCGTCGTAAAGGGTTACGTCGATGCAAGTTTTGACACTAATCTAGATGACTCTAAGTCTCGGTCTAGATACATATTGAAAGTGGGAGCAATTAGCTAGAGTAACTCCGTGCAGAGCATTGTAGACATAGAAATTTGCAAAATACTTATGGATCTGAATGTGACAAACCCGTTGACTAAAATTATCTCACAAGCAAAACATGATCACACCTTAGTACTCTTTGAGTGTTAATCACATAGCGATGTGAACTAGATTACAGACCCTAGTAAACCCTTTGGGTGTTGGTCACATGTCGATGCGAACTATGGGTGTTAACCACATAAAGATGTGAACTATTGATGTTAAATCACATGGCGATGTGAACTAGATTATTGACTCTAGTGCAAGTGGGAGACTGAAGGAAATATGCCCTAGAGGCAAAAATAAAGTTATTATTTATTTCCTTATATCATGATAAATGTTTATTATTCATGCTAGAATTGTATTAACCGGAAACATACTACATGTGTGAATACATAGACAAACAGAGTGTCACTAGTATGCCTCTACTTGACTAGCTCGTTACTCGAAGATGGTTATGTTTCCTAACCATAGACATGAGTTGTCATTTGATTAACGGGATCACATCATTAGGAGAATGATGTGATTGACTTGGCCCATTCCGTTAGCTTAGCACTTGATCGTTTAGTATGTTGTTATTGCTTTCTTCATGACTTATACATGTTCCTATGACTATGAGATTATGCAACTCCCGTTTACCGGAGGAACACTTTGTGTGCTACCAAACGTCACAACGTAACTGGGTGATTATAAAGGTGCTCTACAGGTGTCTCCGAAGGTACTTGTTGGGTTGGCGTATTTCGAGATTAGGATTTGTCACTCCAATTGTCGGAGAGGTATCTCTGGGCCCACTCGGTAATGCTCATCACTTAAGCCTTGCAAGCATTGCAACTAATGAGTTAGTTGCGGGATGATGGTATTACGGAACGAGTAAAGAGACTTGCCGGTAACGAGATTGAACTAGGTATTGAGATACCGACGATCGAATCTCGGGCAAGTAACATACCGATGACAAAGGGAACAACGTATGTTCTTATGCGGTTTGACCGATAAAGATCTTCATAGAATATGTGGGAGCCAATATGAGCATCCAAGTTCCTCTATTGGTTATTGACCGGAGACGTGTCTCGGTCATGTCTACATAGTTCTCGAACCCGTAGGGTCCGCACGCTTAAAGTTAGATGACGGTTATATTATGAGTTTATGTGTTTTGATGTACCGAAGGAGTTCGGAGTCCCGGATGAGATCAGGGACATGACGAGGAGTCTCGAAATGGTCGAGACGTAAAGATCGATATATTGGACAACTATATTCGGACATCGGAAAGGTTCCGAGTGATTCGGGTATTTTTCGGAGTACCGAAGAGTTACGTGAATTCGTATTGGGCCTTAATGGGCCATACGGGAAAGGAGAGAAAGGCCCCAAAGGTTGGCCGCACCCCTCCCCATGGACTAGTCCGAATTGGACTAGGGAGGGGGGGCGCCCCCTTCCTTCCTTCTCCTTCTCCCTTCCCTTCTCCTACTCCAACAAGGAAAGGAGGAGTCCTACTCCCGGCGGGAGTAGGACTCCCCCCCCTGGCACGCCCTCCTCCTAGGCCGGCCGCCTCCCCCCTTGCTCCTTTATATACGGGGGCAGGGGGCACCCCAAAGACACAACAATTGATCTCTTGATCTCTTAACCATGTGCGGTGCCCCCCTCCACCATAATCCACCTCGATAATATCGTAGCGGTGCTTAGGCGAAGCTCTGCGTCGGTAGAACATCATCGTCGTCACCACGCCGTCGTGCTGACGGAACTCTCCCTCAAAGCTCGGCTGGATCGGAGTTCGAGGGACATCATCGAGCTGAACGTGTGCTGAACTCGGAGGTGCCGTAGGTTCGGTACTTGGATCGGCCGGATCATGAAGACGTACGACTACATCAACCGCGTTGTGCTAACGCTTCCGCTTTCGGTCTACGAGGGTACGTGGACAACGCTCTCCCCTCTCGTTGCTATGCATCACCATGATCTTGCGTGTGCGTAGAACTTTTTTGAAATTACTACGTTCCCCAACAATAGCATGGAGCAATCAAAAATTATAGATACGTTGGAGACGTATCAAAGAGGACGACGCGTGACTAAACGGGATGGGGTAGAGTCCGCCATGACATCTACCGTGAAGAAGGATTTTCTTCGTTGCCGTGTCCTTAACAAGGAAACAAAAACGTTGAAATTCCACAAAAACATCATTATCAAGGACGAGACGGTAAACGGAGAGAAGATGTTGATGAATATGTGGAAGACGAAGAATATTGCGTAAACGGAGAGATGAACCGGGTATAGTGGAATGACCAATATGCGAAATAGACAAACCTGCACCATTTGCTACTTGCACTTGATCCTTCCCGCCATAGCACTCGTGGAAGTGGAGACGATCGAGTTCATTCGTCAGGTGGTCCGTCGCATCGGTGTCCAGGATCCAGTGTGGCGGCTCATGGGAGGAGGATGTGGACGCGGAGTTGGCGGAGCGGTGGTCATGATCATAGCGGCTGCGACAGTCGCCGGCCTCGTGACCCCAGTTCTTGCATATCTGGCAGTGGGGACGCCTGCGCCGATTGCGGCCGCCCCTGTTACCTCCTCCGTTTCCTCCTCCGTTGCGGCTATTGCCGCCGTTGTTGTTGTTGCGGCTAGGAGCATTGCCCTGGCTGGGGCCGTAGCCTCCGGAGCCGGGCGAGAGAGAGCCAGCGGAGGGACGGCCGCTGCTCGGGCGGCCAGAGTCGGGGACGCGGCCGGAGTTGTTGTGGTAGACCGGCCGGGACGCGGCATTGGCGGAGGACTGCCAATCCTCAAGCTCTGATTGCTGCTGCTGAAGGGCCTCGTAGTGAAGAACACTGGAGTAGAACGCGGGAAACGTGATAGGTACACCCGCGAAGTTCATCGAAGCAGCGATGGGGTTGAACGCCGAACCGAGCCCGGTCAGCATGTAGTCGATGATCTCATCATCGCGAAGAGGAGGGCCGGCGCCGGCCATCGCATCAGTGAGGGCCTTGACCTTCTGCATGTACTCTCCGGCGGGGCGATCACCCTTCCGCAGCGCCTGGATCTGGCGCCGGAGGTTACGCACGCCGGCGCTGTTCTCGGCGGCGAACATGGTGTGGACGGCCGTCCAGGCGACGGCCGCCGTCCTGCAGCCGATGAGTTGCGCGGAGATCTCCACGTTCATCGAACCGAGGAGATGCCCGAGAACCTTCTGATCCAGCGTCCACCACTGCTCGTACTCAGGGTTGGACACCGTGCGGGCGGCCTCGCCGGTGCCTGTCGTCACGGTCGGCGCCGGCGCCTTGGCCGAGCCGTCGAGGAAGCCGTGGAGGCAAACGCCGGCGAAGTTGGGAAGGGCAAGGGCCCTCCATAGCATGAAGTTGCTGCAGTCGAGCGAGACCGTGATGGGCGGAAGGACGGGGGTGGGAGCCGACGCGGCGGGTGGGGCGATGACGGGGGCGATCGGGGCGGGCACGGAGAGGGTGGTGAGCGTGAGCGCGGAGGAAGGAGTCATCGTGCGTGCCGGCGCGGTGGACATCGCGGCAGCCGCGAGGACCTGCGGCGGCGGCGGTGGGAGGAGAGGCGGCGACGGCTAGGATAGGCTCTGAAACCAAGTTTGAGAATAGGGTTTAGGGTTTCCCGTGGGGCAAAGCCTCTTCACATCTTTCTATATATAACAATCAATATATATAATTACATACGTACAGAGTACGTGTACACGACACGCTAGACCTATTTTAACATAAAATTTTCTTGATACGTGAAGACCAGTTTGACATATTGGAGTCTACACAAGTTAAAGACCGTTCAATCCGATTCCTCGCCTACCTAGTGCTTTTTCTGGACGTACTCTATATGTGTTTGTCACCTAAATGTTGATGGAGCGTCATATCTAACAAATTTAGAAAAAGAAAATATATCTGTGAGACTACGAGAGTCCTCAATCATACTATATATGATGGAACTCGTCATCTATGACGAATTAGAGAAACATGTCTCGGCCTAACATGTCTTGGCAAAAGAAGAAGAAGAAGAAGAAGAAGAAGAAAACACCCGAAGGGCAGGAGAGCAAAGCAATAATTAGAATAGAAACTGTGGTCAAGGTAAAGTCGAGGGCCCAGGAGTCCTAGACACAACTCGAAATTTGATGATACATCTATAGTCAGGTTTTTTTTCTCGAATATGCAGGAGTGTGCGTATCATATATTATAGAAGAAAAGGGTAGAAACCCTCCACACATGAAATTACATTGTTATTTACAGGAAGCCCTCGGCCATCCCACCCGACTACTCAGCTTAAGGACTACTCACTATTCTCCCACAATGCAAGGCCCAGCACAAACGCCTCGACTTCCCCTCGTAGTAATCCTGCCTGCTTCCATGCCCTGACTTCGCGTTCAATGCTCTTGAGCACCTTGGATGTGGATGGCCCTCTAGGCCCGCGAACTTGGCCGCGTATGCCGATCTTGCCGAAAACATGCCATCCTTCTCCCACGCCCAATGTATCTTGTCTTGTGCATCCTCATGCAGGGCCACGTCCTCCACTCGCTGCCATAAGCCCAAGAACTGGTGGAGCATGTCGGTCGTAAGCTCAGGCCCAATGTCCGCCGCCCACGAGTGATTTGTAAGTACCTCCGTGACCGTTCGTGTAGATCTCGTTTGCCTTGGCACCCTTGAGTATAGCATGGGTGCCAGGTTCTGAAAAGATTGAAAATGGGGATTATAAAGTTTTTTTCCGCTTTGCTCGCCCTTCGCCTGCAAGATAAGAGTCCACCGACGACTGTTGGCTAACCAATAGGAAGCGCTTCGGGTCCGTCGATCAGTTGGAATTCTCTCTGACGGCACACAGTCGATTTCTACAGCGAGGTCTTGACAGACTCGAAGGCTAGTTTTTGTTTTGAGTGACGGGATTAAACCTAAGCGGCTGGCCCAGGGATACATATGGACTGGCCAAGGCCTAGCCAATCAAAGATAGGACAATGGGTCAAGGGGCAAAACACCAGACCCATTTGAGGGGAATACTCGCTACCCATTAATGAGCCACATGTCTATACTTGAATCGCACACCCCATGCTGGACAATACCTGTGGATCGTCATCATGACAGGTGCAGTCACTTACCTTGCAGTTGGCAGCGTCCTAAGATATCGGGACCCCACAATGAATTCATTACTGCCATTAATCAACCGTGACATAATCTAATTAAATATGGCAATTACCGATAGTACTCCCTCCGTTTTCAAAATATAGTGCTTTCTCTATTCCCGTGCTTCAACTTTGACCATAAATTTAATCAACGACACCGACTGCGGCGGAAGCAAAAGTTATACCAGTGAATTTGTATTCAAAAAAGTTTTCAATTATATAATTTTTTCTCCTGCCGCAATTGGTCTCGTTGATTAAATTTATGGTCAAAATTGGACCTCGGAAAGCACGGGCGTACTATATTTTGAAATGAAGGGGGTAATAATATTCATCAACAGTCGGTCTTGCATGTGACTATCAATATCACTTATATCAGCCCATTATGGCTACTATCAATATCACTTATATCAGCCCATTATGGCTCCTGGCACACTGTATGTAAGCCGAGAGTAGGGCAACAGGCTGAGAATTAAACTCTCTTATATTGTAACCTACGCCAAAGAGCAAGAACAACACACATGAGTAATGTATTACCTCCCCCATCGAGGCCCTAAATTTATATAATTCCTTGAGCGTACTCTTATCCCACACTGATCGGTAGATATGATTGTATCTACATTCACACCCCTGTAGTATTGTCAGGATTATATCCACGACAAAGAATACACTTATGATTTCTTACAAACGATTTGTCGTCCTCTTTGGAGAAGTAGCTACGTGGTGTCAGGATGGAAACCAGTTCATTCTTTGCATCCTTGCAAGACATGACTATAGAGCTGGCCTAAACAGAAAAATCGCTGTTCTTGCTAACCGGACGAAATGTACTTTTGTCACGACAGCAACTGGGCAACAGTGGCACCAGCCCGATGAGACTGAAGCTTCTTCAGGTACTCCACCGCCGTGTCAACGTCCGGCACCACCTCCTTGGCCGTATCAGTCTCCCCAAACCGCTCCACCCACGCGGCCAAGAGTGGAGCTCTGCCGACCTCGATGACCACGACGCCGAACATCTTCCGCAGCGCCTCGAACCAGAGCAACTGCGAGCCGACGACGAGATCGAGGTACCCGACGGAATCGCCGGCGAAGAAGGCCTTTCCCTTCGAGCACTTGCCGAACGCCTCCTCCAACTGGCCCATAGCCGCGAGCGTGTCGCCGACCTTCTCCGCCCTCTCCTCCTCCGTCGCCGCCCACATGATGCCTACCCACGCAGGCAAGAGCTGCAAGACACCGCGACCATGAGACCCGGCTCAAACTCAAACATCACGGCAGGGAAAAGTTGAGGCAACACACGCGCAAGCACCTTGCTGTCGGCGTAGGCGGCCCAGAAGCGAGCGGCGGCGCGGTCGTAGGGGTCGGCGGGGAGGATCGAGGGGCCCGTGGCCGCCCAGGCCTCGTCGACGTACTGCACGATGGCCAGCGACTCGCAGATGGGTCTGCCGTCGCGGATGAGCACCGGGACCTTCATGTGCACCGGGTTGGACTTGCGGAGGAGCTCGCCCTTGGTGAACAGGTCCTGCTCCATGTACTCGTAGCCGATGCCTTTCATCTGCAGCGCCATGCGTACGCGGATGACGAACGGGCTCACCGTCAAGCCGAGCAGCTTCAGACCTCCTTCGGCTGCCATTGTTTGGTTCTCCGTCTGTTTTTCTCCCTTGCTCTGTCTGTGCAACACTGACAGACACCGTATTGTTCAGGTTTGTATACCTACGTGCGTCACCAGTGACGCAGTTGGCAGTCAAAGTACAGTAGTTAGTCCACCTTTTTTCCATGAGATGACGGTGACATATTATTTACGCTCAGCATTTCCGTGCACCTCGAGATTCTTCTCGCACGCGTGGTGCAACTTGTTGCCGGCCCTGTCGGTTTGTCCACGACTCCAGATTAGAGCATCTCTAGCAACCCCTTACACCGCGTAACTGAATTCGGTGCATTTTCCAGTTAACGGAAAACGCATTTTAAGAATTGATTTAAACTGCGTCCGAACAGACTCTTCAAATTTAAACTGTAAAATCGAATATTTCCTTATATTTTCCCCATACTGTTAGGCAATCCGATCTGGTCATAGCCTGCCATATTTAGTGCTCCTATATTTGCATATAAATCGGACCATTATGGTTAGGATTGTATTGATTTGTTTTCATGATTATCTTGTAACCTGTCTATATATATGAGGTAACACGGAATCCACATTTGTGTGGTCAAGTACTCTTGCCTTCTGTTTCCATCATGGTATCAGCCAAACGATTCTCTTCCATCCCCATCCACTTCCGCCGCCGCCCAAGGGTGCCGCGCCGCCCCTCCTCTCCACCTCCAGTCGCCGCCGTCATGCCCGACGCCGGCCCTCTCCATCCCCATGTTGCCCTATGGGCGCAAGCCAACTCCATCCAGAACATCAAGAGCCTCATCCCAGTCACCCTCGACCTCAAGGCGTCCAACTTCTCCAAGTGGCGCAACTTCCTCACCATAGCCGTCAACCAGTTCGCCCTCGCCGATCATCTTGAACCGGCACCCCCCTCCAGCTGACGCGGAGTGGCTGCGGATGGACTCCACCGTCCTTCGGTGGTTGTACGGCTCCATCAACCCCGACATCGCCGACATGGTCATGGCAGCCGGTACCACGGCTGCCGCTGTCTTCGTCGGCATCACCTCCCTCTTCCGCGACAACCAACATGCGCATGCGGGCTATCTCGGCCAGAAGTTCCGCGACATCGTCCAAGGCGATAAGACCGTCACCGCCTACTGCCTCGAGCAAAAGACGGTCGCTGATGCTCTCGCCGACGTCAATGCCTCGGTCTCCGACGACGCTCTGGTGTGGAACACCATCAAGGGCCTCAATGACCACTACAAGGAAATCGGCAACCTCGCGCCTCTCATCAAGCCGTTCCCCACGTTCCTTGAATTTCGCAACATGCTTCTTCTCCAGGAACTTAAGCCGTCCTCCCCGAGCTCTACGTCGCCCGCGGTCTTCTACTCCGCTCCCGCCAACGATGGGCCTCGCGGGGGATCTGCGCCTCCACCACCACAACCGGCCGGTCTCGGTGCTCCGGCGCCATACGGTGCTCCCACCGGGTACAGTACCGGCCGCTCCAAGGGGAAGAAGAAGAAGACTTGGGGCGGTGGCGCCCCCATCTTCCCCAACATGCAGAACCCCTGGACCGGTGCCATCCACATGTACCCGATGATGGGTCCTGGCGCGCCCACGCACGGTCATGCCAGCCCCGTCAGCATCCTCGGACCGGGACCCCGCCCCTCGGCGCCGCTGCATCGCCCTCCTGCTCAGGGCTACATGGCCCTGCCTGCCCCGTCACCTCCAACCCCACAGGCGACGTACTCCTACACCGGCTAACCCGCCTACGGCTCCTCCTCGGTACAAACGTGGGATCAGTACGCCCTCGCGAGCTACTTCAATACCATGAGTCTCCAGGCTCCTACGGAGTGGATCATGGACACTGGAGCAGCCGCTCACATGTCTTCGGATGCCGGTAATCTCACCTCCCTCTCTTCAACTCCTCCACATCAACCTGTCATCGTTGGTGATGGTTCTTCTATTCCTGTCACTCATTTTGGACATGTTCGTCTCCCCACCTCTCAGCATCTCACTCTTCATGATGCCCTTGTTACTCCTCGTATTGTTAAGAATTTAATCTCAGTTCGTGAATTTACCACTGACAACTATTGCTCGGTTGCATTTGACCCTTGGGGCTTTTCTGTGAAGGATCTCAGGACAGGGCGCCTGATTCTCAGGTGCAGTAGCTCGGGTGACCTCTATCTGCTCACTACCTCGCCGCACGCTCTCACCGCCATCACCGTCGACTCCACCCTTTGGCACCGGCGCCTCGGCCACCCCGGTCATGACGCGTTCCGGCGCCTCGTCTTCCTATAAATAAAGTGCACAAGGATCCTAGTTTATGCCATGCTTGTCAACTTGGCCGTCATGTCCGTTTACCTTTTTTTTGCTTCTACCACTCAAGCTGATAGACCGTTTGAGTTAGTTCACTGTGATTTGTGGACTTCACCCATTGCGAGTGTATCTGGCTACAAATATTATCTTGTCATTTTAGATGATTTCACTCACTATGTATGGACATATCCCATGCGGCAAAAATCTGAAGCTTTTGCTTTTTTGTCTAACTTTCGTACTTATGTCCCTACGCAGTTCTCTCTTTCTCTCCAAGCGATCCAATGCCACAACGGCCGCGAATTCGATAATCGCGCCCTTCAGGATCTCTCCGTCCAGCACGGGATCCTCCTACGTTTCTCATGCCCATACACCTCTTCACAAAACGGTAAAGCTGAACGCATCATTCGCACTATCAACGACGTAGTTCGTACTTTGCTTTTTCAAGCGAGCATGCCTCCAAAATTTTGGGTTGAAGCCCTCCATACGTCCACCTATCTTCTCAATAGATTACCCACCAAAGCCCTTGCGGCTTCCTGCCCTTTCTTCGCTCTTTTTAGGAAAACACCAGACTACACCCTTCTTCGTACTGTTGGTTGTTTATGCTATCCCAACATCGCGTCCACTACGTCTCACAAACTGTCGCACCATTCAGTCGCATGTGTTTTTCTTGGCTATCCATCTAACCACCGTGGCTATCGTTGCATGGAACTTGAAACTCGTCGCATCATCATCTCTCGCCATGTGATTTTTGACGAAACTCGGTTCTCGTTTGCTCTTTTTTTCTGTCTCTAACATGCAGCAGCACGCCTCTACACCGCCCTCGGACGATGATCCGATCGACATACTCGACTCGGTCGTCGTGCCACCCATGCATGTTGGGTTGCGTCCCTCCGCTAGGTCGTCTCGGTCCGCTGGACAGCGCCTCGCCTCCTCACCGACAACCTCCGAGCCGGCCTCGTCACCCTCGCGCACGACGGCCCACTCGGCACCGTCCACGCCAGTCCACTCGACCGCGCGGACGTCGGTCTCGCGCACACCAGCTTTGCGCACGCCGGGCCATTCACCGGCCCATCCGGCCTCGCCTGCATCGGTCTCGCTCAACCGCGGCCCATCTCCAGTGGCCTCTGCCGCCGACTCCAACACCGCGGCTTCTGGCTCCGCAGCCTTCGACGCTGCCTCCTCCACGCCCCGTTCGTCTCCGACAACGACACCGCCGTGTTCGCCGCCGGCACCTGTGGTGGTCCCTCCTCCACCGGTAACGCGTCGACCAGCTGTGGCTGCTCCTCACCACATGGTGACCCGCCGCCAAGCCGGCAAGACCATCGGTCCGCGTGAGCGTCTTAACCTCCACGTCGACACCAAAGCTGCTCCATCACCGGTTCCCAAGTCTGTTCGTGGTGCTCTAAAAGACCCGAACTGGCTCGCAGCGATGACTGACGAGTACGGTGCTCTCCTTGCTAACGACACGTGGGAACTTGTCCTTCCATCAGCCAACACCAACGTCATCTCCGGCAAATGGGTCTTTCGTCACAAGCTCAAGCCGGATGGCACCCTCGATCGCTACAAAGCTCGATGGGTGTTGCGCGGATTCTCTCAGGAACACGGCATCGACTTCGATGAGACCTTCAGCCCGGTGGTTAAACCGGCTACCATCCGGGTCATCCTCTCGGTCGCCCTCTCCTCCAACTGGAAGATTTGCCAACTCGACGTCAAGAACGCCTTTCTTCATGGGCGTCTTAACGAGGTGGTCTTTTGTCACCAGCCAACTGGCTTTGTTGACTCCGCTCGCCCTGACCATGTGTGCCGCCTCAACCGTGCACTCTATGGCCTGAAGCAAGCCCCTCGTGCGTGGTATCGCCGCTTTGCGAGCTTCATCACCTCCTTCGGCTTCACCTGCTCCAAGTCGGATACATCACTATGCACTCTGCACGGCTCCATGGGGACTGCTTATGTTCTCCTCTACGTCGACGACATCATCCTCACAGCTTCTACATCGACCCTGCTTGAGCGCGTCATTACCGCTCTCGGCGCCGAGTTTGCCATGACCGATTTGGGCGAGCTACACCACTTCCTCGGCCTTGCTGTCCATCGTGACTCCAGTGGGATGTTCCTCTCGCAGACACAGTATGCTCTCGAGATTCTCGAGCGTGCTGGCATGAGCTCCTGCCACCCTGCCTCAACACCCGTGGAGACATCGCCTAAGCTGGCCGCTGCCGCCGGCTCACCTGTTGCTGATCCTTTGGAGTATCCGAGTCTAGCTGGTGCTCTTCAGTACCTGACGTTCACACGTCCTGACATCGCCTACGCCGTCCAGCAGATTTGTCTTCACATGCATGATCCCCGTGACCAGCACTTGACCTTGGTCAAGCGTGTTCTGCGCTACGTCAAGGGTACCATGCACCACGGCCTTCAGCTCACACCCTCATCCACGGATCGCCTTGTTGCTTACACTGATGCAGACTGGGCTGGTTGTCCTGACACTCGCCGATCGACCTCTGGCTACTGTGTGTTCCTTGGTGACAACCTGGTCTCGTGGTCCTCCAAGCACCAGCAAACCGTCTCCCGCTCTAGCGCTGAGGCAGAGTATCGAGCTATCGCTAATGCCGTCGCTGAAGCAAGTTGGCTTCGCCAACTCCTCCAGGAGCTTCACCGACCTCTCCCTGCTGCCACAGTCGTTTTTTGCGACAATGTCAGCGTCCTCTACATGTCCACGAACCCCGTTCAGCATCAGCATACCAAGCACATCGAGATCGATCTTCACTTCGTTCGAGATCGTGTTGCGCTTGCGCACATTCGAGTTCTTCACGTGCCTTCTTCCCGACAGTTCGCGGACATCTTCACCAAAGGCTTGCCATCGCCATTGTTCTTGGATTTTCGGTCCAGTCTCAGCGTCCGAGAATCTCCCGTTGTGACCGCGGGGGGCTGTTAGGCAATCCGATCTGGTCATAGCCTGCCATATTTGGTGCTCCTATATTTGTATATAAATCGGGTCATTATGGTTAGGATTGTATTGATTTGTTTCCATGATTATCTTGTAACATGTCTATATATATGAGGTAACACGGAACCCACATTTGTGTGGTCAATTACTCTTGCCTTCTGTTTCCATCACATACCTTCTTCCTCTCGCTCGTGTCCACGGTCAACTAGAGATGGTCTAAATACTCATACGTACATCTGATTTCGACAAATTAAACGCATGCAACGACATACGTTCATCCGTGCAGCACTAGGTGCTGGCGACGTCCCGCGCTTTGGTGGTGCCCAGAGCGTCCCGTGCGTCGTCCACAACTCTATGTCCGACGAAGGCCGGCGCCCCCATCCGCCGTGCCGCTTCCCGCTGTCCAACGGCTGCACCACAATCCCGCCCACCCCGCCGTAGTCGCCCTGCGATAGGCCCCTCTAGACGTACCCCACGACCCGGACGAGCGCTGAGGCCCCCGAGACGGCGAGCGCGCCGGCGGCGGCGAGCCCCGCGACGGCCAACGCTGCGGGCACGAGCACAGGACTGAAGAGAAGGACGAGAGGCGCCGCGAGCGCGAAGCCAGTAAGCGTGGCCAGCAGGAGCGCGGCCGCGGCCAGCGTGGCGACGCGCGGGTCGATGCGGAGCGCGGACCCCAGGCTTAGCCCCTCCATGCGCCCAGCGGTGGGTACTGTTGCTGCTTCCCACCATGCTGCCGGTGCGCGTGCGCTGACGCCATCGTGGCCATGGCGAGCTCAGGCGGTGGAGGTCGAGGGAGACGACGATAAGGCTTTGATTTGGCGAGCAGAGGCGGGGATGTGCAGGGCGGCGGCGGCCCCGACGGGTGGGGCGTCTTCCCGGATGAGCAGGGCGGTGACCGGGGACGGACGGGTGGGGCGGCTACCCGGATGACCAGGGCGGCGGCCGGGGATGGACGGACGGCGGCCGGGAGCGAGCCATGAAGGTTTCGATGGCAGGTGGACTCTCGCCAACGGTCTTTCGCATATATAGGGCACCCTTAGATTGGCTCCGAAATCCTTATTTTCACATGTTTGTTGGGTTTTTCGGGCCCTTTAAAAAAATATTACAGGTCGTAGTCGTTTAAGGTTATATTCAAGTCGTTTTCTTCATTTAAGACTGTAAACCGGAGCTTGTTTTGTAGTTTTGTGTGTTTTAAGGGATCTTCTAGAAATGCGCTTAATACTGATACTGGGACACGGGGACGGTTAAACGAAAAGTGCATGAGGGATAGAATACGTGCCAAGAAATATCTTGGAACAAACGACCCAGAGTCAAGACCAAATCTGCAACCCACTGATATATTCTTGACTGGAGTCTGCAGTTGGATTGTTAGCGGCGTCACTGGTGACGATGTAATACATTTTATTCGAAATTAGTTTACGCTGAAATAGTTGTATCTAAACGTATTTTAGTATTAAATATACTTAATTATTTTTTGTTTGAGAGGAACTAAATACATTTGTTTGAGCGACAAATAATTCTGGAGTCTGGACAGAGGGAATAGTAAGTACTCCGGCGATACCGAGTTGAGAGCGCTAAAGCAACACCCAGGAGTAACTCCATAGGAACACAGGGTAGGAACAATGGCTAATCGCAGGAACAATGGACCAGCGACAGGTGGTGGGCCCGTTCGTGGAAGAAAAGTGAAAATCAGTGACATGCAACCACCAACTTCTCTCACACCATTCCGTGGAGAAGTGTTGACCAATTGCTAATACGTCACCGGTGATGCACATAGACACACATGTACGCTTCCCATGGCTGCAAACTCCTCATTTCCTTCTAGGAATACTACCTGCTATATAAACATCCAAAAACGATGATGTTCTCGCATCGATTTGAGCGCATAGAACCAGAGAAGAACAGAGAGACGGAAGACAACAATGGCAGCCGAAGGAGACCTGAAGTTGCTAGGCTTGTCGGTGAGCCCATTCGTAGTTCGTGTTCGCATGGCGCTCCACATGAAGGGCTTGAGCTACGAGTATATCGAACAGGACCTCTTCAACAAGAGTGAGCTCCTCCTCAAGTCCAACCCGGTGGAGACGAAGGTGCCCGTACTCATCCACGATGGCAAGACCATACTCGATTCGTCAGCCATTGTGCAGTACATCGACGAAGTCTGGGCCGCCATGGGCCCGTCGATCCTCCCCGTCGACCCCAATGAGCGCGCCACCGCCCGCTTCTGGGCGGCCTACGTCGATGACAAGGTTTGTGCTTTTTCCATACCGTAGTTCACTCTTCCTTGTCTTCTGGATTGTGCCTACATCGACAACTAAGTTTGTGTCTTTCCCGCCTACGCTGTTAAATTGTCACATGGTCGTCCTTGCAGCTATTCTCCGCTTATGTCGGCATTAATAAAGCGACGACAGAGGTGGAGAGGGAGGAGAAGGTTAGCGAGATGCTTGCAGTGCTCGAGCAACTTGAGGAGGCATTTGCCAAGAACTCAAACGGAAAGGCCTTCTTTGCCGGGGACTCCATCGGGTACCTCGACCTCGCGGTCGGATGCCACTTGCTCTGGCTCAAAGCGCAACACAAGATGTTTGGCGTGGTGTTTCTAGACGCCGGCAAGACTCCGCTCTTAGAGGCTTGGGCGAAACGGTTCGCTGAGACCGACGCGGCGAAGGAGGTGGTACCCGACACAGGCATGGTGATGGAGTATGCCAAGAAGCGCCAGGCTTATCGTGCTGCTGTTGCTGCTGCGGCGGCGACTGCCAAGTGAAACGCTTCAGACCAGTGCCACTGAGTATCGACTACCGAAGCATAGCGAAAGCAAATGATCACCTATGTATTTGGGAGTTTAGTTTCCAAGTCTCTCCCAGAACTAAACACTTGCTCGAAACAACAATGCTTTGTGAGGGGTATAAGAATGTGTTATATATATTGGCAAATTTTAACATTCTCACTCCTATCTTTTTTTTACATGTGAGATAAGAAGGTACTCCCTCCGTCCCATAATATAAGAACGTTTTTGACACTAGTGTAGTATCAAAAACGTTTTTATATTAGGGACAGTGGGAGCACGAGTTAATCAGACCATTAATTAGTGAGATAAACGGCTCAGATCTATTACATGCTCTTACCTCCCATGTGAAAAGAGGAGGTAAGAGGAAGCATGCTAAAACTGCTCAAACTATAGGAATTTCTTCAGAAATATTATCCTTTATTAATAAATATAATGTATATACTGAAATAGCGGATTACTTCTAAGAGGACCGGAGAAGGTTCAGAAAAAGGGACAATTGCATTACTGCCATTAATTATGTCACACTATTTGTCCGATTTGCCTTTGGTTTCAAGATTACTTAGTTTTGTCTCCTGAAAATCGATGCTTTTGCCGTCCAGTATCAATTCCATCTGGTTGTCAACCACTTCCTTAGTTCAAATTATCCCCGATAACTGTTAGATAGGTTATGCCCCTTACACTTGGGATCCATCCAGAAAGAAAGTGTCCTATCTCTCTCCCAAGTCAAGTCACACATGTGGAAAGCACCAATAAAAATCAAAGAAAATATCTATCTCTCACTGGATTCCGAATGGCTGCCGATGAGGGGTACGACTCAACTAAGGGCTTTTGGTTGAAAATCAGAGGAAGCATTATTTGTAGGAGAGGGAATTGCACAAGGGCGATGCTAGGCGTAAGTCGGGCGATGGATCCCGATTCGTAAGTCGCCTTTGCAACCGTCCGATGTAGAGCACCGCGTCCGTCCGATCTACACATGCACGCTCCCCTGCAAAGCCCGTCAGCCCGTAGCCGTTTGCAGTCATTTTCTTTCACGCCTCACAGCCGTACTCGCGCGTTCGCATGCACGCAGCGTCCTGCTCACGACGACAGCATCTCAGCGGCTGCACTTGCATTATTAGGCGAGGCGTGGCGACTTCCAGCCATGTACGTATACGGCTTGTAATGGCATGCCAGCAGAAGTGGTGTATTTTATTTCTAGCAAATGGATGGCAGTAGCATGCGAACTTTGGAGGTCAAATGACAGTCCACAATGGAGCGACATGGCGCGACGGTGTGCTTTGAACGACATGACGACAGCATCACAGCGACTCCAGCCAGCCATCGACATGTGATAAACATCCTTGTTTCCCAGGTTGCAGCAGCCTCGTCACTGATCATCTCAGAGCAAAACGCGGACGAGCTCGCCATGCACGGCCACGTCTGCATCGCCGGGTTGCAGCAACGACGCCGTTGCCACCATCCTGCTTCGTTGCAGCACGGAGTCACGAACGATGCTCCGGCGGCCCGACAGTGCTCCAACACAACACCGGTGATGCTTCGTTGCAGCACGGACGATGCTCCGGCGGCCCGGCAATGACCCAAAACAACACCGGTGATGCTTCGTTGCAGCATGGACGATGCTCCGGCGGCCCGGCAATGACCCAACGCAACACCGGTGATGCTTCGTTGCAGCACGGATGATGCTCCAGCGGCCGGCAATGATCCAACACAACACAGGTGATGCTTCCTTGCAGCAGGGACGATGCTCCGGCGGCCCGGCAATGCTCCAACACAACACCGATGATGCTTCATCGCAGCACCGGCGATGCTCCGGCGCCCCGACAATGCTCCAACACAACACCGATGATGCTTCGTCGCAGCACCGGCGATGCACCAGTGGCCCGGCAATGCTCCAACACAACATCGATGATGCTTCGTCGCAGCACCGGCGATGCACCGGTGGCCCGGCAAATGCTCCAACACAACACCGGTTATTCTTCGTTGCAGCACCGGCGATGCTCCATTGCATTACCACGTGAGGTTTCGCCAGCCCGACGAAGCTTCATCGCCGCACTGGTGATGCTCCGGCGGCCGCTGGCGATGCTTTGTTGCAGCACCGACAGGCGCCAATGGGTGGTGTGTCGCAGCACTGGGTACGCCAGCGATTGATGGAGCAAGGCACGTCGCTGGTGGGTTCACAGCAGAGGCACTTTCCACCCTTCGCACCGCTCGGAGCGAACGACGTTGACCTCGATGCATCACTTGCGGGAAGCTGCATGCAACATCATCACCAAGCCGCGCAGCGCCACGCATCGTGCTTTACAGCAGACCGTCTTATAACATTGTTTGAATGCGGTGTCGCCATCCGTCCTTTGTAGCATCCGTGCTACCGACTCTTCGATGTAACAAATATATATTTGATTAGAGAAAAATACTAAGAGATCGTCAATTAATGTTGACACAATAACATGGCGAGCCAAACACTTACTCCCTCCATTCCATAATATAATCACATTTTTCAAGCTGAATATCGCAGAAAAATCACTTTGCAGCACAGACCATAGTTGCATCAGACATCCAAAAGAATGTAGTCAGCTTTGTAAAAAAAGAATAAAAATATATGGCAGTGGAGGGTAGCTGAGAGAGAGAGCAGAGCGTCCTCCTGGGTGTCTCGGTGCGGACGCATGCAAGTATGCAATGGTCGAAGTACCAGTAGCAGCAGTACTAGCTGCGTAGGAACAAGGCTAGCTAAAATATAGTGCCAGTGCACGCGCCGCGGGAAAGAGCGGCAGTCCTCATGTGTTCACATGGACACGTGGTTGGCTGCCAAGGTGGTGGATCGGTGCGAGTAATCAGCCGGTTTAAAACAAGAGTTTTCCATTGCACAAACCAAAACATCACATATTGGTGTAATTCATTAGCTAGGTCTATTTCAACATTTAGGTACGTTCGTATAATTTTTAATGGTTGGGCCTCGCTTGTAAGTGCACATGTGACAAAAAAAACCTAACCATGACTGTCGGTCAACTAAATATGTCAATATCTCTCAAAGCTTTGCTGCCATCGAGTTTCAATTTCCCCAACTAGTATTGACTACGTGTACAATTTAGTGGATTTTTTTCACATTATTTAAAAATGTTAAATTTTGAACCAAAAAATTGAACCTGTAGTCCAAATGAGTTGAGATATTCTCATATCAGTGCTGGATACGTATATGGTTTCCTAGATTTTTTCATATATTTTTGAAAATGTTGAATTTGACCAAAATTTGAATGAAACAAATAGAACTTCAAATATCTATCAAATCATTGGTCCAAATGAGTACATGTGCAATTTACTTAATTTTCCATGGATATTTTTTTAAAGTGTGGAGTTTCGACTCAAGAAGTTTAATGGAGCCGACTAAAACTACAGATCGAAAGTCTCAGTTTGACCTGTTGGCTGATGTGGTCGATTTTCTTTGCCACTGGTGCACTTACAAGAGGGGCTCATCCATTAGAAAATCGCTTTAATGTATCTAAACGTTGATAGACCTAATACAATGAATTACAACAGTGTATGTTGTTCTGTGCAGCAAATCTATAGGGTACCCCCTCCGTAAAGAATTATAAAAGTGTTTATATGTTTTGTGCAAAATCTTGCACAAAACACCTGTTCTACGGGTTTAATTGACCAATTCAAGTACTTGGCTCAAAATTCAACATATGTAAGAGCAACTCTAGCAGACCCCGCATCCGCTCCCGACCCGCAAAATAACCGTCAAAATGCGGGTACGGGCCGGAAAGCCTGCTCGACCAGACCCCGCATCCCGTCCCGGCCCGTAAACAATTTTGGGGGGCGCGGCAAATTCCCGACCCCAACCCGGGAAAACGCGAGTTTCTCCCTCGTGGCTGCGGTGCCCTGCATCACAGAGAAGCAGTTGCGGGAGGGACATTTCAGCCTCGCGTTCTTTTCCCCCTCCTTCCGCCGCCGCCCGCCCTTGCTTCCGCCCACCCGCCGCCGGCGATTCCGGCCATATCTGCGGGCGGAATCGCTCCGCGGGGCCGCCCCACGCCCTCCCGCGCCGAGCCGCTGCATCGCCCCTCCGGATCCGGCGAGAAGAGCCGCCCCTCGTCGCCGCCGCCGCTGGGGATCGACCACCGCCGAGCGCACCCCCTCGTCGCCGCCCGGGATCACTCGCCACTGGTTAGTCCCTTTTTTGTGATTTTTTTGAGCTGTGTAGTAGATTGACGCGCCGGTGTGCGTGTAGATGGAGTTGACCCCGTGCGAGAAGTTCTTGCTATCCGATTCGTCCGACTCGGACGACTCGGATGTGGAGACCATGCTTGCGACCTTTCGGCAGCAAACATTAGTCATGGTGCTTGCCGTGAAAGAGCATGAAGACGAGTACCGGAAGAGGAGGCGAGGATCTACTGTCGGGCGTCTGTGCATTCCTCGGAATCGCCATCTTGGGAACGAGATGTTGATACAAGATTATTTTGCGGAGAATCCTACATATCCTGCACACCTCTTCCGCAGAAGTACCGAATGCGCCGATCCCTCTTTGTGAAACTTGTTAAAACTTGCGAGGCAAATTGCCGGTAGTTTACTCAAAGAAGGAATGCCGCGGGCTTAGAGGGATTTAGTGCATATTAGAAAATCTCCGCAGCTATGCGGGTGATTGCATATGGCGTTCCGGCTGACTATGCTGATGAGTATCTTCGCATTGGTGAAGATAGCACAATTGAGTCTGTGCGTAGATTTGCGAAAGTGATCGTCCGTGTCTTTGGTCCCGAGTATTTTCGGGCACCAAATGAAGATGACACAAAAAAAATTGATGGCAGCTAATGAGAGGAGAGGTTGGCCTGGCATGCTAGGTAGCATTGATTGTATGCATTGAAATTATGTTTGAATAATTCAGTTTGTTTTCGATTATTGAATTATGTTGGATTTGATATTTGCGGGCTAATGATATGCGGGGTTGCAGCGGCGCAAAGAGCAGAACCCGCATAGCCGACCCGTAAAAAAGCATATTCCGCGAATATTCTTTTTTACACATCCGTTTGAGGGGTCTGCATCTCTGCAAGCCCGCGGCGGCCCGCAAAAGCTGTTTTGCGTGAATTGCAAACGAGTTTTGCAGGCCGGCGGGATGCGGGGTCTGTTAGAGTTGCTCTAAATGACTTGATGGGTTCCACGTGCATACGACTTGGCTGGGAAGACAGATGGTCCTTTTTTTTTCCTTTTTGTATGGGACCCATGTGTGAGTGGCTTTACCTATCAGGCATGTACATCGAGGTATTTTGGAGCAAGGTAATGGTCAAAGGCCCTTCACCGAACAAAATTGTGACAGAAGGATAAAATCATAGAAACATAAGCTTTCAGTGGCAAAATTGAGCAACCTCAAGAACAAAAGGCAAGCCAGACTAATGTGACACAACCAAGGACAGAAAATGTAAATGTTCCTAAAAAAATGGAGGAGCTGTCACGGACTCACGACGACCATACGACGACCATTTAAACTGGTATCACATGCTTGCATGTGATGTGTTCCTCACGAAAGGCGCCATTATCATTCTAGAAAAAGAAAAAGAATTGTGGCCATTTTAGTTCCAGCTAATTCCACACAGGGCTATTTTCTCCTTGCATGTATCAGCCACCCACCATGTCGCCATGCCGTTTTATTGGGAGCTTGCGGCCGCGCGGCGGAAAGCCGGGCCTGTATTCCCCCGGCGTACTCAACCACCTTGTTGAAAAACTGGCGGCCGGCCAGAAAACTGCCCTGAAACCGGGCGTCTGGCATAAGCCCAACTTCACTGCGCGACCTCATCTCGTCCGGTCTCGTGCGTTTAGGGCAAAAAGAACAAACGAGGCGGCCCAGCGCGTGACGGCCCGGACCCATCTGATTCGTTTTGTGTCCGGACCGACCCATTTCGAGCGCAAACATACGCCATGTTTGGGTCGCGGCGGACAGCAAACGGACGCGTCGCTCGTCCGCGGGGGGCCGCGTGGCAGACGGTCACCCACCTCCCACCCGCTAACATTAATGCGCACGCGCGGCCGGCCCGGCATGTCATCCGCCCAGGCGAACAGTCGCGGTCCTTCTTAAATGGGGAAGCCGTGGACCGATCGTCGTCCACACTCCACCACTCCACCCCGCGGCCTCCTCGAAACCCGACAACCCCAAACCCCCAAACCCTAGCCTCGAACTCGCCGGCTGGCCGCCTGGCAGCCATGGGGCTATGGAACTACGGGCGCAAGGGGAAGCACGACCGCGAGGCTGGCTCCTCGTCGGGACGCCGCCACGGCTTCGTGAAGAAGGAGGAGCCCGCATCACCACCGCGTCGGCCCCCCACGCCACCCGCGTTCTCCATCGCCCCCACGGCCGTCGGCGAGCGCGACCGGCACTACATCCACGCGGATGTATGTCGCCACTATTGGGAGACGAGGACGCGGCTCCCCTGGAGCGACGTCCACCTCCCCAACAACTGGCACTTGTCCGCCGATCGCGTGCCGATCCCGCCGGTCCCGGTGAGCGCCGTGCCCGCCGCGAGGGGATCGAGCGCCGCCGCCGCCTCCTCCCGGACGACCTCTACTATGACCCCAGGTACGCCCCCGACTCGGACATGTGGGACACGAGGTTCCGGGACGAGCACGACACGCGGCGGGCGTCTTTCTTCGCTGAACGTCGACGAGGCCGCGGCGGCCACGTCCAGAGCGCCGAGCGGCTGCTCCCCAGGTGTGCGGACGTACGCGGGTGCGCGGCCTCACGCCCACGCCGTCGCCTTCGCCATCTCCGTCGCCACCATCACCTCGTCGCACGACAGCGGAGGAGGAGGCCCCTCTCATGGCGCGTGTCATGGAGGACTCCATGCGCACGCACGATGAGCGCCAATGGGAGGGCCTCGAGGAGATGATGGCCCTCTCCGTGGCCGGCGACGTCGCCATCCCTGAGCTAGAGATGGTGGCGACGGAGGAGGTGATGAAGGAGGCGCCGGTGGCCTCGTTCCACCGGGCCAGGGGTGGACTTGGTCGTGCACGGCAGAGCCGATGGCCGTCGCGGTGGGGGCGTGTACTGGTGCCCCACGCCGCCGCGTTCACCGGAGCGGGACGCGCCGCCACGGGAGGAGGTGGTGCAGGCACCTGCCGCCGTCCAGCCCGCCCCCGCGTACCACGGACCACCGGCCCACCTCTAGACGCCGCCGGACTACGTCGACCTTGTCAGCGACGACGACGACGATACCGGCGGCCATTGAAGACGGCGTCGGCCACGGCATCGACGGGCACAGCAGGAGCGCGCGGGCCGGCGTTATTTTATTTTATTTTTATGTTAATTATGAGAATGTAATGTGAACGTGAAACTGGGCCGTTTTGTGGCTGCCAACCCTAACTTATGTTTTACGGGTTTTTAATTTGCGTTTATTTACTTTTTTAGACATTTTATTTAAGTTTTATGTTTTTTTAATCACGTACAACACAGACATGATTTGGGGTACAGCCGCGCGTTGGAAGCACCCACGACCCAACGGACAGAGGCGGATATGGGAAACTCATTGCCGCCCCAAAGGTCAAAATCCAGCCAAACCGAACGTTTAGGGTCGCGCGGTGGAGTTAGGCCTAATTATCACATGAAACGGAGCAAACCGACGGATTCTGAAATTCGCGAAGTTTTTACCATATCCTACCTAAATTTAGGCCAGTTTTAGGCACTCGGGCTTAGCGCCAAAAATCAGGACGTCCCCAGGTGAGTGTGCCTCGTTCTCTTGCCACTGGGCTTGGGCCTTGGCTTGCACGCACGTAACCCACGCATGCACCAGGCCGAGACTTGCGATGTTCGTTCGTGGCCGCAGCCGGACAACAGGAAACATATTTATTGTTTTATTTGTCTCAAAAAATAATATTGTTTTATTAATAATATAAAATAATAAATACAAGTATTTAGTGAAATAACGGATTACTTCCATTTGGAAGATTAGTTTCCAAGTCTTCCCACGCACTAAACACTTGCGGTGCTAGAGCAACTTGAGGAGGCATTTGCCAAGCACTCAAACGGAAAGGCCTTCTTCGCCGGGGACTTCATCGGGTACCTTGACTTCGCAGTCGGATGCCACTTGCTCTGGCTCAAGGCACAGTGTAAGATGTTTGGCGTGGTGTTCCTCAACGCCGGCAAGACTCCGCTCTTAGCGGCCTGGACGAAACGGTTCGCTGAGACCGACGCAACGAAGGAGGTGGTGCCTGACACATACGTGGTGATGAAAGTACTGTAGAAAATAAGGCTAAAGCGTATGCTCTTAGCAGGGACGCATGCATGTTGGCACAATGCCGCAGGATATACAAGGTTGTTGGGCTGTGGATTGATCTCCAAGTCACAATCAAGGATAAGATGCAATCTCAACAGCCCGACTATGGTTACAACAAACTACACATACGAACACATATACGGTTTATAGATATACCGTATGTACATTGTTTAACACTCCCCCTCAATCACAACTAATCTAAGTTTAGGTTGCGTCGAAATGCCTCCAGCTGCCTCAAAGAAAGGGGTTTAGTAAACCCATCTGCAACTTGATCACCAGTAGGAACAAAACGAACATTCAACAGCTTGTTGGCTACCCGTTCTCGAACAAAGTGATAGTATCTCGGTATGCTTTGTCCTAGCATGAAAAGCAGGGTTGGCAGATAAATATGTGGCACTCAAATTATCACACCATAATGATGCTGCCTTGGGATGATGAATACCCAACTCTGTCAACATGTTTTAGACCCAGATTACTTCAGTAGTGGCACTGGCTAGGGCCTTGTACTCAGCTTTTGTGCTAGACCTAGAGACGGTAGCCTGCTTACGGGCACTCCATGAAACCAGGTTACCTCCAAGGAAAACTGCAAAACCTCCTGTGGATCTCCTGTCATCAGGACAGCTTGCCCAATCTGCATCAGAAAACGCACTAACAAGCATGGAGTCTGACTTGCAAAGCTTAAGCCCATGACTCTGTGTTCCTTGAAGATATCTCAGTATCCTTTTTACAGCAGTCCAATGAACAGTAGTAGGAGCATGCAAAAACTGACAAACCTTATTAACAGCATATGCAATATCTGGCCGAGTCAATGTTAGGTATTGTAATGCTCCCACGATGCTCCTATACCTGGTGGAGTCTTCGGTTGTAAGGATATGTCCATCATGAAGAGATAACTTTTCGGAGGTAGACAAGGGTGTAGGCGAAGGTTTACATCCTGTCATGCCCATCCGCTGAAGTATCTCTTGCACATATTTTTCCTGTGACAGAAGAACTCCACTTGCAATATTTTTCACCTCAATACCAAGAAAGAAACGCAAAGCACCTAAATCTTTGAGTGCAAAATCCATACTCAGATCCTTAAGAAGAGTTGCAACTGCTTTAGATGAGGAGCTTGTAACAATAATATCATCAATATATATATGAGCATAAAAATAGTTACTCCATGCCGATGATAGAAGAACAACGAGGTATCTCCTTTGGAAGCCAGGAAGCCAAGAGATCGAAGTTTGGAGTAGAAACGATAGTACCAGGCTCTTGGTGCTTGTTTCAGGCCTAAAGTGCTTTATCAAGCTTGCAGACATGTCGTGGTGAGACTGAGCTCTCATACCTAGGAGGTTGCCTCATAAAAACTTCCTCTTCCAGAACATCATGCAAAAACACGTTCTTTACATCTAGTTGACGCATGCACCAATTCCGAGAGATTGCAATGGAAAGAACTAAACGGATAGTAGAAGCTTCTACCACAGGGCTAAAGGTGTCCTCATAGTCAACACCATACCTTTGCTTGAAGCCTTTGGCAACTAACCGAGCCTTGTACCTGTCAATAGTGCCATCAGACTTCCTCTTTATCTTGTACACCCATTTGCAGTCAATCACGTTCCTCCCTTTGACAGGTGGAACTAGGCGCCACGTTTTGTTATCCAAAAGAGTAGAGTACTCCCCATCCATCGCCTTCTTCCACTTTGGGTCACCAAGAGCATCTTGTAAATTTCTTGGTTCACCTGCGGCACAAAAAGACCCTCAACGAATACACCCATCTTTGTAAACTTTTGGTTTAGCAATACCACTTTGAGACCTGGTGTGAGTACGCATAGGAGAGGGCGGGGCCGGTTGATCAGCCCGAACCTGCAGCCTGTTCGTTGATGCAGAGACAACAGAGTCGGAGTTGGCCGCAGAATCCGCAAAAGATCCGGAGTCTGCCGCACCGGATCCGAGGGAGAACTCCTGTTGAGATCCTGCCGCAGAACCTGGTGCAGACCCGCCACTTGGCCGCGGCGGACTCGGCGCTAGCGGCTGGGAGGGACCCGACCCACCAAGGCCAGCGCGCCCCGCGCCAGGACGGCCACGTGGGCCGTGCTTGACCGCAGAAGAGGGGGTCCCGGCCCGCACCGAGGCGGGGTTGGCCCGACCAGGGGACAAAGCGACAGCGGGCCCGCCTGACACGGGGGATTCGCCAGACGCCGCTGTAGCGCCGGATCCCGAGGGGATTCGCCCGCCAGAATCAGCATCGGAGGCTGCGCCCGGATCTTCTGTGTAGTCTCCTGTTTGCTGCATAAAATCATGGGTATTTTCACCAATTTCTTCATGATTGACCGGCCCTGTTTCCTGCACACTATCAGCAGACCCTTCATCAAGAGTATTAGCCATTGACACAGGACCAGCAGCATCGACTCCCCCTGGAATAAAATTGGGTGAAGGCAGGAGAGGAGAGGGTAGTAAAACAAGTTCTTTGCGGAGTTGTGCACCGACATTTGGATGAAGGCTAGCAAAGGGAAAAACTTGTTCATCAAAGACGACATCGCGAGAGGTATAGACCCGCCCAGAGGAGATGTCTAGGCATTTATATCCTTTGTGGAGAGTACTATAACCCAAAAAAAGCACATTGTTTGGAGCGGAACTCAAGTTTGTGCTTATTAAAGGGATGCATGTTTGGCCATACGGCACAATGAAAAATGCGAAGGAAGCTATAGTTGGGTTTAGTGCCAAAGAGACGTTCTAGTGGAGTTTGGTTTTTGATGACTCTACTAGGAACACGATTAATGAGATACACGGCTGTGAGAAACGCTTCATCCCAAAACTTCAAGGGCATAAACGCATGTGCCAAAAGAGAAAGATCAACTTCCACTATGTGGCGATGTTTCCGCTCAGCGGATCCGTTCTGTTGATGCGCATGGGGGCAAGAGACGTGGTGAGTAATGCCAATGCGCTCAAAGAAAGAATTCAGACTTTGATACTCACCACCCCAATCCGTTTGCATGGCAATAATTTTGCGATTAAACAAACGTTCAACATGAGGTTGAAAAAGATGAAATTTCTCAAACACATCAGATTTGTTCTTAAGCAAATAGATCCAACTAAACTTGCTGAAATCATCAATAAAACAGACATAGTATTTTTGCCTGCCTACAGAGACGGGTCCAGGACCCCAAACATCTGAGAAAATTAGCTCTAAAGGAGCTTTGGATTCACTAACTGAGCGAGGATAAGGGAGTTGATGGCTCTTGGCCATCTGATATGCATCCACACTAGAAGATGATCTTGTTTATTGGACACGGGAAGATTGAAATCTCGAACAATTTTCTGGACGACCGGAAGAGAGGGATGCCCTAGACGCTTGTGCCACCGGGATCTAGATGGTTTGATTGCCCCAAGCACTTGCCGTTGGGGAGCACTGTGCCGTCCGGTGACTGGAAACAAACGCCATCTACTCTTGTTTTGGAGTATGGTCCTCCGGGTAGCCTGATCCTTGACAAGAAAAGTTTCAGGATGAAGTTCAATAAACACATGATTATCTTTCATGAGTTGATAGGCAGAAAGTAGACTTTGCTCAGAGTTAGGAACATGCAGAATATTGTTTAGTTTCAATGATCCGGAGGGAGTAGATAAAACTGAGTGGCCGATGTGTGCAATGTCCATACCTTGTCCACTAGCACTATGAATCTGTTCGTTGCCGGTGTAGCGGTCCCGAATAGCAAGCTTTTCTAGTTCGCCGGTGATGTGATCAGTTGCACCGGTGTCGAGATACCAATTGGTATCTACGCCATATGAATGAGCAGCGTTGGCAGCACGATGTTGGCCGCCATTGCCACCACTGCCGCCACCACTGTTGCCGCCACCACCACCACCTGCGGGGTTGCAGACATTGTTATTGTAGTTCCTGTCGTAGCGCTTTCTGCAGCGCCACGCTCCATGCCCCTCCTCTTTGTAGATCTGGCAGCGCTCGCGGTCACCGCGGTCACCACCCTGCTTGTGCGGCGCGCCACCAGAAGAGCCACCACCGGAGTTGTCGTTGTGGCGGGGAGGGCCAGAGTTGTTGTTGTAGCCGCCACGTCCGCCGCCACCACGGCCGCCGCCGCGTTCACCACCACGAGATGCAAGGTTGGTGGAGTGGTTGGGGGAGAAAGCCGCCTGCTGGGCTGTGATGCGGGCCTCAGCCGCCAAGAGCAACGAGAAGAGCTCAGTGAGCCTGACCTGTTGATCCATGGCGGCGCGTGTGGAGATAGCAGAGACGAAGCCGTTGTAGTCGGGTTCGTGCACCAGGCCTTGGAGAATTTGGTCGACGAGGTCATCTTCTCCAAGGGGCTTCCCGGCGGCTGCGAGTTCATCGGCGATGCCCTTCATCTTGGTGAAGTAGGCTGCGGCCGAGAGGTCCCCCTTGCGCGTGTTTCCCAGGGCGGAGCGAAGCTGGATGGTGCGCGCCTTGGACTATGGTGAAAAGCTCTCGAGCAGGGCTTGCCAGATGCTAACAGAGGTGGTGTGGTTGGAGACTTGCATGAGAACATCGCGAGAGAGAAGCAATCAGGATCGTGAGCACCTGTTGATCCTGCGTTACCCAGATGGCGTGCTCCGGGTTGGGCGTGGTGACGATCTCCTTCTTCCCGTCTCCGATCTCCTTCTCAGAGACGAGGAGGGCGTCCGGCTCCTTGATCGAGCCGTCGAGGTAGCCCATCATCCCTGCCGCTTTGATATGCGGCAGGACTTGCGCCTTCCATACCAGAAAGTTTTCCCTGGTGAGCTTTTCGGTGATGGTGTGGCCGAGCGATGCGAGGGAAGGGGAGGCCATGGCGACAGAGGAGGAGGAGGATGACATAACTAGATGCGTTGGAATAGAGAGGCTCTGTATACCATGTAGAAAATGAGGCTAAAGCGTACGCTCTTAGCAGGGACGCGTGCATGTTAATATAGGCACAATGCCGCGGGATATACAAGGTTGTTGGGCTGTGGATTGATCTCCAAGTCACAATCAAGGATAAGATGCAATCTCAACAGCCCAACTATGGTTACAACAAACTACACGCACGCATACATATACGGTTTATAGATATACCGTATGTACATTGTTTAACAAGTACACTCTTTCAAGAATGGAGGAAGTAAGTGACTTGGTGGGTCCCACATGTAAGCGGCTTGGCTGGGAAGAGAGATGGTCCCTTTTTTCCATTTGGATGGGACCCATGTGTAAGTGACATTACCTAACAGGCACATACAGCGAGGTATTTTGAAGCAAAGAAATGATCAGAGGCGTTTCACCGGACAAAATCTTGACGAAAGAAGGACAAATCATAAAGACATAAGCTTTCAATGGAAAAATTGAGCAACCTAAAAAACAAAAGACAAACCCCACTAATGTGACAAAGCCAAGGACAAAAATGTAAATATCCCTTAAAAACAGAGGAGGAGCTGTCACGATGACCACACAAGTTTTTAAACTGGTAATATCACATGCTTGTATGTTATGTGTTCCTGAGAAACGACGCCATTATTCGGGAAAAAGGAAACAGAAACGTGGCCAGTTTAATAATTTCAGCTAATTGCACACTTGGCTATTTTCTCCTTGCATCAGCCACGCACCATGTCGCCATGCCGCTTTATTGGGTGCTTGCAGCCGCGGCGGAAAGCCGGGTCTGTATTCCCCCGGCGTACTCAACCACCCTGTCGACGTCCTGGAAGACCGCCTTGGCGGCGTCGAGCTCGCTAATGCGGTCCATCCATGCCGCCAGCAGCGGGGCCTTGCCGGCGTCGACTAACTTGTCGCCGGAGAGCCTCTCGGTGGCGCGCACCCACGGCACCATGCTGCCGAGCAGGACGTCGACGTACCCGACGCAGTCGCCGCCGAAGAACCCCTTCCCCTTGGAGCACTCCCTGAGGCCATCCTCCAGAGGACCCAGGGCCGCCGCCGTCTGCCGCGTCCACTCGGCCCTCTCCTCGTCGGTGGTCACCCTGAACACCTTCCCCCACGGCGCCAGCAGCTTGTCCTCGACGTAGGCGGCCCAGAAGCGCGCGACGGCGCGCTCGTAGGGGTCGGCGGGGAGGAGGGGCGGGCCGACGCCGGCGAAGGCCTCGTCGATGTACTGGAGGATGACCTGGGACTCGCAGACGGGCTTGCCGTTGTGGATGAGGATCGGGACCGTCTTGTGAACCGGGTTGGAGCGGAGGAAGAGCTCGCTCTTGTTGGCGAGGTCCTCCTCGACGTACTCGTAGCTCACGCCCTTGAGGCGGAGTGCGAGCTGCACCCTGACCACGTACGGGCTCGCCCACATGCCCAGCAGCTTCAGCTCGTCTCCTGTGTCTGCCATTTTCTCCCGTGGGTGTGCCTCAAGGTTCCGTGTGATTCAGTATTCTGTGGTTAGTGTGGAGTGTGGAATATATAAAGGATCGATGCGTCATTCATGATGCTTGTGCCGACGACTTTTCTCCTAAGCATGTGGTCACGCTCTCGTGCATGACCTGTGTTTACTTGCACAACGGTGCTCAGCTACATTTTGGGAGATAAATATTTTTCGGAATTGCTAACTCATATCTAGATGAAATTTAAGGATGTCACATCTAAGTCTCTGGCCATTGGATCTGTTTGTTGTAATCTCGTGCAAAAATCTCGATCTTTTGTTTGCCTGTGTCGCTGTAGCCGTCGCTCTTTTTTTTCGGCCCATTCTTGTTTGTTGGCCCGTTATGGTTGTTACGTCAGGGAAGGGGCGGGCCACTTTTTTTGTTTCGTTGGAAAAAAAAACTGCATGGTGTGCATGTTCGTGTCAGATAGCTGGACAATTTGTTTTCTTTTCGAGCTTCATTTTCTTGTCTATTTTTTGTGGTGTGTCCACTCACTGCAGAAATTTCATTTGCATGCTCTTTTTATATTTTTCTTTTTCTTCATTTTTCTCCGTTGTTGCCCCTGTTGACCTGCTGTATGCTGCTGCTCTTTGGCATCTCTACGTGGGCTGCTGGCGTGTTTTTTTTTTGCCCTCTCTTGTGTGTTTTAGGCTTGGCTTTTTTCCCTTTTGTTTTTTAGGCTGTGATGCTCAATTTTTTGCTTTTTTCTCTCTCTCTCCCTCTCTCTCTCTCTCTCTCTCTCTATATCTATATATATATATATATATATATATATATGCAATTTTCAATATTCATATTTTTAGCACGGCTCACATGTTGTTGTTGTCCCAGCACGAGCGATCTGCGCATCCTTGTCCATGTGTTTTTCGGTCATTTCCGTATTTGTGTTTCTTTTTTCTTAGTTTTTTGAGCGGGATTGCTAAAATACATCTAGACGAAATTTAGTGATCACACATCTAGATGTCCAGCCATCCGATCTAATGTGTCTTTGTTTTCGCGCTAGAGCGATCACGCGTGTCATGAACGATCTGGGCCGCGTTGTAGAGTATGTCGGGCCGGGAGGCCTACAGCGGCGCAGGACTGTTTTGCCTTTTTTCCTTTCTTTAGGCCGCCTCGCCTTTGTTTGTGTTTTTTTTAGAAAACAAAGAGTGTAGTCCAGAAAATATTACATCGATACGGCAGCCTCCCTCGAGTCGTCACTCCCCTCTTATGTTCTTCCATTTATATTGTTTTGTTTCGAATCCAAAGGAGACGACCTGACCTGGCGGATTTGAGGCTCGGAGATGGCAAGGAACGTTGTTTTTTGGTTTTCCCCTATTTGTTTCATGCACTCTTTTTTCCATGTCATTTTTTATACTGCGTAAGCAAGTGTTTGCCTAGTTGTTTTTTCACACACACACAAAAAATCCTGATTTTAGTTTGTATGTAAACCCCTCGACTCCAGAATAGAGCTATTTGTAGTTTTTGTAGTCGCCTCATTTGCAAGTAGGCATCTCGAAAAATGATTTTTCTGTAGTTTCCTAAGTTGCAAGTCAACCGTCGACTCGCAACTACAGGGACGTATGTTTGTACGGGCCCAGTTGTAAGTCAACTATCGACTCGCAACTAGAGGGGGCGTATGTTTGTAGGGCCCCTAGTTGTAAGTCAACCATCAACTCGCAACTAGGGCGGACGTACGTCAGTAGGATCCCAGTTGCAAGTCAACTATCGACTCACAACTAGGACGCGTTATACTTTTCTGTAGTTGCCCCAATTGCATGTCAACCATCAGACTTGCAACTAGGGGCGTATGTTTCTAGGGGCCTAGTTGCAAGTCAACCATCAACACGCAATTAGGACGCTTTGTACTTTTTTGTAGTGGCCCGAGTTGCATGTCAACCATCGACTCACAACTAGGGGGCGTATGTTTCTAGGGGCCAAGTTGCAAGTCAACCATCGACTCGCAACTAGGACGCATTGTACTTTTTTGTAGTGACCCTAGTTGCATGTCAACCATCGACTCGCAACTAGGAGGGGCGTATATTTGTAGGGGCCCAGTTACAAGTCAACCATCAAATCGCAAGTGGGACATGTCAAACTTTTTTGTAGTTACCCTAGTTAAAAGTCAACCATCGACTCGTAACTAGGGGCTACATATGTTTGTAGGGGGCCAGTTGCAAGTCAACCATCGACTCGGAACTAGGGGGCGTATGTTTGTGGGGACCCAATTGCCAATGAACCATCAACTCGCGTCATACTTTTTTGTACTTGCCCTAGTTGCAAGTCGACCATCAACTCGCAACTAGGATGCGTCATACTTCTTTGTAGTGGCCCCAATTGCATGTCAACCATCGACTCGCAACTAGGGACGTATGTTTGGAGGGGGCCAGTTGTAAGTCAACCATCGGCTCGCAACTAGAGGGGGCATATGTTTGTAGGGCCCCTAGTTGCAAGTCAAGCATCGACTCGCAAGTAGGGCGGACGTATGTGTGTAGGACGCGTCATAATTTTTTGTAGTGGCCCTAGTTGCATGTCAACCATCGACTTGCAACTAGGACGCGTCATAATTTTTTTATAGTGGCCCTATTTGCATGCCAACCATCGACTCGCAACTAGGGGGGCGTATGTTTGTAGGGGCCTAGTTGCAAGTCAACCATCGACACGCAACTAGGACGCATCGTACTTTTCTGTAGTGACCCTAGTTACATGTCAACCATCGACTCGCAACTAGGAGGGGTGTATGTTTGTAGGGGGGCAGTGGCAAGTGAACCATTGACTCGCAAGTTGGACGTGTCATACTTTTTGTAGTTACCCTAGTTGCAAGTCAACTATGAACTCGCAACTAGGGGAAAGGGCGTACATTTATAGGGGCCCAGTTGCAAGTCAACCATCGAATCGCAACTGGGGGTATGTTTGTAGGGGCCCAGTTGCAATTCAACCATCGACTCGCAACTGGGGGGTATGTTTGTAGGGGCCCAGTTGCAAGTCAACCATCGACTCGCAACTAGGATGTGTCGTATTTTTTTATAGTGGCCCAGTTGCATGTCAAACACCGACTCGCAATTAGGGGGCGTATGTCTGCATTGGCTCAGATGAGTGTCAACCATCAAGTCGCAACTAGGATGCCTCGTGCTTTTTTGTAGTGGCCCCAGCTGCATGCCAACCATTGACTCGCAACTATAGGGGGTTGTATGTTTGTAGGGGCTCAATTGCAAGTCAACCATCAATTCACAACCAGGACGCGTCGTCCTTTCACTAGTAAAAAAAGACACATCCGTGACATTTTGGGCCGAACGAAAAAAGTTCTGTCATACATATGACACTTCTATGACGATAATTGTGACAAAACCCGGTATCATCATAGATGTGGTGGGGTCCTACTTCTATGACAAAAAATCATGACAGAAAATGGGCTTTTCGTCCTGGGCGGGCCGGAGACGCAGCTGCATGACATTCTTTCGGCCGTCCATGACGGAAAAAACCGTGGTAGAAGCGAGGGCGAGGAAAATATCGGGGTGTTCCCAGTTACGGTGGGTGGTCGGGGTCGAGCGATTGGCGTTTCTCTCGTACACGCACGCGCGTGGGTGCGAGGCGTTGGGCTCTAACTGAACCCGAGCGAGGCGTTGGGCTCTAACTAAACCCGAGTGATTGCACTGCAGGCTACGCGTTACTGAACCCGAGCGATCGATCGATGGCTGTTAACTGAACCCGATCGAGCGATTCCTTCGCTACTGCTGCTAACTGAAGCCGATCGATGCTGCCTCTGGATGAACAGTGAGCGTTGCTGGGGGGTTTGGATGAACAGTTCCCGGTGGGGGTGGATGAACAGGACCCCGTGGTGTTGCCTCTGGATGAACAGGACCCCGTTCGATCGAGCCGGTTGGGGCTGGATGAACAGGACCCCGTGGAGGGCAGGATGAACAGGACCACCCCGTGGAGGGCAGAATGAACAGTAGACGGTGGAGGGCTGGATGAACAGTAGCCCGTGGAGGGGTGGTTGAACAGGAGCCCGTGGAGAGGGCTGGTTGAACAGTAGCCGGTGGAGTAGCGCGTGGTGGAGGCTGGATGAACAGGAGCCCGTGGATGAACAGTCGCAGGTGGAGGCTGGAGGAGGTCGACGGTGGATGAACAGTAGCCCGTGGAGGCTGGAGGGGGTCGACGGTGGAGATGAACAGTATCCCGTGGAGTCCCGTTTTGCGGTACGCCACACCCCTCCCGATGAACAGGACCCCCGTTTCGACCGTAGCGCTCCAACACAAGTCCGTTTCCTCCGTTTTGCGGTACGCCACACCCCTCCCGATCAACAGGACCCCCGTTTCGACCGTAGGAGGTCCGTTTCCTCCGTTTTGCGGTACGCCAGACCCCTCCCGATGAACAGGATCCCGTTTCAAACGTGGCCGGTCGAACACAAGGCCGTTTCCTCCGTTCTGCGGTACGCCAGGCCTCGTTTCCATCGGCTGTTCCGTCCAAGCCCTCCCGATGAACACGACGACGCATTCCGTTCCGACCCAGCCGGTTGGCTCCCCATGAACACGACGACGACGCTGTTTCTCCGTTCCGACCCAGCCATGTACACGAGCCCTGGCCGTACGTATGCGCGAGTAGGCGTTCGAGACCCTGCCCGTATGTACGTACGTGGCCGTATTTTCTTTCTTGCACACTGGCCGCTGTACGTACGTGTACATGCTACGTGCGCGCCTCTACTACGACACGTGCGCGCCTCTACATCGACCAGTATGTACGTACACGTTCGCGACCAGAATGACAATGCTACGTACGCTTCGACCAGGTGGGTCCCGACTGTCAGGCACTTCCTTGCCTGCGAAGATGTAGCTGGTGGGTCCCAGCAGTCAGGGGGGCGAATCGTTTTTTTTGCCCGGATGCACTTCCTTGCGTGCGAAGATGTAGCTGGTGGGTCCCCGCAGTCAGGGGGAAAAGTTTTTTTTCACGAAATACGGTGGCCCGTCCGGTGGGTCCCCGCTGTCAGGTGGAGGAATAATTATTTTGCGCGTAATAAGGAGGCACTTCCTTGCTGCGGCTGTGGACCCAACTGTCAGCCTCTCCATGTACAGTCCATGTCCGATGGAAGCCGTTCCTTGACCACGTTGACCACGCCGCGCCGAGAGCACTAGGGCGGTGGACGACGGCGAGGCCTAGGAAGGGGATGATGCGGAGCCGGGGAAGACGCGGCAGTGGAAGCCCGCGTGGAGAGGAGTACGAGGGTTCACTGGTTCGGCTGCAGTGTGAGGCTTCCGTCGCCGCAGGGCCTGGCCAGCGGTGGGAATAGTAGGGGGCGGTGAGTTCTCCGCGGCAGCACAGCCGGCCACGGGAGGCAGGAGCATGCGGCACGACCGGCGCTGCTTTGGGCGGCTGGAGCAACAAGACCAGAGGTTGAAGAAGCACTACGGCCGTTGGATGGACATCATACGGTCACTGGAGCTAGAATCGTGCATATTGACTAAGTTGACATCATACGGTCCCAGATGTCAGGTGGAGGAATCATTATTTTGCGCGTAATAAGGAGGCATTTCCTTGCGTGCGGCCGTGGACCCAGCTGTCAGCCTCTCCACGTACAGTCCACTTCAGATGCATGTCGGTCGTTGACCACGTTGACCAGGCCGCGCCGGGAGCACCAGGGCGGTGGACGACGGCGAGGCCTAGGAAGGGAACGACACGGAGGCAGGGAAGACTCGGCAGTTGTTTCCCACGCGGAGGGGAGTACGACTATACGAGGGTTTACTGGTTCGTCTGCCGTCGCCGGAGAATAACAACAGGTGTGGGTGAGTAGAGGGATGGCTAGGCCAGCGATGGGAGTACGGTGGGGCGGTGAAGCCTGCGCGGCAGCACAGCCGGCCGCGGGGAGGAGGGAGCAGGCAGTCCCGCCGGCGCTTGTTTGAGCGGCTGGAGCAGGAAGAGCAGAGATTGAAGAAGCACGACGGCCGTTGGATGGACATCCAACAGTCACTGCTTGTGCGTCAACCTTTTTTTTAGGAAAGCCTCAAATCTGTGGAAAACAGCATACAACCCATCTGCCATTATTTCTAATAATTTACAGCCCATTTGCTAATTCTGAAGGTTTTTTTGGAGCCCATATTCTTTTTGTTAGCATTACAGCCCATATTGTGGCCACGGTTAAAAAATTATACGAAATGTTGCATATTTCGGTGCGGTCCGAACTGTTTTTAATCCCGAAATTTCGAGTCACATTCAAACTGATTTTAAAAATAAATGTATATCAATATAAAATCCAACAAATTGTCCACGCATAAAAATTAATGCAATTTAAAATCTTGAAATGAAAAAAAGAAATTTGAAAGTAATTGCCGGTTTGATGTGTTTTAAAAATGTACAGCCCATTTCTCATTACTGATAGGCCATTTTCTCGTCCAGCCGAATGAAGCTCTCCTCGTCTTGAAAGATTTGCAGCCCAATAGGCCTGACAAAGCGACTTACTTGGCAAATCACAAAAAAACTGGGCTAGCCATTTTCAGAAAGAAAAAAACTACTGGGCTGGTCTGTGGTAAACATAAAAGAGAAGGCTGTCTAGACATGCCAGAGTGCCCCGCACAGCCCAGTTGACACCCTGCTTCCGTCTCAAAAACAAATTAGATAAATGCCACAACAAATATGGCGATTCATAAAAATGCCACTGCAATTTCCAAACTTTGAAAAATGCCACTGCAATTTTTGCAAACTTTGGAAAACGCCACTGCAATTTGCAAACTTTGAAAAACGCCACTCCAGACTTCGAAAAATGCCACTGGGGATGGCATGAAATGGCATTTTTCAAAGTTTGGAAATTGCAATGGCATTTCTTAGAAACACCAGATTTGGAGTGGCATTTATCAAATTAACCCAAAACAAAAATAACTGGGCGAGCTGCTGGGTCCCTGATGTCAGCCGCTCGTTGTGCAACTCTCTCGTTTATTGACTACGTTGACAATGGCATGGGACCCAGATGTCAGAAATCCATTACGAGGAGCCATTTTTTTATTGGATTGAAATAAGGAGGCACTTTGCTTGCGTACTGCCATGACCTTGGCGGGTCCCTGCTGTCATCCTCTCCACGTACAATCATCTCCTGGTTGTGTACGCGTCAACTTGGTAGGCCCACAAGTCAGCCTCTAAACCCGTGGAGGACAAATACAACCCATTTAAAAAATAACAGCCCATTCCATATGTTGAAACGGAAAGTTCAACATTCAGAGCAAAGTAACAGGTCTGATCCACATATAGAGTACTGAACTTCCACGTTGACAACCATCATAGCCAAGTTAACTATCTACTTCCACTAATACTCTAGTAGCGTACAAGTACTAACTTACTCTTAGCTAACTAGAAGATGCCGGCCGCCATCTACGGTACACGCTAAACGCCGGCACCGGCGTCCTCCGCCTCGCCTCGGACTTGTCAGGTGGGTCCCAGCAGTCAGGGGGCAAACATTTTTTTCGCAAAATACGGTGGCCCGTCCAGTGGGTCCCTGCTGTCAGTTGGAGGAATCATTATTTTCCGCGTAATAAGGAGGCACTTACTTGCTGCGGCCGTGGACCCAGCTGAGACTCTCCACGTACAGAATACTTCCGATGGAAGTCGTTCCTTGACCACGTTGACCTCGCCGCTTTCCGTTGCATGCATGCGTCCATGGGCGTGGTGCGTCCCCACTGTCAGCCTCTCACGTACAGTCATCTTCCGATGACTCTCGGTTGTTGACCACGTTGACCACACCGTGCCGAGCGCACCCAGACTGGAACGACCCGGAGATGGGGAAGAGTGGGAAACTTCACTGGTTTGGGTGCGCGGCAGCACAGCCGCGGTGCCGCCCACGGGAGACAGGAGCAAGAACAGAGGTTGAAGAAGGAGCACGGCTGTTGGATTAACATCCAACGGTCCAGCTGCTAGAATCATTTGTTGATTAAGTTGACAAAGCCGTGCGTACACGTCCGCTTAGTAGGCCCACAAGTCAGTCACCAAATCTGACGGGTCCCAGCTGTCAACGGGATGAATAATTTTTTCGCAAAACAAGGAGGCACTTCCTTCCGTGCGAAGATACAGCCGGTGGGTCCCAGCTGTCAGGTGGAGGAAACATTTTTTTCAGCTTAATAAGGAGGAACTTTCCTTGCGTGCGACCATGGACCTCGTGGGTCCCAGCCGTCAGGCTCTCCACGTACAGTCCTCTTCCGATGACTCTCGTTTGTTGACCACGCCGCACCGAACGCAGCGAGGCGGTGGACGACGGCGAGGCCCCGGACGGGAACGACTCGGAGATGGGAAAACGCGGCAGTGGAGTCGCAGATTGAGAGGAGGAGAAGGGTTATAACTGGTTCTGTTGCGGCGTGGGGCTGTAGTCTGTGGAGAATAACAGGAGGTGTCGAGGGGTGGAGGGATAGCCTGGCCGGCGGTGGGGTAGCGCTTCGCAGCGATGCGTGCTAAGCAGAGCCGCTAGCCGCCGGAGGCCGGACCAGGCGGTCCCGGTGACGCTGGAGGAAGAAGACGAGAGATTGAAGGTGCATGCCGGCCGTTGGATATAAATCCAATGGCTGTGGATGACACAATCATTTGTTGACCAAGTTGACAACGCCCTGCGTAGGCTTCGACCTATTGGCCCACATGTCAGCCTGCAAAAATGTGGCATATATTTAACCCATGTTTTCTAGAATGTACAGTCCATTTGCTGGGCTGGGTGAACAAATAATTTCGCGTCAATCAGGCCCATTTATATTTTCTAAGAAATCCCAGCCCATTTGCACTTCCTTGAAATACACGTATTAGGTGGGCTCGTTATATATATAATGTTATGTTAGAAGGAGCAATTAATATCAAAGAATAAACCGGAGAGGCACATTATATATATAATTAAGAAATTAGCGAGTTATTGCTCAAAATAAAAATGAGCGCGTTATTATTAAATTGGTCCTTAAAATCTTCGCAAGCTTTTGTACGCAATCACCAGGATTTTCCTTGCCTGTGAGTCAAAAACAACCAGGATTTTCCTTGCCAACTTCCGTTAAACATTTACTTTTATAAGTTAATAACACGTGGGATGTTTTTATAATGTATATATAAGTCTCTATAAAATATACGATAATAGTAATAATATAAATATATATAATGTGGTTAGAAGGGAAAACATAAATTGGACACAGCATTACTTTTATAAGAGACCTGCGTTTTATACCCCACAGTAGGCATACTAACAAGTTCACACACAAATACAACAGAAAAGGTAAACATTCATATCAAACTCAGGTTCACAGGACACGTTCATATTCATAGCCAACATTCACTATCAACAACTCAAAAGATTCATATATACACAAGCTCAGCATATCTATGCATCCAAATGATTGATAGATCACACGACAATATTCATACATAATTCACAAAAAGATTCAGATATACACATGTTCAGTATGTTTATGCATCCAAATGATTGAGATCACAGCCAATATGATCCATGGACGAACTTTAATTACCTAGGGTACAGACTGGTAAATGGTGTTCAATCGGAGGTACTTCTTGCTAAAATTAGTTCTTGTACGAGTAAACTTTCGAGTACATAAGAGGCAGCACAGACAATCTGAACTTTGCTTGTAGGTTTATCCTCAAATAGTGGCCTCGTGCCGAGGGAGGTTTGAGCAACTTGGCCACTACTTTCATCCAACTAGTTTACTGGCTCATCTTGGTCCTGTATCTCGCCAAAATTCTACATTGCAGACGAGAAAGGAGGCGGTTGAGAAAATGAACCACCCAAATTTTTTGTGCAGTTCAACTGAAATGGAGCATCCTTGGCGTGCAGACTGATTAAGTGCCAGATGAATATACGCGTCAACCAACTTGTCTGGAATCTTTAGACTCCATGCCATATAGTTCGCTACCATATGTGCCGATAACCAAAAGGCACAAGTTGGGACCAAAGACTGGACTGCGTTTTTCTGGGCTATGCACCAAGCAATATTTTTGGCGTTCACTCTCCTAATACTTGGAGTTTGACAATTGGTTGACGCCGGTTGATACTCGAATGAATATAGGCACTTCTTGTCAACATCGATGCTTGTCTGAGTGAACTTTGGAGTACATAGCAGCAGCATAAGTACCTGTCCATCTGATCATTTTGTGCAGTTCTACTGAAATCACCCGATGTAATGATTTGCCTGCGAGTTCAGGCTCCAAATTACTCCTTTATGAAATCGGCAAACAGTAGCACAATACCAAATTACCAATACATATGACAGGCACAATAATCAGGATAAAGACCAGTACCAACCTGTGTGAGGTAGCATATCAATTACTATTTCCTTTGACTGGAAGCCGAGATAAGCCAAGCGACTGACAGCAAAGGAAGAAAGCAAGCGGAGATTAGCGACTGACAGGAAAGGACGGAAGCTGTCGAGGCAATGAAGCACCCAAAGTTTTTGTGCAGTTCCACCAAAATCGAGCATCCCTGTTGGCACATATATTGAGAGAGTGAGATTACTGTAATAGTGGGACTAGTTGATGAAACATACACTAACAAATAGAAGCACCCTCATTATCTTAATGGGTAAAGTTAGCAACATAGTAGTCTTGCTTAAAGAGAGGTATTAGTTTATTTAATCAGTGCCAATTAGCTCAACTCAACACTCAAAGCATTGCCATTTATCATAGGTTGCAAAACTTTAACGTGCAAAGATAAAGGAGTTTCTCATGACAGTAGCACGATACAAATAGAGATGACAGCAAACTAATATGGATGAAGGCCTTAGGCCCGTACCAACCTGAGAAAAAAAGCTTATTCATGTAGTCCCATAAGAGATGATAAAGCACTCACTGGAATCACACAATAGTATATATTTTTGTGCACTTCAAATGTATGGTTGAAATCACTCTTGTTTACCAGTGCTGAGATTATATCGAAAGATTATCAAGAACTTCCAGCAGAGTTAAAGCACTGGCTGGGATACAGTTCATTGTATTGTCTTGTGTAGTTCCACTAAAATGTATGATTGGCACAACATGATCCCTGTTTGCACAAGTAGGAACAAGGTGAAACCTTCATTAGCTTAGTGAGAAAGGATAGGAAGACATTAGCATATTACTCAAACAGTAGCATCAAATTCATGATGGACAATACGCAAAACATTGCCTCATTGAACCAATGGCAATAAATTGACATGCAAAACAATAGCACTATTATGTCATGACACTAATAATATTCCCTCCCTGCTCCACCACATGATTCACCTCCATAGACAAACATACACACGTACATGATTCAGCATAGGGTCCTACTAAAGATTTGTTTAACTCCAACAGGAAAATTAGGCAGTAATAAATTAGTGGTACTTAAGTACTCCTAATTAATTAAGTGAGACAGCAGAAGTGGAAGGGCTCCCTGGAGGATCGTCTCACATGTAAGGTAGTCATTGCCGGAGCCCTTGAATGGCCTCGACTGAGGCCTCTGGCTTCAGCAAGATCGCCTTGGCACTGTTTATTCTTCTTCTTCTTCCTCTTCATGCTCTGTTTCTCTTTCTCCTCACCAGTTGGTGAAACCAAGTACATGATTGGCCTTCTAATTCAGAATTGGTTTTGTCAGTGAGGGAGTACAAGTGTACTAGTAAAAAACAGCATTATTTTCTCATGGCAGTCGGAAAATAGAGATGAACACATGCATTAAATATCATTCTTACCTAAAGGAAGGTTATGGCGCCAATATGGATGATGAGGATTGGAACACAGATCTCCCTTTGTGCAGTTCCACCAAAATGAACCAACTGTTCCATTCTGACATTCCAGTTAAACAGCACAAAAGTCACTTCTTTTAAGAAGAGTTTTGTGCAGTGCACCAAAAGGTCACAACAGCAACCAGGTGAATTGGATATCCCTGTTTGCACAAAAAGGCACAGAGGAAACAGTCAGAGTCTCAAACAATTACAGGCAAAAACATTTGGCTAAACTTGTCATGGCTTATAACAGTGGCATGGCTTCATTTTTACCAGGGACATTAGATTAAGAACAGCTAAGGCTGCGTTCGGTTCACAGGTTTGGTGCAGGATTTTCGTAGGAACACAATTCCTACGGTATTCTTTCCCTTCCAACCGTTCGGAACACGGGAAAGGTGAATAGTGTTTCATAGGAAAGCTGGTCTGGTAGTACTGATTCCATAGGATTAGAAACATCCACGCGCTGCTCATTTTTTGGGCGGAAGCCCGAGGCAGGCGCTCGCTGCCATGCGTTAGACAGGTTGCTGTGCTGTGTTGCCGGAATAAAAAAATCAACCTATGTGTGGTACGTGAGGTGAGGACAAGAGTAGTCACTGTGCAGCTGAATAAACAAATAGCATCTCATACTGCCAAGCATGCTACTCTAAAAAAACAAATCTGTACATTTCGTAGTCCATCCGAACACATTCTCTTGAGAGTTTCCTCCGGTTCGCTGTTCCATAGTTTTATACCTACATTCCTTTCCTATTCCTCTATTTTCATCAAGACCTATGTTTTCTGCCCTTTATTCGAACGGAGCCTAAATATTTGGTATAAGGGCATGGGACAGTGGGTGCACCAGCAGTCCAGCACCATGTACGTAAACAGGGGCATAAAGTGGTGATTCATAGTTTGTTGCCCCGAGAAACAAACATCCAAGAAACATATCTGGGTTGGTCCCATTTTTGTTCACTCTAGCCACCTACTCCTATGTGTGGATAGCAAATCTAGTCCTGGTCATACCACTGTGTACAGCGTTACCCCTATATTTCCCTTTTCGACCAAGAGACCGGTTGGATGACCAGTCTGTACTACTTTCACCCCCTTTCCTTCCTGTTTGTACCAAGTCCGATGTACATACTAAATTCCCCCACCCCCACTTTATTTCTTGTTTGAACCAAGTACTCCCTCCGTCCGGAATTACTTGTCATCAAAATGGATGTGTCTAGAACTAAAATACATCTAGATACATCCATTTCAATGACAAGTATTTTCGGACGGAGGGAGTACAAGATTCGACTCCATGAAGTAGCTTTACCTCTAACAATAGAAGAAAAAATATGTGACGTTGGACCATCCGATCGAGAGGGGCTGAGAGGTAGAAAATGATGCACATGCAGCGATGTAGCGAGCTGGGGAAGTAGAGCTAAGGCGGTTTCGAACGAAGATATACCTGAAGGTCGTCGGGATGTGGATAGGTGGGCGGCGGGAGGCCGGATCCGCCCACAGGCAACGACGAAGGGATCGGAGGACCTCCCGCGCCGGCGCTCGGCCAGAGATAACGGTGCGGCCGGCAGTGGGTCTCCTCCCTCGCTGTCGACGACGGCCTAAACGCTGCCCCTCCTCCCCTTCACCGGCGGAGGGGGATACGTCCGGATCTGTAACCAGCGGTGAGGATAGAAAGCCAGTGTTTTTTGAAGGGAGAAAGACAGTGTTACTACCCCTATCTTGTTTAGATCTGGAGAGGATGAGAGTGTGTGAATAGAGCAACCCTAGCAAGCAAGCGCGGAGGCTCCGGCCTATATATACGTAGTGGGGTAGTTTTCCTTTTTCACTCCATCAAAACAATCGTTTAAAATTGTGTACTACTACATGCCAGGTCGCGGTTTTTTTAGTTGTTGATTGTTTTTTGAGATAGCTACCCGCTTGTTCCAAGTGGTGTTACGGTGTGCCAGGTCGCACTTTGTATCGTTCAAGTCTGGTACTACAAGTCCCTCCATTAAATGAACAACCACCCCCTCGTAAAAATTGTGAACAAGCCCACGGCTAAAATTAGCGGAAACGTGGGTTGCCCCAACATGCATTATTATTTATATTTTCTACTCCCTCCGTTCCTAAATATAAGTCTTTTTTATTAGCCACACCTAAGACAAGAATTTTTTTATTAGCAGTGAACCCCACATGTCATAGACACAAAAATTGTGGCAAGATTCCCTTAGGCAAGCCAAAGTGTGTCTAACAATTTGAGCAACTCAGGTTAGGCAAGTGTGGCAAGTGTGGGAAAAATAATGTGGCAACATAAGACAAACATAGTCACAATCCAAACAGCCCCGTAATTTTTTGTGACATGCATGAAAATTTGGTTAGTTAAATTTATAGTCAAAATTTGGCAAGGTGCATCAAATCAACACATGCAAGTATCAAAAGGAAAGTCACGACATGCATGCATGCGTTGTACTCCCTCCGTTTCCAAATATAAGTCTTTTTAGAGATTGCAACAAGTGACTACATACGAAGCAGAATATGTCTACTCCTACATACGAAGTAGCCCATTTGAAATGTGTAAAAAGACTTATATCGAGTGCAGTGCTTTGATGTGTCGCGTCAACTCGTACAAGACCGAGAAATTTGATTACTACGGTGCTGTTTGGTTTCTAGCCACACCTTGCCACACTTTGCCACACCTAACCTTAGGCAACTTTGACCAAGTTAGATAGGTGTTTGGTTCTAGCCACACCTAAGGCAAGAATTTTTTTATGAGCAATGAACCCCACATGTCATAGACACAAAAAGTGTGGCAAGATTCCCTTAGGCAAGCCAAAGTGTGGCTAACAATTTGAGCAACTCAACTAAGGCAAGTGTGGCTAAAATCATGTGGCAACATATGGCAAAGATAGTCACAGTCCAAACAGCCCCTACAGCGCCCTCTCCCTCGCGGACTGAGCTCCGTTGCCTTAACTGCACCTGCCTTTGGCTGCATGACAGGAGGGCCAACCACCTGTTGGGCCCACCTGTCATAGACGCAAAGGCAGGAGCAGTAAGTAGAAGCTTTCACTACACGCTATCCCTCCCGCACGAGGTGGACGGACATGCAGCAGTGGATTCGATACTGTAGAAGTAGGAGTAACATCATTGTTCGTCTTCTCGAAGAGGCGAAGAGCCAAGCGCAACCCGAACGTGGCAGTTGCGAACGCTCGCGTGGTGCGGTTCCTTGGAGTACTAGCCAGACTCTTGCATGAGACAAAATTGCTATTGTTTAACAATTAAACTCCATTATCCATTGGTTGATACTCATTCTACATAGGTCCACGCGCTTAGCACCGTTTCCTCATGGGGTCACCAATGTTTATTTGCTAATTAATAGCATTGCATGCAATGAACTAGCCATTGCAAGTCATTAAAAGCATGCACACCTCTCATCTCTTATTGGTTGATATGTCAAGAAACAAGAAACAAGGTAGAAGTTAATGCACCGCGCCGAAGTGTTTTGGGACTATTTGGTTTTCGTAAGATGACTTACACACCTAGACGGAGGGAGTAGTACAACCCTGTAAACCGGAAAGGAGTATTTGCCTTTCTAGAGATTTCAACAAGTGACTAGACTACACCGTGTGCAGTACTCCCTCCCTTCCGGTTTATAGGGCTCAAATCTCATGAACCAAGGCATTTTGCGATTGGAGGAATGTATCTCGTACTTTACAAAACTACCCTAATTAAACTCATGCATTAATTACATAGTTCCCTCGTTTTCCTCTCCGCCTTGGTCGCGGTGCACAATATTGAGCACTCCTATATGAATAGCCGCTCCATCTACATGCGGGACATTTCAAAGCATCCGGGCCAGCGTGCCATCCACCATATCACAGCGAGGTGCTACAGTCGTGACTCACCTGTCACCCCGGTGTGGCCGTGATGACCCGTCATATCACAAAACCCACACCTTTACCAGCAGTGGTAAGGTGTCCTTCAAGTTGGACTGGACGAAACAACCATCATTTCATGGGAACGCTCGTTCAAGCCCTTTCTTCCCTTTCTTGAAGAAAACCTCACTCCAGGCTACTCACTTCTGCCATTTTTCTTCTGTACCGACGAAGGAAAGGTGGGCGAATCAGTTATGCTGCTATATTTTCATTCCAAGAATCTTCTTTTTGCGAAGCACCGACCGATTCTCACATCCTATTCTTTTCCCGTTTTCATTGCAATTGTGGTTTCCTTTCGATTGCTTTTTGTTTGTCAGTTCATTGATGGATCCTGGAGCACTAGGCAAAGAGTTGCCGGCGGACAACCCACTAGAGATAGCGATCTCCAGGAAGCGAGCACCGACCAACGAGTTGACCATGTTGGCGGGCCAACCCATGGAGACGAAGAACTCCAAGAAACAAGCACCGACCAAAGAGTTGAGGACGCTGGAGATCGCCCCGGAGATCGATTCCGATGCCGCTGTCCATCCTGTGGACATCGCCCCAGAGATCGATTCCGATGTCGCGGTCAGTCCTGTGGACATCGCCCCAGAAATCGATTCCCATGCCGCTGTCCGTGCTGTGGTCATTGCCCGAGAGATCGATGACAAGAAATAGTTGGTCGCGCTAATCCTTCAGGGTAGTTTGCATTGCCCTGTGTTTAATTACCAGAACGATGCGTGTTATCAAACCATCTTAGGGCTAGTGCACTGTCTTGTGTGGGCGGATCTTGCTACTTTTGTTTGATAGTGAATCATGCAAACCCTCTCCGAGTTATGGAAACAGATGTATCCTCACCAGCTTTTGATGTAATATATGGCATGCTTAGATGTAAGTTTGAACTGTTTATCATATCAGCAGGGCTTGTTTGATGATTCTTGGTGTTAGTAGGCTAGCTACTGTGCGAGCTATAGTACTTGCAAAACACTCACCGAAGAGAAACGTTGGGGCCGATGAGCTCGTGGTACGCTTATACTTATCCCTCGTCGATCGACCAATAGCCCTAGCTCCTAAAATTGTAGGCTTAGCGATCGATCAGACAATAGTCGACATACATTCAGGCCTCATTTGGTTCATAGGGTAGGAAAATCGTAGCAAAAGTACAGAGAACGTGCAACACAAAATCATAGCAGTGCAGAGACGTACTCCCTCCGTTCCAAAATAGTAGATGACCTAGGCGGGCTAGTTTGGCCTAGTGGGTTTCAGTGATATGACGTGGTACAGTGCCGTCCAGTCTTCGCGTGTGGTAGCAGTATTGCGGGTACAGTAAGTTTTCTTGAAGAAGCGGAATTCAACGAAGTCATGATGGTTCCTTCGTCCGAACAACTTACAGTGGGAAAGGTTGGGCCTGCGATACGACCGGGGTAGACCAGGATAATTTTGTGCATGGCAGGTGGACCAGGATGGTCGACGTCCCACATGTCGGCGAATGAAAGTATTCTTTCCGATATAGAGGACGAGCAACGAGTATTCATTGTTTATTTTTGATGAAAGCTATTGTCTCCACTGTTACGACGGAGGAGTGTGAAACACGGCAGCCCAGTGAACTTGGCATGTGCACCACTCCCTCCTTCCTCATGTAATGCCCAGGTTACAGCTTTTTCTCACTTTCTCTCTATCTATTTCCTCTCAAATGTTTTTTACCTTTCTTTTTTAAGACACAATTGTTTTTATGCCTTTTTTTAGAATTATTTTTTTATACCTAGGAGCACGTGTAGAGACGGGCTCTTGCAGAGCCCACTCCTTGACTTTGTCAATGCCTCTCTCTCCTCCACATAAGGAGTACTACTTGCTATGCATGCATGCGGCGGGCAGCTGGCGTCTTGAGGGGCCAGGGCGGTGAGAGCGGGCTCCGGAAGCGGTCCGGACTCCAGCATGGCCCACCTCACATTATCACCATATATTTCTTGGAGTCCGTGCGCGGCGGGCGGGCGATCTCTTCTCCCTCCCCCGTTTCTCTCTTCTCAGCCGACGCCCGCCGAGCGATTAGATTTCGGCTATCGACGGTTTATTCAATTACGGTCCCACATGTCAGTGAAATTGCAAGACAACGCGTGTCCCCTCTGGTGAGCGGCGTGCGAGCCGGACTGTCGGGGTTGCGACGCGTACGAGTCGTAAGTGTGCCGCCTTTTCCTTTAGAACTTGCGAAGCGTAACATTTTCGCGCGATCGATCGATAGAAATCCAGAACAAAATGACGAGGGCGGTGCTTTCCCGCTCGTTAGGCGGGCTAGTTCGAGTGATATGACGTGCTACAGTGCCGTCCACTTGCTCCATTTTTATGTAAGCAAGAGTTTACACTCTTACGCGGGAGGAGTGCGAAACACCGCGGATCTGATTTTGATCGAGGGATAACTGTTCCCTGCCAAATAATGGAGGATTGTTAGCGATTATAGCATGATAGTTAGGGCATCTCCAGCGCTGGCCCACAAATTTACACCGGCATCTGTCCGAGGACACTGATGGATGCCATCCGATGCTGCCCGCATACCTTTCGACAACTATATGAACTAACCGGACGAAATTCGTGCAAACAAAGCAAATTTCAAATTAACCGGATGAAATTCATTACATTTCGAAAACTTTTCCTACAAACTGGACGAAATTCATTACATATTTCGCACAAACCGTACTAAAACCTACTGTAAACCTAATCTAAACGATCGCCGGCGCCCGACCACCATGTCCGGCCATGAACCCGAGAAAGCCGGCCATTGCCTTTGCCTCCTCCTCATCCGCCTCGATAACCTCCTCCTCCAGAGCGGCGGCGACCTACCGTGTACTACTCTTCCTCGCTGCCGGCTGCGCCCGCGCACGCGCGCCGGCTTCGTGGTCGTGGCGGCGGAGGGCGGCCGGGGGGGTGCCGGCGATCTCCTTCGTTTGCTCCTGCGACAGTACGTCGAAGAGAGCTTTGGAGCGCGCCCGGAGCGGAGCCGCCGATGTCCCTCGTCTGCTCCTGCGACAGTACGTCCAAGAGAGCTTCGGAGCGCCAGGAGGCCATGGTTGAAGTGGTGCCGACAGAAGGAAGGGACCGGAGGAGAATAAGTGTGGGTCTTTGGCTATGGCTGGGAGCTGGGGCTCAAGTTAATATAGCGGGCGAATGGCAATGAGCCGCGGCAGACGGATGGACAACTGGCGCCGGAGTAGGTTCGTCGGGCGTGAATGCGGACGCTGCTTCAGTGACTTAACTGCAGATGCGTTTGGGTTACTGACATGTGGGCCCAACGGGCATCTGGCCCGCATGTCAGTGACACACCAATTGCACCTGCAGTTAAGTCCGGTGAATGCGGCATTGACATTCTGGAGAGACGGTGACCGTTTCAGGCGGGAAGCGCGCGCTAGCGATGGAAGGGGTTTCGGTGTGCAGTGGCACTAAGATCGGTCGCTCACGATAGTACATACTCCGTACCATACTACCATAGTACCCTCTCTAGCTTAGGCTGTTTTATAGATTGTCGTTGTGATGGACGATATACATGAGCAAGGCGGTCCGAGTATGACCGTTGGTGTTGAGCCAGGTGAATACATGCTCGGCGTTCGCGTAGGCCTCCATCAAACGTCTAAACAGTAATGTCAGGCACCGCCGGGGCGCGCAGGTGATGGGCTCGCCGTTTGCGTTGCGCCATGAGCAGGACTTTGATTTAGAGGGCGACGTGCATGCATTAGCATGCTTTGACAGCGTGAGCGTGAGTGTCTGACGCGAAGTATTTCATTTTCATTTGGCTGACGAGGGTGCGTTGCAGCGACGAGTCCGTGGTTTGATTCCCCACATACGCATAATTTTGGTTTTTACAGTATTTCTTTCTCCATTGACAGGTAGGCCCGCGTAGATAGATAAAGAACACGAGCTGATGAGGCGCATGCGGACTGTTTGACTGGTCAACCAGACAAATACGGAGCTATACGCTGAGCCAGTGACCGTATAATCACCATATCTCGTATACAATGATCAAAGTGAGCTATCAAGACAAGTTCGATGACCGCCAATGCATTTTACTCGGTAATAAATGACCAGGATTGAAGGGGAATCCAAATTTGCTTCGTCTTCTGTCCTTGAGCTCTTGACAAACCAATGCACTATACGGTTGTCCGGCCACTCCACCCCAGAGCTCTCACCAAGCGTCGTTCATGCCACCGCGCCGCACACTAACCGGTAAGGCAGCGATGGCATCCCGCCGCGCCGAGTTCCTCGCCGCCCACGACCGCACACAAAATGGTAGGGAAGCGATGGCATCCCGCCGTGCCGAGTTCATCGCCGCTCGCGACCTCACAACTATGTGGGAGGAATTTGAAGATGCCAAGGCCGAATGGGCGGTAGAGCAAGAGGCGGCCAAAGCCGCACAGAGGGAGCGGAAAAGTCAGAAAGCACTCAAGAAAAGAGAGGCCCGCCGCCGCAAGAAAGAAAAGGACGCACGCGCTGCTGCGGAGAGGTCGGCGGAGATCCAAGCACGGTGGGGTGTCGCCGACAAAGCCGGGAAGGAGAACGACGGCGTCTGGCCAGCATGTGAGAAGTAGTAGTACTAGTAGTTAGTGTGTGTGTCTGTGTCTGAGTACGAGCATGTACCAATACTACTAGTTACTACTGTAGTTTTTAGAGCAAATTACCAGTACATTAGCCTAGACTAAATGGAAAAATTCCTATCCTAAGCATCAAATGGCATCTCTTTCTCTATAGGAATTGAGATGCATGTCATCTCACTTCCTATGATTTTCATATTCCTATCCTATGAACGAAAGGAGGCCTCTGTTGGAGTAACTACTGTAGCTAGCAGTACTGCTGGTACAGTAGTTTTCTTCAAGAAGCGGAATTCAACGAAGTCATGATGGTTCCTTCGTCCGAGCAACTTCAAAGTGGGAAGTGGGCCTGTGATTTGACGGCTCATTAGTCATTGTTACTGCGGCGCGACGACCTGGGTGACTCTCCCTTGGAGTTCTGCGTGCATGGCAAGTGGACCAGGATGGTCGACGTCCCACATGTTGGCGAACGGAAGTATTCTTTCCGATATCGAGGAGCAAGGAAACCGCGTGGTATAGTATCACTGCTGATTGGTTCGCAAAAAAATAGTATCACTGCCGATTTATAATTATTTTTTATTTCTGATGAATGCTAGCGTTTCAACTCTTACGACGAAGGGTGCCAAACACGGCACGTGCTGGATGTCCCACACGTCAGCGAAAGGAGTGGGACATGAACAGCGTGGTAGAGCCCAGCGTAAAAAAACAGCGTGGTAGAGCGTCTCCACTTCTTCCACTTCTGGGTCGGAGACCACACGTAGTAGTACTTAGTGGTATGAACGATACAAAGTGCGACCTGGAGAGAAAGACACGTCTAGTTGGAAGGTCTCGGGGCATACACGTAAACAAATATAAAAGTTAATATGTGCCTCCAACTAATATAGTAGTAGTAGAGTACTTAGGCACGTACTCCATAACATCACCGTGCATTGCACGTACAACATTTAGTGGTAGTACGTAGTAAGAGACAAATGCCGCCCAAGAGTTCCCTTCTCGACCTACTTTTGGGTGTTTGGTAGAGTGTATGGAGGGTGCATGAGTCCACACTAGTTTAGCACAAATACACTAGAAGCATGCATGAAGAGCATGCATGAAGAGGGGTGTTGAGTTGAGCATGCATGAAGAGGGAACAACTATGCTGAGACGAGAACGCAACCAAACACACCCTATATGCCACGCATGTTCATACCATTTGTGCCTTTCTACTTCACTTACTGCGCTACATTACTCAGGTTCGTACGTCCACTCCTGGGTACATGTCCGTCTCGTAGTTCCAGTCCCACGTGTTCTTCATATAGATGGAACGATCCTTGCATAACACGTGCACCTTGATGCTAGATGTCTCGCGTGTTGGCAAAAGGATGAACAAAGCTCACGTAAAAAAATAGAGTGGAAGAACATAGATTCCGGACGACCGAGAAGGAGCAAGGAACCTCGTGGTGGAGCGTCTGCACTCATAATATTTAATATTATTCAGCGATATAAAATTAACCAATCATCTCCACAGTGGACTGGAAGAGTACGAAACACGGCAGCCCAGTGTAGTTACATCATACTAGTACATGGCTAACCCACGCTATCACCATATTTCTTGGCTTCCGTGCGACACCTATCTCTAGTAATCCAGCAGCCTGTATCGCTTCTCCCTCCTCGTCTCTATCAAAGTGCGGCGGGCTGGCGTTTCTGCCGTCTATTGAGGTCGGTTAACTATCACATGTTAGCGACATGCCAAGAGCATTCTAAAAAAAATTCCTTTCACGTTCCGTTTTCAAAAAGAAAAAAATCCTTTCACGTACGAATTTGCCTGTATGCTTTGAGCAACTTGCATGTCCTATACTGCTCCTGTTTGATACTCTAACTTAGCTAGAGGTTAGACTAACTCATGACTAACCCTGAACTAACTGTAGCCAAAGAGGTGTTTGGGTGACAGGGTTAGATTGACAATAAATGCACTTCATGGAGAGAGAAAAGTGATTTTTCAGTGGTCCCAATGAGAACTATCTCCAGTTAGCACCTCTTGGGTGGGATAGTTTTTTTTGGTGGGTTCGGTGCAACTTGCTCCAATTTAAACCCTCATGCTTGGATACTTTAGGGCTATTTGAGCCCCAACTAGCTCAAACTAACTCTAACCCATGGATCCAAACAGGGCCTATGGCCAGTCTCGACGCGGAGCAGTCGCGTGCACCGGGAAGCGGCGCTCTCTCGGCCGTCGCGCCACTTCAAAGCCGGCGCCAGTGAGAGGTCGCCTCCGCTCTGGCCGGGCATTAATGCGGCACTGACGCTCCAGGGCGACGCTGACCGTTTCACGCGGGAAGCGCGCGCTGGCAAGGGAGTATAGGTTTTGAACCGTTTCAGGTGTAGTACTGGTAGTTTGCAAAACTACTCAATTATTGCACTCAGTTTCCTAAGAAATTGTGGTAAAAACGTTACTCCACAGCCCGCTTCCCTTCTCCTTCCTCTTCCACCGCCCGCGCACGTCCGCGGGAAGCGACCGGTCAACCCTTATATAGGAGTGCTAGCACAAAAAGATGCATGCATGACCACTAAAATTTCCATATTAAAGCGCCGCTCCGGCGGGAGTATGGCGTATGTTGTTACCTTCGGCTGGCCCGTGGCTACCGGGCGACGGCGACCAGAGAAGAGGCGGCGGGAGGGGAATGAATGCAGCTACTGTTTGGGTTTGCCTTCCGGCTTAAATAAATGCGCAGCATCACGTGTACCCGCGGGTGCACAAATTGTAACATACGTGTCTGCTTAAGTGGGCGTCACGTAACTGGTGTGTGTGTGAGAGAGATTCTGAGAGACAGAGTGCGTGTGTGCGACTCTACTCTTCGGACATGTACTCAACCTTTTGCATCGGGATATAAGTATAATGGTATTTACTTTAGCTAGTGATTTACGTGGCCATGTTAACGTGGTTGTGTCAAAAAAATGTCACTTCCTGCTCGTGATTTGCGTTATATAATTACAAGCAAGATTCTCGTGCATTGCACGGAACATCAATATGCATTTTTTTACAGAACACCTGTTGTGATTGACCCATGCAGGAGTAATCCCATGTGTAAAAACTAATGATATCTCGAGAATTTTATCGGAAAACTGGTATCTCGAGAATGTCATCGAAAAAATGAAAGATGAGAGATAAGGCGAGGAGGAGTGGAGCGTGGTGGTGACTGGTGGTCGGAATGGGCGGAGGCATGGGGATGGACGGCGCCGGCAGGCGGCAGCGGCCACCATGCATGCTAGATTGTTCCAGAGACTTATTCCTTTTTTAATTGCTGAGCAATGAGGTTGCGGGAGATAATGATGTGGAGAGAGGTGCGGGTATCTTTTGTAAAATTATCATAGTTTGCTTTCTATCCTCAGATATAGATCATACGGTCTGTATTACAAGATGGCAGGCACACCATCACCGCCAACTCGTTTTTTTATAAGGGTACAGATGATAAGTTTGCTGACTACTAAAGTAAAGTGGAATTTGTCCATGTTATGCAAGTAAATAAAGGTGATTGTTTATCATACGGGTAAGGTTGGATGAAGGGTGGTAGGAACAAATGCTCCGCCTAGAGCATGTGTGTGTGAGATGGAGTCTTAGTGTGTGTGTGGGGTGTGTGTGTGAGAGAGAGAGAGAGAGATGGAGTCTTAGTTTGTGTGTGTGTGTGAGAGAGAGAGATGGAGTCTTAGTGTGTGTGGGGGGGGTGTGCGTGCGTGCGTGTGTGTGTGTGTGTTTGTGTGTGTGTGAGAGAGAGAGATGGAGTCTTAGTGTGTGTGTGGGGGGGTGCGTGCGTGCGTGTGTGTGTGTGCGTGTGTGTGTGTCGCGGGGTCCTCTGTGGCGGATGTAATTTAAGTGTGCATGGCTTCATCATAGAGAGGTGATGTGTATGGCAGAGGCCACCAACGATGGGGTGCGAGAGAGAAAATGCCCGTAGAGAGGGAAGAGAAGGTGTGTGCGCGTGAGAGGAGTCGACATCGAGAGAACGTGTTTGTTCGAGAGACACCGAGGAAGACTACTATATATCGATGGTGCATGTAGGCGGGAATTAAACAAAGGGATGGTCTTATTGGTTTCGGGGATATAGGGGAAGAGTGAGAGGCGGGGGGGGGGGTAGCTAGAAGGAGATTGTTAAGTGTGAGTGTGTGTTTTACCCATCCAGGCGGAAGTTATGTGCACAAAAGAGGAGAACGATTCGATGTGGCGTTAGGATTGAGGGTAATTAACTACGTATGGAGACATAGAGACCTTGAACGTGCATGTGTGAGAGGTATACATGTATACGTGGGATGTGTGTGTGCGCGCGCGCATGATCGAGATAAAAGAAAGAAGACATAAGTCATAAGATCAACGACATGGGAGAGACGGATCGGTATGACAATATGCATGCATGTGAGAATGCAGGGAAGAAGGCCCGACAATTGAGCATGTGTTTTTGTCTTTAAGAGATAGTGGCGTGGGCTGGAGCATGCATCTATGGCGAGCAGAGGGAGTGAGGCGCAACGATTGTGCAAAAGAGACCAACCTATAAATGCATATGTATGGAGAGACATATATAGTGTGGGTGATAGGAAGCAAGACTCCGTGCGAGAAAGAAATGTTGACGGAGAAACTACAGATAGATACAGAGATGGAGATGCTAGCTAGAGGGACATCCGCTAGTTTGGGTGTTGGAGATGACCGTCGGGTGGTTCAAAGGGTGAAGTTATATATGTGTGTGAGAGGGCACTTGACTGCATGTAGAGAGAAACATATGTAGTGTGCGTGATAGGAATCAAGAGTGAGGGCGAGAAAGAAGGTTGATGGAGAAACAGATAAATAGAAAGATAAAGATGCTAGCTAGTGTGCGTTAGAGATAGGAGTCGAGTGGATCAGAAGGCTGGGTTATGTGTGTGGGTGTGAGAGAGATAGAGAGAGGGTGCATGTGAGTCACATACAAACAGATATCAGAGAGAAATGAGATCCAGAGAGACGGAGTTTTGTGTCTGCGAGAGAGAAAGATATTTCACAACGAGAGTGATAGCTAGAGAGACATACGAGGGAACGCAAGATATCTCTAGGGAGAGAGGGTGTGTGTGAGCGACATACAAGAGAACAATGGAGAAATATGAGACCCTGGGAGACAGAGTTTGTGTTTGTGTGTGAGAAAGAGATATTGAAGAGGAAGAGTCGTAGGTTCTCATATCTAAGGAGCGAAAGACATCTCTGTATGAGGGGTGTGCGAGTGGCACACATGGGAATAGTAGAGAGAAATGAGACCCCGGGAGACAAAGTTTTGTGTTTGTGTGAGAGAAAGAGATTCCACATGGAGAATCATAGTTAGAGACACATAGCAGGGAGCGAGATATACTTAGAGAGAGATAGAGTGATGAAGGTCGAGGGAGAGAGTACCGTCAGTGTGTTACGAAGATAAAAGATCATTGTCGACATACAGGTAGCACGAGAGATACCTGAGAGACGATGAACGCGTATAGGTCCAGAGAGATAGTCCTATATAAGCATGAGTGATAGCTATATGAGACGAATATCTGGATTAAAGGGGATTCAAATATTTAAACTGGAGATCACGACATCGATAATATCATAACGCAAATTGGTGTATCAAACATGCATATTCATTTGAATTTGGGCACACGTGTAATGTTATATAGTTTATCAATATTGGTGATCCATAGATTCTTCAATTACAAACAATGCATGGTTTATATGCAATTAATGTCTAAACGGGATTACACTATATGTTGCGTGTGTGAAACACATTATACATGTTTGAGAAGTAAAAAAACCCGCATGAAACACACATTAATTGGAGACAGTTAGCGAGGAATGCATACATTGGATTTCAACATAAAGTGGTTTCAAATATTTGAAAATCCAAATTGATGGATACAACCTTATGAATCTGAGATCATGCCATTTGTAAACCATATTTATGTATAAATGGTGTTGTGCTTTTGAAAGTATATATAAAAAATGATGTATATAGAATGTAATTCCAATTGAAAATGGATCCCGCCCGAAAAAAATAGAATACAAACGGGATTCGAATTGAGTTGGCACGGTAAACGTGCACTCTGCAAAATTTGAACGAAGCGGGGAAAGTCGCAGTAACCGCCCGAAACCAAAATCTGCGAGATGGAAATCACTACTGCCTATCCCTGCCACGCAAAGCCTATCTGCTGGATTTCTATAGGTTTCGATAGGGGTAGGTTTGTAATTTCACCCAAACGTGACGTAACCGCCTCTCACCCGGATTCATACACGGTGGGCGCCAAAACACAGTGTGTCCTCGGCCGAAATCGACTCCCTCCCCGATTCATATTCATACACGGTGGGCGCCAAAAACAAACTCTCGTCGGCAAATATTCGGTGTATGCGAGATTACCGTCCTATCCCCAACCGACTAATGTTGCTGTGATGTAGTAGAAATTTGAAACGGGGGCTAAGTTTGTAAATTTCCTCGCATTTGAGACAAGCGCGCCCTGAATACATGGTTCCCCCCTTCCTCTCTACCTCCCTTTTCCCCATTCGTACTCCGTGGGCGCCAAAACACCCTCTCCACCCCACCCTCCTCCGTCCGCCGCCGTCCGCCACCCCATCCACCGCCGTCCTCCTCCACCATGCCGGAGCTGATACCCCGACGCCGCCGTCCATTACAAGAGATCGACCTCTCTCATCCACGGCTTCGGACCGGGATCCTTGCATCCCGTCCTCTCGCTTCATCCCCGCCGTCGTCCACCTTGCCGGCGCCGCTCCTACGACCGTCTCGTCCACCGCGCCCCGCCGCCACCGTCTACCCTCCTAGATCTGCTTCCACGCCGCCGACAGCCATCGCTACCGCAGCACCGTCAAATTCTCAGCAGATGCGTACACGGCGCCGCACCAGAGGCGGTACTCTTTCGTATCTGCTCAACTTATTTATCGCAGCAAGAAAATAGATCGCCACTGCTTTACTCTGATTTCTTGTCTTGGTTGCGAAGTTGCCTTTGTCCGGTTTGCACCTTCAGATCCGCCATGGCACGCTCAACACTATACTCCCAATGCTTATGGTTTTCCCCTTTTATATTCCACACTAGTTAAATCACAGTAGACTAAATTTCAAAATTGGGTCAGTCGATTTTTCAGAGCTCGCCGGAGTTCGCCGGTGCGATCGAAGGGGCTCGGGTGGTTGTGGGGCCTCGCCGAACGAAGAAAACTCGACGCGGGTGGGGGTTGGGGCGGGGGTGGGGGTGGGGTGGCGGAGGAACACAGGCGGTGGGGGCCGGTGGTCCGGCCGGCGGCCCGTGCGGTGTTCTGTATGGGAAGAATCAGAGACGAGGAAGAAGAAGGGTTAGGAGACGTAGGATCTTCATCCAACCGCCTGAAATGGTCGAGAGACAGCTGGGAGTTGCATTCTTAATGCGCTCTGGTTCATCATGTGTGGGCACTGCGCAACCAACATTTTATTATCCAAAATCTGCTTGCTCTTCTTTACCATGTTCCTCTTCCGTTCTTCTTTAATATGTACTCTCTCCGTTCCTAAATACAAGTCTTTGTATAGATTCCACCATGGACTACATATGGAGCAAAATGAGTGAATCTACACTCTAAAATGTATCTGGATACATCTGTATGTGATCCATAGTGGAAATCTCTACCAAGACTTATATTTTGGAACGGAGGGAGTATGATAGTAGTACAGTATGTTCCTTGTACTGAAGATGAGCGGGGACATTTTGCAGTGTAGAGGTCTATACGGTCGGTTGTGATGGACACTTTGAGCCTCTTTGATTCGTAGGATCTTGTAAACATAGGAATAGGATTTGTAGTGGCCTGCCCACTTGAATCCTATAAGAATAGCAAGGAAATGCGGGGAGCTGTGTCGCCTTTGAGAGTTACACTGATATTAACAGTACCGCACCTTCACTTTGATGGCAAGTCTATAAACGAATTTCCGGTGAAGTCTCCTGTGCTAAATTTAGAAGACATTGAATGGAAAAACCTTGTTATGCACTGGTCTCGTTCCCAGGATGAGGTACTGTCTATGAAATCACATGACAATTTGAACTTCTACTTTTCCGCATGTGCCTTACGGATCTTTTTTGCAGGAAATCTGCTCGAAGAAGAATTCCGGTTTGACAAGAACGACAGGATATCGCAAATATGCTGCCCGCTGCTTTGCTCTTGTTAGTACCTGTTGTCCTGTATCACTGTACTTGCATACATACCTGGTTCATTATGTGACAGCAGTATGCATGATAGCTTGCTTATCAATTGTTCGCTCCAAATTATCTGATCTGTATGAATGGTTACATTAGTGTAGAATATATCCAATGCCAATGTTTTTTTAGCTCTGCATTGTTCTTGTAAGTACATGCTGTCCTTTATCAGTGTACTTATAATGACAGGTAGTTGTTCATGTACCATCACTCTGCAGCTTATTTTCCTTTGCCCTCCATTTTCTACACATCAGATCTATATTTACTCTTACCATAAGGTTGGTACTGAAGAAGTTTAGCTGTGCATTGCTCTTGGCTGTACCTTTTGCCTGTATCGCTGCACTTACATTTATAGCTACTTGGTTATGTAGCATCACTCTTCATCTTATCTTAAATATTCTCCATTTTTTCGTATATTATCACATCTATATTTACTCTTAACAAAATGTAGAATAAAGGCAATGCTTTTGAAGAAGATTCTGTGGTAAACTTCTTGAATTGCACCCCCATCAGCATGGACAAGGCCTTTATAGAGCCTGTCTTCACCAATAATGTAAGTTTGTCCATCTCAAGCCTTCAAACTTTGTTGTATATATTTGGTTAGGCATGACTGCAACAGCTGTTTATTTTTGGTGTTTGCATCAAATTGCTTGTTTAAAGTTTATTATGTAGTTCATAAACAAAAGTTTGTCCTTTCTCAATTTAAGTTTTCAGTTGTACAACCAAGTTCCTTCTTCATACCATGTAAATTAAACTATACAGAGCAAGTGATCTTCTTTTGCACTGCATGTATGCTTCTGTTCTTCATCCGTAATCCAGTGGTGTGGTGAACCTACCCACTACAGCACAATGTCATATTCTGCAATGTCTTAACTATGAACAATGTCATATCATTCTACTATTATTTAAACCGTCTCTTTATTTGCCAATCTGAAATGGTATAAATTGACAGCACACTAACCATTGATACTTATGAGTTCTTGATCTGTAATCCAGTGGTGTCGTGAAGCTGCCAACTCCTTCACAATGTCATTTCCTGCCATGTCTTGACCTGAACAATACCATATTGTGTTAATGCAATTTTAAACTGTGTCACTTTATTCGTCAGTAAGAAATGTGATGAATTGTCAGCACTGATACTTTTATGTGCAAAACCTGTCATCTGTCTGCTTGTTTATCTTTCAGAGTGAGGAAGATATAAGTGTTGAACAAGCGCAGTCTCATCATCTTGCTCAGCTGCTTGCGCTGCAGCTCCCCAGCAGGGCTAACCTTTCTTGAACTCTATTGAAGTGCTGTCGGTTTTGTATATTATTTTGTCGGCGTGTTTATTTGCACTGGTGGCGATCTTTGATGCCCAGTGTATGTAATCTGCTGTCTGCTTGTGCTTTATTATCATAGTGGCGAACTTTGATGCCCAGTGGATGTAATATGCCGTAATTTCTTTATTGTATAGTCTAGGTTTTTTCTTATTCACGATGCTGCAGTTATTTTACTGTATATATATCCTGTCTTCGCAGTAAACCGGCCAAACCGTAAAATTACGGTACATAATCGGGCCGTCATGCAATCACGATGTAGGTTGGGCCTGAAACGTGCCGAACAGCTCACGGGCCGGCAGCAGCCCGAAATGAACCCCGGCCCATGATTGTGCGAATCAAATCACGGGCTTTTAACAGGCCAAAATTGTCTCGGTCCTTGTTTGGCCCAATCAGATATCGGCTGCGAGCAGGTCGGATGCAAACCGGGCCGTAGTTAGGCCCAACTATATGATGGGCTTTTAACAGGCCGAAATTAATATAGGGCCGAAATGTTAAACGGGCCCTTAACAGGCCAAAACTAATATCAGGCCGAATTACTAAGTGGGCCTTTAGCAAGTGGGCCCAAAAGCATAGTGTCCAGTTGACGGGCCAAATCCGATATGGGCCATAATTGAGCCCAAAGCCTCTTAAAGGGTCGGACCTGTTCTGGGCCGTAATTTGGCCCAGAACATGGTAGGCTTTTAACGGGCCGGATCTCATATGGGCCACTATTAGGCCCGGAGCGTGGCAGGCCATTAATGGACCGGATCAAATATGGGCCGGTATTTGGCCCAAAACATGGCAGCCAGTTAATGGGCCGGCCTACTAGGGTCCTCAAAATCTTGTGGGCCTACAGCTGGGCCGGCCCATTAATGTCGGCGAAATCTCATGGGCCTTTAGCTGCGCCAGCCCATTATGATCCGCAAGAATCTTGTGGGCCTTTACCTGGGCCGGCCCATTATGGCACACAAAAATCTTGTGAGCCTTTACCTGGGCCGGCCCATTATGGCCCGCAAAATCTTGTGGGCCTTTATCTGGGCCAGCCCATTATGGCCCGCAAAATCTTGTGGGCCTTTAGCTGGGCCAGCCCATTATGGTCCGCAAAATCTCGTGGGCCTTTAGCTGGGCCGGCCCATTATGGTCCACAAAATCTTGTGGGCCTTCAGTTGGGCCGGCCCATTTAAACTTGATGGGCCGGTCCACGTGTCAACATACCATAGGCGCGTCTCACCCATTGGATGAGTGACACCTGTGCCAACGCGGACCTGACAGGTGTCTCCTCCAGCCAATGATGATTTTACACGTGGAAAATCCCCATTGGTCGGGGCTGTTAACGGGTTATCGGATCCAAAACCCGACCCGATAGCTTAACGGCGTTCCGTTACGATGGATGCCACGTGTCGGTCACCCTTGACGAAAGCACTTCTATGACGCGCGATTTATCGTCATGGAAGTGGACACTTTCGTGATGATAATTTTGGTAATGTCATGGAACACTTCTACGACAGCACAGGTATGACTATCTTGATTCTGTCATAAATTTGTCATGGATGTACATGCATGACAAAAAACGCGACCTACTGTGACAAACACGTATCATCACGAAAGTGTATTTTTTTGTAGTGTTTCTTGTAGTAGCCCCAGTTGCATGTCAACCATCGACACACAACTAGGGGGTGTGTGTTTGTGGGGCCTAGTTGCAAGTTCATCATCGACTCGCAATTAGGACGTGTCATACTTTTTTGTAGTTGCCCCAGTTGCAAGTCAACCATCGACTTGCACATGACGCATTGTACTTTTTTGTAATGGCCCTAGTTGCATGTCAACTATCGACTCGCAAGTAGGAAGGGGGCGTATGTTTGTAGGGGCCCAGTTGCAAGTTAACCGTCGGTTTGCAACTAGAATGCATCGCACTTTTTTGGAGTTACCCAGTTGCAAGTCAATGATCGACTCGCAACTAGGGCGAGGGGCGTATATTTTTGTAGGGGCCCAGTTGCAAGTCAACCATTCACTCGCAACTAGGGGGGCAAATGTTTGTAGGGGCCCAGTTGTAAGTCAACCATCGACTCGCAACTAGGGGTCAAATGTTTGTAGGGCCCAGTTGCAAGTCAACCATCGACTCGCAACTAGGTGACAAATGTTTGGAGGGTCCCAGTTGCAAGTCAACCATCGACTCGCAACTAACTCTTTGATCTCCATATTAAGTTTAACCTTTTTTATTTCTCTCCAAGACAATCATTGATACAAATTATTGGAAAGTAAAATGATTTTTTGTGCAACCATGATAGAGATTAGCATGGCTCTCTCATTGAGGACTCAAAACAAACAGCCACCCATCCATACGAAAATGTTTCTGTTTTCAATTTTTGAAATGCTTGTGTTTTGAAAATGTACGCAAATTTTGGAAAAAACTCATGTTCATGTTCATGGTTCTATTTTTTTACACAAATTCAATAATGTTCGTATTTTTAAAATTTTGTTCGGAGTTTTAAAAGATGTTCATGCTTCTAAAAAATGTTCATGTTTAAAAAAATGTTCCCATTTAATAATAATAATAATAATATAGGTTTGCATTTTCATGAAATGTCTGAGGTTTTACAAAGTATTTACAATTAAAAAAAGGTCCGTGTTTTAAAAATACTCACTTTTCTAAAGAAAAAAAAACATATTTTGAAGTTTCAAAAACCGGTCTCTAATTTGTCGCTGTTGATGATTTCCTAATGTTGTCGTTCCATTTGGGACACGTAATCTACACATGTCAACTGGTTAGTGGGGAGCGCAGGTAAGTTGCAGTCCCTAGTTCGATCTATGGTAACCTCAGCTTTTTTTTTACTATTTCGTTATTTTTACTGGGCAAAATGGGCTGGGCCAGTTGGGGGTACCCTGTACGAAGAAAAACACAGCTGGGCAGCAGGCCTGTAAAAAGAAACCAGTGCGAAGGAAAAATCATCAACGGACAAACAAAACAAATAAGAAGGCTACAAACAAAACTTAGATGTGACATAGTTATGTCACATCTGGATGTGTCCTAGACATATTCAATATTTTTTTTCATCCCTACAGGTTGGAACGTAAAGTGGGTAGTTCAATCTTCACCTGGATTCAGGTGGGGGAGTTCTACTTCTACCCCCCGGGTTGAAAATTTGAAGAAAAAAAATCTAACGAAGCTTCCAAGCTCTAACAGGCGCCACCGTGTGGTTCCTTTTTTTTTCCTGAAAAGGAGAATGACCCCGGCATCTGCATGTGCAGGATGCATGCATCCATTTTATTAATTATTCATAAAGACCTTATAAAGTAGTACATCCGGTAGTCTGAAGCCATCATCTACGGCCCTGTTTGGTTCATAAGTCCTAGGACTTTTTCTAATTCCAACTAAAAAGTCCATAGTACTAAAAAGTCTTTCTCTATTTGTTTTCAGGGACTAAAAAGTCCCTAGTCCCTCCTTAGAGGTTATTAAATGACCATGTTACCCCTAGTATACAGAAAAATAACAACCAAACAACATCATGGGGCGCCGGGGCAATGGGTGCAGGGAGGTGCATTGTTGGAAAAGTCCCAAAAAAACTCTCCTTAAGAGTCTTCTTCATTTAGTCACAAAAAGCAACCTTTAGTCCCTAGTAGTCCCTCCTGCTTGGTTAAAAAGTCTCTAAGAAGGACTTTTTCTAGTCCCTACACCAAAAAGTCCCTGGAAACAAACACTCCCTAAGCAACATTTGTCATTACTCCTATCCACTTGATGAAATGGTGTTGATAGTCCAGCAAACAGATATCACACAAATGCCTAACATTTAAAGCTAGAGTCCCCAACCAAGCCACATACTGAGTTTGGGGCGCAAATCGGTCCGACGCACTCTCATAGGTCGTCGCCGCCCTTCTTCCACTGATCCATCTTCAAAGAAGGTACTGACGCATCAACCTTGCCAGGCTGCCGTCGACGCCCCCGCCTCCTCCCTGCGCGTGCCCATCATCACACATCTGTCGCGGAGGCCCTGCCGCGCCACGCCGCCGAGACTCCACGTCGTTCACATGGAATGCCGCTCCACGCTGGAACCGTCCACTGGTCCCTCAAGCCAATGCAAACCTTCAAGAATGACGCCCCCGAGAAGGGAATGACACGTGCGCCGCCGTGTGGTTCTCCCAGATTCGACACGGCGGCGACCATAGGTGGCGCGGCGCGGGGTGACCTCCTGTGCGTGGCCAAGATCGAGGGCCCCGTGACTTCTTGACAAAAAAGGAAAAAGAAAACAAAATTACAAATACAAACTATGTGAATAGTAAGTTTAATACAGTAGCACTTTTTTGTTTTTATTTGTTTTGAATACCATGAAAGTCATTTTGTCGCGAAACTTTATGGTGAGTGATACTTTGGACAATGTTTGTTTCGACCAAGTTTCACATTTTATGAATTTTCTACTATTTTTATGTATTTTTTGAAATTCAGGTGTGACTAGGTTCCGTTGTGTATATTCGTAGTGTGGATCACGCTCCAGCCAGCCGATATTGGCGATTGCTGAGAAATTTTTTATTCGCAAGAGCAACGGAACCAGTACAACAATCAGTAACACACTCTGGTGTTGGCAACGTAGCATTGCAGACTCCGAGCTGATGATGTCTAAACACGTGGTTATGGGCAGCTTAGTTGCCTCCTGCCGTGGCCGGTGCCGCAGCCTGCGCCTGTCTCATCTTGGCGAACTCGACCACTCTTTCGACGGCCGGCAGGACAGCCTTGGCGGCGTCCAGCGCGCCGAAGCGCTCCACCCAGGCCGCCAGGAAAGGGCTCTTGGCGTCGTCGAAAAGCCGCATGCCATACAGCGCCGCGCCGGCGTGCACCCAGACGACCAGACCGCCGAGCGTCACGTCCAGGTACCCAACCCTGTCGCCGCCGAAGAAAGGCTTCCCCTTGGAGCACGTCTTGAAGGCCGCCTCCATGGTCTCCACCGCCACGAGCGTCTGCTTCAGCCCCTCCGCCTTCTCCTCCTCCGTCTTGCCCCTCGCGGCCTGCAGCCAAGACGCCAAGAGCTGCGCGCGCGCACGCACACATCTCGTCAGCTAATAAGCAACCTCCGACACACATAAATACCAGGGCACGGCGGCACTGTTAACCTAGGACATGGCATAGTACCTTGTCGTCGACGTAGGCGGCCCAAAAGCGAGCGACGGCGCGCTCGTAGGGGTCGGCGGGGAGGAGAGGCGCGCCGTTGCCGCTGAAGGCCTCGTCGATGTACTGCACGATGACACGCGAGTCGCAGACGGGCTTGCCGTTGTGGATGAGCACGGGCACCTTCTTCTCCGCCGGGTTGGACTCGAGGAGGAGCTGGCTCTTGTTGGCCAGGTCTTCCTCGACGTCCTCGAAGCTCAGGCCCTTGAAGCTGAGCGCCAGCTTCGCTCGCATGACGAACGGGCTCGCGAACGTGCCGAGTAGCTTCAGCTCATCGCCTCCTCCGGCCATTTTCTACTAGCACGGTACTACTGTAGTTGTGTTGGAATCTGTTTAGTTGTACTGTGTTCTGCATCTGTTCATCAGAGCAGGAGGAGCCGCGTATATATTGTGCTCTGATTGTTTAACTGGTTGCAGACGCAGGAAGTCTTCGGGTGACAACTCCAATGTTCACAATGTTTGACCAGGCTGAGTGATTCCAAGATTGGTTTGTGGAGCGCGTAAACAACGTTATCTTGTCGAGATGCGTATATCTTGGAGAAGAAGCCAGGGAGGGAGTAAACAACATCTAATCCTGACAAGGTGCATACCTTGGAGACGAAGAAGCCTATGGAGTCAGTCTGTCTTTTGTCATGCGAAGGCGATGCCTTATGCTGGTCGTTTTTCTAACTTGGCTTCAGGGGAGCCAAGGAGCCCCACTTCCCACGAACATACAAGATGTACTATTTGACACGGCACGATGAGCTATGTTTCTTCATCTACAATGTACAATAATGTGTTTGTGTGCGAACACAACATATGGACTGGAAGATATTGGTAAAGTCAAAGAAGTTGGTTAAATTAACATACTGATTTGTTTTCAAAAAATTGCATACCGAGATCAAGAAACCTGCTGATCATTAATAATGATCTAATACGCAGAGGTGGTATAGCAGTTGTGCTATATGGAGCAAGTACAGGTTGTAATTAACAATTCGGAGAGGGTTTGGTTGCAACAGTAGCGGGCGCAGAGCAACATCGGGAGGAGGGAGCGCGAATAACATGGAGAGTTTTCAGGTCAACAGTAGCGGGCGCAGAGCAACTTTAGCGGATCCCGCAAAACGCCCCGACCTGCAAATAACCGTCAAAATGCGGGTCGGCGCGGAAAATCACGCCCGAACAGAGCCCGCAAATGCGGCCGGCCCGTAAAAATTTTGAGGAGCGCGGCAAAAACTTGAACCCGCGAATACGCGGGTTTGCCCCCCCCCCCCCCCCCCCCCCCCCGCCCCCCGTCGGTGCCCTGCATATAGCGGTAGCGGTTGGTGAGGGGGACATTTCAGCCCGCGCTTTTCCCCACCAACCACCTCCCCTCTCCCCCTCGCCCCGCCGCTGGACCGCCGCCCAAGATTCCGGTGAAAGTAGCCGGCGGGAGCACGCCGAAAGGCCACCACACGCACGAGGTTGCCCTCCGCCACCCCCTCCTGCGTCGGCGGGCTGGAAAGTTGCGGATCCGCGGCCCTTCATCGTGTGCGGCCGGATTTGGCATTTCCGGTCGCCGGTGGCTGCGCCAAGCTATGGAGTGGTCGGGGAGCATCTCGCGCAGCCCCGGCAAGGTCGCATCTCCGCATGCATGTACGGGTTCGTCCTCCCGCCGCCGCCGACGGTTTGCGGGCATGAATTCGGCTGGTCGTCCACCGGGCTCGGCGCTCGCACAGCGGCTCTGTGACTCGCCGATGTCGTTCATACAGTACGACGACTGCACGCGGACAGTGCTGCGGCTAACCTCGGGCACGCTGAAGCACCCTGGGTGAGTGTTCTTCAAATGCGAAAACGACGGGGTACTTGCTGTTTTTGTTCGGCTCGTTTTGATAGCTCATTTTTTGGTTCAATTGCGGTAGCTCTTTTCGAACATGCTCATTCATGTGTAGGAAGATGGATACTCATTTTGGTTTTGGGAAGGCGAATACATTAATTTATTGATAGAAAGAAACTTAATAGACGTTCGTGCCCTCCTTAGTAGAATCGAAGGCAATGATGCGGCTGCATGTGCAACTAGAGGGGAAGCAACGCCTACTTCTTTCGAACCAAAGATGAAGAAAGAAGAATGCAAAATCAAGAATTCAAAGATCAACAATGAATGCATGGAGAAGATATTAGTCCAACTAGTGGGAGCAGTTATGGAAGTTAGAAATCATCTAAAATGCATACTTATGGTTCTTGTTTTCTTTGGTCTTACTATTCTAGCAAAGATTTGGTGATGTCTTATGTACCCATTGTCGTTGAAAAAGCAAAGAAATGCATTATGTTGGATCAAATTGAGGTGCAATTTAGATTTTCCGGGCCGGGAGGAGCGACGCCAGACCAGACCCCGCAAAGCCGACCCGTAAAAGAGCATATTCCGTGAATATCCTTTTTTACGGGTCTGTTATGCGGGGTCTGCATCTGCAGCCGTGCGCGCTGGCCCGCGAAGCCGTTTTTTCGCGAACTGCAAACGCATTTTGCGTCGACGGGGTCTGCTAGAGATGCTCTGAAGATCATCATTTTTCTTCCATCTCGTTGGTGTATCTGTTTGAAGCAAGTGATGCCTGAATAATGCACTCACACGACACATCTCTGCATAAATCTCCAACGATATTTACCACTTCAAAAATAAATCAACCTTATATATCCGCCCAACATCAAACGACACTATTTATCGAAACTGCTCTGTTTCGTGGCCGATATGCACCCGACACTTGAATCCAGCTGGGTAGAAGTATACTCCACCATAATGTGCGCTCTGACGTGCAAGAATAGAATAAATTACATCGATTAGTACATCGTGTTTGACTCGTCGACTTCCCCAACATAACCCCACTTGCTCTGATCCACCAAATACCAAAACGAAACACAAGCCAAAAGGAGCTCAGCTCTCACACTGAGACACACAGCCACATACAAACACAGGTGATGGCAGGAGGAGACGAACTGAAGCTGCTCGGCTCGTGGCTAAGCCCATTTGCCACTAGGGTGAAGCTTGCCCTCACCCTCAAGGGCCTGAGGTACGAAAACGTGGAGGAGGACCTCTCCAACAAGAGCGAGCTGCTCCGCAGCTCCAACCCTGTGCACAAGAAGGTGCCAGTGCTTATCCACAACGGCGCTCCCGTGTGCGAGTCCACAATCATCCTGCAGTACATCGACGAAGCATTCGCCGACATCGGCCCCTCCCTCCTCCCCTCGGACCCCCACCAACGTGCCGTCGCTCGCTTCTGGGCCGCCTACATCGATGACAAGGTTTCACACGTTACTCTTCTCATCTTAGCTACGTGGTATCGAGATCAATTTATGGTTTGGGGCTTCGACATTTAGAAGGTGATTTTACTGATCATTGAAGTGATGCGCGTGTATGCAGCTCGTGATCCCATGGGTGCGGTCGTTCAGGGGCAAGACGGAGGAGGAGAAGTCTGAGTGGATGGAGCAGACGTTCATCGCCGTGGAGGCCCTGGAAGGAGCCCTGAGGGAGTGCGCGAAGGGCAAGGGCTTCTTCGGCGGCGACAATGTCGGGCTCGTCGACGTCGTGCTAGGCAGCCTGCTCACGTGGGTGCACGCGACCGAGGTGATGTCGGGGACCAAGATGTTTGACCCTTCTAAGACCCCACTGCTGGCCACGTGGATGGAGCGCTTCGACGAGCTTGCCGCTGCCAAGGCCGTCATGCCGGACGTTAACAGGATGGTCGAGTTCAAGACGAGGCAGGCGCAGGCCATCTCTGTCGCTGCAGCTTCACAGCGTCAGTAAACTAAGCTGGCATTAGGTGTTGGAACTACTAGGAATGCCCATGTACCCGTTATGTGAGGATTTATTTTGCATATTTGCTTAAAAATAATCTACACCGTACTGTTCTAATGTACTGTATCTTTTGATCGTCATTTGTGTGTGAATCTATAAGAATAACTCTTTACACAAGCAAGAGTCATGGAGTTTCTACACTCGTTCTCAAATGCACCCTCGTGAAATATAAAATATAAACATATATAGTTTAGAAATAAAAATATTATTTTTTTGGCAACAAATATTGTTGAATTACCTTCCTGCTTGCAAATTTTCATGATGAGTTGTCCGAAGAACACTTTCAGTGTGTCATGAGCTGATGTGCTCAGATTTTAAAGGATATTTATTTTGAAATGAATAAAGTATTTAGTTAGATATTTCCTCCGTCTCAAAATAAATGTCGCAGACTTAGTACAACTTTATTTTCTAAGAAGTGAAACTATTCAAATGGCAAGACCAGAAATACGAATTCCAAAAAGAATACAAGTAGTAAATGATGTTAAAACTTCACAAAATATTACAAATGATCTTAAAACCTTCACAAAATATCACATGCATTAATTATCCTTGGCACCATTACAACAAAAATCGACATACAAACAACAATCATATATGCTATATAGAAAACATGCACTTTTTTTTATTCAATGGAAGTCACGTCCCCATGATGTTTACTTGGTCTCTGAAGCAGCGGCGGCGGCAGCAGCCTGTGCTTGTCTCTTCTTGGCAAATTCGACCACCCTATCAACTTCTGGCAACGCCGCCTTGGCAGCATCGAGCTTGCTAAAGCGCTCCATCCACGCTGCCAGGAGCGGAGTCTTAACAGGATCAAATATCTTGGTTCCGGACATCACTTCTGTCGCGTTCAACCAGGAGAGCAGGCTCCCAAGTGAAATGTCCACAAGCCCGACGGTCTCACCACCAAAGTAGCCCTCTCCCTTGGAGCACTCCCGCAGGGCTCCTTCCAGTGTCTCCACCGCGGCAAATGTCTGCTTAAGCCCCTCGGACTTCTCCTCCTCTGTCTTGGCCCTCAACGACTGTACCCATGGGGCGACGAGCTACACAAAATCACATTACATTAGTAAAATCAAACCCCGAATGCCCGTGCCATAAATTTCAATGCACAAAAAGAGAGATGTGAAACCTTATCGTCAACGTAGGCGGCCCAGAAACGGGCAATGGCGCGTTCGTAGGGGTCAGAGGGAAGGAGAGCGGGGCCGATGCCGGCGAACGCCTCATCGATGTACTGAACGATGATCACTGACTCGCAAATGGGTTTTCCGTTGTGGACGAGCACGGGCACCTTCTTGTGCACCGGGTTCGAGCTGAGGAGGAGCTCGCTCTTGTTGCTAAGGTCCTCTTCGACATCCTCGAAGCTCAGGCCCTTGAAGTTCAGCGCAAGCTTCACCCTGGTGACAAATGGACTTGCCCAAGCGCCCAGCAGCTTCAAGTCATCTCCTCCGGCCATGGTCTCCTGCTAGATCTGTGTATGAAGGTTGAGCTGCTTGTTTTGGCTTGTGTTTCGTCACGTGGTTGTTGGATCAGAGTTATTATGGATCATCTATATATAGTGTCTGGGTTGCTAGTTTGGATGCGTCATCCGTGATGCTTGCAAACTGGGAGCATGCAAGCAAGATCCCCATGATGGACATGCCCAACTTGGAGAAGAAGGCTAGGTAAACTGACACATCTGTTTGGTATAGTCTGTACTTAGGCCAACTCCATCGCGCGACCCCATTTTGTCCGGGTGCGTCCGTTTGGGGTAAAACGGACATACCAGACGATCCAGCGGCAGACCCCATTTTACTTTTTCGTCCGTTTCGTGTCCGTTTCACCTCATCTCTGGACCAAAGTTGGTCTCGTTTTGAGGCCAAAGCGGACACAGACGGACACTCTCTAGCCACTTCTCCTCCGCCTCGGTCCGCTTGCATGTGCAGTGTGACCCGCCTGTCATACAAATAAAAAAGGCCCATCTTCCCACCCACCCATACAAATAAAAAACGGAGCGGCACGGGCGGGGCCCCGACGACGGCGAGGCCGCACCCGGCGAGCGCACGCGGCCGCTGGTGGTTGCGGCACCGGCTGGGCGCGAGGGCACGGGGGGCGGGCGAGCGGGCGAGCAGCGGTAGGAGGGGCTGCCAGGCGGCAGCGGGTGCGGTGCGCGCGCGCTGCTGCGGGCGCGCGTGGCGGCGGGCGGCGGCTGCGGCGCAGCGGGTGGGGCGAGCGGGGCGGGCGCGGGCGAGGCGGCGGCGGGGCAAGCGGGCCGGGCGGGGCGAGCGGGGCGCAGAGGGCAGGGCGCGGCGAGCGGGGCGAGGCGGGCGGGCGCGGCGAGCGAGGCTGCGACAGGCCGAGCGGGGCGCGGAGGGCAGTGGGCGGCGAGCGGGGCTGCGGCGGGGCGAGCGGGCCAGGCGCGGCGTCGAGGCTGCGGCGCGACGAGGCGGTGGCGAGCGCGGCGCACAGGTGGGGACGAGCGAGCAGGCGGATGTTTTGGATCGCTCTGCCGTGGTGGACACCTCGAACGCAAGCCGGACACGTATGTCCGTTTTTATTTCCTTATCATCTTAAATGGACGAAATCTGAATAAAACGGACGTCCATCGTGCGGTGGAGTTAGCCTTATCAGTTTGAATAGTTCGGTCAAACCCAACCTTTGACCGCTAGCTTAAGAGGCCACGAAGGTTGGGGCATTGACTCCCGTGACGTATCGACTTATGTCTTTGTGCATTGCGGCACAAGCCAACGTTCGTATAGCATGACGCACTAGCGCTAGTACAGTTTTCTTTTTTCTATCCAGAGTTCATTTGACCCAATCTATATCTATAGATATACTTACTAATAAAAAAAATATGTATTTTTAAAAAATGTTTGGTTGTAAGGGATTAGATTTTTTTAGTCCAGGAACTAAAGGAAAAAAACCCTTCAGTAAAGTCTTTTTCTAGTCCCTTAAAAAAGTCCCTCCTATTTGGTTACATCGGGACTAAAAGTGACTTTTTCTATTCTAGTCCCTGTAACCAAACATAGCCTTAGCCCGTTTTGTTATTTTATAGAAAACCCTCTAATGTCTCTAACTTTAACCCCGCAGTACATATCAAATGACTTTTAAAATACACATATCTTCTGAAGCGTAACTCCAAATTTAACATGTTATATATGGAATTTGATCAGAAAAAAATGTAGAATCTGAATATGATGTTGTTTTACCTGTTAACAATTTTAAAAATCCTATTTAAGCTGCAATATACATCAACAAAGCATTATCCGTCTTTTTTTCATACCGGTACTGATTCAGATTGGGGATGAACACCTCAGCAAAATCAAGATTGACATGAAATTGAAGATAAATTTGCTAGATACACCCAATAAATAAGGACATGCATGACAAGAAATAAATGAAGGACCCAATAAAGATGGGATGTCCGCTATAAAAGAAAATAAAAGAGAAAATGCAAAGGAGATCCGATAAAGATGAGATCTTGCGCAAAGAAACGGGCAAGTGATTATGCATTTATTCATGTCATGTTCAAAATAGGGTGTTGTTACGGCGAGTAAAGAAAAATGACAAAAACAAACGATGACAAATTAGCACACTATGAAGACATAGATTAAATCTACATGCAAACCGTGTTGAAATGGAACACCTGTAGAATCTTAAACTGCGCTTTTATAGGTTAAGAAATGATGAAAAATTAGCACATTATGAAGACATAGATTAAATCTACATGCAAACCGTGTTGAAATAGAACACCTATAGTATTTTAAACTGCACTTTTATAGGTTAAGATCATCTTTGTTTGGGCTGTAGCTACAAATTCACATATTATAGACCATTTTTTGTAAATAAAGAGTGTGTGGTATTTTTTTCTCTCGTTGCAACGCACGAGCCTTTTCGCTAGTTTATTTAATTGAGAGAAAAAAATAGCCCTGTTAATTACAAAAAACCGAGAGAAAACCGGTACAACGTGTCCATAGAGAGCACCTGACCGACCTTGCTTCCCACAGGATCAACAAACACCGCCAAAGAAAGGACCGCCGCTGAGGTTGTCTACAAACTATCATCGTCACCACTTCTGCACAAGCAAGAAACTCCAACTTTAGGGCATTCGACCAACAATGACACCTTGCTACGACGAGCACACGAGACCTGCCTTCCTATGCCAAACTACCGGCCACACACGCCGTAGGCAAGGCAGCTCCAAGTCTAAAGACGAGCTAGGATAAAGAAATGTGAAGGTTGGGGTCGTGAAGGATCACCTAGCTAAACCAGTCGCTGCAAGAGTCGACGTCGTCAGCCAGGCCTAGCTGCCGCAGCACTCACTCCTTTGTAAGAAAAACAACCCTGAAAATGCCATAAATACGCCGAAGAGCCACACAATTTTTTCGTAACCTCGACCTCGCTCATCCACATCAATGTTGCCACATGAGACGCTGAAGACCACCAACATGAAGATGAGTCCTTCCGAACGGTCTCCCCTTCGGGACAATGCCCCGAAGAGAAAAGGCGGGACCGAGCAAAACCATAGCACAACCATCGTCCCATCTAGGTGACTCGAATCAAGGTTTTCTCTGAAAACATGTCAAGTAGGAAGGCGAGAACTGCAGCCTCGACGCCTCCAACAAGGTGACGGTCCCCATGGGCACCGTCGACAACTCTGGTCACAACTAGCACTGGTACGCGTCGATGCTATACAAACGGTTTTAACCCCTTTCCGCGACGGCATTTGGAACTGTCCCAATGTTGGGGAACGCAGTATTTCAAAAAAATTCCTACGATCACGCAAGATCTATCTAGGAGATGCATAGCAACGAGCGGGGAGAGTGTGTCCACGTACCCTCATAGACCGAAAACGGAAGCGTTTAATAACGCGGTTGATGTAGTCGAACGTCTTCGCGACCCAACCGATCCAACCACCGAACGTATGGCACATCCGCGTTCAGCACACGTTCAGCTCGATGACGTCCCTCGAACTCTTGATCCAGTTGAGGACGACGGAGAGTTCCGTCACCACGACGACGTGACGACGACGACGATGAAGTTACCGGCGCATGGCTTCGCCTAAGCACTACGGCGATATGACCGAGGTGTGTAACTGTGGAGGGGGGCACCGCACACGGCTAAGTGAAGACTTGGTGTCCCTTTGGGGTGCCCCCCTCCCACGTATATAAAGGAGGGGGGGAAGAGGAGGCCGGCCCTAGAGGGGGCGCGCCAAGGGGGGGAGTCCTACTTGGACTCCCGGTCCAAGTAGGATTCGCCCCCCCTTTCCTATTCCAACTAGGAGAAGGAGGGAAGGGGGGAGAGGGGAGAAGGAAGGAGGGGGGCGCCGCCCCTCCTAGTCCAATTCGGACCAGCCCATGGGGGGCACCCCTTGAGGCCCCTCTCTCCTTTCCCCTAAATCCCATTAAAGCCCATTACTCTCCTGGGGGGTTCCGGTAACCTCCCGGTACTCTGGAAAATACCCGAAACACTTCGGAACCATTCCGGTGTCCGAATATAACCTTCCAATATATTGATCTTTACCTGTCGACCATTTCGAGACTCCTCGTCATGTCCATGATCTTATCCGGGACTCCGAACAAACTTCGGTCATCAAATCACATAACTCATAATACAAATTGTCATCGAACGTTAAGCGTGCGGACCCTACGGGTTCGAGAACTATGTAGACATGACCGAGACACATCTCCGGTCAATAACCAATAGCGGAACCTGGATGCTCATATTGGCTCCTACATATTCTACGAAGATTCGATCAAACCGCATAACAACATACATTGTTCCCTTTGTCATCGATATGTTACTTTCCCGAGATTCGATCTTCGGTATCCTTATACCTAGTTCAATCTCGTTACCGGCAAGTCTTCTTTACTCGTTCCATAATGCATCATCCCGCAACTAACTCAGTAGTCATATTGCTTGCAAGGCTTATAGTGATGTGCATTACTGAGAGAACCCAGAGATACCTCTCCGATACACAGACTGACAAATCCAAATCTCGATCTATGCCAACTCAACAAATACCATCGAAGACACCTGTAGAGCATCTTTATAATCACCCAGTTACGTTGTGACGTTTGATAGCACACAAGGTGTTCCTCCGGTATTCGGGAGTTGCATAATCTCATAGTTAGAGGAACATGTATAAGTCATGAAGAAAGCAATAGCAAGAAAACTAAACGATCATTATGCTAAGCTAATGGATGGGTCTTGTCCATCACATCATTCTCTAATGATGTGATCCATTCATAAAATGACAACACATGTCTATGGGCAGGAAACTTAACCATCTTTGATTAACGAGCTAGTCTAGTAGAGGCATACTAGGGACACTCTATTTGTTTATGTATTCACACATGTACTAAGTTTCCGGTTAATACAATTCCAGCATGAATAATAAACATTTATCATGATACAAGGAAATATAAACAACAACTTTATTATTGCCTCTTGGGCATATTTCCTTTAGTCTCCCACTTGCACTAGAGTCAAGAATCTTGATTACATAGTAATGATTCTAACACCCATGGAGTCTCGGTGCTGATCATGTTTTGCTCGTGAGAGAGGCTTAGTCTGCGGGTCTGCAACATTCAGATCCATATGTATTTTTCAAATCTCTATGTCTCCCTCCTTGACATGATCACGAATGGAATTGAACCGTCTCTTGATGTGTTTGGTTCTCTTATGAAATCTGGATTCCTTCGCCAAGGCAATTGCTCCAGTATTGTTACAAAAGATTTTCATTGGACCCGATGCACTAGGTATTACACCTAGATCGGATATGAACTCCTTCATCTAGACTCCTTCATTTGCTGCTTCCGAAGCAGCTATGTACTCCGCTTCACACGTAGATCCCGCCACGACGCTCTGCTTGGAACTGCACCAACTGACAGCTCCACCATTCAATATAAATACGTATCCGGTTTGTGACTTAGAGTCATCCGGATCAGTGTCAAAGCTTGCATCGACGTAACCATTTACGACGAGCTCTTTGTCACCTCCATAAACGAGAACCATGTCCTTAGTGCTTTTCAGGTATTTCAGGATGTTCTTGACCGCTGTCCAGTGATCCACTCCTGGATTACTGTGGTACCTCCCTGCTAAACTAATAGCAAGGGCACACATCAGGTCTGGTACACAACATTGCATACATGATAGAACCTATGGCTAAGGCATAGGGAATGACTTTCATTTTCTCTTTATTTTCTGCAGTGGTCGGGCATTGAGTCTGACTCAATTTCACACCTTGCAACACTGGCAAGAACCCTTTCTTTGACTGATCCATTTTGAACTTCTTCAAAACTTTATCAAGGTGTGTACTTTGTGAAAGTCCGATTAAGCATCTTGATCTATCTCTATAGATCTTGATGCCCAATATATAAACAGCTTCACCGAGGTCTTTCATTGAAACATTCTTATTCAAGTATCTTTTTATGCTATTCAGAAATTCAGTATCATTTCCGATCAACAATATGTCATCCACATATAATATCAGAAATGCTACAGAGCTCCCACTCACTTTCTTGTAAATACAGACTTCTCCGAAAGTCTATATAAAACCATATGCTTTGATCACACTATCAAAGCGTATATTCCAACTCTGAGAGGATTGTACCAGTCCATAAATGGATCGCTGGAGCTTGCCCACTTTGTTAGCACCTTTTGGATTGACAAAACCTTCTGGTTGCATCATATACAACTCTTCTTTAAGATATCCATTAAGGAATGCAGTTTTGACATCCACTTGCCAAATTTCATAATCATAAAATGCGGCAATTGCTAACATGATTCGGACAGACTTAAGCATCGCTACGGATGAGAAGGTCTCATCGTAGTCAACTCCTTGAACTTGTTGAAAACCCTTCACAACAAGTCGAGCTTTGTAGACAGTAACATTACCGTCAGCGTCAATCTTCTTCTTGAAGATCCATTTATTCTTTATGGCTTGCCGATCATCGGGCAAGTCAATCAAAGTCTACACTTTGTTCTCATACATGGATCCCATCTCAGATTTCATGGCCTCAAGCCATTTTGCGAAATCTGGGCTCATCATCACTTCCTCATAGTTCGTAGGTTCGTCATGGTCAAGTAACGTGACCTCCAGAACAGGATTACCGTACCACTCTGGTGCAGATCTTACTCTGGTTGACCTACGAGGTTAAGTAGTAACTTGATCTAAAGTTTCATGATCATCATCATTAGCTTCCTCACTGATTGGTGTAGGAATCACTAGAACTAATTTCTGTGATGAACTACTTTCCAATTCGGGAGAAGGTACAATTACCTCATCAAGTTCTACTTTCCTCCCACTCACTTCTTTCGAGAGAAACTATTTCTCTAGAAAGGATCCATTCTTAGCAACGAATATCTTGCCTTCAGATCTGTGATAGAAGGTGTACCCAACAGTCTCCTTTGGGTATCCTATGAAGACACATTTCTCCGATTTGGGTTCGAGCTTACCAGGTTGAAGCTTTTTCACATAAGCATCACGTCCCTAAACTTTAAGAAACGACAACTTGGGTTTCTTGCAAAACCACAGTTCATATGGTGTCCTCTCAACGGATTTAGATGGTGCTCTATTTAACGTGAATGCAGCCGTCTCTAAAGCATAACCCGAAAATGATAGTGGTAAATCAGTAAGAGACATCATAGATCACACCATATCTAATAAAGTGCGGTTACGACGTTCGAACGCACCATTACGCTGTGAGTTCCAAATGGCATGAGTTGCGAAACTATTCCACACTGTTTTAAATGAAGACCAAACTCGTAACTCAAATATTCACCTCCACGATCAGATCGTAGAAACTTTATTTTCTTATTACGATGATTTTCTACTTCACTCTGAAATTCTTTAAACTTTTCAAATGTTTTAGACTTATGTTTCATCAAGTAGATCTACCCATATATGCTCAAATCATCTGTGAAGGTCAGAAAATAACGATACCCGCTACGAGATTCAACACTCATTGGACCGCATACATTAGTATGTATTATTTCCAATAAGTCAGTTGCTCGCTCCATTGTTCTGGAGAACGGAGTCTTAGTCATCTTGCCCATGAGGCATGGTTCGCATGCATCAAGTGATTCGTAATCAAGTGATTCCAAAAGCCCATCAGCATGGAGTTTCTTCATGCTCTTTATATCAATATGACCTAAACGGCAGCGCCACAAATAAGTTGCACTATTATTATTAACCTTGCATCTTTTTGCTTCAATATTATGAACATGTGTATCACTACAATCGAGATTCAACAAAAATAAACCACTCATCAAGGGTGCATGACCATAAAAGATATTACTCGTATAAACAGAACAACCATTATTCTCTGATTTAAATGAATAACCGTCTCGCATCAAACAAGATCCAGATATAATGTTCATGCTTAATACTGGCACCAAACAACAATTATTTAGGTCCAAAACTAATCCTGAAGGTAGATGTAGAGGTAGCATGCCGATGGCGATCACATCGACCTTGGAACCATTTCCCACGCGCATCGTCACCTCGTCCTTAGCCAATCTTCGTTTAATCCGTAGCCCCGTTTCGAGTTGCAAATATGAGCAACAGAACCAGTATCAAATACCCAGGCGCTAATACGGGCATTAGTAAGGTACACATCAATAACATGTATATCAAATATACCTTTCACTTTGCCATATGTAACATCCCAAAATTCTAAATTTTGGAATGTTATATAAAATAGATAGTTTTGCTTGGTTGTATGATTGCTTGAGTGAAATTCAAAACTTTTTGAAAGTTAAATGAGAGGGAATAAAAGGCTTTCCCAAACTTTCATTTTTTGCTTTTATGACCTCCGTGAATTCAAATTCTTTTCACCACAAAACCCTGGAGAGAAGATGACATAACTTCTTCCATTTATTTAAATGAAAAGGGTTGTTGAAAATATTTCAATTTCATTTGAAAATATTTCAAATTCAGAAACTTTAAGCAACTCAATGATTTTCACGAGAGAAGATAAAATGACTTCTTCAAAACATATGAAATATGAGTTGGAAGTTTAAAAGGATCAAATTTAAAATCCTTTTGAAATTATTTTTCAATTTTGAGTTATTTGATTTTTATTCAAATTATTTTTCTCCAAAAATAAAATATATGGAAATTAGGGTAAAATGATTCCCTACATCAGAAAATTGGAGAGAAATAAATTTGAAATAAATTTTGGTATTTTTAAGATGATTTTTTTGGATTTTATTAGAGCAGTAGCACTCTTTGCTTTATTTGAATTATTGTGGATTTTATTTAATGCTAGGAAAATGTTCACGTTGTAGATATTCTTTTTCTAAAAAATTTGATATATTATATGCCTATATAATATTTAATTTTCCTTTGTTTTATTCGTCCGTGTTTAAAAAAAAACTTTTCCCCGCGGACCGAACTGGGCCGGCCCAGCTCCCAGGCCAGGCCACGACCTAGTGCCCAGTCGAAGCCCAGCCGCGCCCGAAGCCGCTCCGCTCCGCTCGCCCGCTCGCGCCTGCGATCGGCCGCCGCCTCGCTCAGCCACCGACAGGTGGGACCCACCTGTCGGGTTCGTCCCCGACCTCTCGCTGGAGTCCCGCACGCGCACACTCCGCCAGCCGACGCCGTGCTCAACCCGGACGCCTCCCTCGCCTTGCCCCTCGCCCAAGGCGACCCCTATATAAACCCTCGACCCCGGCCCCGTTTTCGCCTCGAAACGCAACCGCCCTCGCCTCCCCATGCCCCACGCAAACTCGCCGGAGTTCGCGAGCTCCGCCGAGATCTGCCAACGTTGCCCCGCACTCCACCGCCGCCTACGCCCGACGCCGCCACCACCACCGGAGTCCCCTCGTCGCGCCGCGCCTCCCCGTGGGTTCGCCCGAGCCGGAGAGCCACCGGAGCCGCCGCCCCGTCCGTAGCCGACGCCGCCGCCGCCGTCTTCTCCGTCACCGGCGACTCCAACCGCCGCGGTAACCACAGCCCCTCCTCGTCCGTCTGGTCTGGATCTAAGGATCCAGATCCATTTGTTTTTTTCTCTCTCTAAGCGTTTTTTTCTATTTAGAGAGCGTTCGTTAGCTTAGGCTCTGGAGCAAACGGTTTTCGTTAGTTAGCGTTCTGCGGTGAACGTTCGTTCAGTAGAATTTTTCTTTTTCTTTTTAATTTCGGCCAGGGACCCATCCATGAATATTTTCTTTACATATCAGCCCCTGGTTTTCAAACGATCACTACTTTTTACTCGCTTGTCCAAATCCAACGAAACCAACGCCCACTTCTTCATTATGATCCCCTCTATCCAGTTAATCAACTTAAACGTGTTTTTGAAAGTTTAAAATTTGATTTCAAACAATTTTGAATTTGAACTTCGTCTGATCGTAACTTGAGTTTTATAACTCCGTTTGAGTTGATTCTTTTTGCAAATCGAAGGTCTTGACCTAAACTTTCTGATATGGCCAAATTCACATAATTTTGGTACTGTTAGAAATTGTTTTATGTTGCAAGAGTTATTTGGTTGGTTTTGATGTCTTCCGAATTGTCTTCTTTGTTCTATCCGGTCTTTTGAGTGATTGCTTATGTGTGGTTACCATTGCTTGCTTACGATAGATTGACCGGAGTGTGACGAGTAGAACTATCAGGAGTTATGAGTGCGAATCATCTTCATCAACATTGCAGGCAAGTTCACACTTTGATCATACCTTTCATACCCAGTTTTTATGCATTAGTTTAACCCTCAAACATTGCATGAGTAGGATTGATAACATGTGGGTATTCGAACGTAGTTGATGAGGTAGGAACCTATTGACTTGCATTCAACCCCTGGGAGTTACTACGTTATGCTTATACTGCTGTGCTATGCTCGTGGAAGTGGATTGGGTTTGAGTATATTTCATGACAGATGTGAGATTGTTAATTAATGGATCAACTTAAGGTGGCTACTTTAATTCACATATGGGTGGATTGAGGCACCTGGAGAACCCAGTGTTGCCTGTATTTTTGGATATCCCGGAGTACCCGTGTGATCATCCTATGGACCGCCACCCAGACTCAAAGGGATCATAAGATTATTCATGCTAGAAACTTCCGTGTACAGGCACAAGCCATTATGGGCTCTGGCATAGTTGAGTAAGTTGTGTGAGCTCTTGAAGAGGTGGACTAGCAGATGTAGGGGGATTGTAGGTGTAACGGTCTGCCCGGAGTAGACAGTAAATGCTTCTGAAAGACTGTGTCTCGATCATCCGTTTCTCAAACACCGAGTAGTGCGAGAAATCCAACGGAGGAGACCGAGTCTTGTGGGGAAAAGTGCGCAAACCTCTGCAGAGTGTACAAACTAATCATGATTAGCCGTGTCCCCGGTTATGGACATCTTGAGTATCTAGTTCTTGGATTATCATGTGGATCTCATCATCATGTTACTTAATTCAAATTTGATTGGGTTTAATCACGTTCTTAATTGGGATTGAGTTGGAGGTACCTTCTCAATATTTTCAACCAACTTTGTAGTTAAATAAAAATATATTCCTTTGCAGTAAGGAAAAATTGGCTTTTCGCAAAAACATTATAACCATAGAGCTTTTCCACCAGCCATATATTCATGTAGTGATAGTTATTATTCATCATTATCCTATGGTGTGAATTTGCCAGTACATTCAATGTACTGACCCTCTGTGGCTGCAACGTCTCATGCTGCAGGATATCTTACGACGAGTAAGTGATACATTAGGGTTACGATTTCTACACTCAATTTTGCCGTTGGTGTTGATGGGAATCCACAACCTTGTTACTTTTGCTATATGGATTGAGGCAATAGTATTTACGTTACTTTATACATGTGATTTACCTCTGTTATAAATCCTCAAGTACTGTGTGTGTCAGCATACCGATCCAGGGATGACACTTAAGCACAGAGACTTGACCGTCTGAGGTCTGGTTGCTACAAGATGGTATCAGAGCACATGTTGACTGTAGGACGTGGCCCTAGAAACTGGCGCGCCCATAGGAAAGATTTTCTCTACAACTTTCTTTTCAAAAGATCTTTTACCTCTCTTCTCTTCTGAGCTTATTCAAATATTCCCTTTTAGTTAGACTATACCCCCTTTCCCCGTTTGACCACACGAAGATTCAACTAATGCGACCACTCCAAGAAGTACAAGATATCGGACAACTAAGACCACTTCGGAAGGAAGAGGATTTACCATGCATTATAATAATGGAAACTGCAATGGTTGAATACTCCGAAGACTAGGAGAATTTTGAAGGCTCTGAAGAATTTCCAGATTAGTATGACCTAGGATGGCTACCCTTATGGAACTTGCCATACTATTGAAGCTGTCAATAACCGAGATCAAGGTGTATCGGAGAAAGACCGGAACGTGGAGCATTAAAACTCAAAGTTTTTGTCAAGAAAACCCTAAGGCAGGGATATCAATTATGAAATGATAGCTCATGGCAATGACAAGGGCAGAAACACGGCTATCCATGATGTTATCGCCCGCTTATGCTATTGACATGGTGCTGAGTTAAACATGCATTTCATCGGAAGGATTGGATGACAAAAGGGCTAATGGAGCACCTATCAGCAAAAGATGAAGTTTTAACCTTAGCTGGTGTATCACCAGGGTCTGGAGTATTACATCAAGGATTTTAAGATGGGCCTGCAGGAAGCCATATTTGACAAAGAAGTATTTTGTGAAGAACTCAGGACCCAGAAGCTGAAAGTAGCCAAGCTGGAGGAGCAAAACCTCTAAATACCAGAGATTCATCAGGAACTGAAGGACAGTAGGACCATGGTTCATGCCAAGGATGTTGAAACCAGAAGTTTGGAATGCAACTCCAGAGATATTAAAGGACATTACGAGAGACTTCGCATCAACAGAGATGATCTGGCAAAAAGGACTTGATAAGGATAAGCACGATCGGAAGGAGCCCTCGGAGACATGACCAAGACTTGAAGATTTTGATGACTTTGAAGATTTATTGACCACTAGAAGACCAAACCCCTGTTATACCTACATTAGATGCGACATTTGTGAGTTGTCATTTGTTTGATGTTTTTCCCGATAGCCACAAATAAAATCTGTCTTTTCAAAACTATTGTTTGTATTGTGTGCATCCCTCTCTATCTCATCCCAGCCCAAAACCCCTGGACCCAATAGAGGATGAATGGAGATGAAATCATGTTACCTGAACCGATAAGTCAATTGGAGACGGATCGATGGATTCAGAACATGGAGGATCACATGGAGAATAACCCTATAGCCAGAAAGGATATGACCCAACATGCTCTTGAGTGCTTTGAAAGAGGTGCCACTACCTGGTAGAGGATGTACCAAACCATCAATGGATGGCAAGGAGTAACCACTTGGAAGGAATTTAAGTGGACTTTGTTAAAGTCTTGGCTTGTGTCCCAGAAATTGAGGCCTTATGGAAAGGATATGAAGAAAACTTGTGCATGCAAGCTTTGTGGAGAAATAGGACACAACCATAAAGAACAGAAGGATGAACGCCCTCATTGTGAAGGAAGTCACCCAGCTGAAGAATGCCCAACTAGGCAAATTACTTGTTCTTATGTGAAGGGACTACCCACTACCCTACTCAGTGTCACATTTACCCCATGGTACAAAGAACCATCCAGCAGAAGAAAGAAGCAATGAAAGGAGCCCTCATGGAAATTCTAGAAGAACCAGTGATGAAGGAAGAGGTGGAGGACACACCCAAAGAAGAACCCATTAAACCCTGCACCAAGTCATGCTATTCATGTGGAGATGAAGGACACATCTCCCAGAATTGTATGAATGGGGATCTAGTAGAATTCCCGACGGAGGAAGTAGAGTATGACCCACAGGAAATAGAAGCCCTGATTGGAACGGAAAGGTCCAGGAAGAGAAGTAGATTGGATTCCAGGAAGGACCTGAGTCATATCACCTGTTTCAGGTGCAAGGAGTCAGGGCACTACTTCAACAGTTTCCCAAAAAGGAAACCTCGAAACATGTCAGAAGTAATATGTTTTCGTTGTAATGAAGCAGGGCACTTTGCCAGAGATTGTCCCAAGGAGAAGGAGACTTGTGATAATTAGTTGTGTCTTTGAGAAGTATGGTAGTAGTAGTAGAAGTAGTAGGAACAACTCTTTTGTATTGAAGTGTTGAGTTGAGGCATGTAATGGAAATGCAGGAGATTGTAATAATTGGAGAATCAATAAAGTTAGCATCGTTGGTACCGATATGGATTTTATAACTTGTTACTCTATGAAGAAAGATTTTGACCATTTTCGAGGATATGAGAAATATGGTCTATGGAGGAATTGGAGCATTTTAAGGGTGGTAGTACCCTATCAGAACACTTAAACCCTGGAGAAGATAAATGATATTCCACGGAGTGGACGTTGGACAAGATAATTACTAGTTTTATCTCGGTATGTGGGATATCCCACGAGGATGAAGAGATGGATTACTATTGGATATAAAGGAGGTATGATGTTGGAAATATGGAGAAATTGTAACTCCATGATGAGTCTGAGTAATCACGTCTTAGTTTGGTGCAAATAGAAGGAAGGGAGACAATACAATTGGATGGATTTTAAGTATGCTAGGAAGCTGGAAGTTGGATGTTGGAATAACGATCAGTTGCCCGATGATAAGTTCAAGGACTACAAGTGATGAGATGGGCCATAACCCACAGGCCCCAGGACCTGCCAAGAAGCAAGCACATTCTTGCTGAAGGAAAAACCCTGGAAGAAGTTACGATTTTATCAACAGACGATTTTATAGGAGTAACGCAAAACCTGAGAGTTGTGAAGAAACGATAGATGTTTGTTCGGCTTGCAGTATCAATGGATTTTTCCGAACTTGGTTCGTCGACAAGAGAAACTTCTGCAATGCTTGTGAGGATGACCGAGTGTTAGATTGCGAGGTTCGCTAAACCATATATCAGGTAATGATTTGGGTGCGGGATGGATTGATCACCATACCGACTTACTCTATTTATTCGCCTTGCTATATGGGATGGTAAATCTGAGTGACTTGCCTATAGTGGAGAGAGGATGATCAAAACCTTGTTTGAACCTTAGAATGGTATAAGTATTTTTCCCTTGTACAAGGATGCTTTTGCCAACCGTAGGTTATACGGTGAGGATCAACCAGACCCATTTCCTGCAGGAGAAACCATAAATCGTTGACCACCATGAGATATCGATAGTTGTTTAGTTTTGGCGCCAGACCCGTCAGCTAAGAAGACCCAGTCATGGAAGAACCTTACCAAGATGAATGGACAGAAGAATTGTGGTAAAGGTTATGCCACTATCGGAAGAGCCCAGAGAAGGAATTATCCTGAAGATCTGAGAAGACCGACACTGTCAACAATAAGGATGAAGTATATGAGTATTGATGAGACCGTAACGATGTTTCTAAAGGGTGGTAGCACCCCAAACCCCGGAGACGATCGATGGAAATTGAGAAGACCCCAAACCTAACCTATTTCTTTCTAGCCTCTCCGAATCTCGAGGACGAGATTCATTTTAAGGGTGGTAGGTTTGTAACATCCCAAAATTCTAAATTTTGGAATGTTATATAAAATAGATAGTTTTGCTTGGTTGTATGATTGCTTGAGTGAAATTCGAAACTTTTTGAAAGTTAAATGAGAGGGAATAAAAGGACTTTCCGAAACTTTCATTTTTGCTTTTATGATCTCCGTGAATTCAAATTCTTTTCACCACAAAACCCTGGAGAGAAGATGACATGACTTCTTCCATTTATTTAAATGAAAAGGGTTGTTGAAAATATTTCAAATTCAGAAACTTTAAGCAACTCAATGATTTTCATGAGAGAAGATAAAATGACTTCTTCAAAACATATGAAATGTGAGTTGGAAGTTTAAAAGGATCAAATTTAAAATCCTTTTGAAATTATTTTTCAATTTTGAGTTATTTGATTTTTATTCAAATTATTTTTCTCCAAAAATAAAATATATGGAAATTAGGGTAAGATGATTCCCTACATCAGAAAATTGGAGAGAAATAAATTTGAAATTAATTTTGGTATTTTTAAAATGTTTTTTTGGATTTTATTAGAGCAGTAGCATTCTTTGCTTTATTTGAATTATTGTGGATTTTATTTAATGCTAGGAAAATGTTCACGTTGTAGATATTCTTTTTCTGAAAATTTTGATATATTATATGCCTATATAATATTTAATTTTCCTTTGTTTTATTTGTCTGTGTTAAAAAAAACTTTTCCCCGCGGACCGAACTGGGCCGGCCCAGCTCCCAGGCCAGGCCACGGCCCAGTGCCCAGCCGAAGCCCAGCCGCCCGAAGCCGCTCCGCTCCGCTCGCCCGCTCGCGCCTGCGATCGGCCGCCGCCTCGCTCAGCCACCGACAGGTGGGACCCACCTGTCGGGTTCGTCCCCGACCTCTCGCCGGAGTCCCGCACGCGCACGCTCCGCCGGCCGACGCCTTGCTCAACCCGGACGCGTCCCTCGCCTTGCCCCTCGCCCAGGGCGACCCCCTATATAAACCCTCGACCCCGGCCCCGTTTTCGCCTCGAAACTCCGCCGCCCTCGCCTCCCCATGCCCCACGCAAACTCGCCGGAGTTCGCGAGCTCCGCCGAGATCTGCCCCGTTGCCCCGCACTCCACCGCCGCCTACGCCCGACGCCGCCACCACCACCGGAGTCCCCTCGTCGCACCGCGCCTCCCCGTGGGTTCGCCCGAGCCGGAGAGCCACCGGAGCCGCCGCCCCGTCCGTAGCCGACGCCGCCGTCGCCATCTTCTCCGTCACCGGCGACTCCAACCGCCGCGTAACCACAGCCCCTCCTCGTCCGTCCGATCTGGATCTAAGGATCCACATCCATTTGTTTTTTTCTCTCTAAGCGTTTTTTCTATTTAGATAGCGTTCGTTAGCTTAGGCTCTGGAGCAAACGGTTTTCGTTAGTTAGCGTTCGGTGGTGAACGTTCGTTCGGTAGAATTTTTCTTTTTCTTTTTAATTTCGGCCAGGGACCCATCTGTGAATATTTTCTTTACAGATCAGCCCCTGGTTTTCAAACGATCACTACTTTTTACTCGCTTGTCCAAATCCAACGAAACCAACGCCCACTTCTTCATTATGATCCCCTCTATCCAGTTAATCAACTTAAACATGTTTTTGAAAGTTTAAAAATTTGATTTCAAACAGTTTTGAATTTGAACTTCGTCTGATCGTAACTTGAGTTTTATAACTCCGTTTGAGTTGATTCTTTTTGCAAATCGAAGCTCTTGACCTAAACTTTCTGATAAGGCAAAATTCACATAATTTTGGTACTGTTAGAAATTGTTTTATGTTGCAAGAGTTATTTGGTTGGTTTTGATGTCTTCTGAATTGTCTTCTTCGTTCTATCCGGTCTTTTGAGTGATTGCTTATGTGTGGTTACCATTGCTTGCTTACGATAGATTGACTGGAGTGTGACGAGTAGAACTATCAGGAGTTATGAGTGCGAATCGTGTTCATCAACATTGCAGGCAAGTTCACACTTTGATCATACCTTTCCTACCCTGTTTTTATGCATTAGTTCAACCCTTCAAACATTGCATGAGTAGGATTGATAACATGTGGGTAATGGGAAGTAGTTGATGAGGTAGGAACCTATTGACTTGCATTCAACCCCTGGGAGTTACTACGTTATGCTTATACTGCTATGCTATGCTCATCGACGTGGATTGGGTTTGAGTATATTTCATGACAGATGTGAGATTGTTAATTAATGGATCAACTTAAGGTGGCTACTTTAATTCACATCTGGGTGGATTGAGGCACCTGGAGAACCCAGTGTTGCTTGTATTTTTGGATATCCCGGAGTACCCGTGTGATCATCCTATGGACCGCCACCCAGACTCAAAGGGATCATAAGATTATTCATGCTAGAAACTTCCGTGTGCAGCCACAAGCCATTATGGCCTCTGGCATAGTTGAGTAAGTTGTGTGAGCTCTTGAAGAGGTGGACTAGCAGATGTAGGGGGATTGTAGGTGTAACGGTCTGCCCGGAGTAGAGAGTAAATGCTTCTGAAAGACTGTGTCTCGATCATCCGTTTCTCAAACACCAAGTAGTGCGAGAAATCCAACGGAGGAGATCGAGTCTTGTGGGGAAAAGTGCGCAAACCTATGCAGAGTGTACAAACTAATCATGATTAGCCGTTCCCCGGTTATGGATATCTTGAGTATCTAGTTCTTGGATTATCATGTGGATCTCATCATCATGTTACTTAATTTAAATTTGATTGGGTTTAATCACGTTCTTAATTAGGATTGAGTTGGAGGTACCTTCTCAATATTTTCAACCAACTTTGTAGTTAAATAAAAATATATTCCTTTGTAGTAGGGAAAAATTGGCTTTTCGCAAAAACATTATAACCATAGAGCTTTTCCACCAGCTATATATGCATGTAGTGATAGTTATTATTCATCATTATCCTATGGTGTGAATTTGCCAGTACATTCAATGTACTGACCCTCTGTGGCTACAACGTCTCATGTTGCGGGATATCTTACGACGAGTAAGTGATACGTTAGGGTTACGATTTCTACACTCAACTTTGCCGTTGGTGTTGGTGGGAATCCACAACCTTGTTACTTCCGCTATTTGGATTGAGGTAATAGTATTTACGTTACTTTATACATGTGATTTACCTCTGTTATAAACCCTCGAGTACTGTGTGTGTCAGCATACCGATCTAGGGATGACACTTAAGCACAGAGACTTCACCGTCTGAGGTCGGGTCGCTACACCATCCTTCTTATTCATCAAATACTTTGGGCAGTTCCGCTTCCAGTGACCAGTCCCTTTGTAGTAGAAGCACTCAGTCTCAGGCTTAGGTCCAGAATTGGGCTTCTTCACTTGAGCAGCAACTTGCTTGCCATTCTTTTTGATGTTCCCCTTCTTCCCTTTGCCCTTTTTCTTGAGACTAGTGGTCTTGTTAACCATCAACACTTGATGCTCCTTCTTGATTTCTACCTCCGTAGCCTTTAGCATCGCGAAGAGCTCGGGAATTGTCTTATCCATCCCTTGCATATTATGGTTCATCACGAAGGTTTTGTAGCTTGGTGGGAGTGATTGAAGAACTCTGTCAATGACACTATCATCAGGAAGATTAACTCCCAGTTGAGTCAAGTGGTTGTGGTACCCAAACATTCTGAGTATATGTTCACTGACAGAACCGTTCTCCTCCATCTTGCAGCTGTAGAACTTATCGGAGACTTCATATCTCTCAATCCGGGCATTTGCTTGAAATATTAATTTCAACTCCTGGAACATCTCATATGCTCCATGACGTTCAAAACGTTGTTGGAGTCCCGATTTTAAGCCGTAAAGCATGGCACACTGAACTATCGAGTAGTCATCAGCTTTGCTCTACCAGACGTTCATAACGTCCGGAGTTGCTCCTGCAGCGGGTCTTGCACCTAGCGGTGTTTCCAGGACGTAATTCTTTTGTGCAGCAATGAGGATAATCCTCAAGTTACGGACCCAGTCCGTGTAGTTGCTACCATCATCTTTCAACTTAGCTTTCTCTAGGAACGCATTAAAATTCAAAGGAACGGTAGCACGGGCCATTGATCTACAACAACATAGACATGCAAAAACTATCAGGTACTAAGTTTATGATAAATTAAAGTTCAATTAATTATATTACTTAAGAACTCCCACTTAGATAGACATCCCTCTAGTCATCTAAATGATAACGTGATCGAAATCAACTAAACCATGCCCGATCATCACGTGAGATGGAGTAGTTTTCAATGGTGAACATCACTATGTTGATCATATCTACTATATGATTCACGTTCGACCTTTCGGTCTCAGTGTTCGGAGGCCATATCTGCATATGCTAGGCTCGTCAAATTTAACCCGAGTATTCTGCGTGTGCAAAACTGGCTTGCACCCGTTGTATGTGAACGTAGAGCTTATCACACCTGATGATCACGTGGTGTCTCAACACGACGAACTGTAGCAGTGATGCATACTCAGGGACAACACTTATACCTTGAAATTTAGTGAGGGATCATCTTATAATGCTACCGCCGTACTAAGCAAAATAAGATGCATAAAAGATAAACATCACATGCAATCAAAATATGTGACATGATATGGCCATCATCATCTTGTGCCTTTGATCTCGATCTCCAAAGCACCGTCATGATCTCCATCGTCACCGGCTTGACACCTTGATCTCCATCGTAGCATCGTTGTCGTCTCGCCAACTATTGCTTCTACAACTATCACTACCGCTTAGTGATAAAGGAAAGCAATTACATGGCGATTGCATTTCATACAATAAAGCGACAACCATAAGGCTCCTGTTAGCTGCCGATAACGGTTACAAAACATGATCATCTCATACAACAATTTATATATCATCACGTCTTGACCATATCACATCACAACATGCCCTGCAAAAACAAGTAAGACGTCCTCTACTTTGTTGTTGCAAGTTTTACGTGGCTGCTACGGGCTTCTAGCAAGAACCGTTCTTACCTACGCATCAAAACCACAACGATTTTTCGTCAAGTGTGCTGTTTTAACCTTCAACAAGGACCGGTGTCGGTGTCAAAACCGGCGGATCTCGGGTAGGGGTCCCGAACTGTGCGTCTAAGGCGGATGGTAACAGGAGGCGGGGGACACAATGTTTATCCAGGTTCGGGCCCTCTCGATGGAGGTAATACCCTACTTCCTCCTTGATTGATCTTGATGATATGAGTATTACAAGAGTTGATCTACCACGAGATCGTAGAGGCTAAACCCTAGAAGCTAGCCTATGATTATGATTGTTGTTGTCCTACGCGCTAAACCCTCCGGTTTATATAGACACCGGAGGGGGCTAGGGTTACACAGAGTCGGTTACAAGGGAGGAGATCTACAGATCCAAATTGCCAAGCTTGCCTTCCACGCCAAGGAGAGTCCCACCCGGACACGGGACGAAGTCTTCAATCTTGTATCTTCATAGTCCAACAGTCCGGCCAAAGCATATAGTCCGGCTGTCCGAGGACCCCCTAATCCGGGACTCCCTCTGTAGCCCCTGAACCAGGCTTCAGTGACGATGAGTCCGGCGCGCAGATTGTCTTCGGCATTGCAAGGCGGTTTCCTCCTCCGAATACTCCATAGAAGATTTTGAACACAAGGATAGTGTCCGGCTTTGCAAAACAAATTCCACATACCACCGTAGAGAGTATAATATTTCCACAAATCTAATCTGCTGACAACTTTTCATAACGTGACATCATGCCATGGCCCGGTCATTATTCGAACCGTTTTTCTCAACCAGCTACTGCACATATTGCGAGGCGATTTTCTTGGCACGTCTTGTCGAGGCAGAGATCGTGTCCCCTTATCACGGGATTCTCATCAATACGGGTGTGGGTAACCCAACCGCGCCATTAATCACGGCGCTTGGGGAATAAGCGAGTTTACCAGGCAGGTGGGGAGGCGCACAGTTTCTACCACCCTTATAAAGGGACAAGGACTCCTCCTCTTTACCCACGCCTTCTTCTTCCCTGCTCATCCATTCTCGCGCACTCGAGCTCCAGCGCCCAAGTTCGCTTTTTCTCCGCCACAAACACTCCGAACATGTCCGGAGCGGGAGGCAAGTGGACGGCCTCCTCCGTTACGGAGGAGAACATCACAAAGCTTCGGGAAGCCGGATACCTGGCCGGAGACATCGCGCACCGGCTCCCAGACGTGGGGCAGATCGTCCCTACTCCAGAACCCCACGAGAGGGTTGTATTCCTCACCCACTTCGTTCGCGGGCTGGGATTTCCCCTTCACCCATTTGTTCGCGGGCTCATGTTCTACTACGGGCTGGATTTTCATGATCTGGCCCTTAATTTCATCCTCAACATCTCGGCGTTTATCGTCGTTTGCGAGGCCTTCCTCCGCATCAAGCCCCACTTCGGCCTATGGCTGAAGACCTTCAACGTTAAACCAAAGGTGGTGGTCGGCCAGCAAGCGGAGTGCGGAGGTGCCATGGTGGGCAAAATGCCCAACGCCACCTGGCTCGAAGGCTCCTATGTGGAGACCGTGAAGGGGTGGCAATCGGGTGGTTCTACATCACCGAGCCACACGACACCAACTGGGTGGCGGCCCCCGAATTTCGATCCGACATGCCCATGCGGCTCACCTCCTGGAAAGAGAAGGGCCTATCCTGGGGTTCATCGGTGGAGCTGATCGGACTCCAGAACTGCATCCAAAACATGATAAGCAAGAAAATCAAGCTTGTCAACGTGGTCCAAGTCATGCTCTTCCACTGGATCCTCCCGTGTCAAAGACGGGCATTCAATTTGTGGGAGTTCGACTCGGCTAAGCACTAGACGCTGCAAGAGCTCTTCGACACGACGCACCAAGACATCTGGAAAGTGCTGTTCAAGTCCGCCGAGGTACCTCCTCCCCTTACCGAGGATCGCAGACTCAGTGCGAAGCGCCATGCCAATCCGGTAAGCTCCTTATACCTCATAGGATGTTTCTTTCCCCAGTATAACCATGTGTGGGATCTAAGCCTCCATGCCATTTAATAGGACTGGGTCGCGACAGCGGAGCAGATCGATTGTCCAGCCCCCCTGCCCGAAGATCCAACAGATGCTCTCTTAATGGAGATGCTAGTTCCAGTGCCTTGTGAGGCGCCGGAGAAGAAGGCCAAGAAGAAGACCGCGGGGACCAGGAAAGGTCTCCGGCGCAAGGTCGTGTCGGACTCATCGTCCGATAATGCCGAAGCGCCCTCCTCCCATGCAAACGAGGAGGAGGAAGAGGAAAGTTCTCCCCCCAGCAGGGGGAGACAAGAAAAGGAAGGCCGCCCCGTCAGGGGAGGCCGAAGGGTCGAAGAAGGGAAGGACTCTCCTTCCGGACTGCTCCACGGCGGCCGCTTTTAGCGACGATGAGTGGTTGCCCAGGGACAAGCCCCTGGTGAAGTCGTAAGTATTCGAATACCATAATAGTTCTTGGTATGTTTTATTTTGTTGCTTCTTATCATGCCGAACACGATCATGCAGTCCGTCCAAAGCTCATATCGACGTATCCTCTTCGGAGGAGTCTTTGAGCTCGTTGGAGATGAAGAGCAATTCACTCCCGACCGCCTCTTCCCCCCGCCCTACGGACGACGTCGAGGTGTTGTCTCAAAGGGTACTGAACCAAGGGGAGATAGTCCTGGAGGCGCCCCAGGGCGACATCCCAGATGCTGGGCGTATGGGCAGCAAGATTCCCATGGGCTCCAATGACGGGGGCAGCAAGTTTGGCCCCCAGCCGAATACTGCACCGGAACCTCCAGTGGTTCCGGGCTCTGTAAGGCGACCCCTCGCTAAGAGGGACAAGCCGCCCGTGCCGATGGCCTCTGTCCATCCAGAGGCATCGGACCACTTGCTGGAAGCGCTTCGCGGCGGTTCCATTTATGAAGAGCAACGCACTATCATGAGTGCGGTGGTTGAGAAGGTTCAGTCCGCCAAAAGCGGGCTGACTGAAGCCTGTGCCAGCCTCCTAACAGGCTTTCAGGTAAGTAATCAAATTATAAGAAAATGTTACAGCATAGACAGTAGCCCCTGATGTTCTGTTTGGCGTTCGCAAAGAAAGGCCGAACAGAGGATCAAATGATAATCACAGGAGTCTAATCAGAGTATGTCTATGCGCATAAGCAGGCTTCGCTGCTGGCCGCCGTCGCACGTACTGCGGAGGTCTCCGTACTGAAGCGGGACCTTGAGCAGTCCAAGGAAGAGCTCGGCCTTACCAAGAGGCAGCTTGAGGAGAACAAAGGTAAGTGATACCCCGTCTGTATATCGAAAAAAAGAAGATGGTTGTTAAATCATAGGATCGTCATGAATTTTGCTAGGGGCCATGATCGAAGTGGCGGCCCTGAAGAAGGCGTTGTCCGAGGCCGAAGGCAAAGCGGCCAAGGAGCACACCGAGCGCGAGAAGCATGAGGCCCGGGTCGGTGAGGTTCAGCAAGAGCTCCAGGATTTCGTCAAAAAATACGAGTCCTTGGAGCGTGACTCTAAGACGTAAGGGTCCAAGCTTGCGAAGGCCCTCGAGAACGCACAAAATGCCAAGGCCGAGGCCCAAAAGGCCCTCCAAGAGATTCAGGAGGTCAAGAAGATAGCAGCGGGTAAGGCATTCTTTATGCAAAGCAAGCATGTGAAGGAAACGTTCCTTTTACTTACCCGAATTCGGAGCTCTCCAGGAGCGTTCGCAGATCTGCCCCGCAGCGTATCGGATGCCGTAGAGTTCTACCGGGCTGAGGAAGGGAGCTCAACGGAGAAGTTGTTCTGGTCTCAGTATTCTGGGACCGAACATCTGATGCCCTTGAGCGACCAGTTGAAGCAACTGGTCGAGCTTCACAAGGTGGCCGAATTGTCCATGAGGGGTCTTATAGTCCGGATGTGGCCTGGCGAGCCCCTGCCTGGCAGCTACTTCGGCCTGGTAAGCCGGCTTGTGAATGCTTGCCCACGGTTTGAAGTCATAAAGCGGTCCGTCTGCATTGAGGGTGCCCGCAGGGCCTTTGCCCGAGCGAAAGTGCACTGGGCGAAGATGGACGCCGAAAAGCTGGTGAAGGAGGGGCCGCCGGAGGGCAAGGAGCATCGCCACCCCGAAAAGTATGATGACAGTGTCCTGAAGGGTGCTTGCCTTGTGGCAGAGGAATGTGCTAAGGATGTAATATTTGAATGAATGTACTCATGTGATCCTGTAATATGAAACGAGTTCATGTGCTCTATGTAACGCTTGCTAATTTAAAATATTACCTTCTGTGCGGCCGTTTATAAAATTTGGAAGTTGGCGAGTCGTCGGCTTCTGCCCCCATGTAACTAGTACTGAGGTGTTCGGGATAAACCTGATCACTCTTTATCCCAATATTGGGTCCTTCGAAGGAGGTGTTCAGCACAACGAACCAGGCAATCAGACTATAAAGCTTTATCACTCTCACTTAGCCATAGAAGTCTATAGTTTTAAATTTTGGCGAAGCCCCTAGTATTCGGAAGGCAGAACTTGGGGCGCTATGCACGCCTAAATCGGACAAGGCCAACTCCTCGCCCGAAGCGGAAAAAATCTTTAAGGATTTGAGACCTCTCGAACAGCGACCAGCTCTCGCCGCATCATGATAGTCAGTTTTCGGCTTTCTCTACTGAGGTGCTCATCCGGAAGAACCGGGACACAATCGTAGTAGTTCTCCCAGTGCTACCTTAGCCGATATAGCGGAACGTAAGGTACCAAAACATGGGAGCCGGGCAAACCCAACTATTGACCCAAGACATGATTCGGAGCTGATGCATATAATGCTATAAGTTCGGGGTGCCGCACTGTCAAAAGTGTTCGGACTTTTCATGCCGTGTTATGGGGTACACCGAAGCCCCTGGCGCACTGGTTGTATCCAAATGTACGGGTGAAATTTGTCATAAATAAGCAGACAAGGAAAAAAGATAAAGTAATGCAGTAATGAGCTAATGTTGTACATTATTATTTAAATGATACGTCAAAGCGTATGCATACATGTAGTGCAACAAGTAAAAAATAGGACTATTTGACATGTCCTATCCAAGGGCAGGCTGCGTGTGGGTATGTAAAACAGGTATATCGATCGTTATCAGAGACCACCTGAGGATTCCCTTGTACGTCAAAGCTTCTTGCTTCCTTGGTGTTTCCTTCTCGTGACGGGTCCGATAATCAGTCAATCGGAGAAGGCCTTCAGAGAATAGGGGCCTGAAAGGAAGAAAATGATAAAGGTATACGGGTCCTGAAGCGGTTGAGCCGCATTGTGGGCCGTGCCATGGTCGTGCCTCCGCCTATGCCCATGGTATCTTGAGTGCGTAATTATGTACGCGCGGCGCAAATTGTGCCGCTTGACTGGGGCTAGGACGAAGGACGAATTGCTAGGCGAGCTGTAAACGTGCCTGACGATCCTCTTGCAGGGTACTCCGGACTCACTTGAAGGTGTCCGGGGTCTTTTTCGCCGAATTGGCGGTTTGCCTCATAAGCCTGCTTTGCGCTTCTGCTGCGAGTGCCGCAGTGTGCTCCTCTGTGCGGAGCGAGCGTTCTGTGTTTCCATTAACTGTTATAACCCCGCGAGGTCCTAGCATTTTGAGCTTGAGGTATGCATAATGTGGTACCGCATTGAATCTGGCAAATGCGGTTCGTCCGAGCAGTGCGTGATAGCCACTGCGGAAGGGGACGATATCGAAAATTAACTCCTCGCTTCGGAAATTGTCCAGAGATCCGGAGACCACTTCCAGTGTGATTGAGCCCGTGCAACAGGCCTCTATACCTGGGATGACACCTTTAAAGGTGGTTTTGGTGGGTTTGATCCTCGAGGGGTCTATACCCATTTTGCGCACCGTATCTTGATAAAGCAGGTTCAGGCTGTTGCCACCGTCCATAAGGACTCGAGTGAGGTGAAATCCGTCAATGATGGGGTCAAGGACCAAAGCGGCCGAACCGCCATGACAGATACTGGTGGGGTGGTCCCTGCGATCAAAGGTGATCGGACAAGAAGACCATGGGTTGAACTTTGGGGCGACTGGCTCCATCGCATAGACGTCCCTCAGTGCACGCTTCCGCTCCCGCTTGGGAATATGGGTTGCGTATATCATGTTTACCGTTTTCACTTGGGGAGGAAATTTCTTCTGTCCTCCTTTGTTCGGCGGCCGGGGCTCCTCCTCGTCGTCGCTATGCAGCCCCTTTTCCTTGTTTTCGGCATTCAACTTGCCGGCCTGTTTGAACACCCAGCATTCTCTGTTGGTGTGGTTGGCTGGTTTATCGGGGGTGCCGTGAATTTGGCACGAACGATCGAGTATGCGGTCCAAGCCGGACGGGCCCGGATTGCTTCTTTTGAACGCCTTTTTCGGTTGACCGGATTTAGAGCCACTGAATCCGGCATTAACTGCCGTGTCTTCGGCATTGTCGCCGTTATTGCGGCGCTTGTGTCTGTTGTGCCGTAGCCTGCCGTTGCTATCTTTGGCATCTGAATTGCCAGGATCTCTTGATGTGTTGTTGCTGCGAGCCAGCCAGCTGTCCTCGCCCGCACAAAAGCAGGTCATGAGTGTCGTGAGGGCTACCATGGACTTCGGTTTTTCTTGGCCGAGGTGTCGGGCGAGCCACTCATCGCAGATGTTATGCTTAAATGCCGCTAAGGCCTCGGCATCCGGACAGTCGACGATTTGGTTCTTTTTAGTTAGGAACCGAGTCCAGAATTTCCTAGCTGATTCCCCTGGCTGTTGGGTTATGTGACTCAAGTCATCGGCATCCGGTGGTCGCACATAAGTGCCCTGGAAGTTGTCAAGGAATGCGTCCTCCAAATTCTCCCAACTGCCAATGGAGTTTGTCGGCAGGCTATTGAGCCAATGCTGAGCAGGTCCTTTGAGTTTTAATGGGAGGTACTTGATGGCATGTAGATCGTCACTGCGGGCCATGTGGATGTGGAGGAGGAAATCTTCAATCCATACCGCGGGGTCTGTTGTACCATCATATGATTCAATGTTTACGGGTTTAAAACCTTCTGGGAATTCGTGATCCATTACTTCATCAGTGAAGCATAGGGGGTGTGCGGCACCTCTGTGCCGGGCTATATCACGATGCAGTTCATATGAGTTGCTGTATTCGGCCTGGCTGGATTTGCTTTTAGTATATCCGGCGTGATAGTCGTCGTCACATGTTGGGGCGCGCCCCCGTGATCCGTAGATCGATCTTGCATGTCCTGCTTTGTTTTCCAATACGTCTCGCAGGTCCTGCGTGTTACCCCGGGCCTTGGTATTTTTGTTTGATTGGCGACGGGGTGCGGGCTGGACTTCGGCCTGATACGCCGTTTTGTCTCGGCCACGAGGTGGCCGATCAGCCACATCATACGCTGGAGGCGTAGGCTTTAATGCTTCCTCCTCGAGTTGGGGTAGCAACCTGCGCTTAGGTAACGTTTGGTTGGGCGCTCGAGTTCGTATTCCTCGGCCGCTAGGACCTCAGTCCATCTATCCGCTAGCAGATCTTGGTCAGCTTTAAGCTGCTGTTGCTTTTTCTTCAAGCTTTTTGCTGTGGCTATAAGCCGACGCTGGAAGCGCTCCTGTTCGACAAGATCCTCAGGCACGATAAATTCTTCGTCGCCGAGGCTCACCTCGTCTTCGGAGAGAGGCATGTAATTGTCATCCTCTGATTCTCCGTCTGCTGCCTGTTCCTTAGGGCTAGCTTGCCCATCATCCCGCTCGAGGCCTGGCTGGAGGGGATTGTCTTCGTCTTCGGCACTATCCGCAGCGTTATTGTCTCTTGTACCGGTATCGCTGCTTTTGCTATGGCGGGGCTTAGAGCGGCGCCAATGACGCCGGTGCTTAGATTGCTTCTCGAGACGATTATCCTCCGTTGCCTTATTGCCATCGCTTTCTTTGGGGGTGTCCACCATGTATATATCATATGATGAGGTGGCAGTCTAGCGCCCTGTGGGCGGTGGTTCCTGTTCTTCTCCTGCATCGTCGTCCATACCGTCGATGTCTTCGGAGCCGAAATCAAGCATGTCGGTTAAGTCGTCGATAGTGGCTATTAAGTGGGTGGTGGGTGGGGAACGAATTTCTTCGTCGTCCGCTTCCCAATCAAGCCGGACACAGCTCGGCCAAGGGCCTCCTGACAAGGAGAGAGACCTTAATGAATTTAGCACATCGCCCAGGGACGAGTGCTAAAAGATATCCGCAGAGGAAAACTCCATGATCGGCGCCCAATCAGATTCGATAGGCACGGAAGCAGGCGGTTCGGAGCCCGTGGCCGGGGACGAATCCAAGGATCCGGCAACACATGTCTCATAGGAGGTGAAGTCAGTATTCGGCTCTATCGCCACTGAGTGTGCGGCCTCCGCGGCGGGGTCCATCCACCCGTCCTCGGACGGCGCAATCTGCTCCGGATCGAGGGCCGGAGTAGCCCCAGGTGAGGTCTCCCAAACACCATCCGACGGCAGAGCTAAATCATGCTCGTCGTGACTGTGCGGCGCACCTGACATGGGCTCGAATCCGTCAAAGATCAAGTCTCCGTGGATGTCGGCAGTATATTTTAGGTTTCCGAACCTGACCTGACGGCCAGGGGCGTAGCTCTCGATCTGCTCCAGATGGCCAAGCGAGTTGGCCTGCAGTGCGAAGCCGCCAAATACGAAGATCTGTTCGGGGAGAAAAATCTCACCCTGGATCGCATCGTTGCCGATGACCGAAGGAGACATCAAGCCTTATGGTGACGGCACAGTGGAACTTTCAATGAAAGCACCAATGTCGGTGTCAAAACCGCCGGATCTCGGGTAGGGGGTCCCGAACTGTGCGTCTAAGGCGGATGGTAACAGGAGGTGGGGGACACAGTGTTTACCCAAGGTTTGGGCCCTCTCGATGGAGGTAATACCCTACTTCCTCCTTGATTGATCTTGATGATATGAGTATTACAAGAGTTGATCTACCACGAGATCGTAGAGGCTAAACCCTAGAAGCTAGCCTATGATTATGATTGTTGTTGTCCTACGCACTAAACCCTCCGTATTATATAGACACCAGAGGGGGCTAGGGTTACACAGAGTCGGTTACAAGGGAGGAGATCTACAGATCCAAATTGCCAAGCTTGCCTTCCACGCCAAGGAGAGTCCCACCCGGACACGGGACGAAGTCTTCAATCTTGTATCTTCATAGTCCAACAGTCCGGCCAAAGCATATAGTCCGGCTGTCCGAGGACCCCCTAATCCGGGACTCCCTCAACCGGGCGTAGTCAAACTTGATTCAACTAAATTTGGAGAAATAGACACCCACTAGCCACCTGTGTGCAAAGCATGTCGGTAGAACCAGTCTCACGAACACGGTCATGTAATGTCGGTCTGGGCCGCTTCATCCAACAATACCGCCGAATCAAAGTAAGACGTTGCTAGTAAGCGGTATGACTATTATCGCCCACAACTCATTGTGTTCTACTCATGCATATAACATCTACGCATAGACCTGGCTCGGATGCCACTATTTGGGAACACAACATTGATGTCTACTACGCAACCTTCTTCTTGTAGACGTTGTTGGGCCTCCAAGTGCAGAGGTTTTTAGGACAGTAGAGAATTTCCCTCAAGTGGATGACCTAATGTTTATCAATTCGTGGGAGGCGTAGGATGAAGATGGTCTCTCTCAAACAACCCTGCAACCAAATAACAAAGAGTCTCTTGTGTCCCCAACACACCCAATACAATGGTAAATTGTAGAGGTGCACTAGTTCGGTGAAGAGATGGTGATACAAGTGCAATATGGGTGGTAGATAAAGGTTTTTGTAATCTGAAAAATATAAAAACAGCAAGGTAATTAATGATAAAAGTGAGCACAAACGGTATTGCAAAGCGTTGAAACAAGGCCTAGGGTTCATACTTTCACTAGTGCAAGTTCTCTCAACAATGATAACATAATTGGATCATATAACTATCCCTCAACATGCAACAAAGAGTCACTCCAAAGTCACTAATAGCGGATAACAAACGAAGAGATTATGGTAGGGTACGAAACCACCTCAAAGTTATTCTTTCTGATCAATCTATTCAAGAGTCCGTAGTAAAATAACATGAAGCTATTCTTTCTGTCCGATCTATCCTAGAGTTCGTACTAGAATAACACCTTAAGACACAAATCAACAAAACCCTAATGTCACCTAGATACTCCAATGTCACCTCAAGTATCCATGGGTATGATTATACGATATGCATCACACAATCTCAGATTCATCTATTCAAACCAACACAAAGTACTTCAAAGAGTGCCCCAAAGTTCCTACCGGAGAGTCAAGACGAAAACGTGTGCCAACCCCTATGCATAAGTTCACAATGTTATGGAACCCGCAAGTTGATCACCAAAATATACATCAAGTGGATCACGTGATATCTGTAAGTGCATCTAGTGCCCCTTAGTGATTTTGGTGTATTGAAGACTTATAGGTTAAGGGACTAATGTGTTTATGAGTGTACACAAGTCTATAAGTCTATGAGGAGTTTGATATTCACAAAGAAAGTCGACCCCTAAAAATGAAGTTCTTCAACTAAAGACTTTGGATTTCTGAAGACTTCCTGAAGACTTTGAAAGTGAAGAAATTGATGTGACCTTGAAGACTTGGTATTCATTTGAGGAACATGAGTGTGAAGACTTTTGTTTTCGTAGTTTCATTTTCTCTTTCTTGAGTCATAGGAAACACCGTACTGTTAAAGGGGGTCGAGGAAATACTAAGGAAAAATTTCCATGTGATGCTCAACTCAAAATCCTACACCTATCAACCCCTTCGAGTGAAGCCATTGGAAATCTCATACAGTTCAGTCATATTCTTCAGTGACAGAGACAAAGTTCTTCTGGTCTCTGAGGAATTTGTTCTGACTGAGGAGTTAGGAATTCGCCAGTGCGAATTGCCTAAACAGTGAGGAACATGATAGCCCTGAGGAATTTGATTCTCAAATTTCCGACCGTTGCTGTGCTACGCGCCAGTTGCCCAAAATATCTTATCCACCTAACGGTCATATCATTGAAGGGCATTTATGTCTTATCATGTCGGGCTGCTCCCTAGCCTATAAATAGCCGCCCCCTACAACCACTAGCTGGTTGGCTGCTCTGAGAGAAACTGAAACTTGTCATTTGAGAGCATCCCATCCTCCGAGGACTTTGAGCGAAAATCATCAAGTGAGGAAAACCCAAACCCAAACACCTACAAACCCAAAGTGATTGAGCATCACTGAAGAGATTGATCCTGCGTGGATCCGACGCTTGTTACCTTTGAAGACTGTGCTTCTTCCAGACGGTTAGGCGTCATGGTCTAGAGCATCCAAGAGGAATTGTGGATCGCCGAGTGACCGAGTTTGTGAAGGTTCGGAAGTCACCTGAAGACTTACCACGAGTGATTGGGCGAGGTCTGTGTGACCTTAGCTCAAGGGGAATATGGTTAGGACTAAGTGTCATGGACTACGTGTTCAGGACTGGGTGTCCTCAGGTTTGAACACCTAGCCGCCCTAACCAGATGTACAACTGTCACAACATTTGGAACTGGTCTACCAAATCATTGTCTTCACCAAGCCAACTGGTTCTATTTCCTCAACTCTTCCATTTCCTCATTACTGTGTTGTGTGCTTGTCATATCTGTGTTTGAAGACTTTGACTGAAGACTTTCTCAATTTCCCAGTTCAATTTCTTCAGTCTGTTTGTCTTCATCCTGTGTTATCCTGTGATTACGCTTTCTATACTCTGTGCTTGTCTTCATTTCATCATGATGACCATGCTTGTATTCTGTTATGCTTACTTTTGAGTACTTATTCCGCTGCAAGTAGTTCTTCGCTAAGGAATTTCCTCACCGGCAAATTCCTCAGTGAAGAATTCATAAAAATTGCCTATTCACCCCCCTCTAGTCGATATAACGCACTTTCAATTGGTATCAGAGCGAGGCACTCCCTTGTTCTGTGTGATTTTGGTTTAACCGCCTGGAGTTTTAGTTATGTCGACTGCAAGTATGAAGAAAGTGAGATGCCCCATCTTTGATGGTCATGATTATCCCAAGTGGAAGGCCATGATGAGGAAGCGCCCCATGGCACTGAACAGCGAGCTGTGGACCGTCACTGAGATTGGTCTTACCGATCTATGCAAGATGGCGGACACGGATGATATTCGCAAGTACACTTGACTTGACATCATGGCGAAGGATATCATCTGTTCCTGCCTATCCAGAGATGAATTCAGGCGCATTATGCATCTTTGCAATGCGAAGCTTATCTGGGACCGAATCTCTGACGTCCATGAAGGTCGTCGAACTTGTCATGATCCCTGGTTTGAGGATTTCAAGGAATCACTCAAAACAATGACTTTCGAACCTGAACCATCATCTTCTGCACCATGCCTCATGGCAAAAGGTGCCAAGGTAACCGAATGTTCCTCATCCGAGTCTAGTGATGATGAATCTGATGATGATTTTGGACCTAGCTATACCAAGCTTGTTTGTATTGCCACTAAACAACGAAAGGCCTTGGAAAAGGTTCAAAACATGCTAGATAAAAGTGATGATATGTTGGGTGAAGAAATGGATCGCACTAAAACCTTGACTGAAAATCTTCAGAGACTTCAGTCTAGATTTGACAACCTTCAAGGTCATCATAACACTCTCTTATCTGATCATGAGAAGCTTTCTTATGATTTTCTACAGAGAAAGCAAGATCTTGAAAAGCTAAGAGTGAGTTATGAAGATCTTCAGAAGGAGCGCGATTCATTACTTGCTCAACAAATCAGCGCTTCTCAGGAAGAATTTGTTCCTCCATGTTTGAAATGCATTGAACGTGAATATGCTAATTCTTCACCTGAATGTTCAAATGCTTCTAATGCTACAAATTCTTCAACTGTCTCTGCTATCACTAATTCCTCATCTGAGGACATTGCTAGTATCACTAATGATGCAGGGCTGAAGGAATTGTACATGACATGCATGTACAAAATCCTCAAAGGGCATCAGACTCTTTGTGATGTGCTTAAAAAGCAGATCCTCAACAGGAACCCTAGGAAAGAGGGTATTGCCTTTGAGAGGTAACTCAATGCTGATGGTACATATTGGAAGCCTGAGCAGTACCCCAAAACCTCATGCGTTGCTGCAAAGGGACCTCCAGTTGATCCATCTAATTTATCTGGCTTTACATGTGAATCTTCTCATTCTTCTGATGAGTCATTTGACTCCAACTATAAACTGTTTAAAAATCAAAATGGTGAAGTATTTGCTAGATATGTTGGCACTAACTGTAGGAACGGTTCTCCTATGAAGAAAATCTGGGTTCCCAAAAGGTGCCTTGAAAGTCTTCAGGTGAATGTCCTCGTGACACCACGTGTGAAGAATAGGAACCCCAGATCAAATTCTTCATATGGATCCAAGTCCTCATACGGATCGAATTCCTCACGTGGATCATATTCCTCAAAAGGATCAAAGTCCTCATATGAACATCATCGTGCTAACAACTCTGTTTCGCAGGGAAGAGCTAAGGGCTATGAATATGAGCATTATTCTTCTAATCATTATGTTCATAAGTCCTCGAAGAATTTCTCTGCTTATTCATATGCTTACCCTAACTCCTCTTATGCGAAACGAAATGGATTGGCTTCTATGGCACCTTTCTCGTATGGAGCTCGCAGAGTGATGAACTCTTTGCCACCCCTTCAGATGTGGGTGGTGAAGAAAAGGAACTAATCTTTTATGCAGGGTCAGGTCTCCAGACGTACTTAAACGTCTGAAGAATTTGCTGGAGACCTGAAAAGTTCCTGAAAGGACGCAGGCTAATCATGAAGAAATGAACTTTCATTTCTCATGTCCTCATACTGTTTTAGTTGTTGCATTGCTTGATGAAATTGGTCTGATGAATTGTGATGTCATATTCTTCACTGATGAAGTATATGAAGTTCGTAAGCTGCACTAATTCATCTGCAGGATGATCAACCCAAAGCCACTGAGTGGGTCCTCGATAGTGGATGTACAAATCACATGACTGGTGACAAGAATCTATTGATGGATGCTCCCTTATCACCATCGCATCTGAAGCATATCATCTTCGCTGACAAAGGCAAAAGTCAGGTATTGGGTCTAGGTAAGGTTGCGATCCCAAAGGATCGACACATGGACAAAGTCATGCTTGTCGAGTCCTTAGGATACAACCTCATGTCTGTCTCAATGCTTTGTGATCTTGATATGGTTGTTGTCTTTGGCAAGTATCGTTGTGTTGTGGTTATGGAAGCTGACAATTCCAAAGCCTTCGAAGGCTTTAGGAGAGGAGACTTGTATATTGTTGATTTCTCTACAGGACCGCAACCAGCCGTGTGCCTACTTGCAAAAGCTTCAGAAGGCTGGCTATGGCATCGACGACTTGGTCATGCAGGCATGAGGAATTTGCACACGCTTGGGAAGAAGAAGCATGTCATTGGCATTGAGAATGTCAAATTCCTCAAGAATCACTTGTGTGGAGCTTGTGAAGCTGGAATGATGACCAAGGCTAAGCATCCAGCGAAGACTATCATGACCACTACTCGACCATTTGAATTACTTCATATGGATCTCTTCGGTCCTAACCATTACTCAGCAGTCACAAATGACGCATCTCTCTATGGCTTTGTTATTTTTGATGATTACTCTCGATACACATGGGTACACATTGTTACTTACAAACGTGAAGTGCAGGAAGTCTTCAAACGATTTTCCTCGAGGGCTTCAACCAAATTTGGTGTGAAGATCAAGCACATCAGAAGTGACAATGGAACTGAGTTCAAGAATTCTGGTCTTGATGACTATCTTGATGAACTTGGTATTACTCATGAGTTATCTGCTCCTTATACTCCTCAGCAGAATGGTGTCGTGGAGCGCAAGAACAGAACTCTTGTTGAGATGGCTCGCACTATGCTTGATGAGTACAAGATGCCTCGTCACTTCTGGATTGAGGCAATTTATACTGCATGCCACATCATCAACATGGTATATCTTCACAAATTCTTCAAGAAGACTGCCTATGAACTTCTCACGGACAAGAAACCCAATGTGAGTTATTTCAAAGTCTTCGGTGCTAAATGTTGGATTAGAGATCCTGATCACAATGCTAAATTTGCACCGAAAGCACATGAAGGTTTTATGCTTGGTTACGGAAAGGACTCGCACACCTACAGAGTCTTCAACAACGTTCTTCACAAGGTTGTTGAAACTGTAGATGTGCGGTTCGATGAAACTAATGGCTCGCAAAGAGAGCACCTACCCTCTGTGATAGATGAACCAGCACCTGAGGAAACTATCAAGTTCAAGGCTACTGAGGATGTCATTCCTACCGAAGAATCTGCTGAAGAATTCATTCCAGAACATGAAGAACGTCGAGCTAATGCACCTGAAGAAAATGCTGAGGAAAATGGTGCTGAAGAAAATGCTGATCAAATTCCTCGACGACAACCTACTCATCCTCGCGTTGCAAAAGAAGTGCAAGTTGAAAAGATCATCGATGACATTGAAGCACCAGGTCCTCTCACACGCTCAAAAGCTTCACATTTATCTAACTTTTGTGGGAACTATGCTTTTGTCTCTATCACAGAGCCCACTAAGGTAGATGAAGCATTTCTGGAGCCTGAGTGGATTCAGGCCATGCAAGAAGAATTACATCAATTCGAACTCAACAACGTTTGGGAACTGGTTAAACGTCCAGATCCTCGCAAGCACAATATCATTGGCACAAAGTGGATCTATCGCAACAAGCAAGATGAAAATGGCCTTGTGGTGAGGAATAAAGCACGACTTGTAGCTCAAGGCTACACACAGGTTGAAGGAATTGATTTCGATGAAACTTTTGCACCTGTTGCTAGACTTGAAGCTATTCGCATATTACTTGCTTATGCTAACCATCATGATATCACTTTATATCAAATGGATGTGAAAAGTGCATTCCTCAATTGTAAGCTTGAGGAAGAAGTATATGTTGCTCAACCCCTAGGTTTTGAAGATCCAAAGCATCCTAACAAAGTCTTCAGACTCAATAAGGCCCTCTATGGCCTCAAGCAGGCCCCTCGGGCATGGTATGATACTTTGAAGGAATTCCTAATGAAGAAAGGCTTCAAACCCGGTTCACTCGACCCTACTCTTTTCACTAAATCTTATGATGGTGAATTGTTTGTGTGCCAAATATATGTTGATGATATTATCTTTGGCTGTACTGACCAACGTTATAGTGATGAATTTGCCTATATGATGAGTGAAGAATATCAAATGTCTATGATGGGAGAGTTGAAATTCTTCTTAGGTATTCAAATTCGTCAACAGCGCAATGGCATATTCATATCTCAGGAGAAATACCTCAAGGATGTACTGAGGAAATTCGGCATGCAAGATTGCAAAGGCGTCAAAATTCCGATGCCCACAAATGGCCATCTGTGCACGGTATTGACTTCGATCAAAAGGTATACCGCTCCATGATTGGTTCTTTATTGTATTTATATGCATCTAGGCCAGATATCATGCTTAGTGTTTGCATGTGTGCCCGATTTCAAGCTACACCGAAGGAATCACACCATAAGGCTGTGAAGCATATTCTTCGATATCTAGCTCACACACCAACACTTGGATTATGGTACCCCAAGGGCTCGGCTTTTGATCTCATTGGATATTCTGACTCTGACTATGCTGGTGATCGTGTGGACCGCAAGTCAACATCTGGTACATGTCATTTCCTCGGACGATCTTTTGTCTGTTGGTCCTCGAAGAAACAGAACTGTGTATCACTGTCTACTGCTGAAGCTGAGTACGTTGCTGCTGGTTCTTGCTGTGCTCAATTGCTGTGGATGAAGCAAACTCTCAAGGACTACGGCGTCAACGTGAAGAATGTGCATCTCTTCTGTGACAATGAGAGTGCCATCAAGATTGCTCACAACCCAGTTCAGCAGTCGAAGACAAAGCACATTCAGATTCGTCATCATTTTCTTCGCGATCATGTGTTGAAGGGCGACATTTCTATTGAGCATGTGAAGACTAAAGAATAGCTAGCCGATATCTTCACAAAGCCCTTGGATGAGAAGAGATTTAGCAAGTTGCGGTGTGAGCTAAATATCCTAGAATCTTCGAATGTTCTTTGAAAAGGACACTCATCCTAACACTTATGCAAAATTGATGACTTAGATGTGCAACACGTGAAGAAACGTTTTTCTTCAATCAATGAAGAATAACACTCTAAGTGTGAAGAAATTAATGAATAATTTGATTCTCAGAGCCCTACGACAATTGTACGCGGTGTCTGAAATCATCATTCTTATACGGTGGGTCACGCCACCACAAAAGTTGAAAATCTTCAATTTGAGTATTTTTAGTTTTGAAATTCCTTAGTTGTTCATGTTCTTCAACTTTGCATTATCTTCACCTTCTCCGTCGTTTTTCTTCATTGGCTATATATATGAGTTTATGTCCTCTACAGCATTCACTTATGGCTAATTCTTCAAGTTGGTTTTTCTGCTAAGTGAATGTGATCGGACCCTTCCCCCTTTATGCTATACTCAACCCAATCTATTCACAAATTCTTCATGTGCGTTCTATTTAAAACTTGTTCAAAATCTTCACTGTGTCCTTGTCAGCTGAAGCATTTGCGAACGAAACTTTTAACTTATCTTATCCAAATTTTCGTCTTTGCCGCTCAAACCGTTCCGCATCCCACGAAATACTTATCTATTCACCCATGATCTAACACGATCTCCACTTCTCAGTATGTGGGTGACACATGTCATGCGAATGAGAAGGGTCAGGGGCACGTTCGTCCAATTTCTTCGGGCGAACAGTTTTTCACCGTGGCTATAAATACCCCCTCTCCCCTTCCTCACTTCCTTTACTCCGCTCGACCTCTCTCCAGCTCGAGCTTCTCAAACCCTAGCGCCGCCGCTACGTCATCGTCGCCGGTGAGGAAGAGCTTCACTGCCTCGACCTCGTCGCCGCCGTACTCGCGCCGGCCGCGGAAATCTTCACTCCGCCGCCGCCGTAGCCGTCTTCCTCCGCCGAGTTAGGGCGTGGAAAATCTGCACAGACGAACTTCTCATCTCTACCTCATAGTTCGTCGTGTTCTTCGTTCAGGGTAATTAAAAGTTACTTTTACTGCCCTCCTTGATTCAAATGATTTCTACAAAATCTTCAAAGGTGTTTATTCTTCAAATTCTTCACACACTAAACACCTCACATGTCATCTGTTCTTGATTCGTTTCTCTAAGCAATAATTTTTCTTCAAGATTCCTCAATTGTGTGGATCTTCGATCTATACAACTCTGGAACCTAAGATAAAGAACGCTTAGTGAAATTCTTCGAGACTCATCTGGTCAAATTCCTCAAACTTGTTATTTTTGAAAAATCTTCTGAGAACGCATATGACCTCTTCAAATTCCTCGCAACTATACTCTGTTCACAGGTACTCATGTCCGCTGCTGAATCACTAGGTTCTCAGCAACTTAACTCATTTGCAGCGTTCCTCGAAGAAAAGTTGCATACTTCTTCAGAGAATTCAATTGTTCAAATTCCTCATCTGAAGAAAATGGCTGATGGAAAGAAGCCACAGAAAGGAGGAAAGAGGCCTGAGGTCAACACTGCATTTGAAATCCCTGAGGACATCTATGCTGGGCACTGCACACCCCCTGAGGAAGATAAAAATCAGCGCAAGGTGCGCATTCAGAAGATAGAGAGGAGATGGGCAAGAGAGTGGAGGGAGTACAGGTATGTGACTCCCAAGTACATGAAGAAATTCACACTCAATCCTCCATGCTCAAGACCTCCGTTGGCACCTGGCCAAGAAGCTGATCTCACCAGCCTCAAGCGTGGTGAGGACTATCCTGATGAATGGGCCAAGCGCCAGGCCAAGCTGGCTAAACAAGCTAGAGAAGCAGTGAGGAAATTCAATGAAGACTCTGCTGCTGCTGCTGCCGCTGAGATCTTTGTCAAGCCGAAGAAATCCATGGCAAAGAAGCCTGCGTGTAAGCCAAGTGCTTCACCGTCAATGTCCTCACGGCCAATTCCTCACGCTGCTCCTGCTCCTCCAAAGTCCTCAGCTGCTCCGACCAAATCCTCAGCACCTGTACATCTTGCCACGTGCCAAAGGACTACAGGCATCTCTATTGCCTCAGGAGCTTCAGCTAGTTCCTCAGCTGCACCAAATTCTTCAACAGGACCCTCTCTGCTGAAGACAAAGACCACTGCTGGACGAGGCTCTCGCCCAAGTCCTCACAAGAAGTAGGTCGCCTTCCAAGTGCCGTATGAAGAAGACGAAGCTGATGATGAAGGACTTGCTGAAATCATCAGAGATAGGCAAGTTAGGGCCGCTAGAGGCAAGGGCACAAATGTGCCTCTGCTTTTGGATCCAAAGTTGATCCTCGACTACATTGATCTCTGGCACAAGGACCCAAACACTCCTATGCCTGACTTCAAGCTGACTCCTGGCCAAAGTCATATGCTGACTGCCTTCATCCAAGAAGAGAAATGGAAATTTGAGAAGGCCAGGCAGCTCAAGAAAGCGCAGTACAGGAAGGAGAAATTCCTGAAGAACAACGTTCTCTCTATGACAACGGATGAACTTGTGAAGATCCAGTCTGAAATCAAAGTCCTCAGCGATGATTTCAATGCTTACTATGCTGATTGGAAAGGAGCCAAGGTCAGGTTTGTTAAACTGACTGAGAAGTTCACCTCCAATGTTGCAGCCCCATTGCAACAAGAAATTCCTCAGGCTGAAGCATCTGCTCAGCCAACTGAAGAACATGCCAGCACCGCTGATGACATTCAGGCTGCTACAGAAAATGTGAGTTCCAGGGCTGATGACTGCATTCCAGCCGCTGATGAAATTGCCAGGGCATCCACTAGTGGTGTGCCTGAAGAAAATGAAGAGGTCAGGGCAACTGCATCAGCTGTGCGTGAAGAAAATCAACCACATTCCTCTGCTCCTCCTGCGCCTACCCCAACTCCAATTCTTCCATCTGCATCACATGTGAAGAAGACCAAGGCTGCAGAGCGTGCAGCAGTGAAGAAAAGGAAAGCATCAGCTCCTTCAGATTCTTCAGCACCGAAGAAGATGAAGAAATTGACAAGCTCATTTGCTAATCCAATTGATGCTGTTCTTGTTTCCTCCATGCCATCAAAGGAAATCGTCCCTTTTGATGAAGAATATGTGATCCCTAGCGGATCTGATGAAGAAAATCCTTCTGCTGCTTCGTCAGAGCAGATGGATGAAGAAATTGAAGTGGATAAAATCCCTTCAACCCCCACAGTTTCCTCGCCTATGCCTCAGTTTACTGCTGAAGAGGCCGGCGTTGAAGAAATAGAAGATGAAGATGTGGACATTGGCTGTACCACACCAGTGATGAATGATGACTTTTGGGAAAGTCAGCACCCCAACTCTCCACTCTTCACACCTTTACAACAAATTCCTCAGTCCCCTGTTGCTACTGAAGTACAAATGGGATCTGAAGAACCTCGTGCAACCCCATCTGTCCATGAAGAAATTCCAGTCACTAGTGCTGAAGAAACTGCTACTGCTGAATCACTGAAGACACAGACTGCCACTGAAGAGGAACCAGAAATTCCTCAGCCTGAAGAACCTGAGATTGCCATTCCCGAGGTTGTAATACTGACGCTCCTCTGCCCAAGCCAAAGGATCCATTCTCAAGGAAGCAAAAATTCAAGGCTAATGATTTCTTCGGCGAGCACGTATTCTTCACTGATTACAACCCCTATGACTCTGCTCGCATTAGGAAGAGGCGTTTCTGGACTGCCAGCCAGGCAAATTTTTATTCCTCAGTGCTGTTCAACAAAGACAAAGTCTTCGATCATGAGCACATTCCTCACGTGGACATGGAATCTCTGCCGTGCTTCGTGCCAGTCCTCAGTGTTCTTTACGATGCTGGACTGTTAAATTTCTGCACTGATATATGTGATTGGAATGAAGAGCTCATTCTTCAATTTTATGCAACTCTGCACATCACCGGAGACTCTGAAGATGTGAATTCATGGGTGCTGGACTGGATGTCTGAAAATACTCACTACAAGGCACCAACTACTGAATTGCTTCGTGCTTTGCCTCTCAGTCCTCCCCTTGAAGCTGCTCGTTGCGTTTACAGTGAACCTGAGCTTACAGATCACTATATGCAAGTGCTGATGAAGCCATTGAAGCCAGGTCAGGCCCCAAGAACTAAATTCCTTGTGAAGGAATTGTTATATGTGCCTCGGACTGTCTATCACATTCTGACGAAGACATTGAGTCCTATCAAGGGCCACGACTCGAATGAAGAAGAAGTCGTTGGCATCATGAAGAATCTGCTTTTCAATATCATTCATGGCGTTCCCGTCAACTTCCATGATTTCTTCATGAGGACTCTGCCCAATGTCGCAATGTCACCGTTTGAGTTGAAGCCTTATGCTCCGTGGATTATGAGATTCATCAGAACAAGGTCTTTACTCAACTACAAAGCTGATACACTGAACCATTGCAGCTACTTGCCCCCAATTGAAGTCCTCAAACGGACATTTTCCTCAGCTGATGAAAAGGGCAAGGCTACTGCTATTATTGATGAAGGCATTCGTCCATTGGATGGTCAATTTCGCAAGGCTGCATCCTACTCCACCAATGATGACTCTGCCACCCATGACTCTGCCGCCAATGCAACCAAGCCAAATCCTCAAGGCATAGCTCCCAGGGTGATGACTGACCGTGAGCTTCTCCTCAGTCTTCACCAGAAGGTTGATCGCAATCACAAATGGGTCAAGCGTCAGTTTGGTTCAATTCTTTACAACATGACTGCTACCCACAATGCAGTGAAGAAAAACCATTACTACCTTCATGAAACCCTCAACCGCACCTGGGTTGTTCTGTCGCACATTTATAGCACAGAAGATCTGAAGAAAATGGGTATCAAGGAGGACTTTGACTGGTCTGCACCTCCACCGAATAAATACAAGAAGGTCAAGGTTCCGTCCTTGGTGGCCAGCTCCTATTCTTCATCGCGTGACACCGACGAGCATGAAGACTTGGACGACACTGCGGCAGGCCCTACATCAACAAACGACCCCAACAACGCTGGCACTCCTTCATCAACTTGATATTCTTCAGGGGCGTTAGTCCTCATTTCCGAACCTTTTGGTCATTCGATGACAAAGGGGGGGGGGAATTTGAGTTAGTCTTCAAGCGGGTCTTTCTTTTATGGGCGTTTTTTTCTAAGTTACAACTCTTGTTCTTCTGATGACTTTGTTGGATCGAGTTGTAAACTTAAAACTCTATGGTGGCCTAATACTTTTGCTGTTTCTTCTGCATGCTTATTCCTCGTTAATATTATTGCACGCATGCTGAATTACATCAGTCACCATATTTCATCATGCATTTCAAATTCTTCATATATTATGTCAAATGCGTGTATGAATTACAAGATATAGGGGGAGATCTCCATGATTCAACTCTTCAAGTGTGCTTTGCTTCAAAAGCAAATTCCTCACTATGCACATCTTCAGGGGGAGTTCTTCTATATCTTGCAATCAAATTCCTCAATATCAGTATTTACACTTCATATGTTTATCCCCGTTGAAAACTTAACCTATATTTTCATCAATCACCAAAAAGGGGGAGATTGTAAGTGCATCTAGTGCCCCTTAGTGATTTTGGTGTATTGAAGACTTATAGGTTAAGGGACTAATGTGTTTATAAGTGTACACAGGTCTATAAGTCTATGAGGAGTTTGATATTTACAGAGAAAGTCGACCCCTAAAAATGAAGTTCTTCGACTGAAGACTTTGGATTTCTGAAGACTTTCTGAAGACTTTGAAAGTGAAGAAATTGGTGTGACCTTGAAGACTTGTATTCATTTGAGGAACATCAAGCATGAAGACTTTTGTTTTCGTAGTTTCATTTTCTCTTTCTTGAGTCATAGGAAACACCGTACTGTTAAAGGGGGTCGAGGAAATACTAAGGAAAAATTTCCATGTGATGCTCAACTCAAAATCCTACACCTACCAACCCCTTCGAGCGAAGCCATTGGAAATCTCATACAGTTCAGTCATATTCTTCAGTGACAGAGACGAAGTTCTTCTGGTCTCTGAGGAATTTGTTCTGACTGAGGAGTTAGGAATTCGCCAGTGCGAATTTCCTACACAGTGAGGAACATGATAGCCCTGAGGAATTTGATACTCAAATTTCCGACCGTTGCTGTGCTACGCGCCAACTGTCCCAAAAATGTCTTATCCACCTAACGGTCATATCATTGAAGGGCATTTATGTCTTATCATGTCGGGCTGCTCCCTAGGCTATAAATAGCCGCCCCCTACAACCACTAGCTGGTTGGCTGCTCCGAGAGAAACTGACACTTGTCATTTGAGAGCATCCCATCCTCCGAGGACTTTGAGCGAAAATCATCAAGTGAGGAAAACCCAAACCCAAACACCTACAAACCCAAAGTGATTGAGCATCACAGAAGAGATTGATCCTGCGTGGATCCGACGCTTGTTACCTTTGAAGACTGTGCTTCTTCCAGACGGTTAGGTATCATGGTCTAGAGCATCCAAGAGGAATTGTGGATCGCCGAGTGACCGAGTTTGTGAAGGTTCGGAAGTCACCCGAAGACTTACCACGAGTGATTGGGCGAGGTCTGTGTGACCTTAGCTCAAGGGGAATACAGTGTGGACTAAGTGTCCTGGACTGCGTGTCATGGACTGGGTGTCCGGGACTATGTGTCCTCAGGTTTGAATACCTAGCCGCCCTAACCTGACGTACAACTGTCACAGCAGTTGGAACTGGTCTACCAAATCATTGTCTTCACCAATTCAACTGGTTCTATTTCCTCAACTCTTCCATTTCCTCATTACTTTGTTGTGTGCTTGTCATATCTATGTTTGAAGACTTTAACTAAAGACTTTCTCAATTTCCTTAGTTCAATTTCTTCAGTCTGTTTGTCTTCATCCTATGTTATCCTGTGATTACGCTTTCTGTACTCGGTGGTTGTCTTCATTTCATCATGATGACCATGCTTGTATTCTGTTATGCTTACTTTTGAGTACTTATTCCGCTGCAAGTAGTTCTTCGCTAAGGAGTTTCCTCACCGGCAAATTCCTCAGTGAAGAATTCATAAAAATTGCCTATTCACCCCCCTCTAGTCGATATAACGCACTTTCAAGTGGAACCCGCATGTGCCAACCCCTATGCATAAGTTCACAATGTTATGGAACCCGCAAGTTGATTACCAAATCATACATCAAGTGGATCACGTGATATCCCATTGTCACCACAGATAGGCGCACATGCAAGACATACATCAAGTGTTCTCAAATCCTTAAAGACTCAATCCGATAAGATAATTTCAAAGGGAAAACTCAATCCATCACAAGAGAGTAGAGGGGGAGAAACATCATAAGATCCAACTATAATAGCAAAGCTCGTGATACATCAAGATCGTACCACCTCAAGAACACGAGAGAGAGAGAGAGAGATCAAACACATAGCTACTGGTACATACCCTCAGCCCCGAGGGTGAACTACTCCCTCCTCGTCATGGAGAGCGCCGGGATGATGAAGATGGCCACCGGAGAGGGACTCCCCCCTCCGGCAGGGTGCCGGAATGGGTCTAGATTGGTTTTCGGTGGCTACAGAAGCTTGCGGCGGCGGAACTCCCGATCTAGGTTATGTTCTGGGGGTTTCTGTATATATAAGAGGTTTTGGCGTCGAGAACAAGTCAGGGAGGTAGGGAGGCGCGCCCAGGGGGTGGGCGCGCCCCCACCCTCGTGGGGAGCCCGGGACTCTTCTCGCCCAACTCTTTTACTCCATGTCCTTCTTCTGGTCCAAAAATAAGTTCCGTGAAGTTTCAGGTCAATTGGACTCCGTTTGGTTTTCCTTTTCTGTGAAACTCAAAAACAAGGAACAAACAGAAACTGGCACTGGGCTCTAGGTTAATAGGTTAGTCCCAAAAATCATATAGAATAGCATATAAATGCATATAAAACATCCTAGAAGGATAATATAATAGCATGGAACAATAAAAAATTATAGATATGTTGGAGACGTATCAGCATCCCCAAGCTTAATTCCTGCTCGTTCTCGAGTAGGTAAATGATAAAAACAGAATTTCTGATGTGGAATGCTACCTAACATATTTATCAATGTAATCTTCTTTATTGTGGCAAGAATATTCAGATCCGAAAGATTCAAGACAAAAGTTTAATATTGACATAAAAATAATAATACTTCAAGCATACTAACCAAGCAATTATGTCTTCTCAAAATAATATAGCCAAAGAAAGCTCATCCCTACAAAATCATATAGTTTGTCTATGCTTCATTTTCGTCACACAAAATGCTCTCATCATGCACAACCCCAATAACAAGCCAAGCAATTGTTTCATACTTTAGTATTCTCAAACTTTTTTCAACTTTCACGCAATACATGAGCGTGAGCCATGGACATAGCACTATGGGTGGAATAGAATATGATGATGGGGGTTGTGTGGATAAGACAAGAAGGGAGAAAATCTCACATTGACGCGGCTAATCAATGGGCTAGGGAGATGCCCATCAATTGATGTCAATGCAAGGAGTAGGGATTGCCATGCAACGGATGCACTAGAGCTATAAATGTATGAAAGCTCAACAAAAGAAACTAAGTGGGTGTGCATCCAACTTGCTTGCTCACGAAGACCTAGGGCATTTGAGGAAGCCCATTGTTGGAATATACAAGCCAAGTTCTATAATGAAAAATTCCCACTAGTATATGAAAGTGACAAAACAAGAGACTCTCTATCATAAAGATCATGGTGCTACTTTGAAGCACAAGTGTGGAAAAAGGATAGTAGCATTGTCCCTTTTATTTCTTCTTTTATTTCTTTTTTTCTTTTTTTGGGCCTTTCTCTTTATTTATTTATTTGGGACAATGCTCTATTAATGATGATCATCACACTTCTATTTATTTACAACTCAATGATTACAACTGGATACTAGAACAAAATATGACTATATGAATGCCTCCGGCGGTGTACCGGGATGGGCAATGAATCAAGAGTGTCATGTATGAAACAATATGCATGGTGGCTTTGCCACAAATACGATGTCAACTACATGATCATGCAAGGCAATATGACATTGATGAAGCGTGTCATATTAAACGGAACGGTGGAAAGTTGCATGGCAATATATCTCGGAATGGCTATGGAAATACCATGATAGGTAGGTATGGTGGCTGTTTTGTGGAAGATATAAGGAGGTTTATGTGTGATAGAGCGTATCGTATCACGGGGTTTGGATGCATCGGCGAAGTTTGCACCAACTCTCAAGGTGAGAAAGGGCAATGCACGGTACCGAAGAGGCTAGCAATGGTGGAAGGGTGAGAGTGCGTATAATCCATGGACTCAACATTAGTCATAAAGAACTCACATACTTATTGCAAAAATCTCCAAGTCATGAAAAACCAAGCACTACACGCATGCTCCTAGGGGGATAGATTGGTAGGAAAAGACCATCGCTCGTCCCCGACCGCCACTCATATGGATGACAATCAAAGAACACCTCATGTTTCAAATTTGTTACACAACTTTTACCATACGTGCATCCTACGGGACTTGCAAACTTCAACACAAGTATTTCTCAAATTCACAACTACTCAACTAGCACAACTTGAATATCACTATCTCCATCTCTCAAAACAATCATCAAGTATCAAACTTCTCTTAGTATTCAATGCACTTATATGAAAGTTTTTATTATATTCCTCTTGGATGCCCATCATATTAGGACTAAATTCATAACCAAAGAAAATTACCATGCTGTTTAGGACTCTCAAAATAATATAAGTGAAGCATGAGAGTTCATATATTTCTTCAAAATAAAACTACTGCCATGCTCTAAAAAGATATAAGTGAAGCACTAGAGCAAATGAGAAACTACTCCAAAAGATATAAGTGAAGATCAATGAGTAGTTGAATAATTATGTAACTATGTGAAGACTCTCTAACATTTAAGAATTTCAGATCTTGGTATTTTATTCAATCAGCAAGCAAAACAAAACAAAATAAAATTATGCTCCAAGCAAAACACATATCATGTGGTGAATAAAAATATAGCTCCAAGTAAAGTTACCGATGAACGAAGACGAAAGAGGGGATGCCATCCGGGGCATCCCCAAGCTTAGGCTTTTGTTTGTCCTTAAATATTACCTTGGGGTACATTGGACATCCCCAAGCTTAGGCTCTTGCCACTCCTTATTCCATAGTCCATCGAATCTTTACCCAAAACTTGAAAACTTCACAACACAAAACTTAACAAAAAACTCGTAAGCTCCGTTAGTATAAGAAAATAAATCACCACTTAGGTACTGTTGTGAACTCATTCTAAATTCAAATTGGTTTAATATCTACTGTATTCCAACTTATCTATGGTTCATACCCTCCGATACTACTCATAGATTCATCAAAATAAGCAAACAACACATAGAAAACAGAATCTGTCAAAAACAGAACAGTCTGAATCTGTATCAAACGTATACTTATGGAACTCCATAAATTCTGAAATAAATTGCTGGACGTTAGGAATTTGTCTATTAATCATATGCAAAAAGAATCAACTAAATATCACTCCCTAGTAAAAACTAGCAGCTAATCTCGTGAGCACTAAAGTTTCTGTTTTTTACAGCAAGATCATAAAGACTTCACCCAAGTCTTCCCAAAGGTTCTACTTGGCACAAACACTAATTAAAACATAAAACCACATCTAACCAGGGGCTAGATGAATTATTTCTTACTAAAAATAACCAAAAAGCAAGAAAAAAATAAAATTGGGTTTCCTCCCAACAAGCGCTATCGTATAACGCCCCTAGCTAGGCATGATGATTTCAATGATGCTCACATAAAAGATAAGAATTGAAACACAAAGAGAGCATCATGAAGCATATGACTAACACATTTAAGTCTAAACCACTTCCTATGCATAGGGATTTTGTGAGCAAACAACTTATGGGAACAATAATCAACTAGCATAGGAAGGCAAAACAAGCATAACTTCAAAATTTTAAGCACATAGAGAGGAAACTTGATATTATAGCAATTCCTACAAGCATATATTCCACCCTCATAATAATTTTCAGTAGCATCATGAATGAATTCAACAATATAACCATCACATAAAGCATTATTTTCATGATCCACAAGCATAGAAATTTTATTACTCTCCACATAAGCAAATTTCTTCTCATGAATAATAGTGGGAGCAAACTCAACAAAATAATTATCATGTGAGGCATAATCCAATTGAAAACTAAAATCATGATGACATGTTTCATGGTTAGCATTATTCTTTATAGCATACAAGTCATCACAATAATCATCATAGATAGCAACTTTGTTCTCATAATCAATTGGAACCTCTTCCGAAATAGTGGATTCATCACTAAATAAAGTCATGACCTCTCCAGACATTATCACAATAATATTCAACATCCTCCAAAATAGTAGGATCATTACTTCCTAAAGTTGACACTCTTCCAAACCCACTTTCATGAATATAATCATCGTAAATAGGAGGCATGCTTTCATCATAATAAATATTCTTATAAAAACTTGGGGGACTAAACATATCACCTTCATCAAACATAGCATCCCCAAGCTTGTGACTTTGCATATCATTAGCATCATGGATATTCAAAGAACTCATACTAACAACATTGCAATCATGCTCATCATTCACGTATTTTATGCCAAGCATTCTATGTTATTCTTCTTCTAGTACTTGAGCACAATTTTCCTTTCCATCATTTTCACGAAAGACATTAAAAAGATGAAGCATATGAGGCACCCATAATTCCATTTTTTGTGGTTTTCTTTTATATACTAAACTAGTGATAAAACAAGAAACTAAAGGATTCGATTGCAAGATCTAAAGATATACCTTCAAGCACTCACCTCCCCGGCAACGGCGCCAAAAAAGAGCTTGATGTCTACTACGCAACCTTCTTCTTGTAGACGTTTTTGGGCCTCCAAGTGCAGAGGTTTGTAGGACAGTAGCAAATTTCCCTCAAGTGGATGACCTAAGGTTTATCAATCCGTGGGAGGCGTAGGATGAAGATGGTCTCTCTCAAACAACCCTGCAACCAAATAACAAAGAGTCTCTTGTGTCCCCAACACATCCAATGCAATGGTAAATTGTATAGGTGCACTAGTTCGGCGAAGAGATGGTGATACAAGTGCAATATGGATGGTAGATAAAGGTTTTTGTAATCTGAAAATATAAAAACAGCAAGGTAACTAATGATAAAAGTGAGCACAAACGGTATTGCAATGCGTTGAAACCAGGCCTAGGGTTCATACTTTCACTAGTGCAAGTTCTCTCAACAATAATAACATAATTGGATCATATAACTATCCCTCAACATGCAACAAAGAGTCACTCCAAAGTCACTAATAGCGGAGAACAAACGAAGAGATTATGGTAGGGTACGAAACCACCTCAAAGTTATTCTTTCTAATCAATCTATTCAAGAGTCCGTAGTAAAATAACACGAAGCTATTCTTTCTGTTCGATCTATCCTAGAGTTCGTACTAGAATAACACCTTAAGACACAAATCAACCAAAACCCTCATGTCACCTCAAGTATCCATGGGTATGATTATACGATATGCATCACACAATCTCAGATTCATCTATTCAAACCAACACAAAGTACTTCAAAGAGTGCCCCAAAGTTTCTACCGGAGAGTCAAGACGAAAACGTGTGCCAACCCCTTGTCATAAGCTCACAATGTTATGGAACCCGCAAGTTGATCACCAAACATACATCAAGTGGATCACGTGATATCCCATTGTCACCACAGATAAGCACATGCAAGACATACATCAAGTGTTCTCAAATCCTTAAAGACTCAATCCGATAAGATAACTTCAAAGGGAAAACTCAATCCATCACAAGAGAGTAAAGGGCGAGAAACATCATAAGATCCAACTATAATAGCAAAGCACACGATACATCAAGATCGTACCACCTCAAGAACACGAGAGAGAGAGAGAGATCAAACACATAGCTACTGGTACATACCCTCAGCCCCGAGGGTGAACTACTCCCTCCTCGTCATGGAGAGCGCCGGGATGATGAAGATGGCCACGGGAGAGGGACTCCCCCCTCCGACAGGGTGCCGGAACGGGTCTAGATTGGTTTTCGGTGGCTATAGAGGCTTGTGGCGGCGGAACTCCCGATCTAGGTTATGTTCTGGGGGTTTCTATATAAATAAGAGGTTTTGGCGTTGAGAACAAGTCAGGGGGGGTCTCCGGGCTGTCCACGAGGTAGGGAGGCTGCCCGGGACTCTTCTGGCCCAACTCTTTTACTCCATGTCCTTCTTCTGGTCCAAAAATAAGTTCCGTGAAGTTTCAGGTCAATTGGACTCCGTTTGGTTTTCCTTTTCTGCGAAACTCAAGAACAAACAAAAAATAGAAACTCGCACTGGGCTCTAGGTTAATAGGTTAGTCCCAAAAATCATATAAAATAGCATATAAATGCATATAAAACATCCTAGAAGGATAATATAATAGCATGGAACAATCAAAAATTATAGATACGTTGGAGACGTATCAAGTATTTCAAAAAACTTCCAACGACCGCGCAAGATCTATCTAGGAAATGCATAGCAATGAGCGGGGAGAGTGTGTCCACGTACCCTCATAGACCGAAAGCGGAAGCGTTTAATAACGCGGTTGATGTAGTCGAACGTCTTTGCGATCCAACCGATCCAAGCACCGATCGCACGGCACCTCCGCGTTCAGCACACGTTTAGCTCGATGACGTCGCTCGAAATCTTTATCCAGTTGAGGACGAGGGAGAGTTCCATCAGCACGATGGCGTGGCGACGATGATCATGAAGTTACCGGCACAGGGCTTCGCCTAAGCACTACGACGATATGACCGAGGTGTGTAACTGTGGAGGGGGGCACCGCACACGGCTAAGAGAAGACTTGGTGTCCCTTTGGGGTGCCCTCCTCCCACGTATATAAAGGAGGGGGGATGAGAAGGCCGTCCCTAGAGGGGGCACACCAAGGGGGGAGTCCTACTTGGACTCCCGGTCCAAGTAGGATTCGCCCCCTTTCCTATTCCAACTAGGAGAAGGAGGGAAGGGAGAAGAGGGGAGAAGGAAGGAGGGGGGCGCCACCCCCTCCTAGTCCAATTAGGACCAGCCCATGGGGGGGGCACCCCTTGAGGCCCCTCTCTCCTTTCCCCTAAAGCCCATTAAGGCCCATTACTCTCCGGGGGGGGGGGTCCGGTAATCTCCTGGTACTCCGGAAAATACCCGAAACACTTCGGAACAATTCTGGTGTCCGAATATAACCTTCCAATATATCGATGTTTACCTCTCGACCATTTCGAGACTCCTCATGTCCCGATCTTATCCGGGACTCCGAACAAACTTCGGTCATCAAATCACATAACTCATAATACAAATCATCACCGAACGTTAAGCGTGCGGACCCCACGGGTTCGAGAACTATGTAGACAGGACCGAGACACATCTCCGGTCAATAACCAATAGCGGAACCTGGATGCTCATATTGGCTCCTACATATTCTACGAAGATCTTTATCGGTCAAACCGCGTAACAACATACGTTGTTCCCTTTGTCAACGGTATGTTACTTGCCCGAGATTCGATCGTCGGTATCCTTATACCTAGTTCAATCTCGTTACCGGCAAGTCTTCTTTACTCGTTCCATAATGCATCATCCCGCATCTAACTCATTAGTCACATTGCCTGCAAGGCTTATAGTGATGTTTATTACCGAGAGTGCATAGAGATACCTCTCTGATACACAGAGTGACAAATCCTAATCTTGATCTATGCCAACTCAACAAACACCATCGGGGACACCTGTAGAGCATCTTTATAATCACCCAGTTACGTTGCGATGTTTGATAGCATACAAGGTGTTCCTCCGGTATTCGGGAGTTGCATAATCTCATAGTCAGAGGAACATGTATAAGTCATGAAGAAAGCAATAGCAATAAAACTAAATGATCATTATGCTAAGCTAATGGATGGGTCTTGTCCATCACATCATTCTCTACTAAATGATCCTGAAAACAGCAACATCACGAAGCCTAGTTTGCATGCTTGTGCTAGTCACCACATAGATCACAAAACTACAAGACAAGCACCTATGTAAATATGGCATGATGTAGTTCAAAACACATGTAGAGCTCATGCTCATATGATGCACACATCAAATGCAACAAAAATGACAAATCACCATGATCTGATAACAACAGTAAACAATTTATAGCACTTTTGCATCAATGAAAAAGGCAAATAACAGACAGTAACATGCATGGAAATGATTCTAACATGAAGAGCTCAACGAGACGAACAATTTGATATAACATATGCATGATTTGGAGCTACGGTCATGGAGATATGACATGTCAAAGTGGGCATAAAAATGTCTTGGATTCGGGACTGAGAAGAAATATACCCTCCGAAAAGTCAACGGGACGAGGTTGTGCGGGACGAGGAGATCCGGGACGCTGCGAGGTTGTTTGGTTCGTCTCCCGGTGGATCTCATCCACCCGGGGTAGATCCGGCCGGAGTTGACTCCGGTGACGACTCCGGCGAGGCGGAACTCCGGCGAGGGCAAGGAGGGGCCGCGGGACGGCGGAGGAGACGGCGAGGCGGCGGACGAGGAGGCGCGGTGGCCGGCAAGCATGGATGGCGACGGCGGCGACCGGCGAACGGCGGGGCAGGGCGGCGCGGCGGCAGCGCTAGGTGGCGGCGGGCGGAGGCGCGCAGGCGAGGTGGTGGTGGTCCGCGGCCAAGGCAGCGGACGGTGAGGCAGGCGAGGCAGAGGATGGCCGGGCGGCGATGGGGCAAAGTGCACGGCGGTGGGGCACGACATTGGGGCGGCGGCGGCGCGCAGGCGCGCGCGGGCCGGATCTGGGCCCCGCGGTTCGCGCGATGGTGGAAGGCGGCGGCGACAGGTGGCGGGTGTGGGTTGGAGGAGAGCGGCGGCGGGGTTGATGTGGAGGCCTTTCATTGGTCGGAGCGACGTGGCGGCGGCGGTGGACGCGTCCGATGGCGGACGGACATGTCCGGCACGCGGTGGAGGTGAGATCTAGGGTTTCATCTGCGCGAAATTTCGGGGAGGGGCACATATTTATAGGTAGGTGGAGGTAGGAGTGTCCAAATGAGGTGTAGTTTTCGCCCACACGATCGTGATCCGACGACGGAGGACATGGAAGTGGTCTAGATGGGTTATTGGGCTGTTTTGGAGGGATGTTGGGCTGCAACACCAAAGAGGCTTTAGTGGTTACCCGGTTAACCGTTGGAGCATCAAACGGCCTCCAAATGGAACGATATTTGACAGGCGGTCTACCGGTGATGTACCAAGGCCACTTGACAAATCTCGGCCCATTCCGAGAACGTTTAACACCCGCTCACGAAAAGAGACACGAGGGGTGCGCCGGTGCATGTGGGAGTGTCGGATTGCGAAACGGACAACGGAGAAAATGCTTGGATGCATGAGACGAACACGAATGCAAATGCGATGCACATGATGGCAATATATGAAATGCATGACATGAACAAAAGCAAAACAAAGACAAAAACCCAACCACGAAGAGAATCTCATAACGCATCTCCGTAGAAGGCAAGAGTCGGAGTTACAAATATGGAAAGTTACATCCGGGGCGTTACATGTTAACCCAGTAAACGACGCGTTTATGGTTGACTATTGCCACACATTTCCTTGAAATATCTGCCCATTCCTTGTAAAAGGAATGAGAATGTACTAAATAACACGAGCATGGTTTTCCAGACCGTTCTTGTGAACCTTTTCATGCATCGATTGGTCGAATTTGAATTGTGTGCATTAGTGCCTAGAAAATGCACATAATCCCATAAATATGGTAAATGAGCCCGGAAAAATGTCAAATTTGAACACGTTGCATTTGAGGCGGTATGTTGATCGTTGGAAAAAAACTGAATGACAAACTAGGACGGAAATTTGGATTCCCCTTCAATCTTTGTGATTTCCCTCTCGAAAGCATGGAACTTCCTTGGTGATGGTTCGATTTATGAAGGGCGTGCATGACGACATAAGCCAAACCTTCTCAAATTTTTACCAGGGCATGGTGAGGTCATACCATGGCACCATGCCAGGCGTCATGTTTTTCAAGCATTTATTTATTTTTTTATAGTTGAAAACCCAACAAACAAACATTTGTGGTTGACTATTGCCACACATTTCATCGAAATATCTGTCCATTCCTTGTAAAAGGCATGAGAATTTACTAAATGTCACGAGCATGGTTTTCCAGGCCGTTCTTGTGCACCCACTACAAAAAAACACACATCCGTGACATTTTGGGCCAAACGAAATTTTTTTCTGTCATACTTATGACACTTCTATGACGATAATTGTGACAAAACCCGGTATCATCATAGATGTGGTGGGCTCCTACTTCTGTGACAAAAAATCATGACAGAAAATGGGCCTTTCGTCCTGGGCGGGCCGGAGACGCAGCTGCATGACATTCTTTGGGACGTCCATGACGGAAGAAACCGTGGTAGAAGCGAGGGCTAGGAAAATATCGGGGTGTTCCCGGTTACGGTGGGTGGTCGGGCCGAGCGATGCATGGAGGTTTGCGCGTTTCTCTCGTACACGCACGCGCATGGGTGCGAGGCGTTGGGCTCTAAATGAACCCGAGCGAGGCGTTCGCCTACTGAACCAGAGCGATTGCACTGCAGGCTACGCGTTACTGAACCCGAGCGATCGATCGATGGCTGTTAATTGAACCCGATCGGGCGATTCCTTTGCTACTGCTGCTAACTGAAGTCGATCGATGCTGCCTCTGGATGAACAGTGAGTGTTGCGCGGGGGGTGGGGGGGGGGTTGGATGAACAGTTCCCGGTGGGGGTGGATGAACATGACCCTGTGGTGTTGCCTCTGGATGAACAGGACCCCGATCGATCGAGCTGGTTGGGGCTGGATGAACAGGACCCCGTGGAGGGCTGGATGAACAGGACGACCCCGTGGAGGGCTGGATGAACAGTAGACGGTGGAGGGCTGGATGAACAGTAACCCGTGGAGGGGTGGTTGAACAGGAGCCCGTGGAGAGGGCTGTTGAATAGTAGCCGCTGGAGTAGCTCGCGGTGGAGGCTGGATGAACAGGAGCCCGTGGATGAACAGTCGCAGGTGGAGGCTGGAGGAGGTCGATGGTGGATGAACAGTAGCCCGTGGAGGCTGGAGGGCATCGACGGTGGAGATGAACAGTATCCCGTGGAGTCCCGTTCTGCGGTACGCCACACCCCTCCCGATGAACAGGACCCCCGTTTCGACCGTAGCACTCCAACACAAGTCCGTTTCCACCGTTTTGTGGAACGCCACACCCCTCCCGATCAACAGGACCCCGTTTCGACCGTAGGAGGTCCAACACAAGTCCGTTTCCTCCGTTTTGTGGTACACCAAACCCCTCCCGATGAACAGGATCCCGTTTCAAACATGGCCGGTCGAACACAAGGTCATTTCCTCCGTTGTGCGGTACGCCAGGCCTCATTTCCATCGGCTGTTCCGTCCAAGCCGGTTGGCTCCCACGCGTTTCGTTGCCTCCCGATGAACATGACGCATTCCGTTGCCTCCCCATGAACACGACGACGACGCAGTTTCTCCGTTCCGACCTAGCCATGTACACGAGCCCTGGCCGTACGTATGCGCGAGTAGGCGTTCGAGACCCCGCCCATATGTACGTACGTGGCCGTATTTACTTTCTTGCACCCTGGCCGCTGTACGTACGTGTACATGCTACGTGCGTGCCTCTACTACGACACGTGCGTGCCTCTACTACGACCAGAATGACAACGCTACGTACGCTTCGACCAAGTGGGTCCCGACTGTCAGGCACTTCCTTCCATGCAAAGATGTAGCTAGTGGGTCCCAGCAGTCAGGGGGCGAATCGTTTTTTTTGCCTGGACGCACTTCCTTGCGTGCGAAGATGTAGCTGGTGGGTCCCAGTAGTCAAGGGGGAAACGTTTTTTTCACGAAATACGGTGGCCTGTCCGGTGGGTCCCTGCTGTCAGGTGGAGGAATAATTATTTTGCGCGTAATAAGGAGGCACTTCCTTGCGGCCGCCGTGAACCAGCTGTCAGCCTCTCCACGTACAGTACTCTTCCGATGGAAGTCGTTCCTTGACCATGTTGACCACGCCGCGCCGAGAGCACCAGGGCGGTGGACGACGGCAAGGCCTAGGAAGGGGACGACGTGGAGCCGGGGAAGACACGATAGTGGATGCCCACGCGGAGAGGAGTACGAGGGTTCACTGGTTCGGCTGCGGTGTGAGCCTGCCGTCGCCGCAGAATAACAGGGGGTGTGGGTGAGTAGAGGGATGCCCTGGCCAGCGGTGGAGTAGTCGGGGGCGGTGAGGCCTGCGCGGCAGCACAGCCGGCCACGGGAGGCGGGAGTAGGCGGTCCCGCTGGCGCTGGATTTGGCGGCTGGAGCAAGAAGATCAGAGATTGAAGAAACACGACGGCCGTTGGAATGACATCATACAGTTACGTCTGCTAGAATCGTTTGTTGACATATATAATAACTAAAAAAATCTTGCATACGCGTCAACTTAATAGGCCCACAAGTCAGACCATTCCCTCTTTTTTAATAATTTATATATAGCTCATTACGACTTCTTATGCAATTTATTGCAGTCCGTTTTTTGGTTGGCCAGGGCCAATTTTGCATATTTTTGTGGGTTCCAAACTATTTTTAATACCGAAATGTCGAGCCAGATTTAAAGTACTTTGAAGATATATTTAAATTAGGTTAATGCCGAGTGAAATAGGAATCTGAAAATGTGAAAAAATTCAGAAATTATAAAGTAATTGCCAATTTGTCATTTGTTTTTATATTTACAACCCATTTCATATTACTTTCAAGATTTGCAGGCCTCTTGAAAGAGTTGCAGCCCATCAGGGCGTAGAAAAATAAGTAGACCTAGATTGGGTATTCTTTAGAAAAAATAAACTGAGCTCATTTTCACAAAGAAAAAATAGCTGGGCTGGTCACATGGTGAACATAAAATATAAGCCTGGGCTAGGCGGGCCACAGCCCATTTCAAACCCTGCTCCGTCTCAACAATAACAAAAAAAATACTGCTCGAGCAGCTACGTCCCAGGTGTCAGCCGATCTTGTGCTGTTCTCTTGTCTATTGACTATATACGCTCACAATGCCGTGGGTCCCAGATGTCAGGAAAACACTAGGAGGAAGCATTTTATTTTTCCATACGCTGACATGGTGGCCCCCTATTATTATCCTCTCCACATACTTCTGCCGATTCCTGTTGTTTGTTGACCATGTTGATAACGTGAGAGGGCGGCGTCGCGGCGAGCGCACCAAAGTGCGCAGAGGACAACAGCGAGGCCTCGGACGTCGGTGTTAACGATTTAGGAGACGGTGGTGCGGCAATGCGTGCGCTGAGGCGCACCCAGCCATGGGAGGCGGAAGCAGGTGGCCCTGCCGGTGCTGGTTTGGTTTTGGCGGCTGGAGGAAGACATGACTGAAGAAACACGACATACTGTAAAAGCAGCAGGAGTACTTAACAACCTTAACTGAAACCAGCAGGGAACTTAACAACCATAGCTGAAAGTAGTATGAGTACTTATACAGGTTCAACCGTACAAAGCATGCCTCGAACAGTGCTACTTTGCCAACAGTTAACCAAGGTGAGGCCGCCAAGCCCCAGGACAAGGCCCAGGCGCCACCCCGTGCATCGACAACCTTCTGAAAGCGGCTTCATCTCGCAATATGGTCAATAAACAAGATATTCCCTTTAGAGCCATGGACAAGCAGGAACATAATCTTCTGTCCAATTCTCCAAGATGGACGGGCCTTCATTATTTGAGACCACCCATGAATAAGTAAATTTTCACCTCCAAGGGGAATGGAGTAGGTCGACATAAACATCATGTTGTGACCAAGCGCAAGTCTGACCCGACCATGGTCAGGCATCTGTATAGGAACAATAGAACTGGGCAGTTTCTGTTTCAAGAGCATCACAACTGTAAAACTGTGTATAAGCAGTAGTTTATGAACAACATATATAACAGAAAACAGCTCGTACCATAAGTTTCTCGACACAGTTGGACCTGTTCAACGAGTGCAGCAGTGGCACACATATCCCACGTGGCCTTCCACCATTGAAATGCCCCACAAGGACCTCAAGGCGATCAATAAAGTGTAGGAACTTGTGGATGTCATCCCAGTCAACTTCAGTGCCATCAGTAACAGCCAAGTGGTTACGGAATAACAAGCGAGCAGCCTGCTTAACTCTGAAAAAACCTACACGTGCCACCAATTATAAGAAAATATTAGTTAGAAGTGGCATCTCATGAGAATTTCATTGCTACTTCTAAAGTTAAACTGTGATTAGTTAGACAGAATAGGTGGATTAAGAAGTAATTGAGGCAACAAGAAAGAACCAGATACAAAACTAACATGGATGAACAATTGGAACGACGTCGGGGTGGAAGATCGCAGTGAAGATGAGACCAGGTTCTGCTATTTCCGTTAACATTCGTGCGCCAACTTTCAGTCCGTAACACTTGAGAAAGTTTATCCAAGTTCGGCCATAAAAAAAGCAACGATCTTCTTGGTTCATGAACCCAACTCAGAACTTATATCCATGGCTTGTCTTCACTGTGGCCATTAAACTGGTGTATTCAGTTATGGCAAGGCCGAGCATCTTGAGTACATGTGTTCTAGCAGAGCAAATAATGCACTGCAGGAAAAATAATATCAGAACACAATGTATTCCCTATCCAAATCTAGAAATAACTTCCTCCTTCACGTCAGTGTTGACCATCGTACTGGTTGTACCTTTTATCCGAATATAGCAATCCAAATTTCCAAATTAGTCGACAGCATGTTCAAAAAACCCCCACCCTCCTGGATAGAAAAGAGGATTCTAGGAACATACTGTGCACGTTTTAAAATCCTGTGTTAGGATGAGAAGGAACAAGTGTGCCGTCTCGCCGAGGGCGCAGAAACCTATAGGGTCCTCGCACTTTGGGCACTGCAAATGAAACACACTAGATTTAGTAGGAAGAAAAATGCATCAACGGCGGCGGCTGCCATCCTAGGATTACCCGCGACCAAGGGACTTGGATTTATCGGGGATGGGCGAAGAATTCGTACCTGGTTCTCCATGAGAAAATGCTATGCAATCGCCGAGAGGGGGTTTTCTCTGAACAAGCAGACGAGGGAGAAGGAGATTCAGGCCCAATGAAATATTGCCGCCTTTTCCGTCCAGCTTACTCCTAAAGCTGGAAAGGGGGGTTGTGATTTGACGGCTCATTGGGCATTACTGCGGCGCTATGACCGGGGTGTGTTTACCGTGCAGTTGTGCACTCTAATTTGTGCATATGGCACGTGGATCCCGTTGCCGAATGCCCCACATATCAGCGAAAGGAAGTAGAAAGACAGGAGTAACTAGTTACACATAAATATATTTTTGACAGAGAGATACTCCCTCTGTAAAGAAATATACAAATCTTTTATATCACAACTTTATACATAGGAAAAATCAAGGGGAATATATATAACATACATAATTATAAAAAACAGAGTTGTTTTTAACACAGTATAGATGAGTTGGTGATGATGGTGTGCCTGCCATCCTGCAATATAGGCCGTCCGATTTATATCTGACGGATAGGAAGGAAACTATGGAAATTTTTCCAAAAGGTACCCACACACCTCTCCACATTTGCAAATAAGGCCTTCCCTCGTTCATCCTTTTCTCTCACAAGATAAAATATTCATACAAATGCATCTTGATGTTACGTGCAACACACGGGCATTATGGGGGTTCAGCTAAGAATATAATACTCAGACAGGCTCACGGTTCTGGACTTTGGGCCGCAGGCCCACCCTGCATGTTTGGGGGCCCATGTGTTCTACCTCAGCGCTTTTCATATTGCAAGCGATCGGTACGGCGCTGGTTTTAGATGCTGTCACAAGGCAAATACACAAAATTGAATAAAGCACGGCAGCTGTTGGAATGAAAATGAACGACAGTTCTAACCAGCAATGAGAGGTGCAATTCTATCAACGATATACCATGAGATAAATAATACTGTCGTGATTTACCCTACTATCATTATGGCAATACCTAGATCTATCCTTGCCTTTATGCCTAGCTAGGGGCGTTAAACGATAGCGCTTGTGGGGAGTTTTTATTTTATTTTAGTTTTTTGCTTTTTGGTTCTGTTTAGGAATAAATAATCCATCTAGCTTCTATTTAGATGTGGTTTTGTGTTTTAATTAGTGTTTGTGCCAAGTAGAACCTTTGGGAAGACTTGGGGAAAGTCTTTGCGATCTTGCTGTAAAAAACAGAAACTTTAGCGCTCACGAGATTAGATACAACTTTTTACTGGAGAGTGCTATTTAGTTGATTCTTTTTGCAGATTATTAATAGATAAATTCCTCACGTCCAGAAGTTTATTTTAGAATTTTTGGAGTTTGAGAAGTTTCCGTTAGTTACAGATTACTACAGACTGTTCTGTTTTTGACAGATTCTGTTTTTCGTGTGTTGTTTGCTTATTTTGATGAATCTATGGCTAGTAATGGAGTTTATGAACCATAGAGAAGTTGGAATACAGTAGGTTTAACAACAATATAAATAAATAATGAGTTCATTACAGTACCTTGAAGTGGTGTTTTGTTTTCTTTCGCTAACGGAGCTCACGAGATTTTCTGTTAAGTTTTGTGTTGTGAAGTTTTCAAGTTTTGGGCAAGGATTTGACGGATTATGGAACAAGGAGTGGCAAGAGCCTAAGCTTGGGGATGCCCAAGGCACCCCAAGGTAAAATCTAAGGACAACCCAAAAGCCTAAGCTTGGGGATGCCCCGGAAGGCATCCCCCGCTTTTGTCTTCGTCCATCGGTAACTTTACTTGGAGCTATATTTTTATTCACCACATTATATGTGTTTTGCTTGGAGCGTCTTGTATGATTTGAGTCTTTGATTTTTAGTTCACCACAATAATCCTTGCTATACACACCTTCTGAGAGAGACACACATTATTCGGAATTTATTAGAATACTCTATGTGCTTCACTTATATCTTTTGAGTTAGAAAATTTTGCTCTAGTGCTTCACTTATATCTTTTAGAGTACGGTGGTGGTTATATTTTATAGAAATAATTGATCTCTCATGCTTCACTTATATTATTTTGAGAGTCCTTTAGAACAGCATTGTAATTTGCTTTGGTTATAAATTTAGTCCTAATATGATAGGCATCCAAGATAAAAACTTCCATATAAGTGCATTGAATACTAAGAGAAGTTTGATACTTGATAGTTGTTTTGAGATATGGAGATGTGATATTAAAGTTATGCTAGTTGAGTAGTTGTGAATTTGAGAAATACTTGTGTTGAAGTTTGCAAGTCCCGTAGCATGCACGTATGGTGAACGTTATGTAACAAATTTGAAACATGAGGTGTTCTTTGATTGTCATCCTTATGAGTGGCGGTGGGGACAAGCGATGGTCTTTTTCTACCAATCTATCCCCCTAGGAGCACGCGTGTAGTGCTTGGTTTTTGATGACTTGTAGATTTTTGCAATAAGTATGTGAGTTCTTTATGACTAATGTTGAGTCCATGGATTATACGCACTCTCAACCTTCCATCATTGCTAGCCTCTTCGGTACCGTGCATTGCCCTTTCTCACCTTGAGAGTTGGTGCAAACTTCGCCGGTGCATCCAAACCCCGTGATACGATACGCTCTATCACATATAAACCTCCTTATATCTTCCTCAAAACAGCCACCATACCTAACAAATATGGCATTTCCATAGCCATTCTGAGATATATTGCCATGCAACTTTCCACCGTTCCGTTTATTATGGCACGCTTTATCATTGTCATATTGCCTTGCATGGTCATGTAGTTGACATCGTATTTGTGGCAAAGCCACAATGCATATTATTCATACATGTCACTCTTGATTCATTGCCCTTCCCGGTACACCGCCGGAGGCATTCATATAGAGTCATACTTTGTTCTAGTATCGAGTTGTAAATAAATAGAAGTGTGATGATCATCATTAATAGAGCATTGTCCCAAAAAAAGAGAAAGGCCAAATAAAAAAAGGAAAGGCCCAAAAAAGAGGAAATAAAAAGGGACAATGCTACTATCCTTTTTCCACACTTGTGCTTCAAAGTAGCACCATGATCTTTATGATAGGGAGTCTCTTGTTTTGTCACTTTCATATACTAGTGGGAATTTTTCATTATAGAACTTGGCTTGTATATTCCAACAATGGGCTTCCTCAAATGCCCTAGGTCTTCGTGAGCAAGCAAGTTGGATGCACACCCACTTAGTTTCTTTTGTTGAGCTTTCATACATTTATAGCTCTAGTGCATCCGTTGCATGGCAATCCCTACTCCTTGCATTGACATAAATTGATGGGCATCTCCCTAGCCCGTTGATTAGCCGCGTCAATGTGAGACTTTCTCCTTTTTTGTCTTCTCCACACAACCCCCATCATCATATTCTATTCCACCCATCGTGTTATATCCATGGTTCATGCTCATGTATTGCGTGAAAGTTGAAAAAAGTTTGAGATTACTAAAGTATGAAACAATTGCTTGGCTTGTCATTGGGGTTGTGCAAGATGAGAGCATTCTTGTGTGACGAAAACGAAGCCTGGCCAAACTATATGATTTTGTAGGGATGAGCTTTCTTTGGCTATGTTATTTTGAGAAGACATAATTGCTTGGTTAGTATGCTTGCAGTATTATTATTTTTATGTCAATATTAAAATTTTATCTTGAATCTTTCGGATCTGAACATTCATGCCATAATAAAGAAAATTACATTGAAGAATATGCTAAGTAGAATTCCACATAAAAAATTCTGTTTTTATCATTTACCTACTCAAGGACGAGCAGGAATTAAGCTTGGGGATGCTTGAGACGTCTCCAACGTATCTATAATTTTTGATTGCTCCATGCTATTATATATTCTGTTTTGGATGTTTAATGGGCTTTATTATACACTTTTATATTATTTTTGAGACTAAACTATTAACCCAAGGCCCAGTGCAAATTGTTGTTTTTTTTGCCTATTTCAGTGTTTCGCAGAAAAGGAATATCAAACGGAGTCCAAATGGAATGAAACCTTCAGGGGCGTGATTTTTGGAACAAACGTGATCTAGAGGACTTGGACTGGACATCAAGCAATCAGCGAGGAGGCCACGAGGCAGGGGGGCGCGCCTACCCCCCTGGGCGCGCCCTCCACCCTCGTGGGCCCCTCGTGGCTCCACCGACCTAGTTATTCCTCCTATATATACCTACGTACCCCGAAACCATCCATGAGCACCACGAAAACCTAATTCCACCGCCGCAACCTTCTGTACCCGTGAGATCCCATCTTGGGGCCTTTTCCGGTGCTCCGCCGAAGGGGGAATCGATCACGAAGGGCTTCTACATCAACACCATAGCCTCTCCGATGATGTGTGAGTAGTTTACCACAGACCTTCGGGTCCATAGTTATTAGCTAGATGGCTTCTTCTCTCTCTTTGGATCTCAATACAAAGTTCTCCTCGATCTTCTTGGAGATCTATTCGATGTAACTCGTTTTGCGGTGTGTTTGTCGAGATCCGATGAATTGTGGGTTTATGATCAAGACTATCTATGAACAATATTTCAATCTTCTCTGAATTCTTTTGTGTATGATTGGTTATCTTTGCAAGTCTCTTCGAATTATCAGTTTGGTTTGGCCTACTAGATTGATCTTTCTTGCCATGGGAGAAGTGCTTAGCTTTGGGTTCAATCATGCGGTGCTCGATCCCAATGACAGTAGGGGAAACGACACATATTGTATTGTTGCCATCGAGGATAAAAAGATGGGGTTTATATCATATTGCTTGAGTTTATCCCTCTACATCATGTCATCTTACCTAATGCGTTACTCTGTTCTTATGAACTTAATACTCTAGATGCATGCTGGATTGCGGTCGATGTGTGGAGTAATAGTAGTAGATGCAGGCAGGAGTCGGTCTACTTGTCACGGACGTGATGCCTATATACATGATCATGCCTAGATATTCTCATAATTATGCACTTTTCTATCAATTGCTCGACAGTAATTTGTTCACCCACCGTAATACTTATGCTATCTTGAGAGAAGCCACTAGTGAAACCTATGGCCCCCGGGTATATTCTCCATCATATTAATCTCCCGTCAACAAGCTATTTCTTTCGCCGTTTATTTTTCTTTCTTTACTTTTAATCTTTATCATAAAAATACCAAAAATATTATCTTATCATCTCTATCAGATCTCACTTTTGCAAGTGGCCGTGAAGGGATTGACAACCCCTTTATCGCGTTGGTTGCAAGGTTCTTATTTGTTTGTATAGGTACGAGGGACTTGCGTGTGGCCTCCTACTGGATTGATACCTTGGTTCTCAAAAACTGAGGGAAATACTTATGCTACTTTGCGGCATCACCCTTTCCACTTCAAGGGAAAACCAACGCATGCTCAAGAGGTAGCATGTACTCGGCGGGAAAGGTGGTCTTTCGTGATTTGACGACTCATTTACTTGCTTCGGCGAAAACACGCGGTAGGGCGTCCCACACCAGGAAGAATATATGCGTGCACCACCCGGGAGGACCCCGAAACCGCGCGGTAGGGTGTGCCATGTCTTGGCACAGAGGAAAAATTTGCGTGTAAAAATGTACTGTATCACACGTAGTACTGATGGTTCGACCTCGGGACCCAGCCAGTCGGTCGACAACACCCCACTAGCCACACAGCTTCATCATGCTAACGTGGCACGGAGGATAGGTGTGGTTAGCTCCGTCCCGACTAGCCACAACATCTCTTGTTGTAGGCGATTCTTCTATTTTCCAAGCTTTTTTTAGTTGTAATAACACCACGGCAAGCTAGCGCCGCTCTTCCTGTGTGCCCATGCAAAGGTTAGACGATGGAGAGAAGAGAGAAACCGCAGACCTGGGACCCACCAGTAAGTGAGTCAACGGTCATCCACGTGTTGACGAGGCACTCGCTCTACTCTACTCAACGTTATACTGTATAAAATCAAGTTATGGGACAAAGCCAACAACCGTTGTTGTTTCAGGCTATCGATTTACGCTTTGTAGTCCAGGTTGCCAGTTCGAATCTCGTCTTTCAGATTTGTTAGTTTTAGGTCCAAATTTGATTAATAACAAGTGGGAACCCCGTGTGTTGTTCCGATATTTCAGTGTAGGATGGTTTTTTTGAACAAACACTTTGCGCGGTTAGACAAGTAACGGCACAAGTTACACGTATTTTGCAAGTTTACGAACAAAAATGACAGCGGCATAGAATATCACATCCACCCCGCAGCTTAGATGCTATGGTGATATGAGTTTTTACACCGTTGGAACTGAGATCCAATGGCTTGGGAGTAGTCTATGTAATTATGCGCAATTTCCAAACTCTCCAAAGGTTTTTTTGCAAATAAAACATTCAGGCCTCGTGTGTGCCGCTGCATCTTGGATCCAACGGCTCCCTGTTGCTCATATTAGGTGCTCCCCGTAGCTTAATTACCCGCTACGGTGATATGAGCATCTAGGTCGTATGATCAGTGATTAGATGACACATGCGTAGTACTTGTACTTTCTGTGCAATTCCCAAACTCTCTCAGCCCTATATTGCAAAAACATTCAAACCTCCTACTGTGGGCAGTCAGATCTCCATGAACTCGTATCACTAGTAGAATCTACGGGGCGGGAGCACCTCATATTCTCCCGTGCGAGAAAACATAAGGTGCTCTCGCAGCTTGGATGCTACGGTGATACGAGCTTCGAGGTCGTTTGATCCAATGGCATCTGAGCAGTCTTTGTGCTTGTAAGCAGTGGCCGAACTCTCTGGGGCTTTTCTGCAAAAAAACCATTCGAACCACCGAGGAGGTGTTGGGTCACAAATCCAATGGCTCCGAAGAGCTTGTATCACCAAAGCATCTAAGGTGTGGTAGCACATGATATTCTTACATACAGAAGAATATGATGTCCTCCTTCATCTTAGATGCTACGGTGATACGAGCTTCGAGGTCGTTGGATATGGGATCCAAGGGCATCTGAGTAGTTTTTGTACAAATTGTGTGTAATTCTCAAAGTCATCAAGGTTTCCTGTAAAAATATTAAGACATAATGTGAGCTGCTATATCTCATATCTACAAGCTCCAAGCAACTCGTATCGGCATATAGCATCTAAGGTATGGAGGCACATGATATTCTCCCGGGGAGGAGGGGAGGGGGTGCACAACCAATCGGTGGTTGGGAGGGTGGGGACAAATATAATCTAAACAACCCTAAACAGAGCTTCACAATTTTATCTAAGGTCGAGGGGTTGACCCCCGACAATCGTAGCTCCGCCTAATTAAACACAACATTTGCATGTACTGTAGTACTAGACTTAATATTCATGTTTCAGTTTCATGTTCATTTTAAATATTGAATTGAGGACAATGCATGTCTTACATTTTACTCCCTTAGTTCCTAAATATTACTCTTTTTAGAGACTTCAAATGGACTGGCACATACAGATGTATATAGACATATTTTAGAGTGTAGATTCACTCATTTTGCTCCGTATGTAGTCACTTGTTGAAATCTCTAAAAGACTAATATTTAGGAACAGAAGGAGTATTTTTGAATTCGTTTCATACATGCATGGTTTGGAAAAATAGATGCACTATACTTATTGGATTGTTGTAGTGTTCGAGTGTGTGTGTCTCTCTGTGTGTGTGTGTGTGTGTGTGGTCATATGCTTGATACATACAAAGTTTTCTCACCTCCATATTGTTCATCTTTTAAATTTGAATTTGCATTGAAAAACTTACTAGGGATACCATGAAATGTGAAATCCACGTTGAGATCACTATATCACAAACTCACTCTAATTCAACAACTCGTCATAAATCAATTACCACGTTGAGATTAGTATTGCAAGGAAAATACGGGCATTGTAATACACATAGATTCGTTCGGCAATTTAAAAGGTTCCTTTCGTATTCTCGAATGGTAGGACCCAACGGCGTACCAGCCAGACCTTGGCTTGTGTTGATCCTAAAAAAATAAAAAATAAAAAACCGGGCTCGTGTCCTTCTGGTGGCGTGCGTGGTACGCACATTAGGCAACCCCAACAAGTTGAGCCTCCGCATTTCAAGTCAAAATATCTAGCGCCAGAATTCCAGCCCTAGGAAATTCCCCTCATGTCCCCGGTCCATAATGACTACCGATGAACAACGGAGGGATGCTTTAGTAACTAGACAACATTACCTACCGTGCCGAGCACGGTTCAATTCCCTCGGTCGCCGCTCGCCAAGGTCACCCGTCAACTGCATTGCCTTGTACTACTACTACTACACCAGGATGAGCACATAATTGAGTTTGTTTGTTCGTGCCTAGTACTTGAGTTAATATATCAAGCAATGCACTGGTACGGAGGGATTATCCTTTTACTCTCCATATATAACTTGTCTGAAGTCTAAGTAAGCAAAATGTTTGACCAAATCCTTTCTTAAGAAATACATCAGGATAGATGTATGGCTTGAAAATTTATTGCATGATGCAGGTTATGATATTGTTTCAAATCCTGTATCTTAAATTTCAGAAAACCCAAAAGTGACCATAAATTCTTGAAACTGAGCATGGTCACGTGATATGGCACAAATATTACTTCGTAATTATTTTCTTCAATTTGAGAAAAGCTGCTTATGAAAAGTTGCACAAATGAAGAGCCAAGGTATTTTGGAACAAAGACCTGTCACGTTAAGGCGAACGCTTTCACTATTGAAACCGTGGGCGTTTACCTGCCGCCACCAGTCCCGCTTTTCATCGGCAGGTGCCGTCCGAGCAAGCGTGTGAGTCGACGGGAGGCGTGCGAGCAGACCGCTGCGTCGGCTGACAGGGAGGCGTGCGAGCAGCCCTTGGACCAGGCTCCGCCGCCCACCTTTGTCCCAACTGCTCCCACTTTTAATGTCGTCGGTGCCGCAGTTTAAAATCAACCCCGCACTACCCGGTATCGCTACAATCTTCTCTCTTCCTCTCCGATTCTCCTGTCGTCTACCCCCAACCAACCTGACCTAAACGTACGCCATGCCGCATCACGATGCTCTGCTCTTAGTCTTCCAGTTTAATGAGGAAGACACCCAGCCGGAGTCTCAAGAACATAAGGCGTTTTAGGACGAGCTTGAACTGGCCTTGCGGGAAGACGTCGCGCGTGTCCCCGTTCCCGTTCCGGCTCCCGTCGCCCCGACTGCGCCAGCGCCCATCCCCGTGGCATTGATGGGTTGGGAGCCGCACATTGTCGCCGAGCTTGATGCCACAGGGTTCCATGAGGTCCCCGCCAACTTTCACGCGCCCGTGCACCTGCCAGCGCATGCGCCTGCGCGTGCACTGACGTGCACGCCCGTCCACCTGCAAGCGCATGCGCCCGCGCGTGCACTAACGGGCGCGCCCGTGCCGGTGCCCATGCACACGAATGTCTCCGCCACGCCGTTGATAGCGCATGTCCCCGCGTGGGTGCCAGTGCCCCCCTCAGCGGCATGGATGGCTGCTGTCGACCGCTTCCTGGCACCAACGCCAGTCGCCTCCTCCCGCCAGTTGACTCGCTCCGAAGTCCAGAACATTTCGGCCTTCCTTGAAGCTAGGCCAACATCCAGGAGTACGCCAACAACGGCGCAAGGCGCCGCCGTCGCCGTCGGTCAGTGGCCCGACGACACACAGAGCTCGACAGAGGAGCCGCTTCCCAGCGCAAGACGCCCCCGCCGCGTAATCTAAATTTGCCATGAAAAACATTTGGATTGCCATGCTTAAAATCCGAATGTTTATCATTTTCGTTTATTTTAGATCGATCGTCGTATAATTTCAAGTCGGAGTCAGACTGAACGAAATCTATGGTTTGATCGATTGAATGTTCTGCTAGAGCCGTATCAAATTAAATATAAAACGTCATCAAGTCACATGTATTCCTTGTCATCCAACGACCTAGACTGCTTCAATGTCGAGCGCTCAACACGTTTAGCGTGCAGTTAATTCCATGCCAAAAATAGTGCAAATCACATAATAACACGCAAATAATATCCTACTTAATATCCGCATGCACTCAATATACTTCCAAATTAACGTGCATTGCACGTACACACTGACTAGTGCTGCTAGTACGTGAAACCGGTGCCGTAACTTGTGAACGCGTCCAGATATGGTCAACGGCAACATCGCCCGCGAGTTCTTCGTGTTTGCCCGTGCGTCTAAACACAGAAGGGGAGGAGAGAGAGAGCACACATGAAACCCACCAGTAAGTGAAGGCGAATGGTACTAAAAATAATATTACATGTTATCCATTAAATATGCTGTGGTAATATAAAAACATTATGTGAACAAAGGGAGGTACAACAAACATTGTTGTTCTACGTATGTTGCCTATTGACGTGCGGCTTGAAGGCCCTGGTCGCATGTTCGATCCTCGTCCTTTATTTTTTAATTTGTATATGGGTCCAAATTTGTTTCATGACATGTGGGCCCCTCGGTGTGTAGTTTGTAGCACTTTAATTTGTGGGTCGAAATTTGTTCCATTCCAAGTGGACTATCGGTGTGTAGTTTTGTAGCTTATTTATAACAATTAAAGATAAAAACATAGTTTTTTGCAATAATACCATGGTGCGATGTTGAAGGCGAGAAAGGACGTGCGAGAGAGCGATGACCGAGCCAGAGGGAAATCAACTAGGGGAGTTGCGGGGGTTGCAACAGTATTTGGAGTAGTTGTGGGCCGAATGCTACGAAAATATAATCTTAACCGACCAGAATAAATGCCTACACAAATTAATCCAAGGTTGGAGTGCCCTTCGCAATGTAAATAGTTGCGGCTTTGCGAGGGATGGAGAGGTAGCTTCAATGTGTGGAAGATACGGCGTGAGAAAGCAAGGTCAATCGAGAGACATATAGATAGAGAGACAAAGTGAGTGTGGTCCGACATTCATTGAACAGATATATATGCTCTGGAGAGATATTGGCCGATTGAGCTTTTGGCAAGGGAGAGGGCTGTAAGATAGAGCTTGAGAGATGATCCAGTCACAGATGTGTAGATATATTTTGTGCGTGGGAGGAAGCAAGGTCAATCGATCACATAGGGTCATCGTGCAATCGAAAGAGTGAGACGGGTTGGAGAGAGTGACCTAGATAGACAATGTGCGTGAGAGAGTATACAATGTGAATAGGTCGAATTGGGCTCAAACATGGTGATATATCGTTTTTGTTCGAGAAAGAGCGAGGTCAATCGAGACATACAGAGAGAGAGAGAGAGAGAGGGAGAGAGGGAGAGATTGAGCGAGCGTTGCCCGCCATGAGGTCGAAAGAGTGGGGGCGACTTGGATGGACTGACCTAGATAGACAATCTGCGTGAGAGAGTATAGAGTGTGTCGATCGAGGCCTGAACAGGGAGATATATCATTTGTGTGTGAAAGAAAACGAGCTTGAACAGGGAGATATATCATTTGCGTGTGAAAGAAAACGAGGTTAAACAAGACTCAGATAAAGAGAGCGAGATTGAGCGAGTGTGGCCCGCCGTGCGGAAGAAAGAGTGAGACAGTCTTGAGGGAGTGACCTAGATAGACAACGTGCGTGCGTGTGCACGAGAGGTTGGGGGGCTAGATAGGCAATGCATGAATTTAGCGTGAGAGAGCTCGGCATGGGGTGCAATGGTGGGTGTGTGAGGTAAATACATTTGGTAACAAAGTGGAAAAAGGGGTTGTGTAGTTGAGAGAGTTAGAGATCGAAACATGGAGAGAAAGAATGAATGTGTGTTGGAAACCGATAGCTTCCTAAGGTGGTTAGGAGAGGAAGATTGACCGATACAGGAAGTATGTAGCGTGTGTGTGTGGGGGGGGGGCTAAAAACAACATTTGAATGTAGATAGTACGAGACTTAATATCGATGTTTCAATTTGGTGTACATTGTAAGATTTGAACTGAGGACCATGTATGGGTAACTATTTTGAATTCGTGCCATACTAGGTTTCGGAAAGTTGACATTGACTCGATTTGTTGTGCTATTTTGTAGGTCATATGTTTGAATCCATCCAAAAGTTTTCTCACTACCATGGTGTTCATCATATACATATGAATTTGTATTAAAAAAGTAGCGTGGATACAGTGAAATGCGAAATCCATGTTAGAATTGGAGATCGCTATGTGACACACACTCTAATTCAAATAACTAATTATGTGACACACACTCTAATCCACGTTAGCGTGGATACCGTGGATACCATTTCGTTTTTTTCAAATAACTCCTCATTAATTAATTTATAGTATCTCGTTTCGGATGACTAATTATTTGCAAGGAAAACACGGGCATGGTAATACATACAGATTCATTCGCAAATGAAAGAAGATTCATTTGCATTCTCAAATCTCCTCTCAAATGTAGGCGCACGAGGTAGACCAGGGTTGAGTCATGGTGGTCGCGTGTGTCGTACGGTGGCTTAGCACCCAACCACCCACCCGGATGATGCTTCGGTGCCTTAAGGCACCTACCTTTGTGTCTATGACATGTGGGCCCAACAGGTGGCTAACCCATATGTCAGTGACCCAAAGGCAGGTGCCTTTAAGGCACCGAAGCTGCATCCCACCCACCCCCTCCCTCCCTCCCACCTCCCCCCAAAAAAAGGATGACGACAAAATAAGTTCGCGCTTCCACGTTTCGGATTGAAATATCTGGCGGCCCCAATTCTAGCCCTACAAAATCTCCCTTCTCCACCGTCCCCTTCCGCGCCCAGATTGCTCAAATCCCTAATTCGCCGCCAACCCAAGCAACGCTCGAATCGCCCCTCATCCCGTCTCTTTCCCCACCTCTGTGCCGGACGACGACGACGAAGACGACGGTCGCGCTACACCACCACACCGGAGCTACCTCATCTACGCTCTTGTCCACCGCACCGGGTGGTCCACCGACAACATCGGCCGCCGCAACCGACGTGCCTCACAGACACCAACTTCCACCACATCAGGTGCGCTTCACCGATGCCGTCTCCCAGCTCACCGGGGCTACTTCACCGAGCACATCGTCGCACCTCCGCCCCCCGAGGCCGCTGGGGCTTCACCAACGGTCTCATCCACCACATCGTAGCGCTCCGCTACCACTCAAGATCTGCATCCGTGTGCGGCCAGCCAACGCCAGCGCATCACCCTCAACGGCTCTGAAGTGACCCGCACTCTAGCTAGGCGAGCATGCCCAAACGCCGGCCCGAACTAGGTATCCATGCATCACTTCCTTGTGCACTGTTCCGACGATGTTTGGATATCCTTTCACTGCTCTCTTAGCTTACACGCCTATGCAACTCTGACTTTAACTCTTATTTCTTCTGGAGATATCATCTGAAACAAGCAAATCCATTTTTTAGCGAAGCATGATGGCACTACGGGATCTGGTACACATCCTGCACACCCGTATAACCTTGTAAGTATCTGTCCTCCGGTACAACAGCAAGGTTGATTCCTCTTATTTGATCAACCATTCGCCATGTCAAAAATGCAGAGGGGGATGCAAGGAGCAGAAGGCCTACACATCCAAGCAAGTGGTAACATGGACTTGTACATGGAACATCCCAAGCGCAAGCAGAGCTGCAGTGAGCCTGTACAACGAGCTAGCGTAAGTCCCTGCATTTCATTTAATTTGTACTGGCATTCATGTATAATTTGTGTGCAGTGGCGGATCCACGAATTCAAGTTACCAGGGGCGAACATTTAACTTAAAAAATACGAAGGCACTCACACTCCGGAAATCAACATAACTTGAGAAATGTGAAGCTACATGCACTTTGAAAACCAGCTAATGATCCAAAGTAGTTCATATTATAAACACTAAATGATGCAAGCACCAAAAACACAAAATGCAACATGGTGTGCAAGGACTACAAACATGGTCTGTACTTGCTTGAATTATTCGTTCTCTGGCTGAAAATATTGAAGTGTAATTGCACCTATAACCAGTGCGCAAACTGCATATCAATATATCTATCATGCACAAGTATGCCAATAGTTTCAAACAACAGATTAGAAAATTATTTATGCTACGTTGTCATGATACGGGGACTTTCTGGTAGATGGCCTCGACGTTTCCTCAAGCCATGAAATGCACTATAATTTGCTTGTCATCAATGCCTGCAAATCTCTATGTCTCTCTCAACATAGCAGATCATCATTAGACACTAAATCCTTCAATGGGAGCTTGCAAAATGCTTGCATTAGATCCCTCATTAGACACTATATGTTCATCACCAGGAGCATGTAAAATGTTTGCAGCAAATCCTTCATTAGCAGTCTGTTCATTAGACACTTCAGGCTCAAGAACAACATGAGCTTGGATGTTTGCACCGAAAACTTGATTAGAGACATCAGATTCAGTCAGTTCAGTATTGATTTGGGGAGTTATAAAATAAGTAGAAATTTGTTTAATTTTCTCATAGATTCCCTACATACAAGCAGTTTTACAACACCGTCAGGTTTAACTATTGGCCAGAAATTAAAGAGTTGAATTAGATATAATCAGGGATGTGATGTACCTGCTCGTTGCGCATGCTACTCTTGCAAGCTGCGACTGTCCGTTTGCGCAAGCTCGATGCCATGCCCGTGCTACCGCCGCTGCCTCCCATGCAGGCTACACCCAGGGTTGGATCTTCATCTTCTTGTCCTTCTGTTCGCTTGAAGCCCGGCGACCGCCCTCCAACGAGGGCGCGAGGAAGTGCTGTGTCGGTCTGTCTAGCGGCGGCTAGGTTAGGAGCGAACCAGACTGGAGGCTGGAGCGAATGAATTGGGATTTTTCTTGCTGTCGATCAATATGGGAGGCGCTCGTTTGGGCCGCGAGCCTGCTATAGGGCCTGCCTTGCACTTATGTTATTGGCCCATCCAAATTGAAACATTTTTCTTCATTTTTTACATTGCCTGCTCGTGCGTTGGGACGAACAAAACTAGCCTGGGCCAACCTGGACAACTCAAACTAGGTGCACACTTTCCAGCCACCCGAGGCGGCCACCCATACCAGCCCCTATGGTGGCGTCGCCCCTTTTTGCGTGTATGATTGGGGTAGTGAAAAATATTCCAGTGGTGCTTTTGATTTACCCACAGAATGGTTGAATTGCTTGTTTCTATGAACTGAGTTCGCCAATAATGTGAAGGATGCCAGTCTTTTCATCCTATTGTAGATTGCTTAGATCTCGATATGCCAAAATTAATCGCATGAAATATACAGTAAAAGCCAGTGTGATGTGTGTGGCTACAACTAGTCTGACTACACGTCCTCATATAACATATCAAGGACACACCATCTTACCAGATTAACCATTCGACTTGCCAATGCAGTGTGGGAAGAAAGAAGTATTGGGACTGTGTATCCAAGCAATTGATGCCATGGACTCCTTCGTACAACCTTGTAAGTGAAAAAGAAGTTGCAGTGTGCCTGTACAAAGAACTAGCATAAGTTCAGTTACCTGCTTCTCAAAATTTTAGTTAGCCAGTTATTGCAAAATTGTTCAATTACGTTGCATGGCTTAATTTAGTTTGCTACTGATTACATAATGCTACACCCTATTAATCCTATTATAGACTGCGCCTATCTATGTGTTTGATACTTACTATTAAGATTTACCTGTTTGCCTGAACTTAAATAGCTACTTGTTTGTTTAACTGCTTTGCTGCTGCAACAACGGGTTACAATGATGTTAATAACTACTTTTCAGCATCCAATTGAAACTCTTTAATTCCTTGTTTGTTTAACTGGTTTGCTGTTATAACTCCCAGTTGAGATGTTTTGCTAACTTCAACTTTTCTGAATCCAATCGGAACTTTAATGGCAAAACAGGTTAGCCCAAGATCAAAGAGAGAGGTCCCCATGGACGTTGTATCATCCCACAGCAGTGGCACCGGCCCAGTCGTGCATTATGAATTGCCAACTGCTGATGCTCTAGAGGCTAAACTAGTGGTAGAAAGAAATTCTGCTTCTGCACTTAGAGATGAAGTTGACATGTTGAGGAAGCAAACATCACAATCACTAGCAGTACTCAAGACAACCATTAAATATTTGGTGGATTTCAAAACGAAGCAAGCTGAGACTGACCACATTGTTAAGGTCCTGAAGGAAAAAAGGAAACTAAATTCCCACTTGGTAAATGATAGGTGAAATGTTCTTTCCATCATTAAATAACCTTTGTGTTGTTTGTTCATGTAATCAATCAAACCATTTATTTTAGAGATCAGGTAATAATTGTTTTTCGTTTTTTGGTTTGTAATTTTATTTGAGCACAAGTCTGTATTAATTGATAAGACTCGGAGACATTTCATTTTGATTGCTGTGCCAGACCTACAAATATGCCAATCGGGCTGAATGTGCATTCAGCAATAATAGTAGTATAGATGGATCATAAGTGGCGCGCATCGGAAAGGGCCAAGATGCTGTAGTACCTTGGCTAAAAAAGGATGTTGTCGTAGCAAAAAAAAGTACAGCGGCCTGGCTTATGTATGTTAGTTGATATTATTGGTCCATATACTCTATAAGTGTTTATATGTCTGTTAGTTCTATACATTCTTGGTTGATTGACTCGGTATTTCAATCTTGATACATCGCTTGTGTACATATCTAAATGGGAGTACACATTATGCTGCGTGTGACATTTGAGTTGGACATGAAGTGTTCAAAATATTCGAATTCACCTTAAACTGGATTCTAACTTCTGAATTTGAGTATCGGCATTTGTAAACCATATTCATATATGACAGTGGAATACATCTTTGTTGTCCTTTTGAAGATATATGAAAACACATAGAATGATTTATAAAGATTCGTATAGGAATACAAAATGGATTCGAATTTAGTTGCCAGGGTAAACATGGATGCTTATTGTCCCAAAATTCGAAAGAAGCGGCAAAATGTCCCACTCCCACGTCGGCTGCCCGAAGCCAAGTGTTTGGGAGATGGAAATTACTGCCTACCCATTACACGAACAATCCATCGGCCTAATTTGCACTGCTCTAAATAGGTGTAGGTTAGTAACTTCAATTAGACGTGACATGACCGCCTCTGAGCCCATTCCGACACGGTGGGCGCCAAACATGGGCGGAAAACACATTTGATTCAAGCTCGTCTGAAAGACCTCTGTTTGTCCCTCCATTTCCCCATTCATACACGGTGTGCGGCAAAACAAACTCGACTCGGCCGAAATCGATGTAGGCAAATATTTTCAATAGGGGCAGGTTTGTAACTTGACTCAGACGTGACACAACCGCCCTACCTGTCAGCCCCGTTCATACACCGTGGGCACCAACCACCATCACCTCGCCCAAAATCGCTCTGGGCAAATATTGGCGAGATGCGAGATTACCGTCGTATCCCCAACCGACGAGACGTCCAAATTTTAAATGAGGGCTAAGTTCATAACTTTCCCATATTTCAGACAGGCGCGTCCCAGAAACATGGTTCCCCATACCTCTCCCTCCATTTTCCCATTCATACACCGTCCGCGCTAGAACACCATCCCCACACCAGCCTCCGTCCGCCACCCCATCCATCGTCGCCATCCTCCACCCCATCCATCGCCGCCGTCCTCCACCACATCCATCGCCACCGTCCTCCACCATGCCGGAGCGCCTACCAAGACCGCATCGTCCACTGCTAGAGATGGACGTTTCTCATCCACGGCGACAGACCAAGAGCCTTGCATCACGTCCTCTCGCTTCATCGGCGCCGTCGTCCTCTTTGCCGGGGCCGCTCACACGACCTTCTCTTCCACCGCAACGGGACTTATCCCCCGATGCACCCGTCTACCATCGTAGATCTGCTTCAACGCCACCGACAGCCATCGCACCCCCGATGCCTACACGCTCTGCAAGAGAGGTGGTACTTCATATCTCCTCAACTTTTTGATCTAAACCAGAAAATAGATCTTAACTTGGTTACTCTACTTTCTTTTCAGCTCTTAGAATTTAGTTCTTAGTTTGAAGCAAACAATGGCTGCTAAATATCATTTCTCCGGTTTGCAGCTTCAAATCTGCCATGGCACAGTAATAATACGGTTTAATTGATCATGTTGGTTCCGTGGTGGTTTCTTTAATAGAAATCGGAGGGGAAACCCTCTTTTGCTAAAAAAATTATGCTTAGATTTTCCCCCTTTTTTGATCACTATACGATCAAAATACGTGCTTCGTGTCCTAATAGCACTGCTCCACCCATCAAGCTAAACAAGCTTAGTTGTTCACATACGAATCTGATATTATTAAAACAGAATCGTTTAATTGGTCAGCTAAATGTTCCTAAATTAGTTTCGAAAATGCATGTTCGCTGCTCGGGTGTGTATCTCTACTGGGTGCCCACGGTGGGCCGGCCCACCCTGGGATTTTAGGTCGTACCAGGCCCCGATTCCCCTCTATTCTGCTGCGCGCTTCCGATCTCTACTCGCCCCCAGCCGCCTGCCTCGCCGGCGACTTGCCGTCCCCGGACGGCATGACTCTAGGAGGAGACGCCGGACTAACAGGCGGTCAGGAGCCGCTCGCCCAACAGCGTCACCGCTGCCCGGGCGCGCCGCCGTGCCTACCTTCCCAGTCCGTTCAGGGCTCAGGTGTGCAGCACCCACTAAGCCAACCCAATTTATCCTGAGATACGTCCTCAACACTCAGCAGCCACTCCTCATCATCCATTTTCTAATTGATTCATTACTCATTAGGCAGGACTGTCATTAGGGTTTGTTGTGTGCTCAGTGCTACCTACACTTAACGGTTCAGATGTATTTCGGTAATCTTTAGTACCTGTAAAGTTCACAGGTGAAAGGGCATGTAGCCCCTAAGTGTGGTTTTGGTAATTGAATGACAATCTCTATGGACTAATGTTTTCAGTGAGATATATTTGAAGGTTTTGTCCATAGATGGTGCCTCAAGGATATTGGATGGAATCAAGGATGAAGTCCATATATATGAAGATAATGCCTCAAGGATATTGGATGGAATCAAGGATGAAGTCCATATAGATGAAGCTATATTTGCTCTAAGCTTTGGTATTAAATGACAATTCCTATGGAGCATCAAGTGCATTGGATCTTATATGAAGATATGTTCCATAGTGATGCTTGAAGTTCTTTGGGTTGTTATGTGAAGATTGCCATCAAAGCATCCGAAGAAGTCCTCATGGTATCCCTCTCTAGATACCCCATGCACACGGGCTTATACCGTGCGCACGGGGTCGAGTGTCAACTCTCTGGATACCCCGTGCTCACGGGGCCTAGGTGTTGGCTCTCGAGATCCCATATCCAGTGATGTTTCAAGTTGGTCTTCGGGTACTTCTATTGAAGCCATCAAGATTGGTTTCAATGCCTAATCTAATTATGTTCATGATGGAGTTCATTGGAGGATCTCAAAGATTGATATATTTGGGCTTCTAAGGATCAAGTCTTGAGAGAGTAATCAAAGAGAAGAATTCAAGTTATGGTTTCAAGACAAGATCATGGTGAGCTCATGTGTTGGGTTTAGGTTGATCAAGCCTTGAAGCAAACAACTAGAGTGAAGAATTCATTGTGCCTCTCAAGATATTATGATGGAGGGCTTTTAAGGATCAAGGGCTTGAGAGAATAATCAAAGAGAAGAATTCAAGTTATGGTCTCAAGACAAGATCATGGTGAGCTCATGTGTTGGGTTTCGGTTGATCAAGTCTTGAAGCAAGCAACTAGAGTGACGAATTCATTATTCCTCTCAAGAGATTGTGATGGAGTTTTTAGAAGGGCAAGTGGTGACCAAGATGATATTCATAGTGGAACGTGATATGGTCATGGAAGAGTCTTTGGTGATATAGTCTTGAAGCAATGAAGGGAAATGAAGAGTTCATTGTGGCTTTCAAGAAACCAAGATGGATCTTGGAGTAAAGATGTTGGTTGACCAAGATGAAGCTCGAAGAGTATATCTAAGTGGTCAACTTACAAAGCACAAACAATGTACCACGTGAGATCAAGTGATCTAGTGGTATGGTAAGTAATTGTGAATTGTGCTTTGTTACCTAACCCATGCTTTATGTTTGTTATGTCTATGTGGGTTAGGTGTTTCTCATAGGCTTGCATCAAAAGGAAAGATCTCGTGTAGCCTATGTGTGGATGACATCAAGTGGTGATGGTCATTGGATTCGAGGAGTCCAAGTGCAAGATGAGATGACATCAAGTGGTGATGGTCATCGAGTTCGGGGAGTCTAGGTGCAAGATGAGAAGCCGGAGGTTATATGCTTTGAAGCTTGCGGTCCACATAATGATAATGTGCATGTGAAGATGGGCTTGAGATAAGGCTTCCCTCATTGCATCATGAGGAAGCAATTCGAGTATCTTCACCAAGTGGTCGTGGACAAGAAAGGGATTCCAACTTGAGGCAAGCATTAAAGTCATCATCAACCTCAAGTTGAATGTGCAAGCCAAAGGTATACCTTAGCTAGGTTTTCCTAGTTTTGCCGGTGTCATAGCGCTTGGTGGGAGACCGGATTATAGGTTTGATAGCCGTACTATCAAGAGGGACTCTCGGGCAAGTAGCTTGATCACGTCGCATGTAGAGAGCTCAAACCTTTGCATTTCTTGCATCATTCTTTCTTGTTTATCTTGGGTGGTTCTCTATGTGAGGACCTTGGGCTTTTCCATAGCTTCAAAATGAGCCCAAGATCATCGAATTCGGAGTCCGTATGCCCAAGTTATCGATGTTTTAGTGGGCTGCTGCTGGCTGTCCTGGGGACCCCGTGTGCACGGGGTCTTTGACCCCCGTGCGCATGGGGTGTCTAGAATTCTGGGTACTCCATGCACACGGGCTCGTACCGTGCACACGGGACCCCGTGCACACGGGGTCTCAACCCCCGTGCGCACGGGGTGCCCAGGAAATGCCCGTTGGAGCCCCAACGGCTAGTTTCGGAGTTTGGCTATTTAAGGGCCCTTTCCTCCAACCGGTTGGGGGTTGGTTCACACACATTCTAAACACCATTTTGAGCCTCTCTCCACCTCTCCCAAACCCCTATCTCCCCTCTATGTGAAGGGGGATTTGTGGATGGATTAGTGAGCCATTTGTTGATCATATCCAAAGCATCCCCTCTCTTCAATCTCCTACTTTCAAGAGTGCATCTTATGAGATTGAGAGAGTGAGTTGAGCATTTGTTGCTTGACCTTGCATTGCATTTTTTGCATTGGTTTGAGCTCCCTGCATCGATTTGTTCGAGTGTGAGCCTGTGAGTTTATTACTCTTGGAGGCCTCCGCCTCCTAGACGGTTTGGTGATACATTGAGAAGATTGTGAAAGAGGCCTATGTGGCCAAGGTTCCCTCGGAAGCTTCTTCTTGTGGTGTGCTCCGGGGAAGGGTGTTGAAGTGGCCTAGGTGGTCAAGTTCCTCCGGAAGCTTCCTTGTTTGTGGTGTGCTCAAGAGAAGTTTGTAAAGGTGTGGTGGTCGCCTTCAAGACCAACCCCGAGTGAATCGAGGCTCATCCGTTGGGGGTGACTCGAAAAGGAGAATACGGTGAGTCACTTGGTGACGCCCCGGAGCTTTGGCTTTGGCACCGCTCTAACGGAGATTAGCACTCTCACGATTGTGAACTTCGGGATAAATCCGCGTCTCCGACTCACTTGTGGTTATCTCTTACCCACACCCTTTACTTACCGCAATTCATACTTGCTCATATTGATATATCTTGTGCTAGTTGAATTGCTTAGTTGTTCCTACATTTCCATATCTTGTGATATAGTTTGTGCTTGCTAGTTTCCTTAAGTGCCTATCTTGTTTAGCATAGGTTGTTGGTGCACCTAGTTGAGCCTAGCATATTTAGGATTTGTGCTTGAAAGGTATCCGTTTAGTTTAATTCCGCATTAGGATAAAGCCAAATCCGTAACAGTTTTAAAACGCCTATTCACCCCCCTCTAGTCGTCATCTAGATCCTTTCAACAGGTTTTCAAAATTCCGGCCCTAGGAACAGACACTAGTCATTTTGGATTGTTGGACGTAGTGACATTGACCCAGATTACTACTGCAAGCCAGGTTTGTTGACAATTTTACTTGTCTTTCTTACTCATTCGATATAATATCCAATTATTCATGTCGATTAGTTGCAAACAATAAGTGCTAGACAAACTTCTTGATTCAGATTTTGGACGGTCTCTTAGCGCAGTTACAATTCTGCATACTTGTCCTAGTAAGCTCACAAGTAAATGATTGATTCACTACATCTATGCTTGCCTTGTCATATTTGTTGTCAATATTCTTTTAGGGTGGACCACCCTGTTTCTAAATACTACAACCGTAGACATGAGTGAATAGTATTTATCTATGTGATCTCTTCCATCATGTGTGGGCAACGAACACTGCATTGTATAGAAAGAAAGTGTCATTTCCATCTTTTACATAGGCTTCGGTCTTTTACATGGAATACAATCTGCCTACTTGCTCTGTGCCGCACTACCAACACTCCACCCTTGAAGCTAAACATTATGCCACTCATAATTACTTAGTTTATTTGTTCAAATACGAATTTCATATGATTCTAATGTTCCTACTTCAGTTTTGAAATGTGTGTCTGCCTGTTATAGAGACATAAGGGGTTTGTATTTCTATGTGTGGTCTGGTCAGCACGGTTGGGGGTGAACTTTGCATATGGAGGGGTTTATAGGGAGACACTCTTCGAGTTGAATCCGCAATGCATTCCATAGATAATCTAACTACTTTTTATGTTTTCATGAATCTCAGATTCTGAACAGCATCATAATGATTATGAGCTTGCGCACATGAAAAGAATAAAGCAGAACAATGCCATGGCTGTCAAACTTGGCATTAAGGGACTGAAATCAAGTCTGGATGCAATGCAATGCAAACGCTCTCCACCTACAGATTCATGCTCAGAATATGATCATAACAGTGATTCTGAGCTAGAGGGAGATCTAAGTCAATGTAGCTCCCTAGTGGAGGAGTCAGAGGAAGATGCCCTATCTTATTCACCCATCAAGGTGCTTGCTCTAACTTTCCAAGGTTATATTGGTCGCACATATCTTGCAACTGATGCTTTGCATTGCTTCTACTTTGTTGAACTACCATTAGCTTAGTTTACACATCATGTATGTGAATACGCCCTGCCTATCCATTTTCAGTACATATTCCATCTGTCATCATACCATATTTATCCATTCAAATGATGTTCTTGTGTATCAGATGTTCAAAAGGAAGAGGGCGATTGCTGATCGTGGAGGAGCACAAGCAAAGTATTTGGAAAAGGTAGTGGCACCTGATAAATCAGATAGCTCATTAGGTGTAGTTGCAATATCACCTGACCCACAAAACACCCCAACTCTAGCAGACTCTAGCCCTACTACACTGGTCATTTCTGATGCCCCAACTCAGCAGACCCCAACTGCAGCAAACAGTATGATTATGCCTGTTGACATAACACCAGCTCTACGACGCAAAACCCCATTCCAACAAAGAGTGCACCAAATCCAGTTGCCAAATCCCTTTTCGAACCAGAGAGATCCCCAATTACAGCAAATAGGACCCCTGTTCCATTTCTTCCCAGTTTAGAAGACGAAGCTTATATTGTTGTCAGGAACTTTGTGCGCATCTTTCCTTCATGGAAAGATTATACTGTAGTCACAGAACAATTTCCAGTCTTGCTCCGCAACTTATGCGTAAGTAATGTACTAATGTTATTCATGGTTATTATTGCATATGTTTATGCTAACAGAAGACACAAGATTTGATTCTTTTAAATAGGTGAGGACCAAACTGGATTGTGAAGACAAGCAAGGGTTGGTTGCGCTTTTCAAGCACTCGTTGATGAAGTATCGTTCCTACCTGAGGCAAGCGCACTTCGATGGCAAGCCTCTAAATGAAATTTCTGTAATGTCTCTGGTGCTACATTTATCCGACGGTGACTGGAATAATCTTGTTACACATTGGTCTCGGCTGCAGCATAAGGTACTGTCTATGATATCACATCACAATTTGAACTACATTTCTGCATTTGCCTTAACATCTCACTTGTACAAAAATTGTTAGCAGAAGAACATTCATTCTCAAGGGAGCACAGAATCTCGCAACTATACTGCACACTGCATTGCTCTTGTGAGTACCTCTTGCCCTGTATGACCATACTTACTTTCATAGCTGTTTGATTATGTAGCATCACTGCACATGTTAGCCTCGTTTTCGTCCATTTGGTGGACATTATAAGATCTGTATGGACTCTTACATAAATTTAGAATCAACCCAATGCTTTTGAAGAGGTTTAGCTCTGCAGTCCTCTTGTAAGGACTGAACGTCGTCTATCACTCTACTTACATTAACAGCTACTCCCTCCGTCCCAAAATATAAGAACGTTTTGTATAGTACACCAGTGTTCAAAACACTCTTGTATTATGGGAAGAGGGATTGGTTCATTGTGTAGCATTCTGCATCTTATCTCCCTCGCCCACCATTTACTAAAAAAGATCAGATCTATATTTAATCTTACCAAAAAGTAGAATACACAGACAATGCCAGTGCAGAAGTGTAGCCCATTGCTCTCGTCAGTACATTTTGTCCTGTAACGCTTGTACTTCCAGGGATTGGTAGTTGATTATGTAGCATCAATCTGCATCTTATCTTCATTATCCTCTATCCCTTCCAGTATTATCATATCTATAATTACTCTCTACAAAATGTAGAGTACAGGCAATGCTTATGAAGAAGATTATGTGCTGAAATTCTTGAGTTACCCTTCCCTTGACATGGAGAAGGGCATTATAAAGCCGGTGTTAACTGTTAATGTAAGTCAGTCCTTCTAAAGCCTTTATCCTCAACTGCTGTTTAATTTTCTCATATTCCCTATCATTGACTGCTCTTTAGTTTGCTGTTTCTACCAAAATGCATGTTCGCAAGAACCGTAAGTTCTAAGTTTTACTTGTAAAACCAAATTCCTTATTCATACCATGCACATTACTCAATACTCCCTATATGTATGCTTGTTTTTGTGGATCTATAATCCAGTGTGTGGTGAAGCAGCCCACGTTCGCACCTTGTCATCTCCTGTTTTATCTTACTGATGCGGGTGATGATATTAACAACATGCCATGCACATTAACCAAAATAGATACAATGATTTTCTTTGCCGTTCATCTATGCTTGTTATGTTGACATGGTAATCCAGTAGTGTGGTGAAGCTCCCCGCATTATGAACAATGCCAAATTATGCTATTGATATTTTGAACTTACTCTTTATTTTCTAATTTGAAATTCGATGGAATTGACATCAAAGTTATCATCTTTGTTTATACACGTGCAAAACCTGTCATCTCTCTGCTTTGTTTCAGGGTGATATACCTGATGGCATGCACAACTCTGCTGAAGGCTGTGAGACAAACCCAACATATATTATAGCAAAGAAGGCAAAACATCTTGAAGATAGCGAGACAACCCCAAAGTCTTGTCTTGATGCAGTGTTCAAGTTACTTGAGACTAGCAGTCAGACAAGCTCACATAATTCGTTGTCTGAATCAGTTCGACTTCTTCAGTCCCAAGTTCTAGCAGTAAGGCATTCTACAACTCAACTCCGACTTGAAGTCCTATCTCTAAGAAAGATTACGGAGAACACCAATGAGAACCTCATCGCTAAACAGCTACACCTGGAAGCTATGACCGACATGCTAGGCCGGTCTCACAGCCTTGCTCAGCAGCTTGCGCAGCAGTTCCCGCGCAAGGCTAGCCTTTCTTGAACTATCTTGGTAGTGGTCTCAGTTCAGTATTATTTTGTTATGCTGCAATGGTGCCCAGTTTTTGTAATCTACTTCTTCGTTGCGCTTTATGATCACTGGTGGCAAACTTCGATGCCCAGTGGATGTAATATACCATAAATCCTTTATTGTATAGTGTAGGTTTATTCTTAGTTACTATGCCGTAATTTCTTTATTGTATAGAGTAGGTTTGTTCTTAATTCCTACTAGTTACTGCCATCATTCGCTATCTGGAAAAAAATCAGATGTAGTCGACCGGGCCGAAACATTCGCCTCTAATGGGCCTGGTTTTTAAGGGGCCACAATTGGGCCGGCCTGCATCTTTCTTGGGCCCGAATGATTGGCACCTTCACACTTTGCGTGAGGCCCACAACTTACACCGGCTTATATTTTAGTTGGGCCTTTTGTGGAGCCAGAGCTTAGTTTGGCCCAGGTAGCATTGGGCCATTAACAGGCTGAATATTGTACTGGCCCGTTACGGCCTAGATGAAACCTTGGGCCTTTAGCAGGCTGAAATGCATGTTGGGCCTCAGTTTTCACTAGTCATTGACGGGCCTTCAGCAGGCTGAAATGTAGACCAGGCCTTTTGGGCCCAGTTATATCACGGGCAGTTACCAGGTTGAAACATATCTCGGGCCTTAGTTGGCCCACTGATATCATGGGCCTTTAAGAGGCCGAAAGCTTAGTATAGACATCAACGGGCCGAATTATGCGACAGGCCTTTAACAGGCCCAAAGTCACATTGGGCTTAACTGTTGCCACCTTTATCACGAGCCGTTAGTGGGCCTGATGTCCCGTCGGACCATATATGGCCCATGGGCAGCATAGGCCATTCCTAGGCCGAAAGTCACACCGGGCTGAAATGGGCCCATGTCTACATCGGGCCTCTAACAGGCCGAAAGTCACTGGGCTGTAATTGGGCCCAAATATTCGGTGAACAATTAACGGGCCAGATCTGGCTTTGGGTCGTAAATGGGCCCAAATATTTGGCGAACAATTAACGGGCCAGATCTGGCTTCAGGCCGTAAATGGGCCTTTATTAAGCAGGCCGTTATTGGGCTAGCCCACTAGTACCTGAGTAAGTACTACGGCCCTTTGACTGGGCCGGCCTTTTTAACCTATATGGGCCTCTGTTGGGCCCAGCCATGTCTCGACGTATCGTAGGCATGTCTCCTCCAATGGACGGGCGACATCTGGCCCACTGACGAGCTGACAGGTGTTCCCTCCAGTCAATCAGAATTTTACACATGGAAATTTCCCATTGGTCCCGACTGTTAACGGGTTATCGGATCCAAAACCGGACCCGATAGATTAACGGCATTCCGTTACGGTGGATGCCACGTGTCGGTCATCGTTGACGAAAGCACTTCTGTTACACTCGATTTATCGTCATGGAAGTGGACACTTCCGTGATGATAATTTTGGTAATGTCATGGAACACTTCTACGGCAGCACAAGTATGACTATCTTGATTCTTTCATAAAATCATCATGGATGTACATGCATGACAAAAAACGCGACCTACTGTGACAAACACGTATCATCACGGAAGTGTATTCTCTTGTAGTGACCCTTTCATGCACCGGTTGTTTGAACTTGAATTATGTGCATTAATGCGTAGGAAATGCACATAATCCTCTAGATATGGCAAATGAACCCGGAAAAGTGCCAAATTTGAACACACTGATTTGCAGGGTGTATGTTCATCGTAGAAAAAAACTCATGGACAAAGGACAAAGGAAATTTAGACCCCCTTCAATCTTGGTGATTGCCCCCTCGAAACCATGAAACTTCCTCGGTGATGGTTTGATTTATGAAAGGCATGCATGACGACATAAGGAAAACATTCTCAACTTTTTACCAGGGCACGGTGAGGCCATACCATGGCACCACACCAGGCGTCATGTTTTCCAAGCATGTATTTTATTTTTGTATAGTTGTTAACGCAGTAAACAACGCGTTTATGGTTGACTATTGCCACACATTTTCTTGAGATATCAGCCCATTTCTTGCACCGATTGTTTGAATTTGAATCATGTGCATAATTAATGCCTAGAAAATGCAAATAATCCCCTAAATATGGTAAATGAGCCCGAAAAATGTCAAATTTGAACACGTTGCATTTGAAGCGATATATTGATCGTTGGAAAAAAGTGAATAACGAACTAGGATGGGAATTTGGATTCCCCTTCAATCTTGGTGATTTCCCTCTCGAAAGCATTGAACTTCCTCGGTGATGGTTCGATTTATGAAGGGCGTGCATGACGACATAAATCAAACCTTCTCAGCTTTTAACCAGGGCACGGTGAGGCCATACCATGGCACCATGCCAGGCATCATGTTTTTCAAGCACGTATTTCATTGTTCTATAGTTGATAACCCAGTAAATGACGCGTTTGTGGTTGACTATTGCCACGCATTGCCTTGAAATGTCTGCCCATTCCTTGTAAAAGGCTTGAGAATTTACTAAATACCATTAGTATGGTTTTTCCAGACCATTCTTGCGCACCTTTTCAAGCACCAGTTGTTTGAATTTGAATTATGTGCATTAATGCCGACAAAATGCACATAATCCCCTAAATATTGTAAATGAACCTGGGAAAGTGTCAAATTTGAACACGGTAATTAGAAGGGTTTATGTTCATCGTAGAAAAAAACTCATGGATGAAGGACAAAGGAAATTTGGATTCCCATTCCGTCTTGGTGATTTACTATCGCACACGATTCATCTCCGTCGCCTCTTCGAACCGTGTGTGTTCACTCACACATGCAAAAGGAAAAAGAAAACCATCGCCCACTTTGTCCCCACCCACTCGCCGTGGACTCCTCCGCAACTCTGCACCTCATCAACTTCTATCATGGCAGCCACACTAAGCTCGACGGCTGTTGTCGGCGGGCGTAGGTCGCGCTCCAAACAGAACGGGATTTCGCCCCTACCGCTTTCCGCCACCTATCTGCACCGACATTCTAGACTCTGGTCGACTGGGGTTTTCTGCAGGATTGGGCAGGGGATTTTTCTCATGGAGAAGGTAATCAACTTAGCGAAATATTCACTCATCTCTTATCGCAGTCCGTCCATCACTGTTAATCAACCGGTGGAAATCGCCGTGGAATCATTTTTGTTCTAGCTGATTCGTGGGTATTCATTCATGTGTCCACAGTGCGATCACAAATCGGGCAAGTGTGGTCGTGGCCAGTCTGAAATGAAGTTCTATCTCACCATTCCGGATGACTTCAGGGAGCGCTCGGTATATTCAATCTCAACCTACCACGGTCGGCATGGCCTAAATTTGTGAACATATACCGTATGTTGCTACATTATCTATATATTTGCATCAAATCTTTGTTACATTATCTATTTTTAATTCTATATTTTTGTACTTTGCTTTCATCTATATATTGATCTGTTCTATCAGTACTCCAATATTTGCATCTTGTTCTATTATTTCAATATATCTAATTTACGATCTTAATATTCATTTCAAGTAGTACATCCCTTGCTTTGCAAGAATAGGAGTAGAAGAAAATCTTGGGCTTTACTTTGTTGATGACTCCCAGGATGTCGTATTGACAACGCAGCATGGATTTACAATGATGGTTAGTGTAAAACTTGATAAAGATGGTCACTCCTGTTTTAATGCGGACCTTTGGAGAAAAATGTCTAAGTGTTATGAACTGAAAGTTGGCTATAAAATTCTAGTGCGTGCACCACAACCTGGTCTAATTAACATGGATGTTTACTTCCCCAACGTCATCAGCCGATCAAAGTCTGATCAAGGTTAGTGTCCTTTCAACTTTCTCCATGTTGTCATATTACTTAGCAAAATAGGGGTATTTGTTTTGACTAATTAATCACTATTTAAGCAACCAATTGTGATTTCATATTCTTACTCCGTTCCTATGCAGTAACAAATTCTATTTACCAATTTATGCGCACTTATATTCTTCTGCCATGTTCTGAATAAATAATACCTTTCCACCTTTTAAGCAGGATATGTTGGATGCATAGTGAACGATCTCTATGTTACTAAGCGTACCAAATTTCACTGGAAGGACTTGAAGCATGTCACAAACTTTGTTGATAATCTGACAGAGATAGCACAACATATGAACGCTGGATTTTGGATGGGATTAATTAGACCTATGGTGCACACATTGAACAAGACCAATTGTGTGCACAAAATGCTGGTAAAAAGTCTTATTTTAATGTTGATGCTCATTATATATATCTTCAACGATATGTTGCAATTGGTTTTTATTCTACATGTCAACAGAAATTGCCCGCTGTAGCAGTTCCTGGATTGATTCCCCGGCATGGTCGAATTACACTTGTGCCTGCTAATAATGCCAAAGTGATTGCAAGGTACTGCATTTCCCGCAGAAATGGAACCGCAAATTAACAAGTTCTCGCTTGTCGTGGCAATGTATCCATATTGGAAGATTGGAGACACTTTTCTACTCATGCTCTACCAAGGCACAAGAGGGCTCTTCCTTTTCATTGACGAGATGCCGAGTCGCCATGATCAAGCTGCTTCCAGCGGATAGTTGTGGTTGTTGGCCCTCAGCCTCTTAAAATGTGATAGCTATTACTATGTTAAGTATGTAGATATGGACGATATGGTTGTTGGCCCTTAGCCTCTTAAAATGTGATAGTTGTTACTATGTTAAGTATGTAGATATGGACCATATGGTTGTCAAAACCATGCTACGAAGATCCTCCTTTTGTTGAATAGTGTAACCACTATATATATATATATGTTACTGAAATGCTGTTACCCAAGTTCTTAAATTTTCATGGAAAGTATTAGTATTGTACATAGTTCATTGAGTTTAAGCGTGTGCCCGATGTCCGGAAGGCATTTTCATATTAACTGTCCATATTGCAGATTCACACACATGTTAACTTAAGGAAACGTATGTGTAACTTACTAATCATCGCACACGAGTACTCGCAGAAGCATCATAGTTTGCATTTTTCAATGATTTTGTACACACAGAATCGCACATGAACTAACTATATTAACCGTCTATGTTGTAATTTCTCATCGCAAATAGTTCATCCGAGTTGGCTGTTTGCCACGTATCACACACATCTTGTTTTACATGACTCGTTTGTGTTCTTTTGGCTCATCACAAACAGTTCATCCATGTGAACTGTATGCCGCATATCACACACATCTTGTTAAGTTCAACCGTTTCTGTTGTGCTCCCTAATCAAAAACAGTTCGTCCGAGTGAACCGTATGTCGTATATCACACACACATTGATATGGCTGCCCATTTCTGTTGTTCTGCCTATTGCAAACAGTTCGAATGGATTAACCGTGTGCCCTCCATCGCACACGCAACTAAAATCTGAACCGTGTTTGATGGCTCCGCCATCGCAAACGTTTTTCACCTTTTTTGATGGTTTTTTACACCACCATTTGCGATTATTGCATCGCATAAAATTTCGTCAAAGGGTCTCTCATCGTAGTGTCGCATTAGCAGTATCCTGCAGTAGTGTAGGAGCATGGCTTTCGTCGGTAGATTTGCATGCTCAAGCCCATGACCAAACAGGCCACCCAGGCACCTAGCCAACACGTCACCTTCTTAAGCATCTGCGGGAGACTAGCTATCCTTGATGGCCAAGGGACCACATCACAGATCTGGAGGCAAGTGAGGACCTGACAAAAACCGCGACCTCGCCCCAAACTTTGCCAGGGCCGGAGGACAGCCGAATCCACCGCTGGGAGGCTACACCCAAGCCACACCATGTAGATCTGAATCACCGGAAGCAATGGAGCCGCCGCAACTATCGGTACTAAAATCGGAAAAACTCGGGTAGGGGGTCCCGACTACGGATCTAGGAACGATGGTGAATAGGAGAAAATGGGCATGATGTTTAACCAGGTTCGGGCCTTCTTGAAGATGTAAAGCCCTACATTCTGCTTGATTGTATTGATGATGGGGTATAGAGTACATGTTGATTTACCTCGAGATCATATGTTGTGTTCTAAACCCTAAGGCTGGTAATTATGATTCGTGTCCTTATGGTCTAACCCCACGGTTTGTATAGACACTGGGGGATCTAGAGTTACATATGGTTGGTTGCCAACTAGGATTATACACGCCGATTGATACGTCTTCATCGTATCTATAATTTTTTATTGTTCCATGCAAATATTCTACAACTTTCATATACTTTTGACAATATTTTATATTATTTTTGGGACAAAAATATTGATCCAGTGCCCAGTGTCAGTTCATGTTTGTTGCATGTTTTTTATTTCGCAGAATGTCCATATCAAACGAAGTCCAAACGCGATAAAAATTTATGAAGATTTATTTTGGAATATATATGTGATTTTTGGGAAAAAGAGTCAACGCGAGACGATGCCAGAGGGACCCACAACCCCAGAGGGTGCGGCCCCCGACCCAAGGTGCGCCTGGCAGGCTTGTGGAGCCCTATATGTTGGCTGGGGCCCTTCTTCTGCCGCAAGAAAGATAATATTCAGAAGAAAATTCTGTGAAAATTTCAGCCAATCAGAGTTACGAATCTCCAGAAATTTCAGAAACGGTGAAGGGCCAGAAAACAGGAACACGAAACAGAGAGAGAGAGAGAGAGAGAGAGAGAGATCCAACCTCGGAGGGGCTCCTGCCCTCCGGGAGCTGTGGAGGGTGTGGGCCAGACGAGAAACTCTCCTCCCATCTAGCGCATCCACCGGCGGCTTCACCTACCGGTGACAAGCATCGCGCGACAACTCTGATAGAGGCACATGTGTCACCTGCTGAGCCGCATCAAATCCGATCTGTTGATGGAGGGAATGTGTCATACCGCCACCATCCTTAGAAAAGCCATCACCATCATATTCAATATTTTCAGTAGGTGCAGTAGGTTGAGGGGTAACTAATTGTGGTTCCGGTCGAGGTGAAGATACTCCGAACAAACCCCTCAAAGGATCGTTCTCCATAGTAACAAGTGACAATAAATTTCAGCATGTAGTAATAATTTTTCCTTACCAATTTCCACTTACCAAGAGCGCTTCACTCCCCGGCAACGGCGCCAGAAAATAGCCTTGATGACCCACAAGTATATGGGATCAATTGTAGCCTTTTCAATAAGTAAGAGTGTCGAACCAACGAGGAGGAGAAGGAAATGACAAGTGGTTTTCAGCAAGGTAATGTCTGCAAGTGCTAAAATTGTAAGTAACAGAGTAGTTTGGTAGTAAGATAGTTTGTAACGAGCAAGTAACGATAGTAGTAACAAAAGTGCAGCAAGGTAGGACAATCCTTTTGAGGCAAAGGACAGGCCAAAACGGTCTCTTATAATAAGCAAAGCGTTCTTGAGGGTACACGGGAATTTCATCTATTCACTTTCATCATGTTCGTTCGATTCGTGTTCGCTACTTTGATAATTTGATATGTGGGTGGACTGGTGCTTAGGTGCTGTTCTTACTTGAACAAACCTCCCACTTATGATTAACCCTCTCGCAAGCATCCGCAACTACGAGAAAAGTATTAAGAATAAATTCTAACCATAGCATTAAACTTTTGGATCCAATCGGCCCCTTACGGAATAACGCATAAACTAGGGCTTAAGCTTCTGACACTCTCGCAACCCAACATCTAATTACTACTCCACAATGCATTCCCTTAGGCCCAAATATGGTGAAGTGTCATGTAGTCGACGTTCACATGACACCACTAAGGGAATCACAACATACATACTATCAAAATATCAAACACATATCAAGTTCACATGATTACTTGCAACATGATTTCTCCCGTGACCTCAAGAACAAAAGTAACTACTCACAAGTGATAAACTTGCTCATGATCAGACGGGTATTAAATAGCATATTGTATATGAACATATAATCTTCCACCAAATAAACCACATAGTAATCAACTACAAGATGTAATGAACATTACTAGTCACACACAAGCACCAATCTAAGGTTCCGATACAAAGATTGAACACAAGAGATTAACTAGGGTTTGAGAGGAGATGGTGCTGTTGAAGATGTTGATGAAGATTGCCCTCCCCAAGATGGGAGAGTTGTTGGTGATGATGACGACTATGATTTCCCCCTCCGGGAGGGAAGTTCCCTTGGCGAAATCGCTCCGCCGGAGGGCAAAAGTGCTCCTGCCCAAGTCCCGCCTTGAGACGACGGCGCTTCATCCCGAAAGTACTCTCCTTATTGTTTATAGGTCAAAATGACTTATATACTAGAAGAGGGGCACCAAAGGTGGGCTGGGTAGAGCACAACCCACCAGGGCGCGCCTGGGGGGCCAGACGTGCCCTGGTGTCTTGTGCTCACTAGGTGGCCCCCCTCCGGTGGTTATTTGCTCTATTATTTCTTATTTATTCCATAAAAATTCCTCATGAAGTTTCATCCCATTTGGAGTTGTGCAGAATAGGTGGCCTGACGTAGCTTTTCTAGGTCCAGATTTCCAGCTGCCGGAATTCTCCCTGTTTGTGTGAACCTTGCAAATTATGAGAGAAAAGGCATTAGAATTACTCCAAAAAGCATTATTATGCATTAAAACATTATAAATAACAGTAGGTAAACATGATGCAAAATGGACGTATCAACTCCCCCAAGCTTAGACCTCGCTTGTCCTCAAGCGAAAACCGCAATCGAAAAACATGTCCACATGCTTAGAGAGAGAGAGAGAGGTGTGTCGATAAAAACAAAATACGGACATAGAAGCATCATGTGAATTATTATAACAACAACAAGCTTAAACATAACACTTTTATCATAGAACTTTTATCATAGACTTCTCATGAATAAGTAGCAATTCATCACACTATGGAAGTATAAAGCATAAACTCTATTGGAAACCAACAAACTATGTTCTCAGTCAACTTTGCAACTACAATTCATCATCTTTTCAGGAAGGGTCACGTATCGGAGCCTCTAGGCAAGTCCACATACTCAAGCATCATATAGTCTTCTATAGTTGCTAACACTCACCGCATACACATGAGCAAAACGTTTCAACCGGATACATAGAAAGATAGGGGCTTATAATTTTGCCTCCCAACGTATTCACCTCAAGGGTGATGTCAACAATAATAACTCATGCTACCCATATCCAACTGAATATATGTGCCTAGATCTTTCATCACAACATGATGCTTGCCAAAAGAGAAAAATAAAAAGGAATAGGGAGAAAAACTTTGACTCTGCATGAAAGTAAATACATAAAAGTAAAAGACAGACCATTCACAGAGGGAAGCAGAGGTTGCCATGCGTTTTTGTAGTATGTTCAACCCCTTAGTGCAAAAGAACGTCACGTTATATTGTCCCTTATGATGGTAACCTTTATTATGCAGGCTATCGCTTTTATTCTTTGCCATCACAAGTTCGTACAACACTCAATTTTCTCTTACATTAAATGATCTAACACTTCTAGAAGCAAATTTTATTGCCTTATTGCACCGATGACAACTTACTTGAAGGATCTTACTTGAAAGATTTGGGTTTAAGGGTCTTTGGATGCACAAGTAGTATCTCTACTTGGTGCGGAATTTTTGGCTAGCAAAGATGGGGGGCAAGCACCACGTGTTCCAGGATCTATGACAATTTAACTGATGGAAATATGCCCTAGAGGCAATAATAAAGCTGTTATTTTATATTTCCTTATACCATGATAAATGTTTATTATTCATGCTAGAATTGTATTAACCGGAAACTTGATACATGTGTGGATACATAGACAAAACACCGTGTCCCTAGTAAGCCTCTACTAGACTAGCTCGTTAATCAAAGATGGTTAAGTTTCCTAACCATAGACATGTGTTGTCATTTGATGAACGGGATCACATCATTAGGAGAATGATGTGATGAACAATACCCATATGTGAGCTTAGCATGTTGATCGTTCAGTTTTATTGCTATTGCTTTCTTCATGTCAAATACATATTCCTTCGACTACGAGATTATGCAACTCCTGGATACCGGAGGAATACCTTGTGTGCTATCAAACTTCACAACATAACTGGGTGATTATAAAGATGCTCTACAGGTATCTCCGAAGGTGTTTGTTGGGTTGGCATAGATCGAGATTAGGATTTGTCACTCCGAGTATCGGAGAGGTATCTCTGAGCCCTCTTGATAATGCACATCATAATAAGCTTTGCAAGCAATATTACTAATGAGTTGGTTGCGGTATGACGTGTTACGGAACGAGAAAAGAGACTTGCCGGTAACGAGATTGAACTATGTATGAAGATACCGACGACCGAATCTCGGGCAAGTAACATACCGATGGACAAAGGGAATAACATATGTTGTCATAACGGTTCGACCGATAAAGATCTTCGTAGAATATGTAGGAGCCAATATGAGCATCCAGGTTCCGCTATGGGTTATTGACCAGAGAGGTGTCTCGGTCATGTCTACATAGTTCTCGAACCCGTAGGGTCCGCACGCTTAACGTTCGATGACGATTTTGTGTTATATGAGTGATGTGATTTGGTGATCGAATGTTGTTCGGAGTCCTAGATGAGATCACGGACATGACGAGGAGTCTCGAAATGGTCGAGAGGTAAAGATTCATATATAGGACGATGATATGCGGACACCGGAAGTGTTCTGGGGGTGCCGGGTACATATCGGGTCACCGGAAGGGGTTCCGGGCACCCTCCCGGCAACTACATGGGCCTAATGGGCCAAGAAGGGGACTGACCAGCCTCTAAGGGGATGGTGCGCCCCATGTAGGACTAATTAGGAGGGGAAGGAAAGAGGGGAAGAGAGAAAGGAAGGGGAGGGATTCGGCCTCCCCCTTCCTTCCCTCCTCCTTCCCCCTCCGGTGGATATGGTAAGGGGGGAGGCCGAATTGGGAGGCGCCCAAGTAGGATTCCTCCTACTTGGGGCGCCCCCTTGGCTGCCTCTCCTCCCCTCCAACCGATATATGTATATATGTATATATATATATATATATATATATATATATATATATATATGTATATATGTGGGGAGGGCACCGCTAGAACACACAACAACATCTGTTAGCCGTGTGCGGCGCCTCCCTCCACAGGTTACACTTCCGGTCATATCTCCATAGTGCTTAGGCGAAGCCCTATGTGGATCACTCGCTGGTACGCGTGGGTGCTATACAAACGGTTTTAACCCCCTTTCTGCATCGGCATTTGGAACCGTCGCCAAGTGAGTGTGGGCAATAGGGGGGGTCCTTCCCACACGACCAAGAAACCGTCGGGGATAGGCCCTCCTGGGACTCGTGTGCTATCGGGCGAGGCATCAAAACCCAATCATTTCCGTTCGTATGTACATCCCACACGGTGAATCCCAGAAAAACATTTCTGTTCGTACGTATATCACACACAGTCAATCCAAGGAATACGTTTCTGTTCTTATGTACATCCCACACAGTCAATCTAGGGAAAACGTTTCCGTTCGTATGTACATCACACACAGTCAATCCAAGGAATACGTTTTCGTTCTTATGTACATCCCACACAGTCAATCCAGGGAAAACGTTTCCGTTCGTATGTACATCCCACACAGTTTTATGTGTAGGCTCGTGTGTGAAAGGTGTAACTATCACACACGCTCTGCCTTGGCTAACTATTTGCTTTTATCAACTAGATCACACACGATTCGATGAAGAAAATTGTGTGGCATTGGGCTATTCATCACAAGCGCTTTTACTACCAGAACCGTTTGCAAAGTTCCATGACCGTCTGTTCTCTTTTTACACCGCACACGCTGTTTTCTTCCTAACCGTGTGCACATTATTTTATTAGCTCATGTATATTTTTATTTTTGCCTTTAATTTATTATTCGAATTGGAAATTTTGAAATATGAAACATGCAATTCAAATTCTCAGCACAATGGTTCAATAACGAATCCATAAATAAAATTGCCAGTACAATATGTTCAGTAATTACAGGATTAGACAACAATTAACTATGATGAACCACAATATTTAAAGGCGGTAAAGGTGAAGAGACACGTGTAAATCATTTTGACTGCCGATCGTGTTGAGTAACCGGAATGCCCATAATGTGCCTTCCTGCATGCCATAGGCACGAACCACTTTTGTCCAACCCCTTGTGACAATCGCCCGCCCATCCTTCACCGCCTTCATGAAGACTTCTAGAGCATTATCATGGTAGCATGAATTATATACTTTAACCTTAGTTGCCTCCACTCCGGTCATGTAGTTTGCAAGGTAATCATCAGTAAATAGCTTCGGAAACCATTGAAAAGAGAAAAATATCAGATACTGAGGTCTAATAGAGTAACTTGTTGTGGGCAGGGTGAAAAGGCAACACAATACTTACCATCCTAAAGTTCACTGTTGTCTTGGACAAAGTGTAAATAAAGAGCTTAATTCCAATCACCCGTTTCTTTCGCCTAACAATCTTTCTTAGTTTCCTCACTTGACGCTTGTTCATGAATATCTCATTGCCCCATACGCAAAAGGGATCAAAGTGTGGATCAGTACCGATCATATATGTACCTACAAGCAACCAGTAAATGATAGAAGCTAAACTGAGATTGCACAAATGATGTAAAATACAACTACCTATGTTCCTAAGTACAAGTATTTTTTTGAGATTTCAATATGAACTACATACGGATGCATATAGAATTATAGGTATAGTTTAGATTAGAATATAGATTCACTCATTTTGCTCCTTATGTAGTCTATATTGGAATCTCTAAAAATACTTATATTTAGGAATAGATGGTGTATAAGACATGGGATGCAGCTAACCTCGACGGTAAACAACAGCATCGCCCATTGTAGCCCTGTGTAAGTACATGGAAAGCCAATGTTAACTACAACAGGGTTAACACCCACCAAAAATAGCGAGTGGTAATAAAACGGCAGCATCTGTAGTGATATCTTCATTGCGAAAGAGTAGCACCGTAGCAAAGGGACGGATTAAAAAATGGATACAACTGTTAATTGCAACAGGCTTAACAACATCCTAATTCATGTTTTGTAAGTTTGTAGCCATTGAAATACAACTCTTTAAAAATGGATACAACTGTTAATTGGAACAGGCTTAATGGCCGTTGAAACCGGTACTGATAAAAATGCAATTGGCAGAGTTAAACATCACAAGCCAGGTGCTGCCAGAGCAGATAATGGCCTAGTTGTCTATAAAAAGGTTGGGAAAATAGCTAAAACGTGTTAGGCATGTTTACTAGAACATGCTTAATACATCGACCATACAAAACATAGCCATTAATTGCAACTGGTATTGGTAAGACTGAACTGGTGAGTACATACTTGGTAAGTCCTGAGAGGTAGTTGCTGGGGCACTTCATCTTGGCCAGAGCCCGACCAAAGTCAGCGGCAGCAGAGGCGAGCTGTTCCTCTGGGTCGAAGCGTGGATCAGTGCCATTGACATGTGTACCTACTGGCAACCAGTAAATGGTAGAAGTTAAACTGCATTTGCACAAATGATGTGAAATACTTTAAGACATGGGATGCAGCTAACCTCGACGGCAAACAACAGCATCGGCCGTTATGACCCTGCGTAAGTACATGGATAGGCTGAAGGAAATATTCCCTAGAGGCAATAATAAAGTTGTTATTTATATTTCCTTACACTAGTACAGGGAGGTGCTATACAAACGGTTTTTAACCCCTTTCTGCGATGGCATTTGGAACCGTCGCCAAGTGAGTGTGGGCGATAGGGGGGTCCTTCGAACACGACCCAGAAACCATCGAGGATATGCCCCTACTGGCACACACACTGGGAAAAATGAGGTCGTGTGCGACCGGCGAGCACTCATATACGAAAATACGACAATAGAGCTAAAAAATACAATTATACATGCAAAATTGTTTCCGGTCGCAAGTACATCCCACACAGTCAGTCCCCGCTAAACGTTTCTGTTCATATGTACATCCCACACAGTCGCTCCAAGGAAAATGTTTCCGTTCACAAGTACATCACACACAATTTTCCCCATTAAATCGTTAGTGATAGCGTTGCCATTGCACACGATATTAACAATTTTTACCGTTTGCGTTATTGAATGCATCACACACGGTGCGTAGAAGAAACTGTGTGGCAAAGATTGTCCATCACACATAGTTTTTATGTGGTAAATGTTTGCGCCAGGTGGCCTAACGCAAACAATTTTCTAGAGGATGTCTTGTGTGATTGTCAATTAATCTAACACGGTTTATTCCTAGAAACGGTGTGCGTTATTGAATGCATCACACACGGTGTTTTATCAATAACCGTTTGCAATAGAAAAACCCAATTAGCAGGCTAATTATTCAATTATTAATAATCCATTTATTATTCTAATTGACATTTCATATTAGGCACACAATATATTTCATTTTCATAATTGAAATACATCAGAGTAAACATCATATAACTTCAGCACTCAGCTACCCCATTACACAACTACACCAGCACCAAGTGTCACAGGCAACATCTATAACCTTTCGAAATTAGCATCATAGACGGTACATAGACAGATGTATCTCATCTGGAAACTACTGAAGCAGAAGGCGAATATTGAGCCTTCATTGATGTTGAAGGTCTTTGTAACTTTAGGCTAGTGCCTGTGGATGATTGACCGTCCATCCTTCGTCCTCTTCAGGAACACTTCAATATTGAACCGTGGGTGTTGTATGAATACCTTCCTCGCCTCCTAACCGTATAGGTGGTTTGAGAGGTAATCATCAGTGAACTGCTTTGGAAAGGCCTGAAAACAAGGATGTGCATAAATATCTTCTCTATATTGGAAATGGGGCATAGGAATAAAAAAGGCAAGGTATAATAGTTGGTACCATCCTGTAGTGAACTGATGTCTTCTTCATTGTGCAGACAAAGATCTTGTTGTTTTTTGTCGCTAATTTTTTTATCCTAACAATCTTTCTGAGTTTCTTGACCTGACTGATATTCATGGATAACTCATTTCCCCATACACAAAAAGGGTTGAATAGTGGGTAAAAACCTCTGACAGCAGGACCTACATGTGCAAGACCAAATTGTTAAAAACCTAAATATTAGAATGGTTCCTGCAATTGCACAGTAATGTGCAATTAGACCACGGACCATGCACGTGCTAACCTCAATTGTGAACCTCAGTGCTTCCCATTGTTTCCCTGCAACACATATAAGGTAGTTAGTCATCAGGTTAAGTAAAGGTCCGCATGCTACCAGTAAAATATGTTGATGAAAAATAAGCACATTGCAGATTCATCAGATTAATTCAAGCCACATGGAAAACCCATTTATCCAAACGAAGCATGATTAAGAACTAGGAAATATAGCTCTTGTATATGTTTCTCATATATTAAGTGCAGCCAAATTTGATTTATTCCTCACATGCACAACAATACAAAATTCTACCCACGACAATTGGACATCGCATTGCAGAATTGAACCAAGCAGTTAACTAAACACCACAACAAATGAACCAAACATTAACTGAGAACCACATTTCACAATATAACATACTCCTAATAGAAGATCAGACAGTTAACCAAACCAGGCATGCTTAACAACTTGGAATATATCAATTGTATTTGTTTCTCATGTATTTACTACAGCCAAATTCAATTAATTCCTCACATGGTATACAATAACAGAATGCACCCACAACTATTGAACATCGCATTGCAGAATTGACCCAAACAAAACAGTTAACTAAACACCACAATAAATGAACCAAACGTTAACTGAGCACCACATTGCACAATATAACATACTCCTAATAGAAGATTAGGCAGTTAACCAAACCAAGCATGGTTAACAACTTGGAAATATAGAAATTGTATTTGTTTCTCATGTATTTAGCACAGCCAAATTCGATTTATTTCTCACATGGTATACAATAACAGAATGCACCCACAACAATTGAACATCGCATTGCAGAATTGAACCAAACAGCCAACCGCGTCGCGTCGTCGTCGTGCGAGGCATCGACGGTGGCCTCAACGGTGAGGTGCTCCTCAAAGGGTCGACACAAATGGCAGCCATTGCGACCTCATCCGCGCGTGCGGCTGCGATTTGCTTCTCCGCTGCCAAATGCTCCTTGAGATCCTGGCTATACTGCGCACCGTGGCTTAGGGTGGCGCTTATTTGGTGGAGGGTGGGTGATTTGGGTGGAAGGTGTCGCGCCGGCGGTCGGGGCATGTGGGATATGGAAGGAGGAGGAGGATGGGGGTCGGGTGTGGATTACCTGCCTGAATAGGCAAGGCCGAGCAGCGTGAAGGAGGGTCGCCGGCGAGGAGGCGGCGCTGCAAGCAAGGAGTGAAGGTTTCAACTTGGAAAGGAAGGCGGAAACAGGGGAAATGTGGCTTTTGGTAAGGGGGAGGGGGCGGGGAGGTAGAAATTTCTGCGAAAGCCGAAATTTTGGAATCGCTTCAGCGAAAAAACTGGTGCGCAAAGTGTCATCAGACACGGTTCCTTATTCAGAACTGTTACGATATGTGAACAACACAAACGATTCAGATAGCTACACCCGTGTGTGATGAGTTTGAACGTTAAAAGTTTTGGTTCCAATTCCCTGGTTACAGTGGTCATCCACGTCATTGCATAATTTCGGTACACAAAGGAGACTACAGCACACCCACACTTCTTAATCGAGCAAGTTCAGCAATTAAAGAGAGCTAGATGACCTAAACATTACTCTAACAAATTAAATACCGGTGCTCTTAATTAAAAAAACAAACAGTACTACTATGACTGGTGCTTGTCGATCTACGCCACCGCCTCCATGTCCAGCTCGCGCCCGGCGGTCTCCTAGGGAAGGGGCTCCATGGCATCGATTGCACCATACTCAGCAAGCATCTCGCCATCCGCGTCCGCCATATCTTTGGAATAGGCCGCCATGAACTGGGCCTGGGCGGCCATGATCTGGGCTTTGGCGGGCTCCGTCATGGAAAGGTATGCCGCGCAGGAACGGACGGCTGCTCAAACTCTCTCGGCGATTGCCAACTCTTCGGCCGTGGGTTGCCGACCGTTGTCTGCGTCCCCATCTTTCACCGGTGATGATTGAACAGTGAAATGATATTTGAGGAGCGGGCGGGTGTGCTTGACACTCCGACGGTGCTCCAAGATATTTTGTGCTGCATCTCACACGGTTGGTGATAATAAACTGTGTGAGATCTACTAGATTTTTCATCTTGATTTGAATTATGTAATGGGGTCACAGCTGCAAAGGATGGTGTTTGAATTGCTAGAACTTTTATCTGCAGTGAACATGCAACTATAGGTGTCTCGTCAAAAAATTGGAATTATTCAGGGTTCGTTTGGATGTTTTATACATTAACTTGGTTTTGTAGGCATTTCGGGTGCATAATTCAAATTTGAACTACATGCACATGCTCCAGTGCATATAAACGAGTTGAAAAATCAAATCTTGTGTCCTTGGTTGCATGCTTTGGTCCCATGCAAGAAATGAGAATGAATGTCAAACACCCTGCCACCATCACTCGGCCGCAAACATTGAGATACTTGGTTTTTAAATTCTAGTAAATCGAAAACTCATCTGAAATTCATGAAACTTGGCATGCTATCACGGAGCGGTATCAACACGCCGTGGTAAAAATTTTGTCCAATTTTGGGGCAGGTTTGGGTATAAGCTTCTCCCAAACCAGAGCTTCTCACAACAAGCGTGATGGTTTCGGTAGGGAACGTGCCACCTTTGCGGACAAAACAATATCCGTTGCCTCTTATTGCTTTCAAAAAATTTCTAGTGTCAACATAGAACAACAAAGTGTTGTGTTTAATTTTGGATTTTTTCGGGGTTCGTTTGGACATTTTTATACATTAACTGGGTTTTCTAGGCATTTTATGTGCATAATTCAAATTTGAACTACATGCACATGCTCTAGTATATATAAATTGGTTGAAAAATCAAATTTGTGTCCTTCGGTGAATGCTTAGGTCCCATGAAAGAAATGGGAAAGAATTTCAAACACCCTGCCACCGTCACTCGGCCGCAAACATTGAGATACTTGGTTCTAAAATTCTAGTAAATCCAAAACTCATCTGAAATTCATGAAACTTGGCATGCTATCATGGAGCGGCATCAACATGCCGTGGTAAAATTTTTGTCCCATTTGGGGCAGGTTTGGGTATAAGCTTCTCACAAACCAGAGTTTCTCACAACAAACTGATGGTTTCGATAGGGAACGTGCCACCTTTGGGGATGAAACGATATCCGTTACCTCTTATTGCTTTCAAAAAAAATTCTAGTGTCAACATAGAACAACAAGAGTGTTGTGTTTAACTGGGAATTTTTCGGGGTTCGGTTGGACATTTTTATACGTTAACTTGGTTTTGTAGGCATTTCAGGTGCATAATTCAAATTCGAACTACATGCACATGCTCCAGTGCATATAAATTAGTTGAAAATCAAATTTGTGTCCTTGGTTGCATGCTTAGGTCCCATGCAAGAAATGTGAGTGAATTTCAAACACCCTGCCACCATCACTCGGTCGCAAACATTGAGATACTTAGTTTTTAAATTCTAGTAAATCCAAAACTCATCTGAAATTCATGAAACTTGGCATGCTATCATGGAGCGGCATCAACATGCTATGGTAAAATTTTTGTCCCATTTGGGGCAGGTTTGGGTATTGATGACCCACAAGTATAGGGGATCTATCGTAGTCCTTTCGATAAGTAAGAGTGTCGAACCCAACGAAGAGCAGAAGGAAATGACAAGTGGTTTTCAGTAAGGTATTCTCTTCAAGCACTAAAATTATCGGTAACAGATAGTTTTATGATAAGGTAATTTGTAACGGGTAACAAGTAACAAAAGTAAACAAGGTGCAGCAAGGTGGCCCAATCCTTTTTGTAGCAAAGGACAAGCCTGGACAAACTCTTATATAAAGGAAAGCGCTCCCGAGGACCCATGGGAATTATCGTCAAGCTAGTTTTCATCATGCTCATATGATTCGCGTTCGTTAGTTTGATAATTTGATATGTGGGAGGACCGGTGCTTGGGTACTGCCCTTCCTTGGACAAGCATGCCACTTATGATTAACCCCTCTTGCAAGCATCTGCAACTACAAAAGTAGTATTAAGGTGAACCTAACCATAGCATGAAACATATGGATCCAAATAAGCCCCTTACGAAGCAACCCATAAACTAGGGCTTAAGCTTCTGTCACTCTAGCAACCCATCATCTACTTATTACTTCCCAATGCTTTACCCTAGGCCCAAATAATGGTGAAGTGTTATGTAGTCGACGTTCACATAACACCACTAGAGGAAAGGCAACATACATCTCATCAAAATATCGAACGAATACCAAATTCACATGACTACTTATTGCAAGACTTCTCCCATGTCCTCAGGAACAAACGTAACTACTCACAAATCATATTCATGTTCATAATCAGAGGGGTATTAATATGCATAAAGGATCTGAACATATGATCTTCCACCAAATAAACCAACTAGCATGAACTACAAGGAGTAATCAACACTACTAGCAACCCACAGGTACCAATCTGAGGTTTTGAGACAAAGATCGGATACAAGAGATGAGCTAGGGTTTGAGATGAGATGGTGCTGGTGAAGATGTTGATGGAGATTGACCCCCTCCCAATGAGAGGATCGATGGTGATGATTCCCCCCTCCCAGAGGGATGTTTCCACGGTAGAACAGCTCCGCCGGAGCCCTAGATTGGTTTTGCCAAGGTTCCGCCTTGATACGACGGCGCTTCGTCCCAAAAGCCTCCTTCTTATTTTTTCCTGGGCGAAAGATTTTACATAGCAAAAGATGGGCACCAGAGGCCTGCCAGGGGGCCCACGAGGCAGGGGGCACGCCCAGGGGGGTAGGGCGCGCCCCCACCCTCATGGACGGTCGGTGGCCCCCCTTTGGTGCTCTCTTCGCCCAATATTTTTGATATATTCCAAAATTGACTTTCATGGAGTTTCAGGACTTTTGGAGTTGTGCAAAATATTTCTCTAATATTTGCTCCTTTTCCAGCCCAGAATTCCAGCTGCTACTATTCTCTCTCTTCATGTAAACCTTGTAAAATAAGAGAGAGAAGAAGGCATAAGTATTGTGACATAATGTGTAGTAATAGCCCATAATGCAATAAATATCGATATAAAAGCATGATGCGAAATGGACGTATCAACTCCCCCAAGCTTATACCTCGCTTGTCCTCAAGCGGAAGCCGATAACGATAAATATGTCCACATGTTTAGAGATAGAGGTGTCGATAAAATAAAATACGGACATGAGGGCATCATGATCATTCTTATAACAGCAACATATATATATATATATATATATATATCATATGATTTCTTATGCTAAAGTAACAATCTATTCACAATGTCAAGTATGAATCAGAAACTTCATTGAAAACTAACAAACTATGATCTCGGTCATTGAAGCAATTGCAATTTATCATAACATCGGAAAGAGTCAATATAAGAGCTTTTCAGGAAGTCCACATACTCAACTATCATTTAGTCTTTCACAATTGCTAACACTCACGCAATACTTATGGGTATGGAGTTTTAATCGGACACGGAGAAAGATAGGGGCTTATAGTGTTGCCTCCCAACCTTTTACCTCAAGGGTAATGTCAACAATAATAGTTTATGATAACTTACATCCAATTGGGTATATATAACAGGATCTTTCCAACACAATTTGCTTGCCAAAGGATAAAGTGTAAAAAGGAAAGGTGAAGATCACCTCGACTCTTGCATAAGACATAAATCAAAAATAAAAGACAGGCCCTTCGCAGAGGGAAGCAGAGGTTGTCATGTGCTTTTATGGTTGGGTGCACAGAATCTTAATGCAAAAGAACATCACTCTAGATTTCCACTTGTGATAGGGACCTTTATTATGCAGTCCGTCGCTTTTATTTCTTCCATATCACAAGATCGTATAAAGCTTATTTCTCCACACTAATAGATCATACATATTTAGAGAGCAATTTTTTGCATGCAACAATGACAACTTACTTGAAGGATCTTACTCAGTCCATGGGTAGATATAGTGGACACTCATGGCAAAACTGGGTTTAAGGATATTCGGAAGCACAAGTAGTATCTCTACTTGGTGCAGAGAATTTGGCTAGCATGAGGGGGAAAGGCAAGATTAACATGTTGGATGATCCATAACAATATACTTTATTTCGGGTATAAGAAAACATAACCCATTACATTGTCTTCCTTGTCCAACACCAACTTTTTAGCATGTCATATTTTAATGAGTGCTCACAATCATAAAAGATGTCCAAGATAGTATATTTATATGTGAAAACCTCTCTTTCTTTATTACTTCCTATTAATTGCATCGATGACCAAAACTATGTTTGTCAACTCTCAACAACTTTTATTCATCATACTCTTTATATGTGAAGTCATTACTCTCCATAAGATCAAGATGATCTCTATTATTCCCTTCAGATCATGCAAGATAACCAAGCCCTCGACTCAAGACTAATCTTTATTATATAGCTCACGGACTCGATTACATAGAAGGATCATAAAGCAAAACTCAAAACCAGATCGTACTAAAACTTTATTCTACTAGATCAAGATATTACCAAAATGATCGAACTAAGGAAACAGTAAAGATAGAAGTGTGATGGTGATACGATACCGGGACACCTCCCCCAAGCTTTGGCAGTTGCCAAGGGGAGTGCCCATACCCATGTGTTTATATCTCTTTCTTCGGAGGTGTGATGTGATATTCTTGACGATGATGCCCCTCAGGATACGATTCTCTTCCTCGAGCTTACTGACTTGCTGCTTGAGATCCATTATTTCCTTACGGAGCTTACCCGTGACGGCTAAAGCTCCTTTCACCCATGGATGTTGCATAGCTACGGGAGAACAAGTAACACTCTTTTTCATATTTTCATACGAGAGAAATCTAACATCGGAAGGGATGACCGAGTTTGGAATAGCTGAGCTCTGTAGTTCCTCCATCGTGAATCTGGCTTGGAAACGAGAGATAACTTCTTGATCCTCCTCCATGGCATCTATCCTTTTCAAGTCGGCCTCCATCTATTCCTCGGTTGATGGCCCAAAGTAGTCAACATCTCTGTTTGCTCCTGGCCTTGGTGTCGGATGAGATACCCGGCTCTCTGTCGGTGTCAAAACCGGCGATCTCGGGTAGGGGGTCCCGAACTGTGCGTCTAGGATCGATGGTAACAGGAGACAGGGGACAAGATGTTTACCCAGGTTCGGGCCCTCTCTATGGAGGTAATACCCTACTTCCTGCTTGATTGATCTTGATGAATATGAGTATTACAAGAGTTGATCTACCACGAGATCGTAATGGCTAAACCCTAGAAGTCTAGCCGATGGGTATATGGTAATGAATGTGTCCTATCCGGACTATGCTCTCCGGTTTATATAGACACCGGATAGATCTAGGGTTACATGGAGTCAGTTAGATAAGAAGGAATCTTCATAGTTGATCGCCTAGCTTGCCTTCCACGCCAAGGAAAGTCCAATCCGGACACGAGTATGGTCTTCGGTCTCCATGTCTTCATAGCCCATCAGTCTGGCCCATGGATAGCAGGCCGGACGCCCGAGGACCCCTTAGTCCAGGACTCCCTCAGTAGCCCCTGAACCTGGCTTCAATGACAAGGAGTCCGGCGTGCAGATTCGTCTTCGGCATTGCAAGGCGGGTTCCCTTTTTTTCGAACTCCCAGATAGTCTTCGGATGTGATGATTGTATCCGGACCTGTTACACACCACCCATAACCGCAGAGAGAATATAATATTTGCACAGATCTAATCTGTTGATAGTTTCTTTACAACACGCCATTGCGTCTGTCCGGTTATGATTTCGAACCGTTTTTCTTCTGCCATCCCACGTTTCGAGACGCAGTTGCTATTGGCATGTCTTGTCGAAGCAGAGATCGTGTCCCCTTATTGCGGGATTCCCATCAATGCGGGCATGGGTAACCCAACCGTGCCATTTGCACAGCCCTTGGGAATAGGCGAACCTTAAGGCGAGCGAGGAGGCGTTTAATGTTTGCTGCCTTTATAAGAGGATAAGGATCCCCTCTTGCTCTTCTCACGCTTTTTCTCTATCTCCGCCTTCCCGATCTCGAGCTCCAGCGCCCAAGTTCTCATCTCCTTTCCACTCAAGCAACCATGTCCGGATCCGGTGGTCAGGGCTAGTGGATGGTCTCCTCCGTCAAGGAGGAGGACATTACTGAGCTCTGAGCGGCCGGATATTTGGCAGAGAGAATCGCCCACCGCTTGCCGGCTGAGGGACAAATCGTCCCCATGCTGGAGCCCAACGAGAGGGTAGTATTCCTTCCTCATTTCTTTCGCGGGCTGGGGTTTCCACTCCACCCTTTTTGTCCGCGGGCTGATGTACTATTACGGGATACATTTCCATGATCTGTCCCCGAATTCCTTAATCAACATTTCGGCGTTTATCATCGTGTGCGAGGCCTTCCTCCGCATCCAGCCCCACTTCGGGATATGGCTCAAAGTCTTCAACGTAAAGCCGAAGGTGGTGGATGGCTAGCACGCTAGTGCGGAGGAGCCATAGTGAGCATGCTATCCAACGTCCCCTGGCCCAAAGGCACTTTTATGGAGACAGTAAAGGAATGGCAGAAGCAGTGGTTCTACATCATAGAACCTCGCGGCACCACCTGGGCCGCGGCTGCCGAATTCCGCTCTGGTGCTCCCATGCGACTCACCTCCTGGGTCGAGAAGAGTCCGTACTGGTGTTCACCTGATGAGCTGATAGCACTGCAGGCGCGCGTTCAAAGCATGGTGACCAAGAACGTCAAGCTCGTTGACATCATCCACATGATGCTGGTCCGCCGGATTCTTCCGTGCCAGCGCCAAAGCCGCCCTTTGTGGGAGTTCAATTCGAAGAAGCACCAGACCTTGGTGCGGCTGTTCGAGACTACCCACGAAGGTGCCTGGAAGTTGCTTTTTAAGGGCAACGAGAAGCCACCGGCCACGGATTCAGACCGTGGCCATGATTGTACACACCCCGCCAGCAAGGTATGCTATTTTCTGATGCATCCCCAACCTTATTGTTTCGAGGGTGACGTGTGAGCTTTTATTATGGTTCCTTTAGGATTGGATGGAGAGGGCGAAGCGGATCCAGTGTCCGGCTCCGCTGCCCGAAGAACCGGTCATCCCGCGCCTAGCGGAGATTCTGGTGCCGGCGCCGTATAAGGCGCCGGAGAAGAAGGCCAAGAAGAAGGCAAAGGGGGCCAAGAGTGGCCTCCGTCGTAAGGACACTTCGGACGTGGCGTCCGAAGACGACGAAACTCATTCCTCCGTCCCTGAGGACAACGACGAGGAAGAGGAGGAGGAGAAAAACAATCCTCCCACTGAGGAGAGGAAGAAGAAGAGGGCGGCTCTGGCGCGTCTGGAGGCGGAGACGCCCAAGAAGGGGAAGGGCGTTCCAACGGTCAACACCACGTGGGACGTTGATAGCTGTCCGGTACGACGCCCCCGCACTAAGCCCCGGGCCGCATCGTAAGTGACACGATCTATTTATGCGCACCTTCAGCCCTTTTTCTTTATTATTTTAACATGGTTAACCACACCATTGTAGTCCGGCCCATGACCTTATCGAGCGATCCTCATCTGGAGGTTCGTTGGCTCCGTCGGAGATGGCGAGCCAGTTGCCACCGCCTGCATACTCCCCCGGAGCCAGGGATGACATCGAGGCGCTGTCCCGGAGGACCGGTCCGAAGGGAGGAGCTTAGGACGTTGTCCGGGAGGCACCACAAGGCGAGACCTCCACTGCCGGACACATGGGGAGCCAATCCCCATGGAGACTGGCGAAGAGGGCCGTGTCTAGTTAGGCCCTCAGCCGAATACAATTCCGGAGAACCATATGGCCCCGGAGTTGGGCGAGCAGCCCCCTTTGAAGGAGGGGGGCGCACCGCCTCCACCGGTGGCTCCTGTCCATCCAGGAGCGCCGAATGACCTGATGGGGGCGCTACGAAGCGCCTCCGTCGTGGACGAGCACCGCGTCCTTATGGGTCCGGTGATCGAGAAGGTTCAGTTCGCCAAGAGCGGACTAAATGAAGCCTGCAGCAGCCTGTTAACAGGTTACGAGGTAAGAAAGAGAAAAACCCCGTGTAGTCTGTAGCCCCTGAGACGCTGTCCGGTGTTCGGCGAGAAGAACCGGATAGAGGATCAATCCTTGATTATAAGAGGCTAACTAAGTATGTGTTGATAAGTAGGCGTCCCTATTGGCCGCGACCTCGCATGCTGCCGAAGTCTCTGAATTGAAGCAGAGGCTAGAGCGGACCGAGAACGAGCTCGGCGAGGTTACAATTCGGCTTCGGGAGAAGCAAGGTGAGTAACGTCTTGTTGTATGTTTCGAAAAGCGTAGGCGATGTGTATTGACTGTAGTGTCGTAATATGTGCAGGACCCGTGACCGAGGTCGAGGCCCTGAGGAAGGCCCTGGGTGAGGCCGGGGAGAAAGCTGTCCAGCAGCAAGCCGCCCGTAAGAAGCTCGAGGCCTGGGTCAAGGAAATCCAGCAGGAGCTCCAAGATGCGGTTAAAAAATGTGAGACCTTGGAGAATGACGCGTCGGCTCAAGAGGCCGAGCTCACCAAGGCTCGTCAGAGCGCGGAGACCGCACGGAATGAGGCCCAGGCCGCTCTCCAGGAGATCCAGGAGGCCAAGAAGATCACAGCGGGTAAGGCATTTGAGATGTAAAGCAAGTATGCGGAGAAGCAATACCATTTACTAACCCGGGTTCGGAGTTCCCCAGGGGCTTTTGCGGATCTACCACGCAGTGTATCAGACGCTGCAGAGTTCTACCGAGCCAAGGAGGAGGTTCTACGGAGAAGCTATTCTGGTCACAGTACGCGATGCCAGAGCATCCCGTGTCCTTCACCGATCAGCTGAAGCAGCTGGTGGAGCTGCACAGGGTGCCCGAACTAGCCATGAAGGATTTGACAATCCGGCTATGGCCAGCTGAAGCTATGCCTGGTAGCTACTTCAGACTCGTGAGGCGTCTAGTGGAGGCCTGTCCGCGGCTGGTCGTCATCAAGCGCTCCGCCTGTATTGAAGGTGCCCGTATGGCCTTCGCTCGCTGCAAAATGTGGTGGGCGAAGATGAATGCTGTTGAAGTTGCCAGCGGGCCGCCGGAGGGCAAGGAGCACCGCACACCCGAGCGATATTTCGCTGATGTCGTAGAGGGGTCTCGACTTGTGGCGGCGCAGTGTTCGCAGGATATTGTATTTGAATAAATGTATTCATGTTGCCTTTGCCTTGTATTATGGGAACAAAGCCGGTGTTTGTAAAATAATTTTGTTATGCTTTTAATTGTTTCCTCCTGTGCGGTCGTATAATTTGCAATCTGAGGGTTGGCCAGTCGTCGGCTTCTGCCCTCACGTAGGTAGTACGGAGGTGTTCGGGATGGATTCTAAACAATCTTGATCCAATTATATGGTCCTTTGAAGGAGTTGTTTAGCGCAACGAACGAGGCAATCGAACTGTACGGCTTGAACGCCCTCACTTAGCCATGGGAGTCTTATAATTAAGCAAGTGCGCAGCCCCTGGTCCAAGCCAGGGTGCTGTCAGCATCTGATCGGGAAGTGCCGATCCTTCGCATGACGCGGAAAAAATCTCCAACGATTTTGTAACCCTCGAACAGCTGACTGGCTCTCGCCGTATCATGACAGTCAATTTTCGGCTTTCTCTACTGAGGTGCTCATCCGGTCAAGGCTAGGGCACAATCGCAGTAGTTCTCCCTTTACTACCCTAGCCGATAGAGCGGAACGTAGGGTAGAAAGCATAGGAGCCGGGCAACCCAACTATTGACCAAAGACATGATTCGGAGCCAATGCATATAATGTGGTGGCGAACTTGTACATAGGAAGTGTTCGGACTTTACTGCCGTATTGTGGGGCGACAAGTAGCCCCTGGCGAATATGAAATGTACAGAAGAGTATCGATGCAGCAGATAGGCAGATCGAAATAAAACGAAGTAAGAAGCGAAAACCATAGAGACTGGGCCACGAACCATTTTTATTATAACTGGATGGATACATCAAGGCGTATCTTGTACATATGGTGCGAGAAGTATCTGGGCTATTTAACATGCCGGGATCAGTAGGGCGCAGCGTGCAGGTCCTGAGAAATAAGTTTGAATATCGTCAAGAAGAACGTATAAAGGTTACCCTACACACCTGTGCTGCTTGCCTCCGTTGTATACCAGTCCTTCTAAAGGACTTGCTGTCAGGCCCGCGGGAAAAGGAACCTGAAACTAGAAAAAGGTAAAAGTATGTGTGCCCGGGATCTGTCTGGCCAAACTGTAGACCCCGAGCTATCTTGTGCCTCCGTCGATGTCCACGTAATTTTGAGTGCATAATTGTGTATGCGTGGTATGAATGCCACTACCTCATTGGGACTGGGATGGAGGCCGGATTGCTGGTCGAGCTCTTGACGAGCGGCGCCATCCTGTTGTAGTGTAGTCCGGGACCTCTTAATGACGTTCGAAGGCTCGGCAGCCGTACTATGGTGCTGCTTGAGAAGGCCGCTTTGTACTTCTGCTGCTAGGGCGGCGGTGTGCTCCTCTGTTTGGAGGGAGCGTTCCGTATTGCCATTGACTGTTATGACGCTGCGTGGACCGGGCATCTTGAGCTTGAGATAAGCGTAGTGTGGCACTGCATTGAATCTAGCAAACGCGGTTCGTCCGAGCAGTGCGTGATAGACGCTGCGGAAGGGTACGATATCGAAGATTAACTCTTCACTTTGGAAGTTATGTGGAGAACCGAAGACCACTTCCCGCGTGATTGAGCCCGTACAACGGGCCTCTACGCCTGGTATGACCCTTTTAAAGGTAGTCTTTGTTGGTTTGATTCGCGAGAGGTTAATACCTATCTTCCGCACTGTGTCCTGATAAAGCAGGTTGAGGCTGCTGCCACCGTCCATCAGGACTCGTGTTAGGTGAAACCCGTCAATAATTGGGTCGAGGACTAGTGCGGCTGAACCGCCATGGCGGATACTAGTTGGGTGATCCCAGCAATCGAAGGTGATCAGGAATGATGACCATGGATTGAATTTTGGGGCGACTGACTCTACCGCGTAGACGTCCCTAAGTGCTCGCTTACGCTCCCTTTTGGGGATGTGCATAGCGTATATCAAGTTCACCGTTTTGACTTGAGGGGGAAATTTCTTCTGCCCCCCAGTGCTCGGCTGCCGGGGCTCTTCATCCTCATCCTCACTTTGTGATCCCTTTTCCTTGTTTTAGGCATTTAACTTGCCAGCCTGCTTGAAAACCCAACAATCTCTGTTGGTATGATTAGCTTGCTTATCCGGGGTGCCGTGTATCTGGCACGGACGGTCGAGTATGCGGTCCAGGCTGGAAGGTCCTTCATTGTTCCTTTTGTAGGGCTTCTTCCGTTGGCCAGACTTGGAGCCAGTGAATCCGGCGTTGACCGTGGTGTCATCAGTGTTGTTGCCGTTGCTTCGGTGTTTGTGTCTATTGCGCCGGAGCTTGCCAGTGCTGTTCTTGGCCTCGGTGGGGCCTGTCTCGCTAGCTGTGTTATTACTACGTGCCAACCAACTGTCCTCTCCCGCGCAAAAGCGGGTCATGAGTGCCGTGAGGGCTGCCATGGACTTGGGCTTTTTTCCTGGCCGAGGTGGCGTGCTAGTCATTCGTCACGGATGCTGTGTTTGAAGGCTGCTAAGGCCTCGGCATCCGGACAGTCAACGATCTGGTTCTTTTTTGGTTAGGAACCTAGTCCAGAATTTTCTGGCTGATTTTCCAGGTTGTTGAACTATGTGGCTTAAGTCATCGGCGTCTGGTGGCCGTACATATGTTCCCTGGAAGTTGTCCAGGAAGGCTTCTTCCAAGTCTTCCCAGCTGCCGATAGAATTTTCAGGCAGGCTGTTAAGCCAGTGCCGAGTTGGCCCTTTGAGCTTTAGTGGGAGGTATTTAATGGCATGGAGGTCATCTCCTCGAGCCATATGGATATGGAGAATGAAATCCTCGGTCCATACTGCGGGATCGGTTGTGCCGTCGTACGATTCAATATTGACAGGCTTGAACCCCTCGGGGAATTCATGATCCAGTACTTCATCTGTGAAGCAGAGAGGGTTTGCAGCGCCTCTATATCAGGCCGCGTCGTGGCGTAGCTCTGACGGAGTCCGTCCGCGGTATTCGGCCCGGGCGTGGTGAGATTTATCACGTCCGAATAGGTAGCCGTTGTCGTGCCTCAAGGCACGCCCTCACGATCCATAGATCGATCTTGTATGTCCTACTCTATCGTCTAGGATTTGCCGGAGGTCGTACGTGTGACCCCGAACTCTTCCGTCTGTATTTTTACGAGGCGGTGGGGCAGGCTGCTGTTCGGCCTGAGTTGCCTCTTTATTCCCGGCCGCGGGGTGGCCGGTCGGCCGCCCTGTCCCGACCACGTGGTGGTCGTTCCGCATTACGCAAGGGAGATGTGTGCTCCGGTGCTTCCTCATCGAATTGAGGTAGCAGTCTGCGTTTCGGGTAGCTCTTTGTTGGGCGCCTGAGGCCGTATTCTTCGGCTCTCAGGACATCAGTCCACCTATCGACGAGCAGATCTTGTTCAGCTTGAAGCTACTGCTGTTTCTTTTTCAGTCTCTTCGCACTGGCTATGAGCTGAAGCTTAAAGTGCTCCTGCTCCAGAGGATCCTCAGGCACGATGAAGTCTTCGTTGCCGAGGTTTGTCTCCTCCTCGAAAGGTGGACGGTACTGTCGTCCGCCGAGTCATCTTCTATGGCCTGTTCGTCAGGGTTGTCTTGCATGTTGTCATGTTCCTCCTGTTCTGATGGAGCTCCGGCAGGGTCTTTATTGTTTTCGGCGTCGCCTGGAGTACTATTCTCTCTGGTGCCGGTGTTGCCGTCCTTTGAGCGAAGAGGCTTAGAACGGCGCTTGGGGCGTCGGCACTTGGACTGCGTCTCAGAGGTTTTATTAGCATCTGGCTCTTCGTTGTCGTCGCCAGATCCTTTGGGTGTATCAACCATGTACACGTCATACGAAGAGGTAGCCGTCCAACGTCCGGTAAATGGCGGGTCTTGGCCTTGCTCCATATCAGCATCGTCGTCCATACCGTCGATGTCTATGGACCCATAGTCAAGCATGTCGGTTAAGTCATCGAAAGTGGCTATGAAGTGGGTGGCGGGTGGGAAGCAAAATTCCTCGTCATCTGTTCCTAGCTCAACCCGAACATAGTTCGGCTGTGAGTTCTCCTCCAAGGATGAGTTCTTTAAAGAATTCAGTATGTCACCAAAAGGTGAGTGCTGGAAGAAGTCTGCGGCGCCAAATTCGAAAATCGATAACCGATCCAGCTCGGTGTCCGCAGGCGCGTCTGATCTGGAACATGTAGCCGAAAACGAGTCCGGAGTTCCATTGATGCAAATATTGTAGGATGTCGAGTCCGTGCGTGGCTCCAACGCCATGGACTTTGTGGCCTCGAAGGGCACGATCTGCTTCGGTTCTGAGGCCGTTGCAGCAACAGGATCCATCTCCTGGGTGTGATCCGATGACAGATTTAAGTCATGTTCATCGGAGAGAGGGGGAGCGACTGCCGCCGTCCTGAGTCCATCGGAGATCAAATCTCCGTGAGTATCCGTGATGAGATCTGACCTGATGGCCAGGGGCGTGACTGTCGACCTGCTCCAAATGGCCAAGCGAGTTGGCCCATAGTACGAAGTCGCCGAACACAAAGGTTTGTCCGGGGAGGAAGGTTTCTCCGTGAAGAGCGCCATTACTGACGATCGAAGGGGCCATCGACTCCTTTGCCAACAGCACAGTGGAACTCTCAATGAAAGCACCAATGTCGGTGTCAAAACTGGCGGATCTCGGGTAGGGGTCCCGAACTGTGCGTCTAGGATCGATGGTAACAGGAGACGGGCGACAAGATGTTTACCCAGGTTCGGGCCCTCTCTATGGAGGTAATACCCTACTTCCTGCTTGATTGATCTTGATGAATATGAGTATTACAAGAGTTGATCTACCATGAGATCGTAATGGCTAAACCCTAGAAGTCTAGCCTATGGGTATATGGTAATGAACGTGTCCTATCCGGACTATGCTCTCCGGTTTATATAGACACCGGAGAGATCTAGGGTTACATGGAGTTGGTTACATAAGAAGAAATCTTCATAGTTGATCGCCTAGCTTGCCTTCCACGCCAAGGAAAGTCCAATCCGGACACGAGTATGGTCTTCGGTCTCCATGTCTTCACAGCCCATAAGTCCGGCCCTTGGATAGCAGGCCGGACGCCCGAGGACCCCTTAGTCCAGGACTCCCTCACTCTCCCCGACTGATTCTTGAGAAGACATATTGCTCTAAATCTGCTGCAGAAACAACTCAAAACAAAAACAGAGGGTTGTGTCGCAGTACGGTGGTCAAAAGCTTCAGGAGATTATATAAAGAATTTTTACCAACAAAAAGAAGTATCGTGCAAGAAAACGGAGTACGGAGAGCACACGAGGTGCCCACGAGGCAGGGGACGCGCCCAGGGGGTAGGGCGCGCCCTCCACCCTCGTGGATGCCTCATGTCCTTTTCGGACTACTTTTAATTTTCCTATTTTCTTAAATATTCCAAAACGGAGAAAAATTGCTATTAGAATTGTTTTGGAGTCGGTTTTACTTACCGTACCACATACCTATTCCTTTTCAGAGTCTGAAATGTTCTGGAAAGTGTCCCTTATGTACTCCTCCGAGGTTACGGTCTCAATAACATTGGTTTCAACATTTATGGGATTACCTGAGATATAATGTTTGATTCTTTGACCGTTCACCACCTTCGGATTTGTGCCTTCGATGTTGTTGACTTTTATGGCACCGGAACGATAGACCTCCTCGATAACGTAAGGACCTTCCCATTTAGAGAGGAGTTTTCCTGCAAAAAATCTTCAACGAGAGTTGTATAACAAGACATAATCACCTACATTGAACTCACGCTTTTGTATCCTTTTGTCATGCCATCTTTTAACTTTTTCTTTAAATAATTTGGCATTCTCATAGCCCTGGGTTCTCCATTCATCAAGTGAACTAATATCAAATAGTCTCTTCTCACCGGCAAGTTTGAAATCATAATTGAGCTCTTTAATGGCCCAATATGCCTTATGTTCTAATTCGAGAGGTAAGTGACAAGCTTTTCCATAAACCATTTTATACGGAGACATACCCATAGGATTTTTATATGTAGTTCTATAGGCCCATAATGCATAATCAAGTTTCTTGGACCAATTCTTTCTAGATCTATTAACAGTCTTTTGCAAAATTAATTTAATCTCTCTATTACTTAGTTCTACTTGACCACTAGACTTTGGGTGGTATGGAGATGCAATTCTATGATTAACGTCATACTTAGCAAGCATCTTACGAAAAGCACCATGAATAAAATGTGAACCACCATCATTCATTAAGTATCTAGGGACTCCAAACCTCGGGAAAATAACTTCTTTAAGCATCTTAATAGGGGGTTATGATCGGAACTACAAGTTGGAATAGCTTCTACCCACTTAGTAACGTAATCAACAACAACTAAAATATGTGTATACCGATTAGAAGAAGGAAACGGTCCCATATAATCAAAGCCCCAAACATCAAATGGTTCAATAACAAGTGAATAGTTCATAGGCATTTCTTGATGTCTACTAATATTACCGATTCTTTGACATTCATCACAAGACAAGACAAACTTACAGGCGTCCTTGAAGAGAGTAGGCCAATAAAAACCGGATTGTAATACCTTATGTGCAGTTCTATCCGCAGCGTGGTGTCCTCCATAAGCCTCGGAGTGACACTTGCGTAGGATGTGTTCCTGTTCATGCTCAGGTACACAATGTCTAATAACACCATCTACTCCTTCTTTATAAAGGTGTGGGTCATCCCAGAAGTAATGTCTTAAGTCATAGAAAAACTTTTTCTTTTGCTAGTATGTGAAACTAGGTGGTATAAATTTAGCAACAATGTAATTAGCATAATCGGCATACCATGGAGCAGTACGAGAAGCATTTATGAATTCTAATTGTTCACCAGGAAAGCTATCATCAATAGGTAGTGGGTCATCAAGAAGATTCTCTAACCTAGATAATTTGTCTGCAATGGGGTTCTCAGCTCCCTTTCTATCTATAATATGCAAATCAAATTCTTGTAGTAGGAGAACCCATCTAATAAGTCTAGGTTTAGCATCTTTATTTTCCGTAAGATATTTAATAGCAGCATGATCAGTGTGAACAGTTACTTTAGAATCAACAATGTAAGGTCTGAACTTATCACAAGCAAATACAACTGCTAGAAATTCTTTTTCAGTAGTAGCATAATTTCTCTGGGCACTGTCTAGAGTTTTACTAGCATATTGGATAACATTTAATTTCTTATCAACTCTTTGTCCTAGAACAGCGCCTACAGCATAATCACTAGCATCACACATAATTTCAAAGGGTAAATTCCAATCAGGAGGCTGAACAATAGGTGCAGAAGTCAAGGCTTTCTTAAGTATTTCAAATGCTTCTACACAATCATCATCAAAGAGAAAAGGAACATCTTTTTTGTAAAAGATTAGTCAGAGGCCTAGAAATTTTTGAGAAGTCTTTAATGAACCTCCTATAAAAACCGGCATGACCAAGGAAACTTCTTATACCTTTCATGCCCTTAGGACACGGCATCTTTTCAATAGCATCAACTTTATCTTTATCAACTTCAATACCTCTTTCAAAAATTTGATGCCCCAAGACAATACCTTCATTAACCATAAAGTGGCACTTCTCCCAATTCAAGACAAGGTTAGTTTACATCTCTGCAAAACTCGATCAAGGTTGCTTAAGCAATCATCAAAAGAAGTTCCATATACGGAAAAATCATCCATGAAAACCTCAACAATCTTTTCACAAAAGGCAGAGAATATAGCAGTCATACATCTTTGAAAGGTAGCAGGTGCATTACATAAACCAAAAGGCATACGTCTATAAGTAAAGGTACCGAAAGGGCAAGTAAAAGTGGTCTTTTCTTGATCCTCTTTTGACACGGGTATTTGAGAGAAACCAGAATAACCGTCTAGAAAGCAAAAATGTGTATGTTTGGATAATCTTTCTAGCATTTGATCAATAAAAGGTAAAGGGTAATGATCCTTTTTAGTAGCTTTATTTAGTTTGCGGAAATCAATTACCATTCTATAACCTGTAATAATTCTTTGTGGGTTCAATTTATCTTCATCATTAGGAACAACAGTAATACCTCCCTTCTTAGGGACACAATGGACAGGACTTACCACTGACTATCAGCAACATGATAAATTATACCTGCCTCCAGAAGCTTTAGTATTTATTTTCTTACCACTTCTTTCATCTTAGGATTTAATCGTCGTTGGTGATCAACAACTGGTTTAGCGTCTTTCTCCAATTTTATTTTGTGCTAGCATAGAGTGGGATTAATGCCCTTAAGATCATCAAGAGTATATCCAATAGCAGCACAGTGCTTCTTTAGAGTTTTCAATAATTTCTCTTCTTCCTGCTCTGAAAGGTTAGCACTAATAATAACAGGATATATCTTCTTTTCATCAAGATAAGCATATTTAAGAGTATCATGTAATGGTTTAAGCTCAAACACGGGATCACCCTTGGGTGGAGGTGGATCCCCAAGAATTTCAATAGGCAAATTGTGTTCCAAAATAGGTCCCTGTTTAAAGAATACTTCATCTATTTCCCTTCTTTCGTTCATAAACATATCATTTTCATGGTCTAGCAAATATTGTTCTAAAGGATCATTAGGAGGCACGGCAATAGAAGCAATACCAATAATTTTATCTTTACTAGGCAATTCTTTATCATGGGGTTGTCTACGAAATTTAGCAAAATTAAAATCATGAGACATATCCCCTAAACCAATAGTAACAACATCCTTTTTGCAATCTATCTTAGGATTAACAGTATTCAAGAAGGGTCTACCAAATATAATGGGACAAAAGTCATCTTCTGGGGAACCAAGAACAAGAAAATCAGTAGGATATTTAACTTTCCCGCACAAGACTTCAATATCTCTAACAATCCCAACTGGTGAAATAGTATCTCTATTGGCAAGCTTAATGGTAACATCAATATCTTCTATCTCAGCAGGTGCAATATCATGCATAATTTCTTCGTATAAAGAATGAGGTATTGCACTCGCACTAGCACCCATATCACATAAGCCATGATAACAATGATCTCCTATTTTAACAGAAATAACGGGCATGCCTACAACAGGTCTATGTTTATTTTTAGTATCGGGTCTAGCAATTCTAGCAGCTTCATCACAGAAGTAAATAACATGCCCATCAATATTATCGACCAAGAGATATTTAACCATAGGAATACTAGGTTCAACTTTAATTTGCTCAGGGGGTGTAGGTCTTCTAGTATTACTCTTACAAACCATAGTTGAAGCCTTAGCATGATCCTTTATTCTAGCAGGGAAAGGTGGTTTCTCAATATAAGTGCTAGGAACAATAGGATCAACATTATAAGTGATAGTATTTTCTTCAACTTTAATAGGTTCAACTACCTTTACTTCAATGGGAGGATGATATTTAAACCACTTCTCCTTAGGGAGATCAACATGAGTAGCAAAGGATTCACTGAAAGAAGCTATTATCTTAGAGTCAAGTCCATATTTAGTGCTAAATTCACGAAAATCATCGGTATCCATGAAAGATTTAACACAATCAAACTTAGGTGTTATACCTGACTCCTTACCTTCGTCGTGTTCCCAATCTTCAAAGTTGCGTTTAATTCTTTCCAATAAATCCCATTTGAATCCAATAGCTTTCATCATAAAATAACCAGTGCAAGAAGTATCAAGCATGGAGCGATTATTGAGAGAAAGCCGAGCATGATTTTTTTAATAATAATTTCTGTTGAGAGCTCATGATTGGGGTGAATATAACATTTACTTAAGCCTCCCCCAAGCTTGAGCGGTACTTTCTCCTTCGCGAGGCCAAAAATTATATATATAATTACGATCACGATGAACCAGATGCATAGGATAAAACTTCTGATGAGATTCCAATTTCAAGCGGTTGTAGTTCCATGATCCAATATCATCGCATAGCCTAAACCATGTCAATGCCTTTCCCTTCGAAGATAAAGGGAACACCTTCTTCTTGATAACATCCTCGGGCATACCTGCAAGCTTAAATAATCCACAAACTTCATCCACATAGATTAGGTGCAAATCGGGATGTAATGTTACATCTCCTGTAAAAGGATTTGCTAGCAGCTTCTCTGTCATACCCGAAGGAATTTCAAAGTAAACATTTTCAGTAGGTTCAGTAGGTTGAGGAGAAACTCATTTCTCTACTGGTCGGGGTGAAGATACCTCGAACAAGCCCCTCAAAGGATTACTTTCCATAGTAACAAGTGACAGTAAATTTCAGCTCACTATATAAATTTTTCCTTACCAAATTCCACTTACCAAAGGCGCTTCACTCCCCGGCAACGGCGCCAGAAAAGAGTCTTGATGACCCACAAGTATAGGGGATCTATCGTAGTCCTTTCGATAAGTAAGAGTGTCGAACCCAACGAGGAGCAGAAGGAAATGCCAAGCGGTTTTCAGTAAGGTACTCTCTACAAGCACTGAAATTATCGGTAACAGATAGTTTTATGATAAGGTAATTTGTAATGGGTAACAAGTAACAAAAGTAAACAAGGTGCAGCTAGGTGGACCAATCCTTTTTGTAGCAAAGGACAAGCCTGGACTACCTCTTATATAAAGGAAAAAGCTCCCGAGGACACATGGGAATTATCGTCAAGCTAGTTTTCATCATGCTCATATGATTCGCGTTCGTTACTTTGATAATTTGATATGTGGGTGGACCGGTGCTTGGGTACCGCCCTTTCTTGGACAAGCATCCCACTTATGATTAACCCCTCTTGCAAGCATCCGCAACTACAAAAGTAGTATTAAGGTAAACCTAACCATAGCACGAAACATATGGATCCAAATTAGCCCCTTACGAAGCAACGCATAAACTAGGGTTTAAGCTTCTGTCACTCTAGCAACCCATCATCTACTTATTACTTCCCAATGCCTTCCCCTAGGCCCAAATAATGGTGAAGTGTCATGTAGTTGACGTTCACATAACACCACTAGAGGAAAGACAACATACATCTCATCAAAATATCGAGCGAATACCAAATTCACATGACTACTTATAGCAAGACTTCTCCCATGTCCTCAGGAACAAACATAACTACTCACAAATCATATTCATGTTCATAATCAGCGGGGTATTAATATGCATAAAGGATCTGAACATATGATCTTCCACCAAATAAACCAACTAGCATCAACTGCAAGGAGTAATCAACACTACTAGCAACCCACATGTACCAATCTGAGGTTTTGAGACAAAGATCGGATACAAGAGATGAGCTGGGTTTGAGATGAGATGGTGCTGGTGAAGATATTGATGGATATTGACCCCATCGACGGTGATGATGATGGCGATGATTTCCCCCTCCCGGAGGGATGTTTCCTCGCAGAACAGCTCCGTCGGAGCCCTAGATTGGTTTCGCCAAGGTTTCGCCTCGAGACGGTGGCGCTTTGTCCCGAAAGCCTCCTTCTTATTTTTTTTCCAGGGCGAAAGACTTCATATAGCAAAAGATGGGCACCGGAGGCCTGCCAGGGGGCCCACGAGGCAGGGGGCGCGCCCAGGGGGGTAGGGCGTGCCCCCCACCCTCGTGGATGGTGGGTGGCCCCCCTTTGGTGCTTTCCTCGCCCAATATTTTATATATATATTCCAAAACTGACTTTCGTGGATTTTCAGGACTTTTGGAGTTGTGCAGAATAGGTCTCTAATATTTGCTCCTTTTCCAGCCCAGAATTCCAGCTGCCGGCATTCTCCCTCTTCATGTAAACCTTGTAAAATAAGAGAGAAAAGGCATAAGTATTGTGACATAATGTGTAGTAACATCCCATAATGCAGTAAATATCGATATAAAAGCATGATGCAAAATGGACGTATCAGGTATAAGCTTCTCACAAACCAGAGCTTCTCACAACAAGCGAGATGGTTTCGGTAGGAGACGTGCTACCTTTGGAGACGAAACGATATCCGTTGCCTCTTATTGCTTTCAAAAAATTTGTAGTGTCAACATAGAACAACAGGAGTGTTGTGTTTAATTTTGGAATTTTTTGGGGTTTGATTGAACATTTTTATACATTAACTGGGTTTTCTAGGCATTTTATGTGCATAATTCAAACTTGAACTACATGCACATGCTCCAGTGCATATAAATTGGTTGAAAAATCAAATTTGTGTCCTTCAGTGAATGCTTAGGTCCCATGCAAGAAATGGGAATGAATTTCAAATACCCTACCACCGTCAGTTGGCCGCAAACATTGAGATATTTGGTTTTAAAATTCTAGTAAATCCAAAACTCATCTGAAATTCATGAAACATGGCATACTATCATGGAGCGGCACCAACATGCCGTGGTAAATTTTTTGTCCCATTTGGGGCAGGTTTGAGTATAAGCTTCTCACAAACCAGAGCTTCTCACAATAAGCGTGATGGTTTCGGTAGGGAACGTGCCACCTTTGGGGGTTAAAAGATATCTGTTTCCTCTTATTGCTTTCAAAAAAATTATAGTGTCAACATCGAACAACAAGAGTGTTGTGTTTAATTTTGGAATTTTTCGAGGTTCGGTTGGACATTTTTATACATTAACTTGGTTTTGTAGGCATTTCAGGTGCATAATTCAAATTTCAACTACATGCACATGCTCCAATGCATATAAACTGGTTGAAAATCAAATCTGTGTCCTTGGTTGCATGCATAGGTCCCATGGAAGAAATGGGAGTGAACTTCAAACATCCTGCCACCGTCACTCGGCCGCAAACATTGAGATACTTAGTTTTTAAATTCTAGTAAATCCAAAACTCGTCTGACATTCATGAAACCTTGCATGCTATCATGGAGCGGCATCAACATGCCGTGGTAAAAAATTTGTACCATTTGGGGCAGGTTTGGGTATAAGCTTCTCACAAACCGGAGCTTCTCACAACAAGCGTGATTGTTTCGGTAGGGAACGTGCCACCTTTGGGGACGAAACAATATCCGTTGCCTCTTATTGCTTTCAAAAAATTTCTAGTGTCAACATAGAACAACAGGAGTGTTGTGTTTAATTTTGGAATTTTTCAGGGTTCGTTTGGACATTTTTATGAAATAACTTGGTTTTGTAGGCATTTCAGGTGCATAATTCAAATTTGAACTACATGCACATGCTCCAGTGCATATAAACTGGTTGAAAATCAAATATGTGTCCTTGGTTGCATGGTTAGGTCACAAACACCCTGCCACCGTCACTCGGCCACAAACATTGAGATACTTGGTTTTTAAATTCTAGTAAATCCAAAACTCGTCTGAAATTGATGAAACTTGGCATGCTATCATGGAGCGGCATGAACATGCCATGGTAAAAATTTTGTCCCATTTGGGGCAGGTTTGGGTATAAGCTTCTAACAAACGAAAGCTTCTCACGACAAGCATGATGGTTTCGGTAGGGAACGTGCCACCTTTGGGGACGAAACAATATCCGCTGCCTCTTATTGCTTTAAAAAAATTTCTAGTGTCAACATAGAACAACAGGAGTGTTGTGTTTAATTTTGGAATTTTTCGTGGTTCATTTGGACATTTTTATACATTAACTGGGTTTTCTAGGCATTTCACTTGCATAATTCAAATTTGAACTACATGCACATTGTCAAGTGCATATAAATTGGTTGAAAAAACAAATATGTGTCCTTCGGGGCATGCTTAAGTCCCATGCAAGAAATGGGAATGAATTTCAAACACCTGCCACCGTCACTCGGCCGCAAACATTGAGATACTTGGTTTTTAAATTCTAGTAAATCCAAAACTCGTCTGAAATTCATGAAACTTGGCATGCTATCATGGAGCGGCATCAACATGCCGTGGTAAAATTTTGTCCCATTTGGGGCAGATTTGGGTATAAGCTTCTCACAAACCAGAGCTTCTCACAACAAGCGTGATTGTTTCGGTAGGGAACGTGCCACCTTTGGGAACGAAACGATATCCATTGCCTCCTACTGCTTTCAAAAAATTTCTAGTGTCAACATAGAACAACAGGAGTGTTGTGTTTAATTTTGGAATTTTTCGGGGTTCGTTTGGACATTTTTATACATTAACTGGGTTTTCTAGGCATTTTATGTGCATAATTCAAATTTGAACTACATGCACATGCTCAAGTGCATATAAATTGGTTGAAAAATCAAATCTGTGTCCTTCGGTGCATGCTTAGGTCCCATGCAAGAAATAAGAATGAATTTCAAACAGCAGGGCACTGTTGATTGCCGGCAAAACGTTGAGATACTTTGTTTTAAATTCTAGTAAATCCAAAACTCGTCTGAAATTCATGAAACTTGGCATGCTATAATGGAATGGCACCCGACATGCTGTGGTATTATTCGTGCCCATTTTGAGAGAAGGCGCACTCGAATAACAGCTCACAAAGGCATTTTGAAACAAAGAGCTGCCATCGTAACATCTAAAACGCTTTGTATAATTTAAATTGTGTGCGTTTCTTTAACCATTCACGTGACGCCACGCCTTACTCTTTTAATGGCTAGGAGGTGCCGTGTGGACAGGTGCTTGAGTGCTTGACTAAACGGGAGGCGTGTGAGCTATACTCCAATGCGGAGGCTCACCAAGAAGCGTGCGAGCTGTGCGCCGCGTAGACTCGTCGGGAAGCCAGCCCTTTGACTTCCATGGCCGCCCGCCTTGCTCGCATCCTCTCCATTAATGGCACCCAAGCCGCAGTTTAATACGGTTTTTAAATATAAAACACACTCATCGCAAACGTTTTAGTTAGAACACCCGTATGCAAAACCGACAACTTTCCCAGGAAGCCAAGGGAAAATGTGCCTAGCAGGATTTGTGCAGCTCTTGATCGCAAACATTTTAGTTACAACACCCGTATGCAAACCGACAGCTTCCCCAGGAAGCCAAGAGAAAATGTGTCGAGCAAGATTTCTGCAGCTCTTGATCGCAAACGTTTTAGATAAAACACCCGTATGCAAAGTGAGAGCTATGGTCTTCCCCCTTAAATCGAGGGAAAATTCGCAGCGTAGGATTTGTGCATCCCATCAATGCAAACGGTTGTTTTGGATGACCCGTGTGCAACCACGTGCAAACAATTTGGTAAGATTTGCATCTGTCATATTGGGTATGTTGCCATTTGTCAAACTGGAAAGATTGACATTTGTTGATCTAGTAACATTGCCATTTGTCAATCCTTATAACACTGTGATTTGTCAAAATATGCAGCTAAAAATCACTAGCAGTATCTGATTTTTGCAACTAAAATTCAGTATTAAGCACATATTTCATTCATAGATTAAGCAGTCGTTCTTAATTTATACAAACAGTTCAACTCGACAGCTGAACCGCCCAAACTTTTCCCCAATTGTTGCCAACCACGTACTGAAATAGCTAGTTCAACTATATAGACTAGCTAATTTTAAGTACGTTGTACAGTTCCACCACACATATATAGTTAGATGAACTGAACAAAATAGCACCTAAATACTACTACTACGGAGGGGCTCTGTGCTACTTTCCACAGCCTCTCCTCTGTCGAGCGTGCTCAGTAAGAGGCAGAGGAGGAGGAGGAGCCTACCGACGAGCTGGACAAATGCAATATGGTGCCTGCCGCTGCTGCACGTTCAGCGACGCTTGCCAGCTCGAACGCCCACTGTCGCTCCAGACGATCCCTCTCGAAATGGCCGGACTGCTCGTAGATCTCCTGATTCCTCGGCTCTGCGTCGGCATGTGCTGCGGCCACGGCTGTGGTAAGCCTCTTTGCATGCTCGACGAGGCGCTCCTCCTCCTCCTGCAGGAATTCAATGTAGCGCGCAAGGTCGCTGACGCACGTGCGGGCCTCCACCTCCGCCTCCCTCCTTCAGGCAGCGGTAGCGGAGCGGCTGATGATCCTGGCGGTCGATGGTGGGCTGGCGGCCACAGCGGCCGACGATGGGGTGGCGGCCATGACGGCCACCTCCCGCCTTCGGGCCGCAGTGGCAGAGTGGGTGATGGCCGGCAGTGGGGTGGCGGCCATGATGGCCACCTCCCTCCTACGAGCCACGGCGGCAGAGCGGGCGATGGCCATGGCTTTTGACGGTGGTGTGGCGGCAACGGCGGCCGGCAACAGCTGCCGACGGGCAGCAGCGGCGGAGCGTGTGGTGGGTGTTCCGCGCACACCCAACAGGGACGCCACGCGCACTACACTACGCCGGGGACTGAGCCGCCACCATGATGTAGCCTCCCAGCTCGAGCTGTCTTCTGATGACGGTGGACTGGCTGAGCGACGATGACGGACCGGTGCCATTGGCGATTGTGGGAGAAGCAGACGAGATAAGCTACAGGGAGGGAGGGGAAAATGCGACGCAGGACTCGCCGGCCCTGAGAGTTTATATGGCAGGCCTGTAAGCATTGGGATTTTGGGGGATTTCACCGAGTCGGGCGGGAAGCTTGCGCGGGAACGGGCTCACCGACGATTCATTGGCGCCACCGTTTGGACAAAAGAACGCCCCCGCGCGCTGCGCAAGCTTGCGTTGTAAGCCGTCTGCGGCAGCGGGGTGACAAGACGTGCGAGAGGAGGATGAAAGGACACGTACACATACGGTTAATACAAAAAAACGTTTGCGATTTAATTACCTATTATACACCCATCCTGGTTTATAAGTAGGATTTAACTAATAAAATACGAATGCATGTCGCCAAAGATCATATCGTTGGATTTGTATTTGAACATAGTTTCCAGTTATACAATTTTTGTAACATGCATTAACACTTTTTTTGTTAAATTTAAGGTTATATACTAGCAAGCGTTTGCCCGCAATACACATGGCTTATTCCATCACAAACATCTCAGATTGATCAACTGTATGCCACGTATCGCACACGCAACTCTAATCTGATTCGTGCTTGATGTCTCCGACATAGCTCACACAGTTCATCTTATTTGCCACGTATCACTGTGCCGGCCTCTGCTCGCGTGCCTCGGCAAGCTCTGCTTGCCGTTAGGTGCCGCGGCGCACTCTGCTCACGTCCACCGGGGCGCTCAGCTTTTGGACCGCTTTTCCTTGTGTGTTCAACTGCTATATGCATATACATATGGTTGCTCGCCATTGAGGCGACCACGAAGGGCTCTACTCGCGTCCCTCCGCGTGCTCTGCCAGCAGTTGGGCGCGCGCACGATCACGTCGGGGGCCCCATATGCATGCGGTTGTGCCGCGCGCGTTGCCACGCGATGCAGTTACGTGCGGCACGATGGAGTTACGCGCTACAAATTAGAACTGCCATCAGGGCCTGCCGATATTCCTAGCCGCCCGGCTCCCCCTTTAATTCCCGCGGCCATTATAAACTTAGTCTCTTGAACCTTTCGATCGCGCCCCACAACACAATAAGCACACCCACGACGACACATAGAGAGGGGATGTCTAGCGGCGCTCTAATGGAGTTCGGCGAGCATAGAGTGGAGACCCACACGAGGGAGACGGATCTCTCGGTGGTGTACACCATCGACCCGGCCGTGGTGGACGACTACATCAACAACGTTGAGCAGTTGCTTGCTCGAGACAAGTACAAGGTGGTCAGCATCGACCTCCAGTACACCGCCGGTTGTCCCGGCATAGATCAGAAGGTTGTCATCGCCCAGTTGTGCGTGCGCCATCATGTCCTCATCTACCACTACTGCATGGCCAAAGAGCCTTGCGACCATTACAACAGGTTTGTCAACAGCACCGACTACAAGTTCGCCACGGTGGAAACCACTGACGATGTAAAAGTGCTCAGTGTTACGGGCTTGGCCTGCAAGAAACTTGTCGAAATCCGTGACCACTATAGGGTCTGGGGAAGCACGAAGAAGGACTCCCTGGTAGAACTCGCATCGGCCATTATCGACCCCTACTATGAAAAGATGAAGCGGGATGCCCAGAGAACAAGTCCCGCATCCTGGCACAGGGCCTGGATGCGGCAACTGGATGAACCTCACCTCAGGTTCGCGGCCAAGAACGTGTACACATGCTACGAGATGCACAGGTGGATCGTTGACATGAGGAAGTGCCTCGTTACCCAGATCGACAAGCCCAGATCGAGCCACAAGTAGAGCAAGCGTCACAAGAAGTAGATGATGATCAGATGATCTTTTATGCTACTTAATCATGCATGTAATATATAGTGTACTTTATTGGTGTGTGGAAATGTCATGTGTGTAGTAGCCACCTATGTAATTATGCATGTAATATTTTACTTTGTTGTGTGGAAATGCCATGGTTGTAGTAGCCACCTATGTAAGTGGATGTTTAATTTGGTTATGCAACCATGTCCTTGTAAGTGTGTGTGTGTGTGTGTATGTTGTTGTTCTGTATGCAATCCCATCGCACAACACACATGTCTTATTAGCAGCAACAGTCTGTGTTATTATCGGTCTTCGAACACATTTCTGATTACAGACCTGTTTGCCGCGTATCACACACATCTTGTTATATTGAACCATTTCTGTTCTGTTGTCTCAACACAAACAGTTCATCCGAGTGACGCATGCCGTATATCGCACACACCTTGATCTCGCTCACCATTTCTTTTGTGTTGCCTAATCACAAACAGTTCATCTGAGTGAACCGTATGCTGTATATCGCACACACCTTCATCTGGCTGCCCGTTTCTTTTGTTCCTCCTCATCGCAAATAGTTAATTGAGCTGAACCGTATGCCCTGCATCGCACACGCAACTAAAATATGAACCGTGTTTGATGCATCCTCCATCGCAAACGTTTTGCACCTTTTTTGACGGTTCTTTTACACCACCGTTTGCGATTATTGCAAAGCACACAGTTTCGTCGAAGGGTCTCTGATTGTAGTGTCGCAATAGCAGCATCCTGCAGTAGTGTTATATCATGATAAATGTTTATTACTCATGCTAGAATTGTATTAATCGGAAACTTGATACATGTGTGAATACATATACAAAACAGAGTGTCCCTAGTATGCCTTTACTTGACTAGCTCGTTAATCAAAGATAGTTAAGTTTCCTGACCATAGACATATACGGGGGCACCCCAAAGCACATCAATTGTTCTCTTAGCCGTGTGCGGTGCCCCCCTCCACAGTTTACTCCTTCGGTCATAGTGTTGTAGTGCTTAGGCGAAGCCCTGCGCGGATCATATCACCATCACCGTCACTACGCCATCGTGCTGACGAAACTCTCCCTCGACCCTCTGCTGGATCAAGAGTTCGAGGGACATCATCGAGCTGAACGTGTGCTGAACTCAGAGGTGTCGTACGTTCGGTACTTGATCGGTTGGATCGTGAAGACGTTCGACTACATCAACCGCGTTAAACTACCGCTTCCGCTTTCGGTCTACAAGGGTACGTGGACACACTCTCCCCCGCTCGTTGCTATGCATCTCCTAGATAGATCTTGCGTGATAGTAGGATTTTTTTAAATTGCATGCTACATTCCCAACAGTGGTATCAGAGCCAGGTCTATGCGTAGGTCATATGCACGAGTAGAACACAAAGTGTTGTGGGCGATAATAGTCATATTGCTTACCACCAATGTCTTATTTTGATTCGGCGGTATTGTTGGATGAAGTGGCCCAGACCAACCTTACATGACCACGTTCATGAGACCGGTTCCACCGACAGACATGCAACTTGTTTTGCATAAAGGTGGCTGGCGGGTGTCTGTTTCTCCAAACTTTAGTTGAATCGAATTTGACTACGGCCGGTCCTTGTTGAAGGTTAAAACATCACACTTGATGAAAAATCATTATGGTGTTGACGTGTAGGTAAGAACGGTTCTTGCTAGAAGCCCGTAGCAGCGACGTAAAACTTGCAACAACAAAGTAGATGACGTCTAACTTGTTTTTGCAGGGCATGTTGTGATGTGATATGGTCAAGAGATGATGTGATATGCTTTATTTTATGAGATGATCATGTTTTGTATAAGTTATCGACAACTGGCAGGAGCCTTATGGTTGTCGCTTTATTGCATGAAATGCAATCGCCATGTAATTGCTTTCTATATCACTATGCGGTAGCGATAGTTGTAGAAGCAACAGTTGGCGAGACGGCAATGATGCTACGATGGAGATCAAGGTGTCAAGCCGGTGACGATGGAGATCAAAGGCACAAGATGATGATGGCCATATCATGTCACATATTTTGATTGCATGTGATGCTTATCTTTTATGCATCTTATTTTGCTTAGTACGGCGGTAGCATTATAAGATGATCCGTCACTAAATTTCAAGGTATAAGTGTTCTCCCTGAGTATGCACCATTGCTAAAGTTCGTCGTGCCGAGACACCACGTGATGATCGGGTGTGATAAGCTCTACGTTCACATACAACGGGTGTAAGACAGTTTTGCACGTGTAGAATACTCAGGTTAAACTTGACGTGCGTAGCATATAGAGATATGGCCTCGGAAGACGGAGACCGAAAGGTCGAACGTGAATCATATAGTAGATATGATCAACATAGAGATGTTCACCATTGAAAACTACTGCATCTCACGTGATGATCGGACATGGTTTAGTTGATATGGATCACGTGATCATTTAGATGACTAGAGGGATGTCTATCTAAGTAGGAGTTCTTAAGTAATATGATTAATGGAACTTTAATTTATCATGAACTTTGTCCTGATAGTTTTTGCATATCTATGTTGTTGTAGATCAATGGCCCGTGCTACTGTTCCCTTGAATTTTAATGCGTTCCTAGAGAAAGCTAAGTTGAAAGATGATGGTAGCAACTACACGGACTAGGTCCATAACTTGAGGATTATCCTCATTGCTGCACAGAAGAATTACGTCCTGGAAGCACCGCTAGGTGCAAGGCCTGCTCCAGGAGGAACTCCGGACGTTATGAACGTCTGGCAAGCTAAATCTGATGACTACTTGATAGTTCAGTGTGCCGTGCTTTATGGCTTAGAATCGGGACTTCAAAGATGTTTTGAATGTCATGGAGCATATGAGATATTCCAAGAGTTGAAGTTAATATTTCAAGCAAATGCCCGAGTTGAGAGATATGAAGTCTCCAACAAGTTCTATAGCTGCAAGATGGAGGAGAACAGTTCTGTCAGTGAACATATACTCAAAATGTCTGTGTATCATAACCAGTTGACTCAATTGGGAGTTAATATTCCGGATGATAGTGTCATTGACGGAGTTCTTCAGTCACTACCACCAAGTTATAAAGGCTTCCGTGATGAACTATAATATGCAAGGGAGGAAAGACAATTCCCGAGCTCTTCGCAATGCTTAAGGTTGCGGAGGTAGAAATCAAGAAGGAGCAACGAATGTTGATGGTTAACAAGACCACTAGTTTCAAGAAAAAGGGCAAAGGGAAGAAGGGGAACTTCAAGAAGAATAGCAAGCAAGTTGATGCTCAAGGGAAGAAGCCCAAATCTGGACCTAAGCCTGAGACTGAGTGCTTCTACTGCAAAGGGACTGGTCACTGGAAGCGGTACTGCCCCAAGTATTTGGCGGATAAGAAGGATGGCAAAGTGAAAGGTATATTTGATATACATGTTATTGATGTGTACCTTATTAATGCTCGTAGTAGCACCTGGGTATTTGATACTGGTTCTGTTTCTCATATTTGCAAATTGAAACAAGGGCTATGAATTAAACAAAGATTTGCTAAGGATGAGGTGACGATGCGCGTCGGAAATGGTTCCAAGGTTGATGTGATTGCCGTCGGCACGCTACCTCTACATTTCCTTCGGGTTTAGTTTTAGACCTGAATAATTGTTATTTGGTGCCAGCGTTGAGCATGAACATTATATCTGGATCTTGTTTGATGTGAGAGAGTTATTCATTTAAATTAGAGAATAATGGTTGTTCTATTTATATGATTAATATCTTTTATGCTCATGCACCCTTGATGAGTGGTCTATTTTTGTTGAATCTCGATCGTAGTGATACACATATTCATAATATTGAAGCCAAAAGATGCAAAGTTAATAATGATAGTGCAACTTATTTGTGGCACTGCCGTTTAGGTCATATTGGTGTAAAGCGCATGAAGAAACTCCATGCAGATGGGCTTTTGGAATCACTTGATTATGAATCACTTGATGCTTGCGAACCATGCCTCATGGGAAAGATGACTAAGACTCCGTTCTCCGGAACAATGGAGCGAGCTACTGACTTATTGGAAATAATACATACTAGAGAAGGAGTTTCTCTTGAAAGAATTGAGTGGGAGGAAAGTAGAACTTGATGAGGTAGTTATACCTTCTCTCGAATTGGAAAGTAGTTCATCACAGAAATCAGTTCCAGTGATGCCGACACCAATTAGTGAGGAAGCTAATGATGATGATCATGAAACTTCAGATCAAGTTACTACCGAACCTCGTCGGTCAACCAGAGTACAGTCCGCACCAGAGTGGTATGGCAATCCTGTTCTAGAAATCATGTTACTAGACCATGATGAACCTATGAACTATGAGGAAGCGATGATGAGCCCAGATTCCGCGAAATGGCTTGAGGCCATGAAATCTGAGATGGGATCCATGTATGAGAACAAAGTGTGGACTTTGGTTGACTTGCCCGATGATCGGCAAGCCATAGAGAATAAATGGATCTTCGAGAAGAAGACTGACGCTGACAGTAATGTTACTGTCTACAAAGCTTGGATTGTTGCGAAAGGTTTTCGACAAGTTCAAGGAGTTGACTACGATGAGACATTCTCACCCGTAGCGATGCTTAAGTCTATCTGAATCATGTTAGCAATTGCCGCATTTTATGTTTATGAAATTTGGCAAATGGATGTCAAAATTGCATTCCCTAATGGATTTCTTAACGAAGAGTTGTATATGATGCAACTAGAAGGTTTTGTCGATCCTAAAGGTGCTAACAAAGTGTGCAAGCTCCAGCGATCCATTTATGGACTGGTGCAAGCCTCTTAGAGTTGGAATATACGCTTTGATAGTGTGATCAAAACATATGGTTTTATACAGACTTTTGGAGAAGCCTGTATTTGCAAGAAAATGAGTGGGAGCTCTGTAGCATTTCTAATATTATATGTGGATGACATATTGTTGATTGGAGATGATATAGAATTTCTGGATAGCATAAAAGGATACTTGAATAAGGATAGATCAAGACGCTTAATTGGACTTTCACAAAGCACATACCTTGATAAAGTTTTGAAGAAGTTTAAAATGGATCAGTCAAAGAAAGGGTTCTTTCCTGTGTTACAAGGTGTGAAGTTGAGTCAGACTCAATGTCCGACCACTGCAGAAGATAGAGAGAAAATGAAAGTCATTCCCTATGCCTTAGCCATAGGTTCTATCATGTATGCTATGTTGTGTACCAGACCTGATGTTTGCCTTGCTATAAGTTTAGCATGAAGGTGCCAAAGTAATCCAGGAGTGGATCACTAGACAACGGTCAAGAACATCCTGAAATACCTGAAAATGACTAAGGATATGTTTCTCGTTTATGGAGGTGACAAAGAGCTTGTCGTAAATGGTTACAATGATGCTATCTTTAACACTGATCCGGATGACTCTAAGTCGCAAACTGGATACGTATTTATATTGAGTGGTGGAGCTGTCAGTTGCTGCAGTTCCAAGCAGAGCGTCGTGGCGGGATCTACGTGTGAAGCAGAGTACATAGCTGCTTCGGAAGCAGCGAATGAAGGAGTTTGGATGGAGGAGTTCATATCCGATCTAGGTGTAATACCTAGTGCACCGGGTCCAATGAAAATCTTTTGTGACAATACTGGAGCAATTGCCTTAGCGAAGGAATCTAGATTTCACAAGAGAACCAAACACATCAGATTTCACAAGAGTACCAAACACATCAAGAGACGCTTCAACTCCATCCGCGATCAAGTCAAGGAGTGGGACATAGAGATTTGCAAAATACATACATTTCTGAATGTTGCAGACCCGTTGAGTAAGCCTCTTCCACGAGCAAAACATGATCAGCACCAAGACTCCATGGGTGTTAGAATCATTACTAGGTAATCTAGATTATTGACTCTAGTGCAAGTGGGAGACTGAAGGAAATATGCCCTAGAGGCAATAATAAAGTTGTTATTTATATTTCCTTATATCATGATAAATGTTTATTATTCATGCTAGAATTGTATTAACCGGAAACTTGATACATGTGTGAATACATAGACAAAACAGAGTGTCCCTAGTATGCCTCTACTTGACTAGCTCATTAATCAAAGATAGTTAAGTTTCCTGACCATAGACATGTGTTGTCATTTGATTTTTTTAGAAAAGGAGGATGACCCCCGGCCTCTGCATCTGGGCGATGCATGCGGCCACTTTATTAATTATTCTCACAAGACCTTACAAAGTCATACAACAGTAGGACTAAATCCACCGTCTAAGCAACAACGGTCGCTACACCTATCCAATTGATGAAGGGGCGCTGAAAGCCTGGGCCTAATACCAGACAGACATCACAGCCAAACCTAAACATCTAAGACCTGAGGTCCCAACCAGGACGCCTGCCAGGTATGGGGCACCTACCAGTCTGGCGCACTCCTCAACCAGGACGTCTGCCGGGTATGAGGCTGCCGCAGCCACCTGCCACTAATCCATCTTCAGAGCTGTACTGTTGCATCTACCGTGCCAGGTCTCTCTGCCATCGACGCCACCACGAGCCAGACAGCGTCATCCTCCTGCACGAGTCCATCCTCGCAGATCGAACTCCGAATCTGCACTGCGCCACACCATCAAGATCCGTCGCCATCAATGTTTAGGATGAAGCACCGCTCCACCAAGGATGCCGTCCGCTGGTCCCGTGAAGCCGAGTGCACCTCCAAGAATGCCGCCCCCAAGGGGGTAAAGACACATGATTGCCGCCAACATCCGATCAGCTGATCTAGGGTTTCCCCTGGAGGTATTGAGTGGAGTTGGGAGCTTCACCTCGATTATGCCTTCATGAAGGAAACGATGATAAGGGCATCGTCATCACCGGCTCCGACCATCGACCGAAGACCAGGTTTTTACCCGGATCCGTCCCAAGGAATCCACCCAACAACATGTGCACCGCCTCGAACACCTTCAAAGCCCCAGATCCAGCCGCCTAGAGCCGGCGACCAACCGCAACAACAGTGCCACCATGGGAGCCCTGGCGCACCGGCCACTGCCTGAGTGTGCCACCACTTGAGCCTAGGAGGAGGGCTCCCACCCCGCCTCACCAAGCCGCGAGAGCCGCCGAGAAGGATCCCCCGCGCTCGTCACCGTCTCTGATTCGAACCAATCCATAGCAGATCGCCGTCACAGATCCACCTTGGACAGGTACTGCACCACGCCATGCCGCCGCGGGAAGCCCTAGCTTCACCAGCTGCCACCCTCCAGGGCCGCCGCCCCGGGATCCAGACAGAACCTCGCCGCTGCCACCGGCCATGTTCCGTGGCCGCCAACCGGCCAAGCCGCCGGCAACTACGACCTCCGCCGCCATGACCAAGCACGCCCACCGAGCAGCTGGCACCACCAGATCTTCCACGAAGCCTGCAGCTCCACCGTCTCCTCCCATCACCATGTCGCCACTGCGCCATCGGCGGACAGATCAGCCGCGCCGCCGCGACAGCTCAAATCGGGCAGGACGGCCCCTCTGCCTCGGGTGACCCGCCTCACCCAAAGGAACGCGGGAGGGAAGGGGCCTTCGCCGCCGCTGTCAGCCACCCGGGGCTTTGCCCGGTGACCTCTTCCAACAGCGGCGGAGGGAAGGGAGGGGTTGGGAGCCCAGCGGCGGTGGGGGTAGGGTTCCGCCCGAGCCGCCCTAGCGGGGGGCGACACGGGGGACGGGGGCCACGCCTAGCAGGTACAATGTACTTCACGCTTCCCGTCATTTGATGATGGGATCACATCATTAGGAGAATGATGTGATGGATAAGACCCATCCGTTAGCATAGCATAATGATCGTTAAGTTTTATTGTTATTGCTTTCTTCATGACTTATACATATTCCTCTGACTATGAGATTATGCAACTCCCGAATACCGGAGGAACACCTTGTGTGCTATCAAAACGTCACAACGTAACTGGGTGATTATAAAGTTGCTCTATAGGTGTCTTCGAAGGTGTTTATTGGGTTGGCGTAGATCGAGATTAGGATTTGTCACTCCAAGTATCGGAGAGGTATCTCTGGGCCCTCTCGGTAATGCACATCATGATAAGCCTTGCAAGCAATGTGACTAATGAGTTAGTTACGAGATGATGCATTACGGAACAAGTAAAGAGACTTGCTGGTAATGAGATTGAACTAGGTATGAGGATACCGACGATCGAATCTCGGGTAAGTAACATACCGATGACAAAGGGGATGACATATGTTGTCATTACGGTCTGACCGATAAAGATCTTCGTAGAATATGTAGGAACCAATATGAGCATCCAGGTTCTGCTATTAGTTATTTTTTTTGACTGGGAACTGTAGGGGAAACCCCCACAGCATATCATCACTTTATTGAGTAAAAGAGTTACAGTACAAGTACAAAGGAGGATTACAAGAGGTAATCAAAGTAACTAGGGGAAGAAGGAGAAAAAACAAGTTAAAAGGTACAAGTTAAAAAGATACAGACTATTGGCCTCAAGGTGGCAGAAATGAAATCCAGCGAAGAAGATCATCTTTGAAGGCAGCTTTCACTCTATATTGCATTAAAGTGATGTCATGGATGAAAGCAGATCTCCATCTATTAAATCTAGCCCTCTCATGCCTGAAGACCTTAGCATTCCTGATGATCCAGATATTCCAGCAAGCAATGAACACCACTTCAGTGAAGAAGGGCTTCCTAAAACTCCTGCTAGCATTCAGAGCCAGATGAGCCATGGAGTCACCAGAAGCCCAATCAAGTTGCAGATAGTTCCAAACTCTGACACTAAAGTTGCAATTGAAGAACAGATGATCCCTGGTTTCCCTAGTCTGCAAAGGACAAAGAACACAGCTTACTCCATCCTCCAAATGCCAGTGTCTCCAATCCACCATGTCCTTGGTGTTCAACCTGTCCATAATAAGCATCCAAGCAAAAACTTTGATTTTCATTGTACAAGAGGACTTCCAGATCCAAGCAATCAAAGGGTTGAAAGATGCTGAAGCAAAAGTGTGAGAGTAAAACAACTTTGGTGAGTATCCCTTTGCAGTGCCCTTCCAAAACCAAATATCCTTGGACACAGGTGTTCTTTTAAGGCCACCCAACATGGACTGGAGAATATTCAGATCATCGAAAGCCTGGCTGGACAAAGGAAGGTGGAAGTGCTGGAAAATGTCCTGAGAGTCCAAGAACTCAAGAATAGTGATCCAGGGGTTCTTAACATAGGAATAGAGCCTGGGAAATCTGAGTTGGAGGGTAGACACCTGACCATCCAATTGCAAATTATCTGACCACATGAGAGCAGTGTCCCCTGCATTAATCTGAACCCAAGCACACTCCCTAAAATGATGCATGACCTTGCAAATATCCTTCCACCAGAAAGATCCACAATCAGAAGTTCCCTGGGGGACCCTATTATGATAGTAAGAATCCCAAATCAAAGAAACCCAAGGGAGCTACTTTTTATTAAGGAAGTTATTCACATGTTTGATCAAAAGAGCAACGTTCTGAGAGCCAAGGTTGAGAATAATAAGACCTCCCCTGTTTTTTGGCCTGCATATAAGGTCCCACGCAGCTAGGGATGGGGCAGGCTGACCTCTATTTCTCCTCCAAAGGCATTGTCTCTGGATTCTCTCCAATTGCTTAAGGATTCCAGCTGGGACAGCCAAACTACACAGAAAGAAAATTGGCATAGATGACAGAGCAGAGTTAAGAAACTGCAGCCTTTCCCCCTGATTCAAAAAGGATGAGCTGGCTGTCATTCTCCTCTCCATGCAATCAACTAATGGCATAAAATCCACCATTTTAGGCCTAGTAGTTCCCACTGGCAACCCAAGATAAGTAAAAGGCATTTTCCCAATCTGGCAGCCAAAAGCAGAAGCTAATTCAGTCAAGGCAACAGTGTCCACATTGATGGGAATAATGAAGGATTTATGATAGTTCACATCCAGACCAGTGGACACAGAAAAGACCCTGAGCATGTCCTTGAGAGCTATGAGATGATCCTTGTCCGCAGGCAAGATGATAAGAGTGTCATCAGCATACTGAATCACAGGGTAATCCTGATCATGACAAGGAATTGGTAACTGAAGAATGCCCCTTCTGAACATGTCATTAATTACAGTCTGCAGGAGATCAGCAGCTAGGACAAAAAGGAGGGGAGAGACTGGGTCACCCTGTGTGACACCCTTTTTGCACCTGAACTTCCTACCAGGGACTCCATTTAGCAAAACTGATGAGGTACCTGTGGATAGAAGTTGCTTCATCCAGAGGATCCACTTGTCATTAAAGCCCTTATATTTCAAAATTTGCACAATGGCCTCATGCTCAAGGGAGTCAAAAGCCTTTTCAAAATCCAGCTTTAGAATCACAATAGGTCTCTTGGACTGATGGCACTGGTGCAAATATTCAAAGGTCCATCCAATACAATCTTGAATTGTTCTAGTTTTAATGAAACCATATTGGTTCTTGTGAACACACTGCATAATCACCTCCTGAAACCTATTGGCAACCATCTTAGACAAGAACTTAAGACCCATTCCAGTTAAGGAGATAGGTCTGAAGTCACCCACCTCCTCAGGGGAGGGCTTCTTAGGCACCAGAGTTTTGTAGGAGTCATTCATATTTTCCAGATGAGCAGTACCCTCAAAGAAAGCCTGGGCCAGTTCATAAAAATCATGTGAAATAATGTGCCAGCACCTTTTGAAGAAAAGACCATTAAAACCATCTGGACCTGGAGCTTTATCAACTGGCATATGCTTGACAATCAAGTCCATTTCCTCCTTCTCAAAAGGCTTAGTGAGAGTATCCAATCCCACAACTGGTTCAATGAGGGAAGAAAGATCAAAACCCATATTAATTCCCCTGGAAGAACCCATTCTGTTCTTAAAACAATTCCAGATAATACCCTCCATTTGTGAATGATCTGTCACCACTGTACCATCAGACAATTTTAGGTTAGCAATAGAATTCCTTCGATACCTCTCTGTGGCCATAGCATGAAAGAACTTGGTGTTCTCACCACCCAATTTTATGTATCTGATAGTACATCTTTTCTTCCAATAGAGGCATTGAAGGTGAAGTAATTTCTCAACATGGGTTTTGACCACAATCCTGAAATTAGATTCATGCCTGTAGAGAGGTCTATATTCCTCAAGCTCATCCAAGAGCAAGATAACACTATTGCATTTACAAATTAGAGTTTTCAGTTTGGAGATGTTCTTCTGCCATCTCTTTAGACACATCCTCAAGGACTTAAATTTGTCAGCTATCCTGGCAGTAATATGGCCCTTTCTGGAGTGTTTTTGCCATGAGGAATCAACACAGTCCATAAAACCCTCCAACTCCAACCAATAATTCTCAAACCTAAAGATGTTAGACTTGGGAATAGAAGTTTTGATTGTAACCATACATGGCACATGGTCAGAAGCAGTTCTGGCAAGAGGTATCACTTCAGTCATGGGATAATCAGATATCCAATCGACAGAAGTAAAGAACCAGTCAAGCTGCTCAAGGAGTGGAGAATCCTGCATATTGGACCAAGTGTAAGACCTGCCTTTGATGGGCAATTCCAAAAGGCCGAGGTGTCCAATAATCTCATTAAAGATGAACATGTCATTCAAATCACCCCCAGGTAGATTTCTGTTATCCATAGAACGTAAGAAATTAAAATCCCCCAGTAACAGCCAATTCTCATCCACAGGAATGTTCAGGTGATATAGCCAGGATACAAAATTATCCCTAGCCTCCCCCTGACAAGGACCATAAACCACCACAAGAGTCCACCGCTCATTGTTTTGCCTGGAAACAAACTCGATCACCACTGCAAATTGTTGGACTTGCAATAAAGTCCCACCAAAAATAGACGAGTTCCAAACTACTAGAATTCCACCAGAGGCCCCCAAGGAAGGAGAGAAAGCAAAGCTGTCAAATTCTTGGGGCAAAAACTTGTAAGCATTCTGGAATCGAATGAAGCACATTTAGTTTCTTGCAGACAAGCAATAGCACAGTGACTTTCGTCAATCTTTTGTCTAACAGCTCGTTGCCTAGCCTCAGAGTTTAAACCCCTGACGTACCAGCACAGGACATTCCAGTTTCTACAGATATTATTCATAAAGGAATAACATAACCAAGTCTCCCATGCATATGACACACAGTGTCAGAGGCCCAAAAGCACATAAAAGTTCCGAACCGACATTATTACATATCCAAGGATCATAAAATGAAAACCAAACGCATAAAGCAGATTTATGGGCTTGCCAGACCCAGCAGCAAAAGAGCACACTATTCATTGGAAGCTTGAGTTGCAGCAGCAGCAGGGTCCACCATAAGTGCATCCTCCGAGACCAGTGTTGCATCAATCTCCAGCTCCTTGCCAATAGCTTGTAGATGACTGATAGGAGTAGGTGGAGGAGCATCTCCAAATGCTGGGTCATCAGACATCTCTGCAGAAAGGGGCTTGGCCTTGGGCTTCTTCTTCTTGGGCTGCAGAACTAGCTCATGAAAAGTGGGCTTAAACCCATCCCGCTGGGCCGAACTTCTGGTACACCTTCGAACAGATGTATCAACAAGAGACGTTGGCGCCAGAGTTTTGCGTGGCCTCCTCGTAGGTGCACGCGCAGAAGGAGAAGAGACAACAGGCGCAAAAATTTCAGCATCATCAACAAACAAAGCTCTAGCCACAGGTCGAGCAGGTGCCGGCTCCTTCCATGTCAGTAAAGGAAGATCATCCTGCTGGAACGCAAAGTCCCAGTTTCTCTTGGCCAAAATTACAGGCGACAGGGGTTTGGGCAGCAGAGGTTTTGGCACCTCGAACATCAATGGAGCATTCAGCAGGTTTTCAAAAGAGCGCCTCCAAATCATTTCAGGGGGCAGAGGGGGACCAAAGGGGATCTTAACCACAGGCGGATCCAGAGCTTGGACATCAAAAGGAGGGGGTTGATAAACCACAATAGCCCAATTACTAGCATCCTCCAAGTCTGGTGCAATCTCCATCAAATCATACAGGTTGTCCTGTGGAGCCCCATCAATGAGAACGATAGGTGCTGGGGGCACCTGAGGTTGAGCATTAGAACTTTGGTGAGCAGAACTGGGTTGAGCCGAGGCATTCAACACCACAGATTCTTGATCGTCGACTGCAGGCACAGCAGCAGGCTCCTCCCAGTTTCCCCAATTGTCCTCATGCACCTCATTATGTGCAGGTTCAAGCGGAGGTGGCGGCACATCATTCCACCCCAGAGCCGGGAATGGAGGCAGAATAAAAGGTGGCATCTCCGGGAAGGGAACACCAGGCAGAGGATGAGGATTGCCATTGATGGGCATCCAGTCTTCATCCTGGGGCATCTGTTCAGCAAAATTGGCTCCAAGGATATACAGAGGCACCGTCCAAGACATCCGAGCACCACCCCAAGCAGCATACTCCATGAACACTACATCTCATGGAACCAAAATATCTTCTGGAAAAGATGCAAAGACCAGAGTGCGCACAAGTTATGGATCCTTACTAATCCAATGATGAAACTTCCCAAAACTGTTGACCGCTGCCCGAATGCTATCCGTATTGCGAAGGTCGAGTGGGATCCCCAAGAACATGAGCAGACCCTGACGGAAACCCTGAGCACCTCTAAAAGATTCCCCCTCATCATGTTTCATAAAACGCACAAAACGATCATTGCCAATAGGTTGGGGCGTCATTTGAAGAAGAGAAAACCTGACTGCAGCATCCCGAAGCTCAAAAAGACCCACCGATCTAATCCAAGGCTGAGCAGACCTCACCAAGACCCCATGAGCTTGCAACCATTGAACCACTTCCTCTCTAGCAGCACCAATCTGATCAGGAGGGGGGATGGGCATTACCTCAGCAAGCATAAATTCCTCATGGCAGCGCACAAGTGGGGTATGTGGCATCACATAGGTCCGAGGCAAACGAGCATCTCCACCATCCACAATGTGATGGCCAGCCGGCACATACAGCAAGGGGTCGAGATGGAAGTTGGCCATCGGAGGGGAACAGCCCGGGCTGGAAGCAGACGGCGAAAACTCCGGCGGAGGAGGGGTCTCAGGCGGCGCGGTCGAAGGTGTTTTGGGACCAGGACTGATGGAACAAGGCGAAGGAGTAAATGCGGAAGTGCAAGAGGAGTCCAAGTTTGGTAAAAGCTGTGTCAGAGAGATATTCTCGGTGGAAGCTGGGCGATCCTCGGAAGTTGCAACGTTACCGGGTTTTGGTTTCCAAACCAGACCCAAAATCCTTGCAAACTTGTTACAGTCCTTTTTACCATGCCCCACCCGCAAACAAGAGGTACAACGTAGTTTAGACGTGCACGCCGCAGCGAAATGACCCTTAGCCAAGCAAAATTGACACGTTAATATTTCGTCCACCATACCCGATACCAAGTTATCAAAATCTTCTTCAGCTTGCTGAGAAGAAGGAATGGAAGGCCCATAAGATACGTAGTTCTGCTATTAGTTATTGACCGGAGATGTGTCTCGGTCATGTCTACAAAGTTCTCGATCCCGTATGGTCCGCACTTTAACGTTCGATGATGATTTGTATTATGAGTTATGTGTTTTTGGTGACCGAAGACTGTTCGGTGTCCCGGCTGAGATCGAGGACATGACGAGAAGTCTTGAAATGGTCAAGAGGTAAAGATTGATATATTGGATGATGATATTCGGACACCAGAATAGTTCCGGATCGTTTCGAGTATTTTCAGAGTCTCGGGAGTTTACCGGAACCCCCCGGGAGAGGTAATGGGCCTCATGGGCCATGGGGAAGAGAGGGGACAGCCCACAAGGGGTGGCCCCCCCCATGGGAGTCCGAATTGGGCTAGGGGAGGGGGCGGCACCCCCCTTTCCCTCTCCTACTCCCTCTCCCTTTCCCCCTTTCCCACTCCGGAAAAGGAAGGGGGAATCCTACTAGGACTAGGAGTCCTAGTAGGTCTCCCCACACTTGGCGCGCCCCTAGGGGGCCGGCCTCCTCCCTCTCCTCCTTTACATACGGGGGCACCCCAAAGCACATCAATTGTTCTCTTAGCCGTGTGCGGTGCCCCCTCCACAGTTTACTCCTCCGGTCATAGCGTCGTAGTGCTTTGGCGAAGCCCTGCGCGGACCATATCACCATCACCGTCACCACGCCGTCGTGCTGACGAAACTCTCCCTCGACCCTCTACTGGATCAAGAGTTCGAGGGACGTCATCGAGCTGAACATGTGCTGAAATCAGAGGTGCCGTACATTCAGTACTTGATCGGTTGGATCGTGAAGACGTTCGACTACATCAACCACTTTAAACTAACGCTTCCGCTTTCGGTCTACGAGGGTACGTGGACACACTCTCCCCCTCTCACTGCTATGCATCTCCTAGATAGATCTTGCGTGGTCGTAGGAATTTTTTTGAAATTGCATGCTACGTTCCCCAACACAGGCATGTTAAGTACAACAGGGTTAGCATCCACCAAAAATAGCAAATGGGCAGCATCTCTAGTATATCTTCATTGTGGAGAGTAGCATGGTAGCAAAGGGACAAATTAAAAAATGGACACAACTGTTAATTGCAACAGGCTTATCAGCATCCTAAGTCATGTTTTGTAAGTTTGTAGCCATTGAAATACAACTGTTTAAAAATGGATTCAACTGTTAATTGCAACAGGCTTAATAGTCATTCAAACCGGTACTGATAAAAATGCAATTGGCATAGTTAAACATCACAAGGCAGGTGCTGCCAGAGCAGAGAATGGCCGAGATGTCCATAAAAAGGTAGGGAAAGTAGCTAAAATGTGTTAGGCATGTTTACTAGAACATGCTTAATACATCGACCGTACATAACATAGTCGTTAATTGCAACTGGTATTGGTAAGATTGAACTGGTGAGTACATACTTGGTATGTCCTGAGAGGTAGTTGCTGGGGCACTTCATCTTGGCCAGAGCCCGCCTAAAGTCAGTGACGGCGGAGGCGAGCTATTCCTCCGGGTCGAAGGGTGGATCAGTGCCACTGACATGTGTAACTACATGCAACCAGTAAATGGTAGAAGTTAAACTGCAATTGCACAAATGATGTGAAATACTATAAGACATGGGATGCAGCTAACCTCGACGGCAAACAACAGCATCGACCGTTATGACCCTGCGTAAGTACATTGACAGGCATGTTAAGTACAACAGGGTTAGCATCCACTAAAAATAGCAAATGGGTAGCATATCTAGTGATATCCTGAGTCATGTATTGTAAGTTTGTTGCCGGTATTGGTAAAATTGAGCTGGACACAGTGATACGTCTCCAACGTACCTATAATTTTTGATTGTTCCATGCTATTATATTATCAATCTTGGATGTTTTATATGGATTTATATGCTATTTTATATGATTTTTGGGACTAACCAATTAACCTGGAACCCAGTGCCAGTTTCTGCTTTTTCCTTGTTTTTGAGTTTTACAGAAAAGGAGTACCAAACGGAGTCCAATTGACGTGCCAATTTTTGATGATTTTTTATGGACCAAAAGAAGCCCCCGGAGTAAAAGAGTTGGGCCAGAAGAGTCCCGGGCTGCCCACGAGGGTGGGGGCGCGCCCTACCCCCCTGGGCGCGCCCCCTATCTCGTGCACGGCTCGAAGACCCCCCCCTTGACGTGAGACCTACGCCAAAAATTCCTATAAATACAGAAACCTCCAGAAAATAACCTAGATCGCGAGTTCCGCCGCCGCAAGCCTCTGTAGCCACCAAATACCAATCGGGACCCTGTTCCGGCACTCTGCCGGAGGGGGGGATCCCTCACCGGTGGCCATCTTCATCATCCCGGCGCTCTCCATGACGAGGAGGGAGTAGTTCACCCTCGAGGCTGAGGGTATGTACCAGTAGCTATGTGTTTGATCTCTCTCTCTCGTGTTCTTGATTTTGCACGATCTTGATGTATCGTGAGCTTTGGTATTATAGTTGGATCTTATAATGTTTCTCCCCCTCTACTCTCTTGTAACGGATTGAGTTTTCCCTTTGAAGTTATCTTATCGGATTGAGTCTTTAAGGATTTGAGAACACTTGATGTATGTCTTGCATGTGCTTATCTGTGGTGACAATGGGATATTCACGTGATCTACTTGATGTATGTTTTGGTGATCAACTTGCGGGTTCAGTGACCTTGTGAACTTATGCATAGGGGTTGGCACACGTTTTTGTCTTGACTCTCTGGTAGAAACTTTGGGGCACTCTTTGAAGTTCTTTGTGTTGGTTCAATAGATGAATCTGAGATTGTGTCATGCATATCGTATAATCATACCCGCGAATACTTGTGGTGACATTGCAGTATCTAGGTGACATTAGGGTTTTGGTAGATTTATGTCTTAAGGTGTTATTCTAGTATGAACTCTATGATAGATCGAACGGAAAGAATAGCTTCGTGTTATTTTACTACGGACTCTTGAGTAGATCGATGAGAAAGAATAACTTTGAGGTGGTTTCGTACCCTACCATAATCTCTTCGTTTGTTCTCCACTATTAGTGACTTTGGAGTGACTCTTTGTTGCATGTTGAGGGATAGTTATATGATCCAATTATGTTATGATTGTTGAGAGAACTTGCACTATTGAAAGTATGAACCCTAGGCCTTGTTTCAACGCATTGAAATACCGTTTACGCTCACTTTTATCATTAGTTACCTTGCTGTTTTTATATTTTCATATTACAAAAACCTATATCTACCATCCATATTGCACTTGTATCACCATCTCTTCGCCGAACTAGTGCACCTATACAATTTACCATTGTATTGGGTGTGTTGGGGACACAAGAGAATCTTTGTTATTTGGTTGCAGGGTTGCTCGAGAGAGACCATCTTCATCCTATGCCTCCCACGGATTGATAAACCTTAGGTCATCCACTTGAGGGAAATTTGCTACTGTCCTACAAACCTCTGCACTTGGAGGCCCAACAACGTCTACAAGAAGAAGGTTGCGTAGTAGACATCACACGGTAATATTTGAACATCACACAGTGTGCAGTACTGAAATAAACAAGGCACAAACATGCTTAATACATCAACCGTACAAATCATAGTCGTTGCTAGTGGTATTGGTAAGATTTAGCTGGTCAGATCTTACTTGTTAAGTCCTGGGGGGTAGTCGCTGGGGCACTTCATCTGGGCTAGAGCCTGCACCATGTCGGCGGCGGAGGCGAGGTGTTCCTCCGGGTCAACACGCACAGCGGCCATCATGCCATGGACCGCCATCAGCTCCTGGCGGTGGGGATTTGGAAGCATGAGGACCATTTAAGCAATCAGGCTGGGCCGTGATAGAGATCGGTGGGTTACGTGACTAGATCCGAGCAGAACGTAGATGTGGTTGAAGTTGTGGTTGCGGCAGCGGCGGTTTGAGATGCCAGTAGGGGGAGGCGCGCGGGGGGGGGGGGATACTGAGGGTGGGGATGTGGGTGGAGGAATAAATTGTGAAATTGCGCACCTAATGAAAATTTCGCTGCGAAACTTGAAACTTGGGCGGGGGTAACACACAACGCAGACGAAGCGCGTAAAATACTCGTGTGCGAGAAAACAGAAAGTTGGCAGATCTCGTCTAAAAAAATGTACACGTGTAGTTCATTTTTTCGGTCAATGGTATGCCTCGTTTATTAGGAAACATCGCACAGGTAACTGACTTATGGATCATTAACGCAAAAAACGCAGACGGGTACGGCATAGAAACCGTGTGTTTTGTGATCTTCTAATGATTAACGCAAAAAAACGCACACACGCACACATGCTAATCAACGCTCAAAGCCCTCAAAGGATGCTCTTACCGACATTGTATGTTAATACTACAAACTTAAACTACTACTGGTAATTTTCTCTAATACTACAAACTTAAACTACTTCTCACATGCTGCCATCGGGGCATGCTGGCCAGACGCCGGCGTTCTCCTTCCTGGCCTTGTAGGTAGTAGCCCACCGTGCTTCGATCTCCGCCAAGCTCTCCTCACCACGGCGTGCGCCTCTTCTTTCTTGCGGCGGCGGGACACTCTTTTCTTGACTGCTTTCTGCCATTTCCGCTCCTTATGTGCGGCTTTGGCCACCTCTAGATCCACCACCCATTCGGCCATGACAGCCTCAAAGTCCGCCCATGTAACTGTTTGGCCGCCGGCGGCGATGAACTCGGCGCGGCGAGATGCCATCGCTTCCTTACCATGTGTGCGGTCACGGGTGGCGAGGAACGCGGCGCGGCAGGATGCCATCGCTTCCTTACCAGTTACTGTGCGCCGCGGTGCCAAGGACGACGCTTGGAGAGAGCTCTAGGACGGAGGGGCCGGGCATCTGTACAGTGCGGTGGTATTCAAGAGCTCAACGACGAACGACAACAGAAATTTGGCTTCCCTTACAATTTTGCTCTTTCATTATCGCACACGGTTCATCTCCGTCGCTTCCGGAAATAGTGTGGGCTGAGCCTATTGTGTGTTGCATTATGATTGGCCAGAACCCCATCGACGTGGATCGCGCATGTGCACCGTAGGATGCACCGAGATCGAACGGCAATCCATGCCCCTCACATCACACCCGTGCAGCTGTAGCTGGATTGGATTTATATGCGCTAAATGCCTAGAAAATGTACATAATCCCCACAATATGGTAAATGAGCCCGGAACAATGCCAAATTTGAACACGGTGATTTGCAGGGTGTATGTTCATCGTAGAAAAAAACTCCAGGGCAAACAACGAAGAAAATTTGAATTCCCCTTCAATCTTGGTGATTTCCCTCTCGAAAGCATGGAACTTTTTTATGATGGTTCGATTCATGAAGGGCATGCATGATGACATAAGCCAAAACTTCTCAAATTTTTACCAAGGCATGGTGAGGTCATACCATGGCACACCATGCCAGGCGTCATGTTTTTCAATCATTTATTTCATTTTTTCTATAGTTGAAAACCCAACAAACAAACGTTTGTGCTTGACTATTGCCACACGTTTCATCGAAATATCTGTCCATTCCTTGTAAAAGGCATGAGAATTTACTAAATGGCACGAGCATGGTTTTCCGGGCCATTCTTGTGCACCCTTTCATGCATCGATTGTTTGAACTTGAATTGTGTGCATTAATGCCTAAGAAATGCACATAATCCCCTAAATATGGTAAATGAACCCGGAAAAGTGCCAAATTTGAACATGGTAATATGCAGGGTGTATGTTCATCGTAGAAAAAAAAACTCTTGGACAAAGGACAAAGGAAATTTGGATCACCCTTCAATCTTGGTGATTTCCCCCTCGAAACCATGAAACTTCCTCGGTGATGGTTCGTTTTATGAAAGGCGTGCATCATGACATAAGGAAAACATTCTCCAATTTTTACTAGGGCACGGTGAGGCCATACCATGGCACCACACCAGGCGTCATGTTTGCCAACCACGTGTTTCATTTTTTGTATAGTTGTTAACCCAGTAAACGACGCGTTTATGGTTGACTATTGCCACACATTTCCTTGAAATATCTGGCCATTCCTTGTAAAAGGCATCAGAATGTACTAAATAACACGAGCATGGTTTTCCAGACCGTTCTTGTGGACCTTTTCATGCATCGATTGTTCGAATTTGAATTATGTGCATTAATGCCTAGAAAATGCACATAATCCCATAAATATGGTAAATGAGCCCGGAAAAATGTCAAATTTGAACACTTTGCATTTGAGGCGGTATGTTGATCGTTGGAAAAAAACTAAATGACAAACTAGGAAGGAAATTTGGATTCCCCTTCAATCTTGGTGATTTCCCTCTCGAAAGCATGGGACTTCCTCGGTGATGGTTCGATTTATGAAGGGCGTGCATGACGACATAAGCCAAACCTTCTGAAATTTGTACCAAGGGCATGGTGAGGTCATACCATGGCACAATGCCAGGCATCATGTTTTTCAAGCATTTATTTCATTTTTTCTATAGTTGAAAACCCAACAAACAAAAATTTGTGGTTGACTATTGCCACACATTTCATCGAAATATCTGTCCATTCCTTGTAAAAGGCATGAGAATTTACTAAATGGCACGAGCATGGTTTTCCAGACCGTTCTTGTGCACCCTTTCCTGCACTGATTGTTTGAACTTTAATTATGTGCATTAATTCCTAGGAAATGCACATAGTCCCCTAAATATGGCAAATGAACCCGGAAAGGTGCCAAATTTGAACATGGTAATTTGCAGGTTGTATGTACATCATAGAAAAAAATCGTGGACAAAGGAAATTTGGATCCCCCTTCAATCTTGGTGATTTCCCCCTCGAAACCACGAAACTTCCTTAGGGATGGTTCAATTTATGGAAGGCGTGCATGACGACATTTTTACCAGGGCACGGTGAGGCCATACCATGGCACCACACCAGGCGTCATGTTTTCCAAGCATGTATTTCATTTTTGTATAGTTGGTAACCCAGTAAACGACATGTTTATTGTTGACTATTGCCACACATTTCCTTGAAATATCAGCCCATTCCTTGTAAAAGGCATGAGAATGTACTAAAGAGCACGAGCATGGTTTTCCAGACCGTTCTTGTGCACCTTTTCATGCACTGATTGTTCGAATTAGAATTATGTGCATAATTAATGCCTAGAAAATGCACATAATCCCCTAAATATGGTAAATGAGTTTAGAAAAATGTCAAATTTGGACATGTTGCATTTGAGGCGGTATGTTGACCGTTGGAAAATAACTGAATGACAAACTAGGACGGAAATTTGGATACCCCTTCAATCTTGGTGATTTCCCTCTCGAAAGCATTGAACTCCCTCGGTGATGGTTCGATTTATGAAGGGCGTGCATGACGACATAAATCAAACCTTCTCAGCTTTTAACCAGAGCACGGTGAGGCCATACCATGGCCCCATGCCAGGCGTCATGTTTTTCAAGCACGTATTTCATTGTTCTATAGTTGATAACCCAGTAAATGACGCGTTTGTGGTTGACTATTTCGACGCATTCCATTGAAATCTCTGCCCATTCCTTGTAAAAGGCTTGAGAAAATACTAAATTCCATGAGTATGGTTTTTCCAGACCGTTCTTGTGCACCTTTTCAATCACCAATTGTTAGAATTTGAATTATGTGCATTAATGCCTACAAAATGCACATAATCCCCTAAATATTGTAAATGAACCCGGAAAAGTGTCAAATTTAAACACGGTGATTAGCAGGGTTTATGTTCATCGTAGAAAAAAACTCAAGGATGAAGGACAAAGGAAATTTTGATTCCCATTCAATCTCGGGGATTTACTATCGCACACAATTCATCTCCGTCACCTCTGCGAACCGTGTGTGTTCACTCACACATACAAAAGGAAAAAAGAAAACCCTCGCCCACTTCGTCCCCACTCACTCGCCGCGGACTCCTCTGCAACTCTGCACCCTAAGCTCGATAGCTGTTGGTGGCGGGCGTAGATCGCGCTCCAAACGGCACGGGATTTCGCCCCTACCTCTTTCCACCGCCTATCTGCACCGACATTCTAGACTCTGCTCGACTGGGGTTTTCTGCGGGATTGGGCCGGGGATTTTTCTCATGGAGAAGGTAATCAACTTAGCAAAATATTCACTCATCTCTTATCGCAGTCCATCCGTCGCTGTTAATTAACCGGCGGAAATCGCTGTGGAATCATTTTTGTTCTAGCTAATTCGTGGGTGTTCATTCATGTGCCCACAGTCCGAGAATAAATCAGGCAACTGTGGTCTTAGCCAGTCAGAAACGAAGTTCTATATCACGATTCTGGATGACTTCAGGGAGCTCTCGCTATGTTCAATCTCAACCTACCACGGTCGGCATGGCCTAAATTTGTGAACATATACCGTCTATTGCTACATTATCTATATATTTGCATCAAATCTTTGTTACATTATCTATTTTTAATTATATATTTTTGTACTCTGCTTTCATCTATATATTGATCTGTTCTATCAGTTACTCCCATATTTGCATCTTACTCTGTTATTTCAATATATCTAATTTACGATTTTAATTTTCATTTCAAGCAGTACATCCCTTGCTTTGCAAAAACGGGAGTAGAAGGAAATCTTGGGCTTTACCTTGTTGATGACTCCCAGGATGTCATATTGACAATGCAGCATGGATTTACAATGACGGTTAGCATAAAACTTGATAAAGATGGTCACTCCTATTTTAATGCGGACCTTTGGAGAAAAATGTCGAAGTGTTATGAACTGAAAGCTGGCAATAAAATTCTAGTGCGTGCACCACAACCTGGTCTAATTAACATGGATGTTTACTTCCCCAACGTCATCAGCCGATCAAAGTCTGATCGAGGTTAGTGTCCTTTCAACTTTCTTCATGCTGTCATATTACTTAGCAAAATCAGGGTATTTGATCCGACTAATTGATCACTATTTAAGCAACCAATTGTGATTTCATATTCTGACTCCGATCCTAGGCGGTAACAAATTCTATTTACCAATTTATGCGCACTATATATTCTTCTGCCATGTTCTGAATAAATAATACCTTTCCACCTTTTAAGCAGGATATGTTGGATGCATAGTGAACGATCTGTATGTTACTAGGTGATAACCCACAAGTATAGGGGATCGCAACAGTTTTCGAGGGTAGAGTATTCAACCCAAATTTATTGATTCGACACAAGGGGAGCCAAAGAATATTCTCAAGTATTAGCAGTTGAGTTGTCAATTCAACCACAACTGCATAACTTAGTATCTGCAGCAAAGTATTTCGTAGCAAAGTAGTATGGAAGTAACGGTAACGGTAGCAAAAGTAATATTTTTGGGTTTTGTAGTGATTGTAACAGTAGCAACAGAAAAGTAAATAAGCGGAGAACAATATGTAAAAAGCTCGTAGGCATTGGATCGGTGATGGAGAATTATGCTGGATGCGGTTCATCATGTAACAGTCATAACATAGGGTGACACAGAACTAGCTCCAATTCATCAATGTAATGTAGGCATGTATTCTGAATATAGTCATACGTGCTTATGGAAAAGAACTTGCATGACATCTTTTGTCCTACCCTCCCGTGGCAGCGGGGTCCTAATGGAAACTAAGTGATATTAAGGCCTCCTTTTAATAGAGTACCGAACCAAAGCATTAACACATAGTGAATACATGAACTCCTCAAACTACGGTCATCACCGGGAGTGGTCCCGATTATTGTCACTTCGGGGTTGCTGGATCATAACACATAGTAGGTGACTATAGACTTGCAAGATAGGATCAAGAACTCACATATATTCATGAAAACATAATAGGTTCATATCTGAAATCATGGCACTCGGCCCCTAGTGACAAGCATTAAGCATAGAAAAGTCATAGCAACATCAATCTCAGAACATAGTGGATACTAGGGATCAAACCCTAACAAAACTAACTCGATTACATGATAAAGCTCATCCAACCCATCACCGTCCAGCAAGCCTACGATGGAATTACTCACGCACGGCGGTGAGCATCATGAAATTGGTGATGGAGGATGGTTGATGATGACGACGGCGACAGATTCCCCTCTCCGGAGCCCCGAACGGACTACAGATCAGCCCTCCCGAGAGAGTTTTGGGCTTGGCGGCGGCTCCGTATCTAAAATGCGATGAATCTTTCTCTCTGATTTTTTTCTCCCCGAACATGAATATATGGAGTTGGAGTTGAGGTCGGTGGAGCTCCAGGGGGCCCACGAGGCAGGGGGTGTGCCCAGGGGGGCAGGCGCGCCCCCACCCTCGTGGCAAGGGTGTGGCCCCCCTGGCCTTGATTCTTTAGTCGGTATTTTTTATTATTTCCAAAAATAATCTCCGTGAAGTTTCAGGTCATTTCGAGAACTTTTGTTTCTGCACATAAATAACACCATGGCAATTCTGCTGAAAACAGCGTCAGTCCGGGTTAGTTCCATTCAAATCATGCAAGTTAGAGTCCAAAACAAGGGCAAAAGTGTTTGGAAAAGTAGATACGACGGAGACGTATCAACTCCCCCAAGCTTAAACCTTTGCTTGTCCTCAAGCAATTCAGTTGATAAACTGAAAGTGATAAAGAAAAACTTTTACAAACTCTGTTTGCTCTTGTTATTGTAAATATGTAAAGCCAGCATTCAAGTTTTCAGCAAAGATTACGAACTAACCATATTCACAATAACTCTTAGGTCTCATGGTTACTCATATCAATGGCACAATCAACTAGCGAGCAATAATAATAAATCTCGGATGACAACACTTTCTCAAAACAATCATGATATGATATAACAAGATGGTATCTCGCTAGCCCTTTCTGAGACCGCAAAACATAAATGCAGAGCACCTTTAAAGATCAAGGACTGACTAAACATTGTAATTCATGGTAAAAGAGATCCAGTCATAGTCATACCCAATATAAATTAATAGTAATGGATGCAAATGATAGTGGTGCTCTCCAGCTGGTGCTTTTTAATAAGAGGGTGATGACTCAACATAAAAGTAAATAGATAGGCCCTTCGCAGAGGGAAGCAGGGATTTGTAGAGGTGCCAGAGCTCGATTTTAAAGCAGAGATAAATAATATTTTGAGCGACATACTTTCATTGTCAACAAAACAACCAAGAGATGGCGATATTTTCCATGCTAAACACATTATAGGCGGTTCCCAAACAGAATGGTAAAGTTCATACTCCCCCTCCACCAATAAGCATCAATCCATGGCTTGCTCGAAACAACGAGTGCCTCCAACTAGCAACAGCCCCGGGGGAGTTTTGTTTGCAATTAATTTGATTTGATTTGCATAAAGCATGGGACTGGGCATCCCGGTGACCAGCCATTTTCTCATGAGTGAGGAGCGGAGTCCACTCTTGAGAATAACCCGCCTAGCATGGAAGATACGGACAGCCCTAGTTGATACATGAGCTATTCGAGCACACAAAACAGAATTTCATTTGAAGGTTTAGAGTTTGGCACATACAAATTTACTTGGAACGGCAGGTAGATACCGCATATAGGAAGGTATAGTGGACCCATATGGCATAACTTTGGGGTTTAAGGTATTGGATGCACAAGCAGTATTCCCGCTTAGTACAAGTGAAGGCTAGCAAAAGACTGGGAAGCGACCAACTAGAGAGCGACAACAGTCATGAACATGCATTCAAATTAATGAACATTGAGTGCAAGCATGAGTAGGATATAATCCACCATGAACATAAATATCATGAAGGCTATGTTGATTTGTTTCAACTACATGTGTGAACATGTGCCAAGTCAAGTCACTCGAATCATTCAAACGAGGATACCACCCTATCATACCACATCACAACCATTTTAATAGCATGTTGGCACGCAAGGTAAACCATTATAAACTCCTAGCTGATTAAGCAACTATAATCTCTAATTGTCATCGCAAACATGTTTATTCATAATAAGCTGAATCAGGCACGATGAACTAATCATATTTACAAAAACAAGAGAGGTCGAGTTCATACCAGCTTCTCCCATCTCAATTGGTCCATCATATATCGTCATTATTGCCTTTCATTTGCACGACCGAACGATGTGAAAAAAATAATAGTGCACGTGCATTGGACTAAGCTGGAATCTGCGAGCATTCAATAAACAGGAGAAGACAAGGCAATATGGGCTCTTGGTTAAATCAACAATAATGCATAAAAGAGCCACTTCAACAATTTAATCATGGTCTTCTCCTATCAACCCCCAAAGAAAAGAAAAGAAATAAAACTATTTACACGGGAAAGCTCCCAACAAGCAAAAGAAGAATAGGAAATATTTTTGGGTTTTCTTTTAGTTATTACTACTACAGCAAGAAAGTAAACTAGCTAAAATATATTACTAATTTTTTTGGTTTTTTCTTAAGGTTTTTCAAACACACAAGAAGAAAGCATAAAAAGAAAATAAACTAGCATGGATATTACAGTGAAAGATTATGAGCACCGACATCTAGCAATGAGTGTGTAAACATAAATGTAATGTCGGTGAGAAATACGTACTCCCCCAAGCTTAGGCTTTTGGCCTAAGTTGGTCTAATGCCACGGATGGCCTGGCGGATATCCAAAGTTGTAGTTGGGGTCGTACTGAGATGCAGCGGTCATTGCATCGTGGGCTGCAGCTTGGAGGCGAGCTCTCTCAGCCCTCCTCTTATACTCTTCCGCCTCCTATCTGGTTATAAAATATCTCCCTTTTGCCTGAAAGTCAAAGAAAGTAGAAGCAGGGAGAGCGACATGATAGGTGCGTCGTCTGTCAAAGATTAGTCGGTACTGGAGGAACTGATCGTTCCTCTCAACAAAATGATGACGAACCATAGCCTCATAATCCAAATAAGCAGGAGGCAACTCGATATCATCCTCACATATGGCTACACCAAGAAAATTAGCTATACGGGTTGCATAAATTCCACCAAAGAAATCTCCATTAAATCTATTATGATGCAACCTACATGCAACAATGGCTCCCAAATTATAATGTTTATCTTCTAACACAGCACTCCTGAGAATACTGAGGTCAGGGACACACATGTGACATGCTTCATCCTTACCATTTATGCACCTACCTATGAAGAGAGCAAAATAATGTATAGCAGGAAAATGAATGCTCCCTATGGTAGCTTGTGTTATGTCTCTAGATTCCCCCATAGTTATACTAGCAAGAAAATCTCTAAATTCAGATTTGCGAGGTTCACTAGCACTACCCCATTGTGGAAGTTTGCAAGCAGTGGCAAAATCCTCTAAGTCCATAGTATAAGAATTTTCATAAAGATCAAACAGGACAGTTTGAGAATTGCGTGAAGATGAAAATTCAAACCTCCTCACAAAGGAACTAGTGAGATAGATGTACTGGCGGCACTTTTCTGCCTCGAAGCTCACAAGATCAGCGTTACGCAAATATGCATTAAATTCTTCCTTAATTCCTGCTTGATCCATGAAGTCCTCTAAAGGCCATTCACAAGGCCGCACGAGAGCGTCCCTTGGTGGCTCATCATCAGCATCACGCATTGCAAGCTTGGGTCCTTGCTTCCTTGAAGAACCACCTTGGTACATTTTCCTAAACATATTTCTTCCTCTGAAAAATTTCTGAAATTTTTAGTAACCTCAAATAAAAGTGAACCAAGCTCAACAAAATTGATAGCAACTACTCCTACAAGTGCCTAGAGCCTATATCATGCATTAGAACTACTTGGAACCATATAAATTTGACATGCAAGCTCAAGAACATGCTCACCTAGGCAGCACAAATTTGCAATGAATAAAGCAATAGAACAAAAACTAATTGGACCAATGGAGGAGTCACATACCAAGGAACAATCCCCCAAAGCAGTTTTGTGAGAGGTGCTTTGAGCAAGGAGATCGAAAATCGCAGCAAAATGAGCTAGAACTCGTGCTTGAGCTGGATGGTGATTTTTTGGGAGGAAGAAGAAGTGTGTGGGTGCAGGAATAAGTGGAGGGGAGCCACCGTGGGCCCACGAGGAAGGGGGGCGCGCCCAGGGGGTGGGCGTGCCCTGGACCCTCGTGCCCAGGTGCTTGCTCCCCCTGCTGTGTTCTCAGTGCCAGATATTCTCAAATATTCTAGAAAAAATCATATTAAATTGGCAGGGCATTTGGAGAACTTTTATTTTCGGGGTATTTTTATATTGCACGGATAATTCAAAAAACAGACAGAAAAATACTATTTTTACTTTATTTCAACTAAATAACAGAAAGTAGAGAGAGGGTACAAAAGGTTGTGCTTTCTAACTTCATCCATCTCATGCTCATCAAAAGGAAACCACTAACAAGGTTGATCAAGTCTTGTTAACAAACTCATTCCGAATAACATGGAACCGGAGAAATTTCGAATAACACTATGTTACCTCAACGGGGATATGCACATCCCCAATAATAAGAATATCATATCTCTTTTTGACAGTAGGAAGAGGAAATTCAAAACCTCCAAATATAATCGATGGAACTTTTCCAATAGAATTGATACTGCGGACTTGAGGTTGTTTCCTCGGAAAGTGTACCATATGCTCATTACCATTAACATGAAAAGTGACATTGCCTTTGTTGCAATCAATAACAGCCCCTACAGTATTCAAAAAGGGTCTTCCAAGAATGATAGACATACTATCGTCCTCGGGAATATCAAGAATAACAAAGTCCGTTAAAATAGTGACGTTTGCAACCACAACAGGCACATCCTCACAAATGCCGACAGGTATAGCAGTTGATTTATCAGCCATTTGCAAAGATATTTCAGTAGGTGTCAACTTCTTCAAATCAAGTCTATGATATAAAGAGAGAGGCATAACACTAACACCGGCTCCAAGATCACATAAAGCAGTTTTAACATAATTTCTTTTAATGGAGCATGGTATAGTGGGTACTCCTGGATCTCCTAGTTTCTTAGGTATTCCACCCTTGAAAGTGTAATTAGCAAGCATGGTGGAAATTTTAGCTTCCGGTATCTTTCTTTTATTAGTAACAGTTTCTTTCATGTACTTAGCATAAGGATTCATTTTGAGCATGTCAGTCAAACGCATACGCAAGAAGATAGGTCTAACCATTTCAGCAAAGCGCTCAAAATCCTCATCATCCTTTTTCTTGGATGGTTTGGGAGGAAAAGGCATGGGTTTCTGAACCCATAGTTCTCTTTCCTTACCGTGTTTCCTAGCAACAAAGTCTCTCTTATCATAAAGTTGATTCTTTGATTGTGGGTTATCAAGATCAACAGCAGGTTCAATTTCTACATCATTGTCATTACTAGGTTGAGCATCAGCATGAATATCATCATTAACATTATCACTAGGTTCATGTTCATTACCAGATTGTGTTTCAGCATCAGAAATAGAAATATCATTTGGATTCTCAGGTGGTTCAGCAATAGGTTCACTAGAAGCATGCAAAGTCCTTTCATTCTTCTTTTTCTTCTTTTTAGAAGGACTAGGTGCATCTGTGTTATTTCTCTGAGAATCTTGCTCAATTCTCTTAGGATGGCCTTCAGGATACAAAGGTTCCTGAGTCATTTTACCAGTTCTAGTAGCCACTCTAACAGCATAGTCATTATTCCTATTATTCAATTCATTGAGCAAATCATTTTGAGCTTTAAGTACTTGTTCTACTTGAGTGGTAACCATAGAAGCATGTTTACTAATGAGTTTAAGTTCACCCTTAACTCTAGACATATAATCACCCAAGTGTTCAATCATATAAGCATTTTGTTTTAATTGTCTACCAATATAAGCATTCAAGTTTTCTTGTTTAACAATAAAATTGTCAAACTCATCTAAGCATTGTCTAGCAGACTTATAACGAGGAATATCACCTCCATCAAATCTATAGAGAGAATTTACCTTTACTACCTGTGTCGGGTTATCAAGACCATGAGTTTCTTCAATAGGTAATGGATTAAGATCATATATTTCTTCAACAGGCGGTAAATTAAGACCATGTATTTCTTCAATAGGAGGTAAATTCTTAACATCTTCAGCTTTAATACCTTTTTCTTTCATAGATTTCTTTGCCTCTTGCATATCTTCAGGACTGAGAAATAGAACACCCCTTTTCTTTGGAGTTGGTTTAGGAATAGGCTCAGGAGTTGGCTCAGGAAGTGTCCAATTGTTTTCATTTGTCAACAATTCAATAGAATTTCAGCTTCATCCGGTGTTCTTTCCCTGAAAACAGAACCACCACAACTATCCAGGTGGTCTCTGGAAGCATCGGTTAGTCCATTATAAAAGATATCAAGTATTTCATTTTTCTTAAGAGGATGATCAGGCAAAGCATTAAGTAATTGGAGAAGCCTCCCCCAAGCTTGTGGGAGGATCTCTTCTTCAATTTGCACAAAATTATATATTTCCTTTAAAGCAGCTTGTTTCTTATGAGCAGGGAAATATTTAGCAGAGAAGTAATAAATCATATCCTGGGGACTACGCACACAACCAGGATCAAGAGAGTTAAACCATATCTTAGCATCACCCTTTATTGAGAACGGAAATATTTTAAGGATATAAAAGTAGCGAGTTCTCTCATCATTAGTGAACAGGGTGGCTATATCATTTAATTTAGTAAGATGTGCCACAACAGTTTCAGATTCATAGCCATACAAAGGATCAGATTCAACCAAAGTAATTATATCAGGATCAATAGAGAATTCATAATCCTTATCAGTAACAACGATAGGTGAAGTAGCATAAGCAGGGTCATATTTCATTCTAGCATTCAGGGTTTTTTGTTTCAGCTTAGCTAATAATTTCTTAAGATCACTTCTATCATTGCAGGCAAGAAAGTCTCTAGTAGTTTCTTCATCCATAACATAGCCCTCAGGCACAACAGGCAATTCATATTTATTGGGAGAATCTTCATCATCACTTTCTTCAATATTTTCAGTTTCAATAATTTCATTCTCTCTAGCCCTAGCAAGTTGGTCATCAAGAAATTCACCAAGTGGCACAGTAGTATCAAGCACAGAAGTAGTTTCATCATAAGTATCATGCATAGCAGAAGTGGCATCATCAATAAGATGCGACATATCAGAATTAATAGCAGAAGCAGGTTTAGGTGTCGCAAGCTTACTAAAAACAGAAGGTGAATCAAGTGCAGAGCTAGATGGCAGTTCCTTACCTCCCCTCGTAGTTGAGGGATAAATTTTTGTTTTCTCGTCTTTCAAGTTCTTCATAGTGACCAGCAGATATAAATCCCAAGTTACTCAAAGAATAGAGCTATGCTCCCCGGCAACGGCGCCAGAAAATAGTCTTGATAACCCACAAGTATAGGGGATCGCAATAGTTTTCGAGGGTAGAGTATTCAACCCAAATTTATTGATTCGACACAAGGGGAGCCAAAGATTATTCTCAAGTATTAGCAGTTGAGTTGTCAATTCAACCACACCTGGATAACTTAGTATCTGCAGCAAAGTATTTAGTAGCAAAGTAGTATGGAAGTAACGGTAACGGTAGCAAAAGTAATATTTTTGGGTTTTGTAGTGATTGTAACAGTAGCAACAGAAAAGTAAATAAGCGGAGAACAATATGTGAAAAGCTCATAGGCATTGGATCGGTGATGGAGAATTATGCCGGATGCGGTTCATCATGTAACAGTCATAACATAGGGTGACACAGAACTAGCTCCAATTCATCAATGTAATGTAGGCATGTATTCCTAATATAGTCATACGTGCTTATGGAAAAGAACTTGCATGACATCTTTTGTCCTACCCTCCCGTGGCAGCGGGGTCCTAATGGAGACTAAGGGATATTAAGGCCTCCTTTTAATAGAGTACCGGACCAAAGCATTAACACATAGTGAATACATGAACTCCTCAAACTACGGTCATCACCGGGAGTGGTCCCGATTATTATCACTTCGGGGTTGCTGGATCATAACACATAGTAGGTGACTATAGACTTGCAAGATAGGATCAAGAACTCACATATATTCATGAAAACATAATAGATTCAGATTTGAAATCATGGCACTCGGCCCCTAGTGACAAGCATTAAGCATAGCAACATCAATCTCAGAACATAGTGGATACTAGGGATCAAACCCTAAAAAAACTAACTCGGTTACATGATAAATCTCATCCAACCCATCACCGTCCAGCAAGCCTACGATGGAAGTACTCACGCACGGTGGTGAACATCATGAAATTGGTGACGGAGGATGGTTGATGATGACGACGGCGACGGATTCCCCTCTCCGGAGCCCCGAACGGACTCCAGATCAGCCCTCCCGACAGAGTTTAGGGCTTGGCGGCGGCTCCGTATCGTAAAACGCGATGAATCTTTCTCTCTGATTTTTCTTCTCCCCGAACACGAATATATGGAGTTGGAGTTGAGGTCGGTGGAGCTCCAGGGGGCCCACGAGGCAGGGGGCGCGCCCAGGGGGCAAGCGCGCCCCCACCCTCGTGGCAAGGGTGTGGGCCCCCTGGCCGTGATTCTTTTGCCAGTATTTTTTATTATTTCCAAAAGTAATCTCCGTGAAGTTTCAGGTCATTCCGAGAACTTTTGTTTCTGCACATAAATAATACCATGGCAATTCTGCTGAAAACAGCGTCAGTCCGGGTTAGTTCCATTCAAATCATGCAAGTTAGAGTCCAAAACAAGGGCAAAAGTGTTTGGAAAAGTAGATACGATGGAGACGTATCACTAGGCGTACCAAATTTCACTGGAAGGACTTGAAGCATGTCATAAACTTTGTTGATAATCTGACAGAGATAGCATAGCGTATGAACGTTGGATTTTTGATGGGATTAATTAGACCTATGGTGCACACACTGAACAAGACCAATTGTGTGCACAAAACGCTGGTTAAAAGTCTTATTTTAATGTTGATGCTCATAAACTATATATATCTTCAATGATATGTTACAGTTGGTTTTTAATTCTACATGTCACCAGAAATTGCCTGCTTTAGCAGTTCTTGGATCGATTTCCTGGCGTGGTCGAATTACACTTGTGCCTGCTAATAATGTCAACGTGATTGCAAGGTACTGCATTTCTCGCAGAAATGGAACCATTCAAATTAACAAGTTCTCGCTTCTCGTCGCAATGCATCCATATTGGAAAACTGGAGACACTATTCTACTCATGCTCTACCAAGGCACATGAGGGCTCTTCCTTTTCATTAACGAGATGCCGAGTCGCCGTGATCAAGCTGCTTCCAGCGGATAGTTGTGGTTGTTGGCCCTCAGCCTCTTAAAATGTGCTAGCTGTTACTATGTTAAGTATGTAGATATGGACCATATGGTTGTTGGCCCTTAGCCTCTTAAAATGTGATAGTTGTTACTATGTTAAGTATGTAGATATGGACCATATGGTTGTCAAAACCGTGTTACGAAGATCCTCCTTTTGTCAAATAGTGTAACCACTATATATATGTTACTCAAATGATGTTACCCAAGTTTTTAAATTTTCATGGAAAGTATTAGTATTGTACATAGTTCATTGAGTTTAAGCGTGTGCTCGATGTCTAGAAGGCACTTGCATATTAACTGTTTATATTGCAAATTCACACACATGTTAACATAAGGAAACGTATGTGTAACATACTAATCATCGCACACGAGTACTCGCAGACGCATCGTGTGCGATACTCCTAGGCACCGCAAGCAACTAGTTTGCATTTTTCAAAGTTTTTGTACACACAGAATCGCACACGAACTAACAGTATTAACCGTCTGTGTTGTAATTTCTCATCGCAAACAGTTCATCCGAGTCGGCTGTTTGCCGCGTGTCACACACATCTTGTTTACACGACTCGTTTGTGTTCTTTTGGCTCATCGCAAACAGTTCTTCCATGTGAACTGTATGCCGCATATGACACACATCTTGTTAAGTTGAAACATTTCTGTTGTGTTCCCTAATCAAAAATAGTTCGTCCGAGTGAACCGTATGCCATATATCGCACACACATTGATATGGCTGCCCGTTTCTGTTGTTCTGCCTCATCGCAAACAGTTCGAATGGATTAACCATGTGCCCTGCATCGCACACACATTGATATGGCTGCCCATTTCTGATGTTCTGCCTCATCGCAAACAGTTTGAATGGATTAACCATGTGCCCTCCATCGCACACGCAACTAAAATCTGAACCTTGTTTGATGGCTCCGCCATCGCAAATGTTTTGCACCTTTTTGACGGGTTTTTTACACCACCGTTTGTGATTAATGCATCGCACACAGTTTCGGCAAAGGGTCTCTGATCGTAGTGTCACGTTAGCAGTATCCTGCAGTAGTGACTTCACCATCACCCTCACCATGTCGTCGTGCTGACGGAACTCTCCCTCGACACTTTGCTGGATCAAGAGTTCGAGGGACGTCACCGAGCTGAACGTGTGCAGAACTCGAAGGTGACGTTCGTTCGGTGCTTGACCGGTTGGAACGAGAAGAAGTTCGACTACATCAACCGCGTTGTCAAACTCTTCCGCTTTCGGTCTACGAGGGTACATAGACACACTCTCCCCCTCTCGTTGCTATGCATCTCCAAGATAGATCTTGCGTGAGCGTAGGAATTTTTTTGAAATTGCATGCTACGTTCCGGAGTTGGAATATACGCTTTGATGAGGTGATCAAAGCATATGGTTTTATACAGACTTTTGGAGAATCCTGTATTTACAAGAAAGTGAGTGGTAGCTCTGTAGCATTTCTAAATACTATATGTGGATGACATATTGTTAATTGGAAATGATATAGAATTTCTGGATAGCATAAAAGGATACTTGAATAAGAGTTTTTCAATGAAAGACCTCGGTGAAGCTACTTATATATTAGGCATCAAGATCAAGACGGTTAATAGGACGGTTAATAGGACTTTGACAAAACACATACCTTGACAAAGTTTTGAAGAAATTTCAAAATGGATCAGTCAAAGAAAGGGTTCTTGCCTGTGTTGCAAGGTATGAAGTTGAGCACGACTCAAAAACCCAACCACGGCAAAAGATAGAGAGTGAATGAAAGTCATTCCCTATGCCTTAGCCATAGGTTCTATAAAGTATGCCATGAGTTTGGCAAGGGGGTACAATAGTGATCTAGGAGTAGATCACTGGACAGCGGTCAAAATTATCCTTAGGTACCTAAAGAGAACTAAGGAAATGTTTCTCGGTTATGGAGGTGACAAAGAGTTCGTCGTAAAGAGTTACGTCGATGAAAGTTTTGACACTGATCCGGATGACTCTGAGTCTCAATCTGGATACATATTGAAAGTGGGAGCAATTAGCTAGAGTAGCTCCATGCAGAGCATTGCAGCTATAGAAATTTGTAAAATACTTACGGTTCTGAATGTGGCGGACCCATTGACTAAACTTCTCTCACAAGAAAAACATGATCACACCTTAGTACTCGTTGGGTATTAATCACATGGCGATGTGAACTAGATTATTGACTCTAGTAAACTCTTTGGGTGTTGGTCACATGGCGATGTGAACTATAGGCAATCACATGGTGATGTGAACTAGATTATTGACTCTAGTGCAAGTGGGAGACTGAAGGAAATATACCCTAGAGCCAATAATAAAGTTGTTATTTTATATTTCCTGATATCATGATAAATGTTTATTATTCATGCTAGAATTGTATTAACTGGAAACTTAGTACATGTGTGAATACATAGACAAAACAGAGTGTCCCTAGTATGCCTCCACTTGACTAGCTCGTTAATCAAAGATGGTTATGTTTCCTAATCACAGACATGAGTTGTCATTTGATGAACGGGATCACATCATTAGAGAATGATGTGATGGACAAGACCCATCTGTTAGCTTAGCATTATGATCGTTCAGTTTTATTGCTATTGCTTCCTTCATGAATTATACATGTTCCTCTGACTATGAGATTATGCAACTCCCGAATACCAGAGGAACACCTTGTGTGCTATCAAACATCACAACGTAACTGGGTGATTATAAAGATTCTATACAAGTGTCTCCAAAGGTGTTTGTTGGGTTGGCATAGATCGAGATTAGGATTTGTCACTCCGTGTATCGGAGAGGTATCTCTGAGCCCTCTCGGTAATGCACATCATAATAAGCCTTGCAAGCAATGTGACTAATGAGTTAGTTGTGGGATGATGTATTATGGAACAAGAAAAGAGACTTGCCAGTAACGAGATTGAACTAGGTATGAAGATACCGATGATCGAATCTCGGGCAAGTAACATACCGATGGACAAAGGGAATAACGTATGTTGTCATAACGGTTCGAACGATAAAGATCTTCGTAGAATATGTAGGAGCCAATATGAGCATCCAGGTTCCGCTATTGGTTATTGACTGGAGAGGTGTCTCAATCATGTCTACATAGTTCTCGAACCCGTAGGGTCCGCACGCTTAACGTTCGATGACGATTTTGTATTATATGAGTTATGTGATTTGGTGACCGAATGTTGTTCGGAGTCCCGGGTGAGGTCACGGACATGACGAGGAGTCTCGAAATGGTCGAGAGGTAAAGATTCATATATAGGACGATGATATTCGGACACCGGAAGTGTTCTTGGGGTACCGGGTACATATGGGGTCACCGAAGGGGTTCCGGGCACCCCCCCCCCCCCTCGGCAACTACATGGGCCTAATGGGCCAAGAAGGGGACAGACCAGCCCCTAAGGGGCTGGTGCGCCCCATGTAGGCTGAATTAGGAAGGGAAGGAAAGAGTGGAAGAGAGAAAGGAAGGGGAGGGATTCGGCCTCCCCCTTCCTTCCCTCCTCCCTCCTCCTTCTTTCCCCCTCCGGTGGATATGGCAAGCGGGAGGCCGAATTTGGAGGCGCCCAAGTAGGATTCCTCCTACTTGGGGCGCCACATTGGCTGCCTCTCCTCCCCTCCAACCTATATATATGTGGGGAGGCCACCGCTAGAACACACAACAACATCTGTTAGCCGTGTGCGGCGCCTCCCTCCACATATTACACCTCCGGTCATATCTCCGTAGTGCTTAGGCGAAGCCCTGCGTGGATCACTTCACCATCACCGTCACCACGGTGTCGTGCTGACGAAACTCTCCCTCGATACTTTAATGGATCAAGAGTTCGAGGGACGTCATCGAGCTGAACGTGTGCAGAACTCGGAGGTGTCGTACATTCGGTGCTTGATCGGTCGAAACGAGAAGAAGTTCGACTACATCAACCGCGTTGTCAAACTCTTCCGCTTTTGGCCTACGAGGGTACGTAGACACACTCCCCCCCTCTCATTGTTATGCATCTCCTAGATAGATCTTGCGTGAGCGCAGGAATATTTTTGAAATTGCATGCTACGTTCCCCAACAATAACTTCTATGTGAATATGAACAAACATAAATCATTACATTGTCTTCCTTGTCCAACGTCAAATTTTTTGGCATATAATGTTTTGATTGGGGCTCACAATCAAAAAAGATTTCCAGGATAGTGTATTTGCATGTGAATCTTCTCTTCCCTTATTAACTCTTTCATGAATTGCATCATTGACGAATGCTATGTTTGTCAATCTCCAATAAAATTTTCTACTTATACTTTTCCTTATGTGGTGTTATTATCTACCATAAGATTAGCACATGATCTTTTTCATTTATTTCCTTTCTTTTTATTGAAACACGAAAGTAAAGAAAGCAAAACTCAAACTAACACTACGGGAAACAACTAATTTGCCGTCAGGGGGCATCTTTAACGTCAGCTTTTCGTTGGGCAGACGACAAAGAAAGGGTTTGTTATCATCAGCTGACGGCAAAGAAAACCTGACGGCGAAATAGACTTTGCCGTCTGTGAATATAAATACAGACGGCAAAGAGCTCACTTTGCCATCTGCGAACAAAAACACAGACGGCAAAGAATCTTTGTCGCATGTGTTTGTTTTGGCAGACGGCAAAGTCAGCTCTTTGCCGTCTGTATTTTGTTTTGCAGACGGCAAACTGAGAAAGCACAGCACATGGATCCACCTCGCGGATCGATGACATGGCAGCCATCCACCACCGCGTGCTACTCGATCCTGCCTTCCCCCCATCTCTCTTTTCACCCCACCCACGTGACCCACTCCACCACTCAACTAAAAGAATAACACCCGGCCGACCCCACCTGCCCACGACACACACACCCACCCACCACTGCCCGCGACGAGGATGGCGAGCCGGGAGGCAGCCGCGAGCAGGGCCTGCGGGGCATGCAAGGGGAGCGGTCACCGGCGCGTGCGAGGGGGGGCTGGCATGGGCGGCGGACGGCACGTGCGAGGGCGGGTGGCGGTCGGCGCGTGCGAGGGGGGCAGCGGCCGGTGCATGCGAGGGGGGCGGCTCGCGCGGGCGGCGGCCGGCGTGTGCGGGCGATGGCCGACGCGGGCGAAGGCGGGCGACGTGGGGCGCGATGGGCAACCCGCTGCTCTCCTCAGCCTCGCCCTGGGCAGCTTCTTCTCTCCACAACGGGTGCCCGCCTCCTTCCTCAACCATGCTGACCAGAACACATGCATCACGGTGCGCCTCACTGTCTCCTTCACCGCCATGGCCCACCTCATCGTGCACTGCCAGTTCATCCGCATCGCCACCCAAACCCAGCCGGCCTCGCCTTTCCTCCTTGCTCAATGGGCCTCTGCAGTCTGCACCGGTCGGCCCTATTCAGCTTCCTCTCGCCGCTCTGTTCCAGACTCGAGCAGAGCATGTCGCTGCCTGGGCGACAGCCGCAGTGGCCCAACCACGGTATTAGAGTTCTTTCTCCGATGTCGAAGCAAGGAATAAGATGGACCAGATCGCTTTTTCCAGCTCTTGTTTCGGGTCTTTCTAGTAAAGTTCCCATACTATGTTGTAATTTCACTTTCTTTGGGGGTCCTTGTGGCAGTTGTACACTCTTGCATAATAATTATCAATGAAGCAGCTTATGGATCCTTCGCGGCTGTCTCCCGTTCAAAAAACTAAAACTAAAATAAAAAAGGAACACAAACTACCAGCGATTGTTTTTTATATAAAAATAATTATTTGCCGTCTATGGGTTTGAGGGCAACGGAAAATAAGAAGCATTGCTGACGACAAAGAGCTTGGATTTTGTCGTCTGTTGTTTAATCGGCTGACGGCAAAACATGAGATCAACTGACAGCAAAGACTTTGCCGTCTGCGAACAAAAATACAGATGGCAAAGAATCTTTGCCGTCTGTGTTTGTTTTGGCAGACGACAAAGAATCTTTGCCGCCTATGTTCTTGTTCGCAGACGGCAAAGTGAGCTCTTTGCCGTATATATTTTGTTTTGCAGACGGCAAACTGAGAAAGCACAACACACGGATCCACCTCGCGGATCGATGACGTGGCAGCCATCCACCACCGCGTGCTGCTCGATCCTTCCCTCCCCCCATCTCTCCTTTCACCCCACCCACATGACCCACTCCACCACTCAACTAAAAGAATAACCCCCTGAAGGAAATATGCCCTAGAGGCAATAATAAAGTTGTTATTTATATTTCCTTATGTTATGATAATAGTTTATTATTCATGCTAGAATTGTATTAACCAGAAACTTAGTACATGTGTGAATACATAGACAAACAGAGTGTCACTAGTATGCCTCTACTTGACTAGCTCATTAATCAAAGATGGTTAAGTTTCCTAGCCATGGACAAAGAGTTGTCATTTGATGGATGGGGTCACATCATTAGAGAATGATGTGATTAACTTGACCCATCCGTTAGCTTAGCACGATGATCATTTAGTTTGTTGCTATTGCTTTCTTCACAACTTATACATGTTCCTGTGACTATGAGATTATGCAACTCCCGAATACCGGAGGAACACTTAGTGTGCTATCAAACGTCACAACGTAACTGGGTGATTATAAAGATGCTCTACAGGTGTCTCCGATGGTGTTTGTTGAGTTGGCATAGATCGAGATTGGGATTTGTCACTCTGAGTATTGGAGAGGTATCTCTGGGCTGTCACGACCGGGTTTTTGGGATATAAATTCCCAGAAAAACGGCCTGTGTGCTCATCAGCCCCAGGATTACTGTTAGCTAATGAGGTACCAACTTGATACAAGAATTCCAAGCAAGTACAAAAAAATGTAGTACAAGACCATTTAGGCCTAGGGGTACAACATTTGATTGCTGGTGGTTGATGGCGGAAGCGGTCTGTGGTACATCTGCGTCTATGGGACTCCATTTCCCACAAGAACAGCTGACCAGGATAACTCCTATCTTCGCGAGGCTGCAAACGTCAACGCGTAGGTTCTGAGGTTGTCACCGCGATGCTTATCTCCAAGCGAGGGATCTGGCCAAGACAATAGCCAGGGACAAGCCAGTGAGTACGTTTGAATGTACTCGCAAACATTAAGAACACGGGTATAATAAATATCAAACATGCTCCAGAATATTATGTGATCACACGTCTGTCACGAAAAGATACGAAAAACCATAACGCACACGTGTGGTTAAAATGATTCAAAGTAAAATACTGGGTGCCAAGCGAGGGTCTGAATAACGCCTCGAGCGGGAACTGCAAAATAGTAATACTGGTACCAAACGAGTGTCTGAAAGACTCCTCGAGCGGAAAATGCGGAATAGTAATACAGGTGCCAAACGAGTGTCTGAAAGACTCCTCGAGCGGAAAAATGCAGAATAGAAATGCCGCAGTCGGGCGTCTGAGCGACACCACAGAAAGGGCTTATAAGAAAATAATCACAGCGAATATCCAGGAGGTAGGACCATCCCATGGATACTATATACATAAAATAAAAGGTTAGTCCAGAATAATAAAGATCATAATTCATAGGGGCCACCATCATAAATAATATTTAGTACAGTCGTTTCTCCATCCGAAAACCGATAATATAATCAAGTCTTCTCTCCATCCGAATACCGTTAGTGAGTTCTACTTAATCGTTCTCCATCCGAATACCGCTACTGCGACCTAGTTAGATCGTTCTCCATCCGAATACCGTTACTGAGTCCTAACTCAGGCTATGGTTTTTACTCAAGAACAAGACTATCCAACAGGATAAATCCTCTGCAGAGGGAGCACCATTTTCCATGAGTGACGGGATTACTCAGTCCCTCGGGACTAATTCCGTCTACGGTCCTTTGACTGAAAACACACCTGACCTGCACACACCAGCTTAACTCACCAGTGTCTGGAATCACCCACGACACCTGCCAAGCAAAACTCTAAGTGGGAAGGCTACAACTTCGACGTAGCATGGGATCACAAAATTTATACCGCGCGCAAACTGGGGAAGCTATCCCCTTCGGCTACAACCGAAACACCCATGCCCCCGGACCGGATGACTGGCTTTAATCCATGGCCATGGGACCCTCATCACGGCCTCTCTGTACGGTGTGTGCTTTGGAAAGGGGTTGACAACCTACTGAACCATACCCTGCCCCCTGCAGGGACAAGTGGTGGTACCAACAAACGGAAGCTATTGATCACGACTCGGTCTACAACCGACTCAGGTGGTCCAAGCATCCACCAAACCACTAGTGAAATAAATCACCACTCCTCGAGCCTCACCATGCTATGCCGGGCATACTCGTCTCGACGAGGGATTAGGGACAAGCTCGTGTCTACCCAAGACCACGACTTTCCCGGCTTCCTACCGGTGTGCAAGAGAAGCTCACGAGGATGATCCAAATCAGTAGTGTATCCTTGCTGACCACAAAACAACTCCAAAGTGCACTCATGCACGAGACCATATCGATACATAAAGCTATCACATACTCTGAGTCAAAAGGTGTTGTGATCGCATCCAAACACCTCAACAAAATATTATGCCAGAGTTCAGAAATGCTTGCCTTCAAGAGTATGCAAAGGATGCACTTATTGGAAGCTTTCCTTTTCCTCCAAAAATCCTATTTTGCAAAATACACAAATACAAATATTTCAAACACAGTACAAAAAGTTGTCTCAACTATTTTTGAAATAAATCTTAAAATAAACTAGATGAAATTTGAGAGAGGTAGGAAAAAGAATCAACTCATTTGGAGTTTTATTTTAAAAGTTACAGCCAGTCAAAGTTTGGTCAACTCTGTTTTTAAATAAAACCAGAAAAAGAAAAAAAAACGCTTCGAGGGAAATACGCCTTCGCAGCAGAGAGACGTACGCGGGGTTTTGCGCCTTCACTTAAGCAGAGAGAGGGCGGCTGCGCGGGTCACTGACAGTGGGTCTAGAGGGCCCACTGGTCAGGTTTGACTGGTCTCCCTCTCCCTCCTTTCTCTGTGCCCGAACGGTGGCGGGGTTCCGGCGATCGCCGTCGACGAACGGCTGCACCTCATGGGCATCCAAGGGCGGGGATGGAACGGCTAGACCGAGGCGGTCCTTTGGGTGGTTGAAGGGTCGTCGGAGGTGGAGGGAATCGCCGGCGGCGAGCTCCGCGGCGGGGGAAAGCTACGGTGGTGAAGTGACAATGTTGCTCCGGTGGTCTCTGGTCGAAAATGAGCAGCTGGGGAGCTCCGCAAGGACCAGAGGGAGCGATTGGTGGTGCTGGTTGGGCGAGAGGGTGGCCGGTTGCGACGAATCGCACCGGAGCCTAGCGGCGGCCGAACTGGCCGGAGTTGGGGAGGGCGGTCCTCTCCGGTCAATCTACTGCGAGGGGAGCCCTACGGGGAGTGTCTGAGGTCGTTTGAATGCTTGGCGAAGCTCGGGGGCCCTTTATATAGGCGCTCGAGGTCGGACCGTGGCGGTAGAAGATAGGATCGCCGGCGACAGCCGTTGCTGTAGTTGCAGGGCATCGTGGCGGCGACGAACGCGTTGCGACGAGCGGGGGGATAAGCACGACCTGTGCTCTGGGGCAGCTGGCGCGCGCTGGTGGTTTGGGCGGCGCCGTCCGCGGCGGAATCCGCTGCCGACACCGGCGTGCCGCCAAGGGCGCGGCCAGCGGCGTAGCAGGGTGCCAGAGAGATCGTGGAGCAGGGGGCGACTAGTGCGCGGCTCAGCGATGCAGAGGGGGCCAGGGTCGGGTCGCGTCGAGTGCGGCAGTGCGGCGTGTCGGCATAGTGCGCGCTCGTGCAAAACATGCGCTCTGGGCGCGCCCAGAGCACGCAGGGCACCTGTTCGACGGAATGCCAGTGCGCTCTAGAGAGCTCGGTTGGGGCTGGCAAAGAACAGAACAAGGGTAGGGGTAGCAAGACACTCAGTGGACAAGGTGGATAGGTCAGGAGTTCAAGTCCACAATGCAAACCAGAGAGCTTGCCAAAAGTGGCTGTGCACACCAGGTGTTTGACAGAATGCCAGATGCACTTAGGCAACTCTTGGAGTGGCCAAAATCTCCAGATCAGTGTCTCTTTAGATGCAGGAGATGGTGGTAAGGTCAGTTTGGCAAAAACAGAAAGTTGATAGTGCAAGATTTGCAAAACTCCAGTTTAGGGCAGGAAGAAAAAGGGTTTAGCACATGCATTTCAAAATCTCCAATGAGCCCAATCTCCTGGACTTAAGAGTTTGGTAGGGAGGGCTATAAGTAGGAGAAAGCTCAGGGTTATTAGAGCAAAGGGAAAACATGTTTGCAGTACAAATCACCAATTTGGACCAGAAGGAAAAAGAGGTTGATTCACTCAAATTTTTCAAGGAACATCACTGGGTTTTTGCTTGAAGATGAATTGTATACCTCCATTGACATCTCCAAACACTTGGAAGAATTTTCAGAAGAATATTTGAAAGGGTTGCAGTGCAAAAGTGCCTACTGGACCAGATTGGAAAAGTTGGGGGTAGAGCCCAAAGTCACCAATGGCCAGAAGATATCTTTGCATAAAAGTGATGTGGAAACATCACCTGACATCCCCAAATTTTGGTGGAATTTTTAGAAGCATTTATCAAATGGTTGTAGTGCAAATGGGCTCCCAATGCAAAAGAAATCATTTAATAAGAGCAAGGTTTTGAGAAAATAAATCTAGCAACATTTGAATCCATTGATAAATAATTGTTTTATAATAGGGAGAAACCAAGTCCAACAATACTGTTGAAGGTTTTTCCCCACAAGAGGAAAAATCAAAAATCACCAAAGGTAAAACTTGATAATTGGAAAAGTTTTTATATTTCCTGGCAACATTTTAATAAATAAAAACAAGGCCAAAATTTTTGGGTGTCACAACACTACCCCCCTTAAGAAAAATCTCGTCCTCGAGATTTGTTAAAAGTTGTTTTGAAATAAAATTGTTTTTATCAAAGGAATTCCTCAAATGCACAAAAACAAAACGGCTACAGTGAGGGGGCTATAAGTGGTGCAAAACCGCAGTGTGGTACACTAGCGTAGCGTGGAAGAATCCACGGCTAGGGAAAACGAGATAATTCTACGGGATACAGTAATTTAGAATAAATTCTAAATTACTAAAATACGATGGTCGCACCCGAGAGCATAGTGCTCTCTCTGGCTGACAGGTGGGCCCAGGGCCCACTGTCGGCCTCTTCTCCTTCCTCTGGCTCTCTCTTCTCTCTCGCGCGCTCTCCCGCGCCTCCTCCACCGGCGATGCCTAGCTCGTAGGGCATCGAGGCCGTACCGTGGTAGTGCGCGGCGTGCTAGCTGCTGGTGCAGCGTGCACTCACCTCGCGGGCCAGGGCGCTGTCGGCACTGCTCGCGGACTCGCCTCCGAACACCGGCGGCCGAGCGACGAGTGGCGCTCGTGGACCTCGCCCACCGTACACCGATCTCGGGTTATAAAACGCTCGAGGAGCTCCTCTCTTCTCCCTCACACCGGGCCTTGCTTCTACTCCTCTTCCCTTCTCCTCCATAGCTGCTGGCAGGAGCTCGAGCCGAGGATCTAATGGCGGAGGCAATGCCGGACTGGTATGTGGTCCTGGTGTGTGGAGGCCTGGCGGTGCTGCTGGGGTTCTCCGTGCTCCTGTGCACGATGATCCTGGATGATCGTCGCGATGCTGCCGCGCGAGTGTTAGCTCTTCGCGGTGGCGGCGATCACGTGGATTAGGCGCGGCCTCGGGGCTAACTGCTGTCGGAGTGCTAGGGTAGCTCGCGCTCGAATGAACACTCACAAATCCTTCTTACGGAGACTGTGGTGTCCTTGAGTGTGGTTAGATAGGCGCAAAAATGTGCTCAGGGACTTGCAACAGTGCTCGAGGTCGAGTGGTGGCTGCTGAGAGTCTGCTGTAACGATGATGCGTGAATAGAAGTCTGGGTCGAGAAAATGCATATACGCTGCAATAACTCGGGGAAAAGAAATCTCCTTGAAAGCATGTTGCGAGAGAAAAAAAATAATTAAAACAAAACTAACAGCAGTAACACTGCTCACAAAACAGGAACTAAAGAAAAAAAATCGGATCCTGCTGCACCAATATATTACGGACATGCTTCAACACATAAATACAAGTACTGGGACAATAAATACATCGGAGGCGTTTACAAAGAAAACGGTAAAGCGACAGGGTCCTGAGAAAACGCTTCTGGCACCGGGGCACACTCCTCTTCTATCGGGGGAAGCGGGTTGACCAGGCAATGAATGCGTCCTTCTTGGTCAGGCCTCAGTGGTCTGCCAATAGCGATCCGAGGATTTAAATCAGCGAGGCTCTGGAGATAACCCATTACTTGCTGAGTTAAACGCTCCTGGGCAATGACGTACTGGGCAAGGTTGGCCAGTACTGGATCTCTCTCGATGCTCCCACCGGGAAAAGATGCAACTTCTCCGGGTGCTGCACGGCTCGGAAAATAATAGTACCCTCGCTCACTGGCATAGGGCACTGCGAATCGAAGACGAGTGAGCGCCTCGTACGCAGCAGCTTCTATGGCCATATGCGGAGTCGGCATGGATTTCCCCACGAAGGAGACTTCCGTTGGGTCTTGGTTTGGGTAGGCGGGAGGGATGTGCACCACTGCCCAATATTTCGAGGTGGAAGGGGTGATCCTCGATTTGAGCAACTCGTACTGGGGTGGACGGGTGGCGCTCATAGTGCTGCAGGTAAAGTCCCACAATAATTTGACAAAACTGTCGGGGGTTGCGTCTGGGGTTCTCAGATAAATGCTGGGGGTCGACATGGCAAGAATGGCTGTGAGCGCTGCGCACAAAGGTGAGGGGTGCTCAGCAAGGTCACGGAGTGGCCTTTATATAGCACCGGGGCTGGCATATCTACCGGGGTAAAAGGTGACTGGCTGACGATCCTATACTCGGGTCAAAGCCACAGATATACTCGTCACATAAATGGGACGCATTACTGTGGGAGCCGACGGGGTTGGTCTTGGCAGCTGCGCCCGAAAAAAAAAATGCAACTGTACGCCAACGTACACATGCATAGCTACTACTCCAAAAATAAGAGCGCTCAAACAGACAGCATGCAACAAAACGATACAAGGCCACACATTACAAAGCGTAGAAAAACTAAGGCTCGATACAACTTTGAGCGACTTAGTCTACTTCGTTAATGTCTAAGTGGGCTGGCCTTGCGGACGCCGATGCTTCTCCACGATTCTCACCGTCGGGATTCGCTGGTTGAGGCTGAGGTGCTGCAGGGTCGGGGAGATGGTGATGACCATCCCGGGGGTTGTTGGCCCAAATCCCGTTGGAATGAGTTTCCAAAAGGCGACAAAGCGCTTCTGGGGTCACCAAAGTGCTCTGGTTGAGGGCTGGCGCAGACCTCAAGGGATCGATCGGGTGTCCGAATAGCATGACTGGGTTGTCGGTGTCGGGCTCTGCTTCTCTTCTCGCCGGGGCTCGGCGAACCAGCTCTCCACGAGCTGCGATCAGATCGAGAGTGACCTGATCGAACAGTTGCTCTAGTGCGCTTACATAGCGCACCAGATGCAACAGCGCAGGATCCGTCTCGTGGTCTCCGTTGGCAACTTGGGGCGGCCTACCATACCCGTCACGACTGGGGTAGTAGTAGAACGAGCGACAGTTAACTCTGGGCGACAAGTGCCGGAGTTGAACCATAGCTTCTCGGGCTGCCAGTTGGATGGCTTGTGGCTCGAAGGGAGTTGTCCTTCCAGTGAACCTGTAGGGGCGTTCTGGCGACAGACCCCTACCGTAGATGTGCACAGTGGCCCAATACTGACGGCTTTCACCGTACATGGGTCCTTGGTACACAACATACTCAGGAGGCTCTTCTAACGCATAGGCACGGCGGGTGAGGTTTGCGAGCAGGGTCACAAAACCTCCAAGGTTGGTCGCTGTGGTCTCATTGTGAACAATGGGGCCAGGCATCGTGGCTGGGTTTGGGGGAAAGAGGTTGTGCTGTGTCGTGGCTAGCGTGCCCTTTTTATAGGAAAAGGGGACGGAGTCTTCCTCCGCACGCTTGCGATAGAGACGGGTTGGGTGTCGGTCACTGGCGTGTGATCGACGGGCTAGGTTGATAGGTTGGGCACCGTCCGCCGAAAAGGGCGTCGGGTCACTGTGGAGCTATCTTACGCGGGAAGCTTGACCGGGGTTAGGCTAAGGTCTGATGGTTTGGGTTAACCTGGGTTTATTGACCTGGCTAAGATAGGATTAGCCAATGGTCAGCCTGGCTCTGATACCAAGTCTGTCACGACCGGGTTTTTGGGATATAAATTCCCAGAAAAACGGCCTGTGTGCTCATCAGCCCCGGGATTACTGTTAGCTGATGAGGTACCAACTTGATACAAGAATTCCAAGCAAGTACAAAAAATGTAGTACAAGACCATTTAGGCCTAGGGGTACAACATTTGGTTGCTGGTGGTTGATGGCGGAAGCGGTCTGTGGTACATCTGCGTCTATGGGACTCCATTTCCCACAAGAACAGCTGACCAGGATAACTCCTATCTTCGCGAGGCTGCAAACGTCAACGCGTAGGTTCCGAGGTTGTCACCGCAATGCTTATCTCCAAGCGAGGGATCTGGCCAAGACAATAGCCAGGGACAAGCCAGTGAGTACGTTTGAATGTACTCGCAAACATTAAGAACACGGGTATAATAAATATCAAACATGCTCCAGAATATTATGTGATCACACGTCTGTCACGAAAAGATACGAAAAACCATAACGCACACGTGTGGTTAAAATGATTCAAAGTAAAATACTGGGTGCCAAGCGAGGGTCTGAATGACGCCTCGAGCGGGAACTGCAGAATAGTAATACTGGTACCAAACGAGTGTCTGAAAGACTCCTCGAGCGGAAAATGCGGAATAGTAATACAGGTGCCAAACGAGTGTCTGAAAGACTCCTCGAGCGGAAAAATGCAGAATAGAAATGCCGCAGTCGGGCGTCTGAGCGACACCACAGAAAGGGCTTATAAGAAAATAATCACAGCGAATATCCAGGAGGTAGGACCATCCCAGGGATACTATATACATAAAATAAAAGGTTAGTCCAGAATAATAAAGATCATAATTCATAGGGGCCACCATCATAAATAATATTTAGTACAGTCGTTTCTCCATCCGAAAACCGATAATATAATCAAGTCGTCTCTCCATCCGAATACCGTTACTGAGTTCTACTTAATCGTTCTCCATCCGAATACCGCTACTGCGACCTAGTTAGATCGTTCTCCATCCGAATACCGTTACTGAGTCCTAACTCAGGCTGTGGTTTTTACTCAAGAACAAGACTATCCAACAGGATAAATCCTCTGCAGAGGGAGCACCATTTTCCACGAGTGACGGGATTACTCAGTCCCTCGGGACTAATTCCGTCTATGGTCTTTTGACTGAAAACACGCCTGACCTGCACACACCAGCTTAACTCACCAGTGTCTGGAATCACCCACGACACCTGCCAAGCAAAACTCTAAGTGGGGAGGCTACAACCTCGACATAGCATGGGATCACAAAATTTATACCGCGCGCAAACTGGGGAAGCTATCCCCTTCGGCTACAACCGAAACACCCATGCCCCCGGACCGGATGACTGGCTTTAATCCATGGCCATGGGACCCTCATCACGGCCTCTCTGTACGGTGTGTGCTTTGGAAAGGGGTTGACAACCTACTGAACCATACCCTGCCCCCTGCAGGGACAAGTGGTGGTACCAACAAACGGAAGCTATTGATCACGACTCGGTCTACAACCGACTCAGGTGGTCCAAGCATCCACCAAACCACTAGTGAAATAAATCACCACTCCTCGAGCCTCACCATGCTATGCCGGGCATACTCGTCTCGACGAGGGATTAGGGACAAGCTCGTGTCTACCCAAGACCACGACTTTCCCGGCTTCCTACCGGTGTGCAAGAGAAGCTCACGAGGATGATCCAAATCAGTAGTGTATCCTTGCTGACCACAAAACAACTCCAAAGTGCACTCATGCACGAGACCATATCGATACATAAAGCTATCACATACTCTGAGTCAAAAGGTGTTGTGATCGCATCCAAACACCTCAACAAAATATTATGCCAGAGTTCAGAAATGCTTGCCTTCAAGAGTATGCAAAGGATGCACTTATTGGAAGCTTTCCTTTTCCTCCAAAAATCCTATTTTGCAAAATACACAAATACAAATATTTCAAACACAGTACAAAAAGTTGTCTCAAATATTTTTGAAATAAATCTTAAAATAAACTAGATGAAATTTGAGAGAGGTAGGAAAAAGAATCAACTCATTTGGAGTTTTATTTTAAAAGTTACAACCAGTCAAAGTTTGGTCAACTCTGTTTTTAAATAAAACCAGAAAAAGAAAAAAAAAACGCTTCGAGGGAAATACGCCTTCGCAGCAGAGAGACGTACGCGGGGTTTTGCGCCTTCACTTAAACAGAGAGAGGGCGGCTGCGCGGGTCACTGACAGTGGGTCTAGAGGGCCCACTGGTCAGGTTTGACTGGTCTCCCTCTCCCTCCTTTCTCTGCGCCCGAACGGTGGCGGGGTTCCGGCGATCGCCGTCGACGAACGGCTGCACCTCATGGGCATCCAAGGGCGGGGATGGAACGGCTAGACCGAGGCGGTCCTTTGGGTGGTTGAAGGGTCGTCGGAGGTGGAGGGAATCGCTGGCGGCGAGCTCCGCGGCGGGGGAAAGCTATGGTGGTGAAGTGACAATGTTGCTCCGGTGGTCTCTGATCGAAAATGAGCAGCTGGGCAGCTCCGCAAGGACCAGAGGGAGCGATTGGTGGTGCTGGTTGGGCGAGAGGGTGGCCGGTTGCGACGAATCACACCGGAGCCTAGCGGCGGCCGAACTGGCCGGAGTTGGGGAGGGCGGTCCTCTCCGGTCAATCTACTGCGAGGGGAGCCCTACGGGGAGTGTCTGAGGTCATCTGAATGCTTGGCGAAGCTCGGGGGCCCTTTATATAGGCGCTCGAGGTCGGACCGTGGCGGTAGAAGATAGGATCGCCGGCGACAGCCGTTGCTGTAGTTGCAGGGCATCGTGGCGGCGACGAACGCGTTGCGACGAGCGGGGGGATAAGCACGACCTGTGCTCTGGGGCAGCTGGCGCGCGCTGGTGGTTTGGGCGGCGCCGTCCGCGGCGGAATCCGCTGCCGACGCCAGCGTGCCGCCAAGGGCGCGGCCAGCGGCGTAGCAGGGCGCCAGAGAGATCGTGGAGCAGGGCGACTAGTGTGCGGCTCAGCGATGCAGAGGGGGCCAGGGTCGGGTCGCGTCGAGTGCGGAAGTGCGGCGTGTCGGCGTAGTGCGTGCGCGTGCAAAACGTGTGCTCTGGGCGCGCCCAGAGCACGCACGGCACCTGTTCGACGGAATGCCAGTGCGCTCTAGAGAGCTCGGTTGGGGCTGGCAAAGAACGGAACAAGGGTAGGGGTAGCAAGACACTCAGTGGACAAGGTGGATAGGTCAGGAGTTCAAGTCCACAATGCAAACCAGAGAGCTTGCCAAAAGTGGCTGTGCACACCAGGTGTTTGACAGAATGCCAGATGCACTTAGGCAACTCTTGGAGTGGCCAAAATCTCCAGATCAGTGTCTCTTTAGATGCAGGAGATGGTGGTAAGGTCAGTTTGGCAAAAACAGAAAGTTGATAGTGCAAGATTTGCAAAACTCCAGTTTAGGGCAGGAAGAAAAAGGGTTTAGCACATGCATTTCAAAATCTCCAATGAGCCCAATCTCCTGGACTTAAGAGTTTGGTAGGGAGGGCTATAAGTAGGAGAAAGCTCAGGGTTATTAGAGCAAAGGGAAAACATGTTTGCAGTACAAATCACCAATTTGGACCAGAAGGAAAAAGAGGTTGATTCACTCAAATTTTTCAAGGAACATCACTGGGTTTTTGCTTGAAGATGAATTGTATACCTCCATTGACATCTCCAAACACTTGGAAGAATTTTCAGAAGAATATTTGAAAGGGTTGCAGTGCAAAAGTGCCTACTGGACCAGATTGGAAAAGTTGGGGGTAGAGCCCAAAGTCACCAATGGCCAGAAGATATCTTTGCATAAAAGTGATGTGGAAACATCACCTGACATCCCCAAATTTTGGTGGAATTTTTAGAAGCATTTATCAAATGGTTGTAGTGCAAATGGGCTCCCAATGCAAAAGATATCATTTAATAAGAGCAAGGTTTTGAGAAAATAAATCTAGCAACATTTGAATCCATTGATAAATAATTGTTTTATAATAGGGAGAAACCAAGTCCAACAATACTGTTGAAGGTTTTTCCCCACAAGAGGAAAAATCAAAAATCACCAAAGGTAAAACTTGATAATTGGAAAAGTTTTTATATTTCATGGCAACATTTTAATAAATAAAAACAAGGCCAAAATTTTTGGGTGTCACATGGGCCCTCTCGGTAATGCACATCACTATAAGCCTTGCAAGCATTGTGACTAATGAGTTAGTTTTGGGATGATGCATTACAGAACGAGTAAAGAGACTTGCCGATAACGAGGTTGAACTAGGTATTGAGATACCGACGATCGAATCTCGGGCAACTAACATACCGATGACAAAGGGAACAACGTATGTTGTTATGCGGTTTGACCGATAAAGATCTTGGTAGAATATGTAGGAACCAATATGAGCTTCCAGGTTCCGCTATTGGTTATTGACCGGAGATGAGTCTCGGTCATGTCTACATAGTTGTCGAACCCGTAGGGTCCGTACGCTTAACGTTCGCTGACGATCGGTATTATTAGTTTATGTGTTTTGATGAACCGAAGGTTGTTCGGAGTCCCGGAGGTGATCACAGGCATGACGATGAGTCTCGAAATGGTAGAGACATAAAGATCGATATATTGGAAGCCTATGTTTGGACATCGGAATGGTTTCGTTTGAGTTCGGGCATTTACCGCAGTACCGGGGGGTTACCGGAATCCCCCGGGGAGTGTATGGGCCTTATTAGGCCTTAGTGGGAGAGAGGAGGAGGCGGGCTAGGAGGGCCCCCCAAGCCCAATCCAAATTGGGAGGGGGGCCGGCCCCCCTTTCCTTCCTCCCTCTCTCCTGCTTCCTTCCTCTCCTACTCCTACTTGGAAGGGGGGAATCCTACTCCCGGTGGGAGTAGGACTCCTCCAAGGCGCGCCATAGAGGGCCGGCCCTCCCCCCTCCTCCACTCCTTTATATACGGGGGAGGGGGCACCCCATAGACACACAAGTTGATCATCGATCTGTTAGCCGTGTGCGGTGCCCCCCTCCACCATAATCCACCTCGGTCATATCGTTGTAGTGCTTAGGCAAAGCCCTGCGCCGGTAGCTTCATCATCACCGTCATCACGTCGTCGTGCCGACAAAGCTCTCCCTCGACTCTCAGTTGGATCGAGAGTTCGAGGGACGTCACCGAGCCGAACGTGTGCAGATCGCGGAGGTGCCGTACTTTCGGTAATAGGATCGGTCGGATCGTGAAGACGTACGACTACATCAACCGCGTTGTCATAACACTTCCACTTACGGTCTACGAGGCTATGTGGACTACACTCTCCCCTCTCGTTGCTATGATCCACCATGAGAGATCTTGCGTGTGCGTAGGATTTTTTTTTGAAATTACTGTGTTCCCCAACAGTGGCATCCAAGCCAGGTCTATGCGTAGATGTTATATGCACTAGTAGAACACAAAGAGTTGTGGGTGATAATAGTCAAACTGCTTACCAGCATGTCATACTTTGATTCGGCGGTATTGTTGGATGAAGCGGCCCGGAACGACATTACGCGTACGCTTACGCGAGACTGGTTCTACCGACGTGCTTCGCACACAGGTGGTTGGCGGGTGTCAGTTTCTCCAACTTTAGTTGAATCGAGTGTGACTACGCCCGGTCCTTGTTGAAGGTTAAAACAGCACACTTGACGAAAAATCGTTGTGGTTTTGATGCGTAGGTAAGAACATTTCTTGCTCAGCCCGTAGCAGCCACGTAAAACTTGCAAGAACAAAAGTAGAGGACGTCTAACTTCTTTTTGCAGGGCATGTTGTGATGTGATATGGTCAAGACATGATGCTAAATTTTATTGTATGAGATGATCTTCTTTTGTAATAGAGTTATTGAAAGGATCGAGAAGAGGTGTCTAGAGGGGGGTGAATAGACTCTAAGAAGAAAAGTTGCAATTTTTAGTTTCCTTAATTTGATATGGAGTTTTGGCACAAGTTTAAACATTCACAATACATATCAAGAAAGCATGACAAGAGTATATGAGCAGCGGAAAGTAAAGCATGCAAGTTGCAAGAATGTAAAAGGCTGGGATTGGAGAGTGCAAACGCAATTTGGAGACACGGAGATTTTTTATCCGTGGTTCCGATAGGTGGTGCTATCGTACATCCACGTTCATGGAGACTTCAACCCACGAAGGGTAACGGTTGCGTGAGTCCACGGAGGGCTCCACCCACGAAGGGTCCACGAAGAAGCAACCTTGTCTATCCCACCATGGTCGTCGCCCACGAAGGACTTGCCTCACTCGGGTAGATCTTCACGAAGTAGGCGATCTCCTTGCCCTTACAAACTCCTTGGTTCAACTCCACAATCTTGACGGAGGCTCCCAAGTGACACCTAGCCAATCTAGGAGACACCACTCTCCAAGAAGTAACAAATGGTGTGTTGATGATGAACTCCTTGCTCTTGTGCTTCAAATGATAGTCTCCCCAACACTCAACTCTCTCTCACAGGATTTGGATTTGGTGGAAAGATGATTTGAGTGGAAAGCAACTTGGGGAAGGCTAGAGATCAAGATTTATGTGGTTGGAATGGAATATCTTGACCTCAACACAAGTGTAGGTGGTTCTCTCTCAGAAAATATATGTTGGAAGTGTAGGCATGTTCTGATGGCTCTCTCCACGAATGAAGAGTGGGTGGAGGGGTATATATAGCCTCCACACAAAATCTAACCGTTACACACAATTTACCAAACTCGGTGGGACCGAATTGTTAAACTCGGTCAGACCGATTTAGTTCATAATGTGACCATTAGGGTTTTCGGTGGGACCGACACGTCAACTCGGTGAGACCGATTTCGTTAGGGTTAGGGCATAACGTAATCTCGGTGAGACCGATTTTGGTAATAGTCAAACAGAGAGTTGGTCAGGCAAACTTGGTGGGACTGATTCGCTCATCTCGGTTAGACCGAAATGTTACGAAGGGGTGACAGAGAGTTTGCATTGCAATCTCGGTGGGACCGATTGCATATTTCGGTGAGACCGAAATTATTGCAATAGGCAACACAGAGTTTGCAATCCCATCTCGGTGAGACCGAGATCCCTATCGGTGAGACCGAAAAGACTAGGGTTTCTGGCTGTGGCTATGTCAAGAGAACTCGGTGGCGCCGGATAGACAAATTCGGTGGGGCCGATTTTGACTTTTGGTTTGGGACATATGTGGATGTGAGAAAGTGGTTGAGGGCTTTGGAGCATATCACTAAGCGCTTTGAGCAAGCAAGCCATTAAGCAACACCTCATCCCCTCTTAATAGTATTGGCTTTCCTATGGACTCAATGTGATCTTGGATCACTAAAATAGAAAATGTAGAGTCCTGAGCTTTGAGCTTGAGCCAATCCTTTGTCCTCAGGAACTTGAGGGGATTCCACATCCTCTAGTCCATGCCACTCCATTGTTGAACTTATCTGAAACATACTAGGTAGAAGCATTAGTCCAACAAGAGATATGTTGACATTAATTACCAAAATCACCCAGGGAGCACTTGTGCTTTCAATCTCCCCCTTTTTGGTAATTGATGACAACATACATCAAAGCTTTAGATAAAGATATAGGGAATAACAAGTAAAGCTTTGCAAGGACATGTAACATGCATAGGCTCCCCCTACATGTATGCAATCATGTGAATATGGAACATAAGAGCATGTGAGTGCATAATCATGACAGAGCAAGCAATGAGTTACATGTATCTTGGCTATATGCATCAGAGCAAATGATGTAAATATGGGAAATGTACCTTCATGCTCATGAGTCCTTCGTCCAAACAGTATGTACATCAGCAAGAAATCCTCATGCACATGACTGTGATGCATATACTTACCTTGTGGTCTTGAGTTGGCTTAGGAAGGAATGAACCTGAGTAAACAAGGTTAGATAACACAGATACACTTACTAGCCAGAGCAAACAACAGGAACCACAAGAGTACCAAGACTGGGATGACATGTAGAGAGTGAGTACTGAGTACTCTATTGGATATAGACATGTCCCTAAAGGTAAAGATGTGCAAAGAATTCAAGAATTCCCTTCCCTTAGATGTCTTGCTCCCCCTGAATCTAGCATGGGATACTGGGAGAAGATAGGGAACAGAAAAACAGAGCAAATACAAGAAACAGAGCAAATGCAAAAAATCAAATATGAACATGTCTTTCCCCTCTTAAAGACATGTGACTTCTCTCCTCTTGAACACCAAGCATCTGGAGTTTCTATACTCTCCCCCTGAGCATTTTCTCCCCTGTAAAAACTGATTAAGCTTTGATGTGATCTCTCCCCCCCCCCTTTGACATCAATCCAAGAAGGGTTCTTCTGGATTTTTGTTTCAAATGGGTTTGGTCCTGGAGCCACAGAGCAAAGCAGCAAGTCGAATGTGATGCTTGTAGAGGACAAGAATCATTGAGTGGAGCTGGGGCAATAAGAATGCAGGAACAAGTGGCAAGTTGTCTTTTCTGCAGTGAAATCGGTAGCTCCGAGTTGTGTGCTTCGGTTGCACCGAAAGGAATCCGGTTGGACCGAAGAAAACAAACCGGCGTGACCGAGTTCATCACAGTGAAAACACTTGTCACCTCAGCTCACTAGACAATTTAGATCTCACAAGGATTTGCAAGGAATTAGCTGAAAGATTTGCAATGAATTGGATGCAGGGAATGCAGAACAGAACAAAGAAAAAGAAAATATCTAGATTAATTATTATTTTTTGAAAGGGGAAACAAATATGCATGAGACAAATGCAAGAGGCACGGAGAAACACAAGAAAACTTCATCTAGAATTGGTCGGTGACAAAGTCACCTATGTTAGAGTATATTGACTTAGGAGTCAAGTGAGGTCACTTGATCATTGGTCATACTCATCGTTTAAGCTCAAAATGGGGTTACCATTTTTCGTTTAAGCATCTTGATGTATTCACATCTTGTTGAGTTGCTTTGACCCATGACTTGGAGCAAAGCTTCTCTAAGATGGAATAACATACCTTGGGTGGTGGTGATGATCTTGATCATGTAGTTGAACTTGTGTGGGTTGCTCAAGGTTGATGTAGCTTATCAAGAATTGGGAGCGCCACTTGGAATTTGAGTTCATCTACCTACATGGGTTAGTCTTGCAAGGAAGAGAACTTGTGTATCCAAAATGACAATCATAAGACTTAATATAGAATTGTCAAAGGATATGTGTGAAGGGTTTCGTGTTTCCTTGTCTTCGACCACCATTTTGTAGAGACTTGGTGATGTAGAAATTGCTCAAGATGTGACTGAGTTGCAATCTCATAGATTTAGATTCATCCAAGTACCTACAAGGGTTAGATAGCATGCAAGGGTGCAAATATATCCAAGACATATAAATAGCATCATCAGAGAAATATCAAGGATTAGTCAAAGTCTCATGCCTTGCATGTATCCAAATGGAGTTCCTACTCCAAGTTTGAAGCATCAATGATGTTCAATTCACCTCTCAAACGACAAAAGACTTTCTCATCAAGCGGTTTGGTAAATATATACGCCAATTGCTTATCAGTGCGAACATGCTTAAGATCAATGTCCCCTTTGGCAACGTGATCTCGAATGAAATGATGACGAACTTCAATATGCTTAGTTCGAGAATGTTGCACGGGATTGTGAGCAATCTTGATAGCACTTTCATTGTCACAAAGCAATGGAACATGTTTCACATATATCCCATAATCTTTAAGAGTTTGGGTCATCCAAAGTAATTGAGCACAACATGAACCAGCGGCAATGTATTCCGCTTCGGCGGTGGATAAGGATACCGAGTTTTGTTTCTTGGAGGACCAAGACACAAGAGATCTACCAAGAAATTGACAAGTACCCGAAGTGGACTTTCTATCAACCTTGTCTCCGGCATAGTCCGAGTCGGAGTAACCAACAAGATCGAAAGAAGACCTCTTAGGATACCAAATGCCAAAATTTGGTGTGTGTATTAAGTATCTCACTATCCTTTTCACAGCCTTAAGATGACGTTCTTTGGGGGCCGCTTGATAGCGTGCACACATGCACACACTTAGCATAATATCGGGACGAGAGGCACATAGATATAACAATGAACCAATCATGGAGCGGTAAACCTTTTGATCAACCGGATCACCATCTTTGGTCAAGTCAAGATGTCCACTAGTAGGCATGGGTGTAGTCATACCTTTGCATTCTTGCATATTGAACTTCTTGAATAAGTCCTTGGTGTACTTTGTTTGAGAGACAAAGGTACCTTCCTTAGTTTGCTTGATTTGCAAACCGAGAAAGAATTTGAGTTCACTCATCATAGACCTCTCAAACTTCTCCGACATTAGCTTTCCAAACTTCTCACTAAAATGAGGGTTAGTCGAACCAAATATAATATCATCAACATAAATTTGGCACACAAATAGTTCTCCATTAACCCTTTTAGTAAAAAGAGTAGAATCTATTTTTCCAATTTCAAAGCCTTTTTCAATAAGGAACTTGGTCAAGCATTTATACCATGCTCTAGGAGCTTGTTTAAGACCATAAAGAGCTTTGTGAAGTTTGTAAACATGATTAGGTTTCTTAGGATTGACAAAGCCGGGAGGTTGCTTAACATAAACTTCCTCCTCAATTTCACCATTTAGAAAAGCACTTTTAATGTCCATTTGGTACAAGGTGATATCATGGTGATTAGCATAAGCAAGTAAGATGCAAATGGACTCAAGTCTAGCAACGGGGGCATATGTCTCACCATAGTCCATACCTTCGACTTGAGTGTAGCCTTGGGCTACGAGACGTGCTTTGTTGTGAACTACTTGTCCATCTTCATCTTGCTTGTTGCGAAACACCCATTTGGTACCGATGATGTTGTGGTTGTTGTCGGGCTTTTCAACCAATGTCCACACTTGATTTCTCTCAAAGTTGTGTAGCTCTTCATGCATAGCGTTTATCCAATCCGGATCTTCCAATGCTTCTTCAACCTTCATAGGTTCAATGCTAGAGATGAATGAATAATGTTCACAAAAATTAGCCAAATGAGTTTTAGAGCGAGTGATTCTCTTGGTTTGGATATCATTGTAGATTTGCTCGACGGGATGGTCTTTGGCAACTCTTGCTTGAACTCGTGGGAGCTTTTGCTTTGATCGGGGTGGAACATCTTCTTCATCTTGTCCTTCTTCTTGGCCTTCTTCATTGTTGACGTTGTCGTTCTCTTGTCGTGGTGGAGAGGGAGGTTGTTGATGTTCATCTTGGTGTACTTCCTCGTTTTCTTCGTCTTGGTGTGTCCCACTTGTGGATGCTTCCGTGTCAACTCTTGGTTCACCTTGTCGTGAGGTAGAAGCTTCCACTTGGATAGACGAGGTACTCTCCTTCACTTCCGTTGGACGAACCTTGTCAATAGAGAAGTCTTGGATTGCATCCGAAGGGTCTTTGTCTCCTACATCAATTGGCAATTGCTCTACTTGCGAGCCGTTAGATTCATCAAACTTCACATCTACCGTCTCTTCAACCTTTCGGGTGAAATTGTTGTAGACACGGTAAGTGTGAGAGTTTGAGCCATAACCAAGTAGGAAACCTTCATGAGATTTAGGAGCAAATTTAGAACGATGATGCTTATCAAGAATGTAGCACTTTGAGCCGAATACTCGATAGTATCCAACTTGGGGTTTGTTACCGGTGAGGAGCTCGTATGCCGTCTTGCCGAGTAGCTTGTGAAGATACAAGCAATTTGTTGCATGACAAGCTGTCTCAACCGCTTCCGCCCAAAAGTGTTTTGGAGTCTTGTACTCATTAAGCATCGTTCTTGCCATCTCAATAAGAGTACGGTTCCTCCTCTCAACAACTCCATTTTGTTGAGGTGTGTACATGGCCGAGAACTCGTGTGAAATCCCCTCTTCGTCAAGAAAGGTATCCACATTTGTGTTCTTGAACTCCGTTCCGTTGTCGCTCCGAACCTTCTTGATCTTTACTTCAAATTGATTTTGGGCCTTCCTAGCGAAGCTTTTGAAGATCTTTTGGACCTGCGATTTATCATCTAGAAAGAACACCCAGGTAAATCTTGAAAAATCATCAACTATGACTAGACCAAATGAGTTACCACCGAGACTCTTGTAAGCATTGGGACCAAAGAGATCCATGTGAAGTAGCTCGAGCGGTCTTCTCGTGGTCATGATGTTCTTCACGGGGTGACTCCCTCCAACTTGTTTTCCTGCCTGACAAGCACTACAAAGTCTATCCTTGTCAAATATAACATCTTTTACTCCAAGGATATGATCACCTTTAATAAGCTTATCAAGATTTCGCATGCCCACATGACCTAACCTTCTATGCCATAGCCAGCCTTCGAAAGATTTAGCAATTAAGCAAGTTCTAGGTTGAGCCTTTTTAGTGAAATCGACAATGTAAAGATTACCTCTACGTATACCGGTAAAGACCATTTTATGAGTGTCTCTCTGAAACACTTGGCAATCTACTTCAGTGAATAGGACACTGAAACCGAAATCAGCAAGTCTAGATACTGAAAGTAAATTGTACCCAAGAGATTCAACGAGCATGACGTTTTGTATGGAGCTATCATGTGAGATGGCCACCTTACCGAGGCCAACCACCTTACCCTTTGAGTTATCATCAAAGGTGACATACTTTCGAGGGTCCTCGTTTTCGGCAAGCTCACGAAACATATCCTTGTCTCCGGTCATATGGTTAGTACATCCACTATCAAGGACCCATTCCTTTCCTCTGGCCATGTAGCGGTGAAGGTTAGCCATAAGACCAAAGTGTCTTATCGCATCATCAAGATCATAGTCACTATCATCATCCTCATCATACTATCCATGTTCATTATCGTCTTGTGATTGATCAACTCCTAGGGAGGGTAATTCATTAGATAAACGATCATCACAATGGTCATCTTTATGAATTCTAATAGCTTCGGAAATGATATTGCTAATAATTCCAACATCTCCTTTGGCACGCATGAGGTGTCGAAGCTCAAATAGACAATCATCAAATTTAGGATCACTAGTACTCATCTTACTCAAGGCAATAGACTTATGGAGAATTTCATCTAAGTTTTGCATGGAATAGTTTGGAAATCTTTCCTCAAGAAATCTCCATATAGTGTAGGCACACTCAAGAGTAGGCAAACATCCAATCAAGTTTCTAGGCAATCCTCTAGTGATAAGATTAACAGTTCTAAGGTTGCGGATCATGTCAATAGACTCATCAAGGGTAGGATGCAAAGGATCAACATGAGGTTCACAAGGGCTAGTAATGTACTTGTTCAAATGATATTCATTGAAAATCTCAAGCATCTCATTTTTTCATTCGTGAAAGAACTCTCCATCAAGAATAGATACTCTATGTCTAAGACTCCCCAAAGTAGACACATCCATCTTCCTCCAATGGTGATTAAACCAAGGCAATGGAGACCAAAGCTCTGAGACCAATTGAAAGGATCGAGAAGAGGTGTCTAGAGGGGGGGTGAATAGACTCTAAGAAGAAAAGTTGCAGTTTTTAGTTTCCTTAAGTTGATGTGGAGTTTTGGCACAAGTTTAAACATTCACAATACATACCAAGCAAGCATGACAAGAGTATATGAGCAGCGGAAAGTAAAGCATGCAAGTTGCAAGAATGTAAAGGGATGGGATTGGAGAGTGCAAACGCAATTTGGAGACACGGAGATTTTTTATCCGTGGTTCCGATAGGTGGTGCTATCGTACATCCACGTTGATGGAGACTTCAACCCACGAAGGGTAATGGTTGTGCGAGTCCATGGAGGGCTCCACCCACGAAGGGTCCACGAAGAAGCAACCTTGTCTATCCCACCATGGCCGTCGCCCACGAAGGACTTGCCTCACTCGAGTAGATCTTCACGAAGTAGGCGATCTCCTTGCCCTTACAAACTCCTTGGTTCAACTCCACAATCTTGACGGAGGCTCCCAAGTGACACCTAGCCAATCTAGGAGACACCACTCTCCAAGAAGTAACAAATGGTGTGTTGATGATGAACTCCTTGATCTTGTGCTTCAAATGATAGTCTCCCCAACACTCAACTCTCTCTCACAGGATTTGGATTTGGTGGAAAGATGATTTGAGTGGAAAGCAACTTGGGAAAGGCTAGAGATCAAGATTTATGTGGTTGGAATGGAATATCTTGACCTCAACACAAGTGTAGGTGGTTCTCTCTCAGAAAATATATGTTGGAAGTGTAGGCATGTTCTGATGGCTCTCTCCACGAATGAAGAGTGGGTGGAGGGGTATATATAGCCTCCACACAAAATCTAACCATTACACACAATTTACCAAACTCGGTGGGACGGAATCGTTAAACTCGGTCAGACCGATTTAGTTCATAATGTGACCGTTAGGGTTTTCGGTGGGACCAACATGTCAACTCGGTGAGACCGATTTCGTTAGGGTTAGGGCATAACGTAATCTCGGTGAGACCGATTACACAAACTCGGTGAGACCGATTTTGGTAATAGTCAAATAGAGAGTTGGTCAGGCAAACTCGGTGGGACCGATTCGCTCATCTCGGTTAGACCAAAACGTTATGAAGGGGTGACAGAGAGTTTGCATTGCAATCTCGGTGGGACCGATTGCATATTTCGGTGAGACCGAAATTATTGCAATAGGCAACAGGGAGTTTGCAATCCCATCTCGGTGAGACCGAGATCCCTACCGGTGAGACCGAAAAGACTAGGGTTTCTAGCAGTGGCTATGTCAAGAGAACTCGGTGGTGCCGGATAGACAGATTCGGTGGGGCCGAGTTTGACTTTTGGTTTGGGACATATGTGGATGTGAGGAAGTGGTTGAGGGCTTTGGAGCATATCACTAATCACTTTGAGCAAGCAAGCCATTAAGCAACACCTCATCCCCTCTTAATAGTATTGGCTTTCCTATGGACTCAGTGTGATCTTGGATCACTAAAATAGAAAATGTAGAGTCCTGAGCTTTGAGCTTGAGCCAATCCTTTGTCCTCGGCAACTTGAGGGGGTTCCACATCCTCTAGTCCATGCCACTCCATTGTTGAACTTATCTGAAACATACTAGGTAGAAGCATTGGTCCAACAAGAGATATGTTGACATTAATTACCAAAATCACCCAGGGAGCACTTGTGCTTTCAGTTATCGGCAACTGGCAGGAGCCATATGGTTGTCGCTTTATTGTATGAAATGCAATCGCCATGTAATTGCTTTAGTTTATCTCTAATCGGTAGCGATAGTCGTAGAAGCAATTGTTGGCAAGACGACAATGATGCTACGATGGAGATCAAGGTGTCGTGCCGGTGACGACGGTGATCATGACGGTGCTTTGGAGATGGAGATCGAAGGCACAAGATGATGATGGCCATATCATATCACTTATATTGATTGCATGTGATGTTTATCCTTTATGCATCTTATTTTGCTTAGTTCGACGGTAGCATTATAAGATGATCTCTCACTAAATTTCAAGGTACAAGTGTTCTCCCTGAGTATGCACCATTGCGACAGTTCGTCGTGCCGAGACACCACGTGATGATCGGGTGTGATAAGCTCTACGTTCACATACAACGGGTGCAAGCCAGTTTTGCACACGCAGAATACTCGGGTTAAACTTGACGAGCCTAGCATATGCAGATATGGCCTCGGAACACTGACACCGAAAGGTCGAGCGTGAATCATATAGTAGATATGATCAACATAGTGATGTTCACCATTGAAAACTACTCCATCTCACGTGATGATCGGACATGGTTTAGTTCATATGGATCACGTGATCACTTAGATGATTAGAGGGATGTCTATCTAATTGGGAGTTCTTAAGTAATTTGATTAATTGAACTTTAATTTATCATGAACTTAGTTCCTGATAGTTGCATGTCTATGTTGTTGTAGATAGATGGCCCGTGTTGTTGTTCCGTTAAATTTTAATGCGTTCCTAGAGAGAGCTAAGTTGAAAGATGATGGTAGCAATTACACTGACTGGGTCCGTAACTTGAGGATTATCCTCATTGCTGCACAGAAGAATTATGTCCTGGAAGCACCGCTAGGCGCCAAACCCGCTGCAAGAGCAACGCCAGATGTTATGAACGTCTGGTGGAGCAAAGTTGATGACTACTCGATAGTTCAGTGTGCCATGCTTTACGGCTTAGAACCGGGACTTCAACGATGTTTTGAATGTCATGGAGCATATGAGATGTTCCAGGAGTTGAAGTTAATATTTCAAGCAAATGCCCGGATTGAGAGATATGAAGCCTCCAATAAGTTCTACAGCTGCAAAATGGAGGAGAATGGTTCTGTCAGTGAACATATACTCAAAATTTCTGGGTACCACAACCACTTGACTCAACTGGGAGTTAATCTTCCTGATGATAGTGTCATTGACAGAGTTCTTCAATCACTGCCACCAAGCTACTAGAGCTTCATGATGAACTATAATATGCAAGGGATGGATAAGACAATTCCCGAGCACTTCGCAATGCTAAAGGCCGCGGAGGTAGAAATCAAGAAGGAGCATCAAGTGTTGATGGTTAACAAGACCACCCGTTTCAAGAAAAAAGGTAAAGGGAAGAAAGGGAACTTCAAGAAGAATAGCAAACAAGTTGCTGCTCAAGTGAAGAAGCCCAAGTCTGGACCTAAGCCTGAGACTGAGTGCTTCTACTGCAAAGGAACGGGTCACTCGAAGCGGAACTGCCCCAAGTATTTGGCAGAGAAGAAGGATGGCAAAGTGAAAGGTATATGTGATATACATGTTATTGATGTGTACCTTACTAATGCTCGCAGTAGCGCCTGGGTATTTGTAGGATCGGAAGTATGTCTAGAGGGGGTGATTAGACTACTTGACCAAATAAAAGTCTAGCCTTTTCCCAATTTTAATTCTTGGCAGATTTTAGCAACTTAGCACAAGTCAAGCAATCAACCTACACATGCAATTCTAAGAGTGTAGCAGCGGAATGTAAAACAATTGCATATGAAGGTAAAGGGAGGAGTTTGAGGGAGCAAACGCAATGTTGACACGAAGATTTTTTATCCGTGGTTCCGATAGGTGGTGCTATCGTACATCCACGTTGATGGAGACTTCAACCCACGAAGGGTAACGGTTCCGCGAGTCCACGGAGGGCTCCACCCACGAAGGGTCCACGAAGAAGCAACCTTGTCTATCCCACCATGGCCGTCGCCCACGAAGGACTTGCCTCACTAAGGTAGATCTTCACGAAGTAGGCGATCTCCTTGCCCTTACAAACTCCTTGGTTCAACTCCACAATCTTGACGGAGGTTCCCAAGTGACACCTAACCAATCTAGGAGACACAACTCTCCAAGAGGTAATAGATGGTGTGTTGATGATGAACTCCTTGCTCTTGTGCTTCAAATGATAGTCTCCCCAACACTCAACTCTCTCTCATAGGATAGGATTTGGTGGAAAGATGATTTGAGTAGAAAGCAACTTGGGGAAGGCTAGAGATCAAGATTTATGTGGTTGGAATGGAGTATCTTGACCTCAACACAAGTGTACGTGGTTCTCTCTCAGAAATTGTATGTTGGAAGTGTAGGTATGTTCTGATGGCTCTCTCCACGAATGAAGAGTGGGTGGAGGGGTATATATAGCCTCCACACAAAATCTAACCGTTACACACAATTTACCAAACTCGGTGGGACCGATTCAGAGAACTCGGTCAGACCAATTTAGCTCAAAATGTGAACGTTAGGATTTTCGGTGGGACCGACATGTCCACTCGGTGGGACTGATGTCATTAGGGTTAGGGCATAACGTAATCTCGGTGAGACCGATTACACAAACTCGGTTGGACCGATTTTGGTAATAGACTAACCAGAGAGTTGGTCAGGCAAACTCGGTGGGACCGATTCGCTCATCTCGGTTGGACCAAAACGTTAGGAAAGGGAAACAGAGAGTTTGCATTGCAATCTCGATGGGACTGATCGCTCATCTCGGTTTGACCAAAACGTTACGAAGGGAAACAGAGAGATTACAATCCCATCTCGGTGAGACCGAGATCCCTATCGGTGAGACCGAAAAGACTAGGGTTTGTGGCAGCGGCTATATCAAGTGAACTCGGTGGCACCGGTTGGATCAAATCGGTGGGGCCGAGTTTGACTTTTGGTTTGGGACATATTTGGGTATGAGAAAGTAGTTGAGGGCTTTGGAGCATATCACTAAGCATTTTGAGCAAGAAACTCATTAAGAAACACCTCACCCCCTCTTAATAGTATTGGCTTTTCCTATGGACTCAATGTGATCTTGGATCACTAAAAATAAAATGTAGAGTCTTGTACTTTGAGCTTGATCCAATCCTTTTGTCCTTAGCATTTTGAGGGGTCCACTTTCTTAACCCTTGCCATGCCAATCATTGAGCTTTCCTGAAATATTTATCTTGAAATAGCATTAGCTCAATGTGCTATATGTTGTTAGGAATTACCAAAACCACCCACGGATAGTTGCACTTTCAGTATTTGATACTGGTTTTGTTGGTAATATTTGCAACTCGAAACATGGGCTACGGATTAAGCGAAGATTGGCTAAGGACAAGGTGACGATGCGCGTGGGAAATGGTTTCAAAGTCGATGTGATCGCCGTCGGCACGCTACCTCTACATCTACCTTCGGGATTAGTTTTAGACCTAAATAATTGTTATTTGGTGCCAGCGTTGAGCATGCACATTATATCTGGATCTTGTTTGATGCGAGACAGTTATTCATTTAAATCAGAGAATAATGGTTATTCTATTTATATGAGTAATATCTTTTATGGTCATGCACCCTTGATGAGTGGTCTATTTTTACTAAATCTTGATAGTAGTGATACACATGTTCATAGTATTGAAGCCAAAAGATATAAGTTCAATAATGATAGTGCAACTTATTTGTGGCACTGCCGTTTAGGTCATATTGGGGTAAAGCGCATGAAGAAACTCCATGCTGATGGGCTTTTGGAATCACTTGATTATGAATCACTTGATGCTTGCGAACCATGCCTCGTGGGCAAGATCACTAAAACTCCATTCTCCGGAACAATGGAGCGAGCAACGGACTTGTTGGAAACAATACATATTGATGTATGCGGTCCGATGAGTGTTGATGCTCACGGCGGGTATCGTTATTTTCTTACCTTCACACATGATTTGAGCAGATATGGGTATATCTACTTGATGAAACATAAGTCTGAAACATTTGAAAAGTTCAAAGAATTTCAGAGTGAAGTGGAAAATCGTCGTAACAAGAAAATAAAGTTCCTACGATCTGATCGTGGAGGAGAATATTTGAGTTAAGAGTTTGGTCTTCATTTGAAACAATGCGGAATAGTTTCGCAACTCACGCCAGCTGGAACACCACAGCGTAATGGTGTGTCCGAACATCGTAATCGTACTTTACTAGATATGGTGTGACCTATGATGTCTCTCACTGATTTACCGCTATCGTTTTGGGGTTATGCTTTAGAGACGGATGCATTCACGTTAAATAGGGCACCGTCTAAATCCGTTGAGACGACACCTTATGAACTGTGGTTTGGCAAGAAACCCAAGTTGTCGTTTCTTAAAGTTTGGGGCTGCAATGCTTATGTGAAAAAGCTTCAACCTGATAAGCTCGAACCCAAATCGGAGAAATGTGTCTTCATAGGTACCCAAAGGAGACTATTGGGTACACCTTCTATCACAGATCCGAAGGCAAGATATTCGTTGCTAAGAATGGATCCTTTCTAGAGAAGGAGTTTCTCTTGAAAGAAGTGAGTGGGAGGAAAGTAGAACTTGATGAGGTAAAAATACCTGCTCCCTTATTGGAAAGTAGTTCATCACAGAAATCAGTTCCAGTGATTCCTACACCAGTAAGTGAGGAAGCTAATGATGATGATCATGAAACTTCTGATCAAGTTACTACCGAACCTCGTAGGTCAACTAGAGTAAGATCCGCACCAGAGTGGTACGGTAATCCTGTTCTGGAAGTCATGTTACTTGACCATGACGAACCTACGTACTATGAGGAAGCGATGATGAGCCCAGATTCCGCAAAATGGCTTGAGGCCATGAAATCTGAGATGGGATCCATGTATGAGAACAAAGTGTGGACTTTGGTTGACTTGCCCGATGATCGGCAAGCCATAGAGAATAAATGGATCTTCAAGAAGAAGACTGACGTTGACGGTAATGTTACTATCTACAAAGCTTGACTTGTTGCGAAAGGTTTTCGACAAGTTCAAGGAGTTGACTACGATGAGACCTTATCACCCGTAGCGATGCTTAAGTCTGTCCGAATCATGTTAGCAATTGCCACGTTTTATGATTATGAAATTTGGCAAATGGATGTCAAAACTGCATTCCTTAATGGATATCTTAAAGAAGAGTTGTATATGATGCAACCAGAAGGTTTTGTCGATCCAAAAGGTGCTAACAAAGTATGCAAGCTCCAGCGATCCATTTATGGACTGGTGCAAGCCTCTCGGAGTTGGAATATACGCTTTGATAGTGTGATCAAAGCATATGGATTTATACAGCTTTTGGAGAAGCCTGTATTTACAAGAAAGTGAGTGGGAGTTGTGTAGCATTTCTGATATTATATGTGGATGACATATTGTTGATCGGAAATGATACTGAATTTCTGAATAGCATAAAAGTATACTTGAATAAGAATTTTTCAATGAAAGACATCGGTGAAGCTGCTTACATATTGGGCATCAAGATCTATAGAGATAGATCAAGACGCTTAATTGGACTTTAAGAAAGCACATACCTTGACAAAGTTTTGAAGAAGTTCGAAATGGATCAAGCAAACAAAGGGTTCTTGCCTGTGTTACAAGGTGTGAAGTTGAGTCAGACTCAATGCCCGACCACTTCAGAAGATAGAGAGAAAATGAAAGTCATTCCCTATGCTTCAGCCATAGGATCTATCATGTATGCAATGCTGTGTACCAGACCTGATGTGTGCCTTGTTATTAGTTTAGCAGGGAGGTACCAAAGTAATCCAGGACTGGATCACTGGACAGCGGTCAAAAATATCCTGAAATACCTGAAAAGGACTAAGGATATGTTTCTCGTTTATGGAGGTGACAAAGAGCTCGTCGTAAATGGTTACGTTGTTGCAAGCTTTGACACTGATCCGGATGACTCTAAGTCACAAACCGGATACGTATTTTTATTGAATGGTGGAGCTATCAGTTGGTGCAGTTCCAAGCAGAGCATCGTGGCGGGATCTACGTGTGAAGCGAAGTACATAGCTGCTTCAGAAGCAGCAAATGAAGGAGTCTGGATGAAGGAGTTCATATCCGATCTAGGTGTCATACCTAGTGCATCGGGTCCAATGAAAATATTTTGTGACAATACCGGTGCAATTGCCTTGGCAAAGGAATCCAGATTTCACAAGAGAACCAAGCACATCAAGAGATGCTTCAATTCCATCCCCGATCAAGTCAAGGAGGGAAACATAGAGATTTGCAAGATACATACGGATCTGAATGTTGCAGACCCGTTGACTAAGCCTCTCTCACGAGCAAAACATGATCAGCACCAAGACTCCATGGGTGTTAGAAGCATTACAATGTAATCTAGACTCTAGTGCAAGTGGGAGACTAAAGGAAATATGCCCTAGAGGCAATAATAAATTAGTTATTTATATTTCCTTATGCCATGATAAATGTTTATTATTCATGCTAGAATTGTATTAACCGGAAACTTAGTACATGTGTGAATACATAGACAAACAGAGTGTCACTAGTATGCCTCTACTTGACTAGCTCGTTAATCAAAGATGGTTAAGTTTCCTAGCCATGGACAAAGAGTTGTCATTTGATGAACGGGATTACATCATTAGAGAATGATGTGATTGACTTGACCCATCCGTTAGCTTAGCACGATGATCGTTTAGTTTGTTGCTATTACTTTCTTCATAACTTATACATGTTCCTATGACTATGAGATTATGCAACTCCCGAATACCGGAGGAACACTTAGTGTGCTATCAAACGTCACAACGTAACTGGGTGATTATAAAGATGCTCTATAGGTGTCTCCGATGGTGTTTGTTGAGTTGGCATAGATCGAGATTGGGATTTGTCACTCCGAGTATCTGAGAGGTATCTCTGGGCCCTCTCAGTAAAGCACATCACTATAAGCTTTGCAAGCATTGTGACTAATGAGTTAGTTCCAGGATGATGCATTATGGAACGAGTAAAGAGACTTGCCGGTAACGAGATTGAACTAGGTATTGAGATACCGACGATCGAATCTCGGGCAAGTAACATACCGGTGAAAAAGGGAACAACGTATGTTGTTATGCGGTTTGACCAATAAAGATCTTCGTAGAATATGTAGGAACCAATATGAGCATCCAGGTTCCGCTATTGGTTATTGACCAGAGATGGGTCTCGGTCATGTCTACATAGTTCTCGAACCCCTAGGTCCGCACGCTTAACGTTCGATGACGATCGGTATTATGAGTTTATGTGTTTTGATGAACCGAAGGTTGTTCGCCCGGATGTGATCACGGGCATGACGAGGAGTCTCGAAATGGTCGAGGCATAAAGATCAATATATTGGAAGCCTATGTTTGGACATCAAAATGGTTCTGGGTGAGTTCGGGCATTTACTGGAGTACCAGGGGGTTACCGGAACCCCCCGGGGAGTGTATGGGCCTTATTGGGCCTTAGTGGGAGAGAGGAGGAGGCGGCCTAGGAGTGGGCGCCCCCCCCCAAGCCCAATTCGAATTGGGTGGGGGGTCGGCCCCCCTTTCCTTCCTCCCTCTCTCCTTCCTTCCTCTCCTACTCCTACTTGGAAGGGGGAATCCTACTCCCGGTGGGAGTAGGGCTCCTCTAGGGCGCGCCATAGAGGGCCGGCCCTCCCCCTCCTCCACTGCTTTATATACGGGGGAGGGGGCACCCCATAGACACACAAGTTGATCATTGATCTCTTAGCCGTGTGCGGTGCCCCCCTCCACCATAATCCACCTCGGTCATATCGTTGCAGTGCTTAGGCGAAGCCCTGCGCCGGTAGCTTCATCATCACCGTCATCACGCCGTCGTGCTGATGAAGCTCTCCCTCGACACTCAGCTGGATCGAGAGTTCGTGGGACGTCACCGAGCCGAACGTGTGCAGATCGCGGAGGTGCCGTACTTTCGGTACTAGGATCGGTCGGATCGTGAAGACGTACGACTACATCAACCGTGTTGTCATAACGCTTTCGCTTACGGTCTATGAGGGTACGTGGACTACACTCTCCCCTCTCCTTTCTATGCATCACCATGATAGATCTTGCGTGTGCATAGGAATTTTTTGAAATTACTGCGTTCCCCAACACCCCCAGCCCACCCCACCTGCCCATGATGCACACACCCACCCACCACTGCCTGCGACGGGGATGGCGAGCCGGGAGGCAGCCGGGAGCAGGGCGGCCGGGGCATGCAAGGGGGGCGGTCGCCGGCGCGTGCGAGGGGGCGGCGGCCGGCGCATGCGAGGTGGGCGGCGGCCGGCGCATGCGAGGGGGCGGCTGGCGCGGGCGACGGCCGACGTGTGCGGGCGGCGGCCGGCGCGGGCGAGGGCAGGCGACGCGGGGCGCGATGGGCCACCCGCTGCTCTCCTCAGCCTCGCCCGGGGCGGCTTCTTCTCTCCACAGCGGGTGCCCACCTCCTTCCCCAACCACGTCGACTAGAATGCATACATCGCGGTGCGCCTCACCGTCTACTTCACCGCCATGGCCCACCTCATCGTGCACTGCTAGTTCGTCTGCATCGCCACCCAAGCGCAGCCGGCCTCGCCTTCCTCCTAGATCAATGGGCCTCTGCAATATGCATCGATCGGCCCTGTTCCAGCTTCCTCGTCGCCGCTCTGTTCCAGCCTCGAGCAGAGGATGCCGCTGCCTGGGCGACAGCCGCAGTGGCCCAACCACGGTATTAGAGTTCTTTGTCCGATGTCGAAGCAAGGAAGAAGATGGACCAGATCGCTTTTTCCAGCTCTTGTTTCGGGTCTTTCCTGTAAAGTTCCCATACTATGTTGTAATTTCACTTTCTTTGGGGGTCCTTGTGGCAGTTGTACACTCTTGCATAATAATTATCAATGAAGCAGCTTCTGGATCCTTCGCGACCGTCTCCCGTTCAAAAAACTAAAACTAAAATAAAAAGGAACACAAACTACCAACGATTGTTTTTTATATAAAAACAATTGTTTGCCGTCTATGGGTTTGAGGGCAGACGGCAAATAAGAAGCATTGCTGACGACAAAGAACTTGGCTTTTGCCGTCTGTTGTTTAATCGGCTGATGGCAAAACATGACATCAGCTGATGGCAAAGATTTTGCCGTCTGTCCGATAAAAAGCTGACGGCAAAGCACTCTTTGCCGACTTAGCTTTGTCGTCTGAGTTTGTCGTCTGCTTCCTGACGGCAAAATCTTTGCCTTCTGGATTTAGGTCTTTGCCGCCTGTGATCCACAGATGGCAAATTACCTATTTCCTGTAGTGTAAACTTTATTATATATCTCGCACACGATTACAAAGATAGATCACTAAGCAAACTCTCAAAAAGAAAGGATTGAACTAAACTTTTATTCATCTAAAGCAAAAGATAACTATGGATCGAACTAAGATAAGTAAAGGCAAAAGATAGTGGAGGTGATACGATACCGGGGCACCTCCCCCAAGCTTGGCGGAAGCCAAGGGGAGTGCCCATACCCGACACTCAATTTTCTTATGGTAATGAAGAAGCGATCTTGTCCTTCTTCCTCAGCTTACGCTTGAGAATGGAATTTTTCCTCCTTCAATTCACTGATCTCCTGCTCAAGCTCCAAGACCTTTTTGCATAAATCTTGCTTGTTTTCCTGCAAAAGACGAAGGGTATAAACTGGATCTTAGGCTTCTTTGCCTTATTGGGGAGGCTTGACTTCTTCAATTCCACGTGCATGTCCCCGGGTTGAGGCAATGGGACTTCATCCTCGTCTGATCTCGTCTCATCCTTCCTTTTAGGAACATAATCTTCCTCTTCCGCCGAAGTTCAGCTATAGTGCTCCACATCCCCATAAGACTTGGGGTTTGCGATAAAATCAGCAACATAGCTCTCAACCTCCGAGTATTGGGATGACATATTTTTAGATCCGTCAGGGAAACGGCAAGAAAAGAAAACAGAAGATTTCTCTGTGGTACGGTGGTCAATAGGTTAGGTGGGTATATAAAGATTTTTTATCTTGGGAAACAAGCAAACGGAAGAAAAATGGAGTCCGGAAGGTACCCGAGGTGGGCACAACCCACCTGGGCGCGCCTGGCAGGCGCGCCCTGGTGTCATGTGCCCACCAGGGTGACCTTCCTGGTAGTTTCTTGTTTTCCTAATTTTTAAATATTCCTAAACTTAAAAAAAATATTTTTACGGATTTTTCGGAGTCCGTTTACTTACCGTATCACATACCTCCTCTTTTCAGCGATTCAGGAGTGTTCCGGGAGGTTTCTTTTATGTGTTCTTTCGGTGTCATAGTTTGGATAATATTGCTTTCAACATTAATGGGCGTACCTGAGATATAATGTTTTATTCGTTGCCCATTAACAACCTTCGGGTTAGTACCTTCGGCATTATTTATTTTGATAGCTCCAGACCGATAAACCTCCTCGATAACATAGGGTCCTTCCCATTTGGAGAGGAGTTTTCCTGGCTGAAACGAGAGTTGTACAAAAGAACATATTCTCCAACTTTGAACTCACGCTTTTGAAATCTCTTATCATGCCATATTTTAACTTTTTCTTTAAATAATTTGGCATTTTCATAAGCTTGTGTTCTCCATTCATCTAATGAGCTAATATCAAATAACCTATTTTCACCAGCAAGTTTGAAATCATAATTGAGTTCTTTAATTGCCCAATATGCTTTATGTTTTAACTCAAGAGGCAAATGACAAGCTTTTCCATAAACCATTTTATAAGAAGACATACCCATAGGATTTTTATATGATGTTCTATAAGCCCAAAGTGCATCATCTAATTTCTTAGACCAATTCTTCCGGGACCTATTGACAGTCTTTTGCAAAATCAATTTTATTTCTCTATTGTTAAGTTCAACTTGACCACTAGACTGAGGATAATAGGGTGATGCAATTATATGGTTAACATCATACATGGCAAGCATTTTATAGAAAGCACCATGAATAAAGTGTGAACCACCATCAGTCATTAAATATCTAGGGACTCCAAACCTTGGGAAAATAACTTCCTTAAGCATTTTAATAGAGGTGTTGTGATCATCACTACTAGTTGGAATAGCTTCTATCCACTTAGTAACATAATCAACAGCAACCAAAATATGAGTATACCCATTAGAGGAAGGAAAAGTTCCAACGTAATCAAATCCCCAAACATCAAATGGTTCAACAGCAAGTGAGTAATTCATAGGCATTTCTTGACGCTTACCGATATTACCTATTCTTTGACATTCATCACAAGATAAGACGAACATACGAGCATCCTTGAAGAGAGTAGGCCAATAAAAACCATATTGCAATACCTTGTGAGAAGTTCTGTCTCCCGCATGATGTTCCATAAGCTTCAGAGTGACATTTCCGTAGGATTTGTCCCTGTTCATGCTTAGGTACACAACGTCTAATAATACCATCTACTCCTTCTTTATAAAGATGTGGGTCATCCCAGAAGTAATATCTTAAATCATAGAACAATTTTTTCTTTTGTTGGTATGTGAAACTAGGTGGTAAATATTTAGCAACAATGTAACTAGCATAGTTAGCATACCAAACAGTGTTATTAGAAACATTTATTGTAGCTAATTTCTCATCAAGGAAACTATCATCAATAGGTAGTGGGTCATCAAGGACATTCTCCAACCTAGACAAGTTATCAGCTACGGGGTTCTCCGTTCCCTTTCTATCAGTGATATGCAAATCAAATTCTTGCAGCAAAAGAACCCAATGAATAAGCCTAGGTTTAGCATCTTTCTTTTCCATAAGATATTTTATAGCAGCATGATCGGTGTGAACAATAACTTTAGAGTCAAAAATGTAAGATCTAAATTTATCACAAGCAAACACCACTGCTAAAAATTCTTTTTCAGTAGTAGCATAATTTCATTGTGCACTGCCTAGAGTTTTACTAGCATAATGAATAACATTTAGTTTCTTATCAACTCTTTGTCCTAGAACAAAACCAACAGCATAATCACTAGCATCACACATTATTTCAAAAGGCAAGTTCCAATCAGGTGGTTGAACAATAGGTGCAGAAATTAAGGCTTTCTTGAGTGTTTAAAAGGCTTCTAAACAATCATCATAAAAAACAAAGGGAATATCCTTTTGCAAAAGATCTGTATGAGGCCTAGAAATTTTAGAACATTATTTGATAAATCTCCTATAGAAACCAGCATGGCCAAGGAAACTACGAATACCTTTGATATCTTTAGGACATGGCATTTTCTCAATTGCATCAACCTTAGCTTTGTCCACCTCAATACCTCTTTCAGAAATTTTATGGCCCAAAACAATACCTTCATTAACCATAAAGTGGCACTTCTCCCAATTCAAGACAAGATTTGTTTGCTCACATCTCTGCAAAACTCGATCAAGATTGTTTAAACAATCATCAAAAGACTTCCCATAAACAGAAAAGTCATTCATGAAAACCTCAACGATCTTTTCACAAATGTCAGAGAATATAGCAGCCATGCATCTTTGAAAAGTAGCAGGTGCATTGCATAAACCAAAAGGCATACGTCTATAAGCATAAGTTCCAAAAGCACATGTAAAAGTGGTCTTTTCTTGATTAGGTTGAGAAACAGTTATATGTGAAAAACCAGAATATCCATCAAGGAAGCAAAATTGTGTGTGCTTGGATAATCTTTCTAGTATTTGATAATAAAAGGCAGAGGGTAATGATCTTTTCTAGTTGCTTTGTTTAATTTTCTAAAATCAATTACCATTCTATATCCTGTAACAATTCTGTGTGGAATAAGATCATTCTTATCATTAGGAACAACAGTAATACCTCCCTTCTTAGGGACACAATGAACAGGACTTACCCATCTACTATCAACTATAGGATAGATTATACCTGCGTCCAGAAGTTTTAATATTTCCGTTCTTACCACTTCTTTCATCTTTGGATTTAACCGACATTGGTGATCAACAACGGGTTTAACATCAGGTTTCATATTAATCTTGTGCTGACATAGAGTGGGACTAATGCCCTTAAGATCATCCAGAGTATATCCAATAGTAGCTCGGTGCTTCCTTAGAACTTTCAATAATCTTTCTTCTTCATGCTCTGAAAGGTTAGCACTAATAATAACAGGATATATCTTCTTCTCATCAAGATAAGCGTATTTCAAAGTGTCTGGCAATTATTTTAATTCAAACACAGGATCACCTTTAGGTGGAGGAGGACCTCCTAGAGTTTCAATAGGCAAATTGTGTTTAAGCAGAGGGCGTTGTTCAAAGAAAATCTTATCTATTTCATGTTTGTGATGCATATGTAAATCATTTTCATGGTCTAGCAAATATTATTCTAAAGGATCAGTAGGAGGTACAGCAATAGAAGCAAGACCAATAAATTCATCCTTACTAGGCAATTCTTTTTTTATGTGGTTTTCTACTAAACTTGGAAAAAATTAAACTCATGAGACTCATCACAAAAGCTGACACCGCAGCTTGTTTCTCACAAACTATTTTAGCATTAACGGTGTTCAAGAAAGGTCTACCAAAGATAATGGGATAGAAGTCATCGTGTGGGGAACCAAGAACAAGAAAATCAGTAGGATATTTTACTTTCCCACACAATACTTCAACGTCTCTAACAATCCCAATAGGTGAGATGGTATCTTTATTGGTAGGATTAATAGTAACATATATGTCTTCTATTTCAGCGGGTGCTATGTCATTCGTAATTTCTTGATATAAGGTAAAAGGAATAGCACTCACGCTAGCACCTATGTCACATAAACAATGATAACAGTGATCTCCTATCTTAACTGAGACAACAGGCATGCCAACTACGGGCCTAGGTTTATCCTTTTTATCGGGTTTGGCAATTCTAGCAGCTTCATCACAGAAGTAAATAACATGCCCATCTATATTTTCTTCCAAAACATCTTTAACCATAGCAACACTAGGTTCTACCTTGATTTGTTCAGCTGGTTTAGGTGTTCTTATATAACTTTTATTGACCACATTTGAAACTTTAGCATGTTCCTTTATCCTAACAGGGAAAGGTGGTTTTTCAATATAAGCAGTAGGAACAACTGGATCAACATTATAAATGATAGTTTCCTCTTTAGCTATTACTAGTTCTTAAATTTATTCTTTAATAGGTGGGTGATATTTAAACCACTTCTCTTTAGGGAGATCAACATGAGTAGCAAAAGATTCACAAAAGGAGGCTACTATCTCAGAGTCAAGTCCATATTCAGTGCTAAACTTTTGAAAAGCATCGGTATTCATAAAAGATTTAACACAGTCAAACTTAAGCTTAATACCTGACTCTTTACTTTCGTCGAGTTCCCAATCTTCAGAGTTGTGTTTAATTCTTTCTAAGAGATCCCACCGGAATTCAATAGTCTTCTTCATAAAAGAACCAGCACAAGAAGTATCAAGCATGGATCGATCATTATGAGAAAGTCGAGCATAAAAATTATGAATAATAATTTCTCTTGGGAGCTCATGATTGGGGCATGAATATAACATTGACTTAAGCCTCCCCCAAGCTAGAGCAATACTTTCTCCTTCACGAGGCCAAAAATTATATATAATTTTTCGATCACGATGAACAAGATGCATAAATATATTTTTTGGTGAAACTCCAATTTCAATCGATTCCAATTCCAAGATCCAATATCATCGCATAGCCTATACCATGCCAATGCTTTTCCCTTCAAATATAAAGGGAAAACCTTCTTCCTAGTTTCATATCCGGATAAGCCTGCATGCTTAAACAATCCACAAATTTCATCCACATATATCAAGTGCATATCAGGATGTTCGGTTACATCTCCTGCATAAGGATTAGCTAGTAGTTGTTCTATCATACCTAAAGGAATTTCATATTCAATATTTTCAGTAGGTGCAGTGGGATGAGGGGTAACTAATTCTGGTTCCGGTCGAGGTGAAGATACCCCGAACAAACCCCTCAAAGGATTGTTCTCCATAGTAACAAGTGACAATAAATTTCAGCGCATAGTAATAATTTTTTCTTACCAATTTCCACTTACCAAGAGCGCTTCATTCCCCGGCAACGGCACCAGAAAATAGCCTTGATGACCCACAAGTACATAGGATCAATTGTAGCCTTTTCGATAAGTAAGAGTGTCAAACCCAACGAGGAGCAGAAGGAAATGACAAGTGGTTTTTAGCAAGATAATGTCTGCAAGTGCTAAAATTGTAAGTAACAGAGTAGTTTGATAGCAAGATAGTTTGTAACGAGCAAGTAACGATAGTAGTAACAAAAGTGCAACAAGGTAGCCCAATCCTTTTGAGGCAAAGGACAGGCCAAAACGGTCTCTTATAATAAGCAAAACGTTCTTGAGGGCACACGGGAATTTCATCTAGTCACTTTCATCATGTTGGTTCGATTCGTGTTGGCTACTTTGATAATTTGATATGTGGGTGGACCGGTGCTTAGGTGTTGTTCTTACTTGAACAAACCTCCTACTTATGATTAACCCCCTCGCAAGCATCCACAACTACGAGAAAAGTATTAAGAATAAATTCTAACCATAGCATTAAACTTTTGGATCCAATCGGTCCCTTACGGAATAGCGCATAAACTAGGGTTTAAGCTTCTGTCACTCTCGCAACCCAACATCTAATTACTACTCCACAATGCATTCCCTTAGGCCCAAATATGATGAAGTGTCATGTAGTCGACGTTCACATGACACCACTAAGGGAATCACAACATACATACTATCAAAATATCGAACACATATCAAGTTCACTTGATTACTTACAACATGATTTCTCCCGTGACCTCAAGAACATAAGTAACTACTCACAAGTGATAAACATGCTCATGATCAGAGCGGTATTAAATAGCATATTGGATATGAACATATAATCTTTCACCAAATAAACCACATAGTAATCAACTACAAGATATAATCAACACTACGAGTCACCTACAAGCACCAATCTAAGGTTCTGGTACAACGGTTGAACACAAGAGATGAACTAGGGTTTGAGAGGAGATGGTGCTGTTGAAGATGTTGATTAAGATTGCCCTCCCCAAGATGGGAGAGTTGTTGGTGATGATGATGACGATGATTTCCCCCTCTGGAAAAGAAGTTCCCCCGGCGGAATCGCTCCGCCGGAGGGCAAAAGTGCTCCTGCCCAAGTTCCGCCTCGAGACGGTGGCGCTCCGTCCCGAAAGTCCTCTCCTTATTTTTTCTAGGTCAAAATAACTTATATACCAGAAGAAGGGCACCGGGGGTGGCGGTGAAGCAGGGGGAGAGAGGGTCGGGGGCGGAGGCGGCGTGTAAGCAGGGGGAGAGAGGGCCGGGGGCGGCGGCGGCTAGGGTTCGCCTGAGCCAACCACCTGGAGGCGACACGAGCGACAGGTCCTCTGATCAAAGTGCTCTTGCAGTTGCAGCTTCTCTCTCCGTCTGTGTCTCTCTCTCACTCCTCTATCTTTCAGTTCTTCGATATTGAATTATGATATTTAAGACTTTTAATAAGTTGTTGTGTGCATCATAATGATGCAGAGGCCGGGGGTAATTCTTCTTTTAGAAAACACATAGACGGATAACGTCACATGCTTCGAAGAAAAAGGAAAGCCGCAAATAAAATAAGTAAAATATAGGAAATACTAGGCATCTCTGTTCGGCACGGCATAATGCAGAGCTGCCTAAAGAAGAATAGAAGATAGTGACACATTAACGTATTATATGGATAGGCACACAAATTCCACATAGAAAACACAAACAATATACAGAAAACATTATATGGTGGTAGCCTTGTAGGCACGTCTCTTTAGTTTGTAGCGCCGGCTGCGGCGGCTGCGGCGCGAGCGTGCATCGCCATGGCAAACTCGACCAGCTTGCTCACGTCCGGCATGACCGCCTCCACCGCGTCCAACGATCCAAAGTTGTCCGCCCACGCAGCCAAGAGCGGAGTCGTGGTGGGGTCGAAGGTCTTAACGCCCTTCATCTTATCGGCCGCGTGCACCCATGCGAGGAGGCCGCCGAGCATCACGTCCACGTACCCCGCGGTGTCGCCCCCGAAGAAGGGTTTCCCGTTAGAGCAGTCCCTCAGGGCCCCCTCCAAGGTCTCCACCGCGGCGGCCACCTGCTTCTTCCCCTCGGCCTTCTCCTCCTCCGTCTTGGCCATGGACGCCTCGGACGATGCTTTCACGAGCTGCATAATTACAACCATATCACAAAACCGCGCGGAAGAAACCATGAACCAGATGCTAAAAAGAAACTCAAACGAAACGAATCAACCGATGTGAGATGTATATAATACCGTGCCGTCGATGTAAGCGGCCCAGAAGCGAGCAACGGCGCGGCCGTGGGGTTCCTCCGGGAGGAGCGAGGAGCCGACGCCGGCGAAAGCCTCGTCGATGTATTGCAGGATGACCGACGACTCGCAGATGGGCTTGCCGTCGTGGATCAGCACCGGCACCTTCTGGAGCACGGGGTTGGACTTGAGGAGCAGCTCGCTCTTGCTCTTGAGGTCCTCTTCGACATACTCGTAGCCGACGCCCTTGAGGCTGAGCGCGAGCTTGACTCGAAGGACGAACGGGCTCGCCCACATGCCCAGCAGCTTCACTTCGTCGCTTCCTCCTCCGGCCATTGCTGGTGTCTTGATCGGTTCTTGTGTGGTTGGTGCTTGACTTGACTGCTAGAGATGGAGGGGAGGAGCGGTGTATATATGGCCTAGAAGCCTGCGATGACACGACTTGTTTTGTTGTCTGCGAGGCTGTAGTGCGTTTTCTGATTATCTTATGAACAAGTTGATTCAGGAACCATCTAGAAACAGTTGACTTGGCCCTGGGAGAAGACTCGGACAATATGAGAATATCCGGTAACCCCTCATGTGTTTTTTAACGGAAAAACTAACGCCCACACGTGTGGGCGTTTGCACATCACCCACACGCCTCCATCACCATTCATTTTGCCATGTATAAACAGATGACATCAGCAGAAAATTTTTTGGTTTTGATTTAAAAATATTTTATCTCCTAATTAAAAAGCGAATTAAAAATCCGTTTTCATCATTAAATCCGTCTCGACGACATCTTCAAAACTAGACCCCATGTTGATATGTTTCGATGAAAAAAAAATTCATAAAAATTGCCATGCTGTTTACACTGTAGTTGCCATAGTGCTTAAATTAAAGTTGCCATGTGACAATTTTAGTTTGTAGATCATGGCAATTTTAGTTTTTTATGATGGCAATTCCAGTACTTTGACCATGAAATTTTTTTTTGTATGAACCATGGCAATTTTAAGTGCATGTATCATGCCAATTTTAATTTATGGTGCATGGCAGGTCTAGTTTCTTAATTTCCCGTTTTATAACATGTCAAAATTACTTTTAAATATAGAAAAAGTAGCTGAAACATATCACGTCAATTTCAGTGTAAACCTCATGGCAATTCATGTGCAATAGACACGGCAACTTTTAACAAAAAAAATCGTCGAAATATATTAATATGAGATCTAGTTTCGAAGATCTCGGCACGAGGGATTTAATGGTGAAAACGGATCTTCAATCGGATTTTTCATTTAAGAGATAAAACATTTTAAAAACAGAAAATTCAAAAAGATTTCCACATACATGCATGTGGTGACATGGCATAGTCTGTGTCCTATAGGGCGTGTGGGCGGGTTCGGCTCCCACCACACGTGTGGGCGTTAGCATTGTCCTTTTTTAATGTGTTTTTATTGCAATGATGATTTATATGTTCCCTAATCGCATATTTAAACTGAAATGGACCGGAGATAACTCAAACTAAATACTCTCTTCGATTCATGTGTTAAGTGTACGTCAATTAATTTAGATCGAATAGAATAACTAAATTTCTAATGAATACAACCTGTTGTGTGTGAATGTTACCACCTGAGATAAACCCTAAGATCTAAGCCCCGATAAGTAGAGTTATCCCTCACAACTTTACCTTTGTTAAGAGGTGATCCTCACCTAATCTAAAAAGGAAAAAATGATCAACTTCTCAACCCTTTTTTTTATTTGAGATTCCTCTGCTTTTTAATTTAAGTAGAACAGCGTTTGGAGCAGAGGTTTGACCTTCTTCTTTTTGCCGGGAGGAGAGGTTTGACCTTTTGCTCTTGAAACATTTGGCGTCATTATCTGCGTCATCAGGATGGCATGTATGTATTGCAGGCTTGGAGGACAAGTTGTATAGCAATACTTAGTTTAACATAGGCTGTAGGTCAGTTGAGTGAATGATCAGATGAGTGACATGCATGATGTTCATGTCAAGTTGCAGCAACGGCCACTAATTAATTTCATTGAGTTAAGACACATTTATTTGTTTAGGGCAGTATAAGGAGCGACTTCCCAACCCTCTCACGCATTAGGCGATTTTGGCCTTCTTATCTCACGTTCCAATGGTTTCAGAACGTTTCGTTGTTGTGTTATCCATATTTTCATGTTGAGTGGACAGACTGTCCTAGAGAGCTGTTCTATGGCAAAAAATTAAACTAAGTTGGTTGATTTGGCCCTAAGCACGGCCCACCAATCAATTCATCCCCATCCATTTCATGTTCAAGCATCACTTCCTCTTCTTTGTTCACGCAATTCTTGCTCTCCATGTCATCTCCTCTTCTTTCTAGCGACCTTGGCCATCAGCGGAATCCTACTACGCCACAGCCTCCTTTCGCCACTGTCGACCACGACCTCAAGCAATAGCTCTGTCTCCCCCATCCTTGTCCTGGAGCAAGGCCACCAGAACTAGGAAAACGACGCACACAGGGGTCTTGAAGTCCAAGGGAAATCCATCGACGTCTGTCATGCCTAGTGCAACATGGGCAAATCCTTAGGTGCCCCTACCATGCTCAGCTGCTAGGGAGGTGGCTTTGTCTGGCGTCGTGGTGGCCTCAATTGTATGCCTGGAAAGGTCAATGCTTTGGTACCTGTTCTGAATATGGATCAGCGGAAGACGGTGAAGGCGGCCTCTGTAGCGTTCTCATGTGGTGCCCGTTGAGAGTCCGCTGGACCGGTTTGTGCCCCAGACCCGCCGTTGGACGGGTTAGTTGAGGCCTTCGGTTTTAGATGTTGGGCTTTAGTATGAGGCCCGTGTAGACAGCCCCGACCATCTGTACCTCCTTCATCAAGTTGATAAGAGTTGCTAGGAAGGTGACTTGAAACTTATTGATGTATTACCTTGTAAGATTTTGATGAGTAGTTAATAAATGGATGTCTGCATCACTCGATGCAGAGCTCGGGGTCATCCTCCATTTAAAAAAATAATTAATGCATTATGTGGATAGGCACACAAATTCTAGAGAAAACACAAACAAAATACTACTCCCTTCATTCCATAATGCAGTGTGTATTTTTTTAAGTCAAAGTTTCAAAACTTTGACCAGGTTACTAGAGACAACTATTTATATCTACAATACGAAATATATAAAGTATGGAATTTTTCATCTTATAATGAATTTAATGATATGAGGTTGACATTCTAGATGTAAACTATTTTCTTCATAAATTTCGTCAAAGTTTATGATGCTTGAGTTTTAAAAAAATTCAGATGCACTACATTATGGAACGAGAGAGTAGAAAAAATTATGAGCGCGTTTGGTTACCTGCACCGTTTTTTGCCATTTTGCATACTTGTCCCAGTTGGGCCTGGCTGGGCATATGCAGGCAAAAAACCATCATCTGCATGTTGGTTGGTTGTCTGCATCCCCTCTCCCAACATATTAGCAACGCCTCTACGCCCCGTGTTTCGTTGCTCGCATTGGTTGTGCTCATACTAGTGCACATTGTTTGTTTGCCTGCACAGGGTATGATTAAGACTTAACAACTACTCATAACACACAGTGTTACACTATAGTGACATCACATTCGAGGAGATAGCGTGTGAATGTTCAGATTAATGACATGCATGATGTTCATGTCAAGTTGCAACAACGGCCACTAATTAATTTTATTGAGTTAAGAAGTATTTATTTATTTATTTATTTAGGATAGTACAAGGAGCGACTTTCCAGCCCTCTCACGCATTAGGCGATTTTGACCTTCTAATCTCGCGTTTCCATCGTTTCTAATTGTATTGTTGTTGTGTTATCCATATTTTCATGTTCAGTGGGCCGACTGTTCTATAGAGCTATTCTAGGGCAAAAATTAAACTACGCGGGTGATTTGGCCCTAAGCGTGGCCCACCAATCAACTCATCCCCATCTGTTTCATGTTCAAGTGTCGCTTCCTCTCCTTTGTTCGCGCATCGCTTCCTCTCCATGTCATCTCCTCTTCTTTCCAGCGACCTTGGCCATCGCCTGAATCCTACAATGCCATAACCTCCCCGGCACCGCCCTCGGCCACGACCTCAAGCAATGGCTCTGTCTCCCCCGTCCTTGGCCTTGAGCAAGGCCACCAGAACTAGGAAAACAATGCACGCAGGCATCTTGAAGTCCAAGGGAAACCCATCGACGTCTTTAAGTGCCTAGTGCAACCTAGGTAAATCCCTAGGTGCCCCTACCATGCCCAGCTACTCGTGGTTCCTTGCATTGATGTCGTCGCATTTTCTCATGCTCTTGCCCCAATGTCGGCCATGCAGAACTGGCCTCGGCACGACGAGATCCATGGCACAAGTTCCAAGTGAGTTTATGTTTTCTCCCTCATTGCTTTATCTTGTTTTACCTGCTCAACATGCCCACTTCTCCCCTGTTCGTCTTTGTCCATGTCCAAATCCACACTCCATCCAGCTTGTCGTTGTGGTACTCAAAATAGACTTTCGCCCCGTTTTATAAACAAAGCAAACATCTGTACAACCAGATCCAAAGTGACCAACAAGTAGCTAATACGGCTGGGGCAACAGCACAATCACGCCAAAATAAAGCAAAAAAGTAATAATAAAAAAGGCACCTAGTGGCAATAGGCACTATGGAGAAGAGAGCCAGTGCACGGTAGCCAGAAGCGTATCCAGCATGAGCCCAAGACAATCACGACCCCGCTGTCTAGGGTGCTAGTGCTTGAAAGAAAGTAATTTGAAAAATGAGTTAAAGGCCTCCCGCGGGAACACCCTCTCAATTAGCATTTTATTACACGTCATCCATAGAGTCCACAACATCGCCGCAAATATAAGCCAGAGTAGGCCCGGTCTGGTTAGGAACTCCACAAGTTCTAGGGCCTCCCAATCAGGCCCTAGGCCCTCACGAACGAAACTCTAGAGCGCACGTGCTATAGTGCACGAGAACAAATTATGGGACCCAGTCTCCAGGACATCATAAATGGGGCACAAGCCATTACCCGGCCCATTCTAGAACAACCTTTTGGAAATGTCCGCCATGTTTTAGAACCTCCTAGAACACTTCTGAGACCTTCTAAAACACTTTCGGAACCATTCTCTCTCATTATACATTATCTCATAGTATTTCTAAATGGCGCTAATCGTGAGTCTTGTGACCCTATAGATTTGAGCATATGTGGACATGTCCGAAACAACTTCTGCTCAATAATTATTAGCGGGGTCAGAAAACTCAAGATAATTCCCACGTACCATAGAATATATTTATCGAGCAAACCTTATATCACTGCATAAAATTCCTTTTTCCATGTGATACATTTCACAACCCGAGGTGATACTTGGACGGTATCCCCGTGATCAACACCTTGATCACTACACCTAGTTATCCATGTTACCGGTCTGTACTCTTTTGTCGGTTCTGTATTTAGATTTCCCCGTGACTAACTACCTAGTCACAATACTGTTGGGGAACGTAGTATTTCAATAATTTCCTACGATCACGCAAGATCTATCTAGGAGAAGCATAGCAATGAGCGGAGAGAGTGTGTCCATGTACCCTTGTAGACCGAAAGCGGAAGCGTTTAGTAACGCGGTTGATGTAGTCGAACGTCTTCGCGATCCAACCGATCCAAGTACCGAACGCACTGCACCTCCGCGATCTGCACACGTTCAGCTCGGTGACGTCCCTCGAACTCTTGATCTAGTTGAGGCCGAGGGAGAGTTTCGTCAGCACGATGGCTTGATGACGGTGATTATGAAGTTACCGGCGCAGGGCTTCGCCTAAGCACTACGACGATATGACCGAGGTATGCTTCTGTGGAGGGGGGCACTGCACACGGCTAAAAGAACAACTTGTGTCTTTGGGGTGCCCCTGCCTCCGTATATAAAGGAGGGAGAGGGAGAGGCAGCCGTCCCTAAGGGGGCGCGCCAAGGTGTGGAGTCCTACTAGGACTACCTACTCCTAGTAGGATTCCACCTCCCACACGGAGTAGGAAAGGGGGAAGGGAGAAGGAGAAGGAAAGGGGGGCCGGCCCCCTTCTCCTAGTCCTAATCGGCCTCCTACCCAAGGGGGGGGCGCACCAGCCCCTTGTGGGCTGGTGTGCTTCCCTCTTATGGCCCATAAGGCCCATAACTTCTCCCGGGGGTTCCGGTAACCTCCTGGTACTCCGGAAAAATGCCCGAATCACTCGAAACCATTCCAATGTCCAAATGCAACCTTCCAATATATGAATCTTCACCTCTCGGCCATTTCGAGACTCCTCGTCATGTCCGTGATCTCATCCGGGACTCCGAACAAACTTCGGTACATCAAATCACATAACTCATAATACAAATCGTCATCGAACGTTAAGCGTGCGGACCCTACGGGTTCGAGAACTATGTAGACATGACTGAGACACATCTCCGGTCAATAACCAATAGCGGAACCTGGATGCCCATATTGGCTCCTACATATTCTATGAAGATCTTTATCGGTCAAACCGCATAACAACATACGTTGTTCCCTTTGTCATCGGTATGTTACTTGCCCGAGGTTCGATCGTCGGAATCATCATACCTAGTTCAATCTCGTTACCGGCAAGTCTCTTTACTCGTTCCACAATGCATCATCCCGCAACTAGCTCATTAGTCACATTACCTGCAAGGCTTATAGTGATGTGCATTACCGAGAGGGCCCAGAGATACCTCTCCGATACTTGGAGTGACAAATCCTAATCTCGATCTATGCCAACCCAACAAACCTTCGGAGACACCTGTAGAGCATGTTTATAATCACTCAGTTACGTTCTGACGTTTGATAGCACACAAGGTGTTTCTTCGGTATTCGGGAGTTGCATAATCTCATAGTCAGAGGAACATGTATAAGTCATGAAGAAAGGAATAGCAATAATACTCAACGATCATAATGCTAAGCTAACAGATGGGTCTTGTCCATCACATCATTCTCTAATGATGTGATCCCATTCATCAAATGACAACACATGTCTATGGTCAGGAAACTTAACCATCTTTGATTAACGAGCTAGTCTAGTAGAGGCATACTAGGGACACTTTATTTTGTGTATGTATTCACACATGTATCAAGTTTCTGGTTAATACAATTCTAGCATGAATAATAAACATTTATCATGATATAAGAAAATAAAATAATAACTTTATTATTGCCTCTAGGGCATATTTCCTTCAAATACCTAGCTAGGTGATGCTAGATACCATAATACTGAGTGGGCCCAAAGTGTATCTCTCCATCATTGGAGGGAAAAATCTCAGTCTTGACATATGTAGCACCACAACATCGTTTTGCAGTGTACCCAAGAGTTTTCTTTATAATCACCTAGTTACGGAGTTACATTTGACAAACTCGAAGCAACAATTTAGTATTCAGGTCTACGATATTCTCATGGTCTGAGGATGGAAGTAAACGTTAACATTATATACGGAAAATACTGACAACATATTGATGAATTGATATCACAATATTCATAAGTTGGGTCTATCCAACATCGTTGTTATCCTAAGAAAATACCAACAACATATTGAAAACTTATCTCATTAATTCCGGCGTCGTTGGTACACTATCTATCCCTATGGTCAGGAAAGCAAGATCATCAACTATACATGAGCTAGTCCAGAGGCTTGACTAGGGATCTGTTTGGTGTTTATTATTCTACATATGAAATTATGTTTTCCTCTGAATCTCATATTAAAGAACTAATTCAATTGTAACATAGAAATATAAAATTAATTATGATCATGAAAATCAAATAATAACAACTTTATTATTGCCTCTAGGGCTTTTTTTTAACTCGACACCCTCGTTAAATAATTCGACTATTAAGTTATAAAACAGAATATTGCAACATACGTGATTACATACAATTGATAAGTATATTCCCCTCGCCCCCAAACTCATCACCGAAAAAACGAGTCTAGATATTCTCAGGAAGGCAGTTCATGTAAGCTATATCTCTTAGTATCACTGAAAGTACTTCACAAATATGGATGTACTTCATGTGGTAGACTCCGCTCTCTCTATTGATCTTTTATCTAAAATGTCCAAGGGGTAGACTAATTAACTGGAGAGTTATACATGTATAAACAATCCAGTAAGCATATATGATCTGATGGTAAAGTAATTATTCATTATATAACGCAAGGATTACATCATATGGATAATAATCATGTTAGATAGCTCATGTGATCTTTGTATATGTGTGTGAGAGAGAAGGTTCTACATAGCTACTGCTACGAACCCGTAGTCCAGTGGATAGACTACTCACACGAGAGAATATCTGGTGCTCCGGGAGCACCTAAGCCTAGGTGCTCTGGGAGCTTCTCAACCTTCGATCTTAGATCCAGCGTCCATGGAGAGAGCTCACACATTTTGCAAACAAACGTATGAGGAGTCTGGTAAATGCATCTAGGTCCCGCGCATCCTTAGATGCTCCCGGAGCACCTGTTCTTAGGTGCTCCGAGAGCACGGGAGATTTTACCCTACTCATACATCATCATGGAGCAGTGGGGGGTCAATTACCGAAGAAGAGGAAGAAGAATTGACTCTTGAAGAAATACTGAGGCAGGGCCGCAACTGTATTTCCCCTCGGATCAGAAAGTGGCGGCGATTGAAAGTTACAAAATAATTCTGAGGTAGGTATTGGGGAGATATAGGAGTGCTCCTAATCGGCGCATTTTGTGCTTGTTGTGGAACGAGCGCTCACGCGCCTCCCGCTCGTGGACTGGCCCAATAAATGGGGCAAGCGCTTGCTCGGTTCCTGGTTCGCTCGGTTCACTCGGTTCCCAATTTACCGTTGACTAGGGGGCTGCTGACCATTCACTTTTCAAAAAATTCTCAAAATTCAAAAAAGATCGCGCGTTCAGAAAAAACTCATAAATTTGAAAAAGACAAGATAATGAAAAAGTTAATGATCTCAAATTTGAAAAATGTCCACACAATTGAAAAATTGATGACTTTTAAAAAGTTCGCAAATTTAAAAAATATAGGTTTGAAAATAAATCATGAATTTCAAAAATGTCATTGAAATAAAAAAGTTCACTAAGTCTGAAAACATATCACAAATTTGAGAAAAGTTCATGGATTTGAAAAACAATTGCGTGCAAGGTTGTTAGAATCATGATTTTGAATTGGATCGGAGCTTCGATGGTAGGATCACAAATCTTACAATCATAACTATCAAGATTGTAGAACGTAGATTTTATGAATTAAAATCATAGAATCAGATGGGATAGTTTGGATTGTAAAGTCATATAATTGTACAACGGAATCGTGATTGTGACAACCTTGATTGCGGGCTTGAGCAAGATTTTTTTTTTGAAAAATCCGCTTGAAACAGGATGAAAACTAGTTGAAAGGTGGTCGAGATTATGTCAAAATCTGCTTTGCATTTTTACATGCTGCTTCAACTTCTCACTTGTGTCATGACCTTGTCACTATATGTGTGCTTACCTGTATAAAAAATATTGATCATGTGTTGAACATTTGTGTAATGGAAATAAACATTTTTAAAATACGATGTACATTTTTTGTATACATCAGAAACATTTTAATATCCATGTTTAATATTTTTTTAATACTGAATGAACTTTTTTATATATGTTTTTGATGTCTAGTTTTATTTAATGTATGTTCTACTTTTTTATATACATGATCAACATTTTTATACACCCTTCTAACATTTTAGAGAAACATGGTCAACTTTTTTTGTATGAACAACATAAAACCAATGTAAACCAAAAAAGAAACAATGAAAATCGAAAGAAAATAAATAAAATAAAACCTTGCAAATAGAATGAAAAAAAATGAAACTGTGAAAAATCAAAGAAAACGAAGAAAAGCAGTGAAAAACAAGAAAGATACAAAAAGAAACTGAAGAGAAAGAAAAATGAAAGGGAAAAACGATGAAAATTTAGAAAGAAACAAAAATGGTGAAAATCCGATAAAAATGAAGAAAACAGATGAAAACAAAGAAAAAGTAAAAACCAAAGGAAACCGGCACAAAAAAGGAAGATAGAAAAAACTAGAAAACCAGAGAAACCAAGAAAGAAACAAAAAACCAAGTATAATGAAAAAACCAATGAAAATAAGAAAAGAAATAGAGAAACAGAAAAAGCAAAAGAAAACGAAAATGTATTTAAAAGAAAAAACGAAATAGGCAGAGATAACAAACGAACGAAGGAACGAATGATCGAGGAAACATGTTATATTGGGCCAGCCCATTCCTGCAAAGCTGCAGAAACTTTACGTGATGGTAGCTATCATCTCGCTGTAAGCGAGATATAATCCCCGCGTATAGACAGGTCAAACCCTATTTGGGGGAGCAACTAGTTAATGAGCGCTCCTTCGGGAGCCTCGCAACGATCAACGTCACTTGGCGCGCTCTCAGCCATTCGCCACGTGTCGCGCTCTGGATGCTCCCTCCAGATTTTGTTTTTTTATTTTTTCGTACGCGTTTTCGGCTTTTTAAACGTTTTTTCCGGGTTTTTTCGACGTTTTGGTTTTTCCCCTGTCTTTCTTAGCGTTTCGACCAAAAAAAATTTTAAAAAAAAATTTACGCGAAAAAACGCGTTTCCTTTTTTTTCTTTCGTGAAAAGTCACGTTTTTTTCGCGAGAGTCACGTCCGTGCCTTTCGGAAACGAAAAAAACGCGTTTTCTGTTTTTTTCTTTCGCGAGAGTCACGGTTTTACTTCCGCGAGAGGCACGGTTGTGCTTTCGTGAGAGTCACGGCCGTGCCTCTCGGAAAGGAGAAAACAAAACGTGTTTTCTGTTTTTTTTCTTTCGCGAGAGTCACGGTTTTGCTTCCGCGAGAGGCATGGTTGTGCTTTTGCGAGAGTCACGGTCGTGCCTCTCGGAAAGGGAAAAAATACGCGTTTTTTGTTTTTTTGCGAGAGTCACGGTTTTGCTTTTGTCAGAGGCACGGTTGTGCTTTCGCGAGAGTCACGGGCGTGCCTCTTTCGAAAAGGAAAAAAACGTGTTATCTATTTTTTTCTTTCCACGAGAGTCACGTTTTTGCTTCCACGAGAGTCACGTTTTTGCTTCCACGAGAGGCACGGTTGTGATTCCGCGAGAGGCACGGGCGTGCCTCTTTCGGAAAGGAAAAAAATCGTGCTCCGGGTTTGGTTTTTTCGTGATTTTTTTTTGTCAAAACCTATCAACATGGGATCTAATTTTGAAGATCTCAACGCGAGGAATCCAATGGTGAAAACGGGTTGAGATTTGAACGCACGGTTTAAGAGATAAAACGTTTTGAATAAACGAATCTACGAAAAAAGGGAAAACTCCCAGGTTGCGACAAGTGGCGCGCTGCATGTGCGCCACTTGTCGTGATCTGGGAAGATGGAGTGTTCTTTGCAACGAGTAGTCTTTAATTAGTGATTTCGCCTATTTGGCGCCTTCTGCGTCGGTTAAAGTTATTTTTCTCGAACGGCGCAGCCCCCCTCTCCGAGATGGCCCGGCCAATTACATTTTGTTCTGCATTTTAAAGCCAGAAACGGTGCGCGGGATGGATTGGAACTCCGTCATCTATATTTCGCATTAAGCGAGATGAAAGGGAATCTCGTGTCGATCGCTACAGTATCGGCCGGCCCAATGTGACGCATGTTTTTGGAAAAAACTGAGTTATAAAATGGTGCTAGAGCGGGGGATCGATCTTGGGATCTGTTAGTTGCTTCCCACACTTGTTAAAATAAATAAACAAATAAAAATCCAAATGATAAATAAATTGCGGGGCCACACTTGCTCTTTACTATTAGAACTATTATTAGCCACAAGTTTCTAATGGCTGTAGCGGTTAGCTAAACTCTTACAAAGATCTTGCGCTGCGTGTTTGAATCCTGAAGGAGCCACTTTTTTTGCGTTTTTTTTGTCCTTTTTTATCGCTGCATTATGCCTTCGCGGGCCTACTCGTCACTTGTGCCCTCACAAAAATATTTCGTCACTTTGTGTGTTCCCTAGGCCTTCGGTGCGTGGGCTATGGCTGCCTCTTTTCTTAGTTTTGGCAAGTGTTCATTTCAATAAAATATTGCTCTTTCCGTCCCAAAATATAATGTTATTTTTGACATTATGATAGTGTAAAATTATATTTTGATACGGAGGAAAGGAGGAAGTATCTCTGAAGTTTTCTAAATTCATAAGATTGATATACCATTTACACATGAACATGCAACAGACCTTTCTAGCACTTTATTAATAGTTTATGAAAGCTGAATAAAACTGTTGCTTATTGATGATTTGGTGCGGCATACAAGAGTATATAAGAGAATACAAACCGACTTGGGGTAGGGGTACAAAACTGACTTGGACTAGAAGTCGTATACCATAATGACTACTCTAACATCCTCCCGCAGTATCAACGGCAGGCTCGACGACGTTGAGACTGAAACAGATATCTTGAAATGGCTTAGTAGGCAGTGCCTTGGTGAAAATGTCAGCAAACTGAGCCGTAGAGGAAACATGAAGCACCCGAACCTGACCAAGAGCAACCTTTTCACGAACAAAATGACACTGGATTGCTGGTCATGTAGACTGCTGATATGTTGTCACAGTAGACAATAGTGGCCTGCTCAATAGGCCTATGTAGCTCGGAGAGTAACTGCCGAATCCAGATTGTATCTGCAACGGCATGTGCCACAGCGCGATACTCAGCCTCGGCCGACGACGTGAGACTGTAACCTGTCTTTTCGAAGACCAAGAAATCAAATTGTTACCAAGAAAAACACAAAAACCGGAAGTGGACCTTCGAGTGTCAGGACAACCAGCCCAGCCTGCATCAGAGTATGCGGTAAGCGAGTTTGGAGAAGAATTATTGAGGTGGAGACCATGATTGAGAGTTCCTTTTAAATACCGAAGAATGCGTTTAACATGATTATAGTGAGGAAACCGGGGATCATGCATATAGAGACATGCTTGTTGAACAGCAAAAGAGATTTCAGGACGAGTAATGGTGAGATATTGGAGAGCACCTGTTAGGCTACGATCGAGAGTAGGATCAGAAAAGGGTTCACCGGTAGCCGAAAGTTTAAAACTAGTATCGACAGGAGTGCGAGATGATTGACAGTCAAGCATACCAGCACGATTAAGAAGATCAAGAATATACTGGCGTTGGGAAAGAAAAAGGCTGGAGGAATCTCGAACAACAGCAATGCCTAAGAAATGATGAAGGAGTCCTAGGTCAGTCATAGAAAATTCAGATCTAAGAAGAGAGACAATATGATCTAAGAACTTTTGAGAGGAGGCGGTAAGAATAATATCATCTACATAGAGAAGTAAATAGGCAGTGTCAGAAGTTTGATGATACACAAAAAGAGAGGTGTCAGAGAGAGATGGAGTGAAGCCTATTGTTTGAATGAAGGAGGAGAAGCGTTGAAACCAAACTCGTGGGGCCTGTTTAAGACCGTAGAGAGATTTCTGAAGAAGACATACATGAGTTGGAAAGGATGGATTTTCAAAACCCAGAGGTTGCTGGCAGTAGACAGTTTCTTGAAGGGAACCATGGAGGAAAGCATTTTTCACATCAAGTTGGTGAATGGGCCATGAAGAGTAGACAGCAACACTAAGAACGGTGCGAATGGTGCTAGGTTTAACAACAGGAGAGAAGGTTTCTTCGTAATCAATTCCTTGTTGCTGAGAAAAAGCCACGACAAACCCACCTGGCTTTATATCGTGAGAGGCTCCCATCGGAGTGGAACTTTTGGCGAAAAATCCATTTGCCGGAAACAATATTTGTATTGGGAGGACGAGGAACAAGTTGCCAGGTGTTGTTTTGAAGTAAAGCATTATATTCTTCTTGCATGGCAGCGGCCCAATTGGGATCAAGTAGAGCAGTTTTGTAATTCTTTGGAAGAGAAGTGAGAGATACGGAGGTATGAAGGTTTAGGCGGTCTTGGGGTTGATGAAATCCTGATTTGGCCCTAGTACGCATGCGATGATCATTAATCGGGGCTGCTGTAGGAATAGCACGAGGGGGTAAGGTGGGTACTGGTGAGTCCGGCGCAGCGGAAGAGTCGGACGAAGGAGTAGGGCTGGGTGGTGGAGTGGGAGCAGGGCTGGGTGGTGGAGTGGGAGCAGGGCTGGGTGTTGGGGAGGGAGCAGGGGTCAGGGGTGTTGGGGACGTCTCGGGTGGGGTGAGTGTATGGTTGGGATTGGCTATGGTGGGTGTTAATGGTGGTGGTGATAAGTTGTGTTCGGCAGGTAGGGGAGTATATAGTTGGAAAGGACGGGGAGAGGGGGTGTTTGCGGAGCTAGGGGTGTTGGATGGTGTAGTAGTGCGTTGTGAGAAAGGAAAAATGTGCTCAGCAAACGTGACATGACGAGAGACATGAACGTGTCCGGTGTGAAGGTCGAGACAGCGATAGCCTTTGTGCTCGTCAGAGAAGCCGAGAAAAGCACATGGGATAGAGCGTGGTGACAATTTATTTGCAGAAGTGGCGTAGGCATTGGGAAAACAGAGACAGCCGAAAACACGAACCGCGGAGTAGTCGGGGTGGGAAAGAAAGAGGGAATAATAGGGAGTAGTGTTGGATTTAGTTTTAGAAGGTCGAATATTTAGAAGGAAGGTGGCCATGTGTAGGGCTTCAGCCCAAAACTTGGGAGGCATAGATGATTGAATGAGGAGAGTGCGAATTATATCATTGAGGGTGCGAAGTGAGCGTTCTGCTTTACCATTTTGAGGGAAGGTGTAGGGACATGAGAACCTAACCAGGATGCCATGTTGTAAGAAGAAAGTACGATTTTTAATGTTATCAAACTCGCGACCATTGTCACATTGGATAAAGCGAATTGGGAGGAAGAAGTGAACAGACACATAGCGTTGTAAATTAAGGAAAAGAGAATGGACCTCGGATTTGTTGCGTAGAGGAAAAGTCCAGACAAAGTGGGTGAAATCATCTAGGATAACAAGGTAGTATTTAAAACCCGAAACACTTGCAATGGGAGAAGTCCATAAATCACAATGTATTAATTCAAAGGGATAAGTGCTACAAGAACTAGAGGAACTAAAGGGAAGACACACATGTTTGCCTAATTGACAAGACTCGCAAAACACAGAATTATGAGAGTCCCTATTACATGGTATGGTAAATTCACTAAGCATAGAAGCTAAGACGGCGGGGTTGGGATGGCCCAAGCGACGATGCTAGAGATCGACGGAGGCCAGCATGGATGTTGGAGGGGTGGCGGCAGGAACTCCATTAAGAGAATAAAGATCACCGGAGCTATTGAAGCGAGCGATCTCGGCCTTGGTCAGGTAATCCTTCACAGATAGACCAAAAGGGTCAAATTCAGCCGAAACTAGATTGTCGCAAGTAAATTGGCGAACAGAGATAAGATTTTTAATGAGGGCGGGTGCAACTAGAACATCGCGAAGTAAAAGAGGTTTGGTGTAAGAGGGAAGTTGAGCCTGACCAACACAATATATAGGAATAGATGATCCATCTCCAAGGATAATGGAAGGGAAAGGAGATTTAGTGCAAGAAGATAACCAATTACTAGATGCAGACATATGACTAGAGGCCCCTGAATCAAAGATCCAATCCGTACCTGAGTTTCCTTGTGCAACAAAGTTATTCATGGCCTGGAGAAAGGCAGCTTGATCCCAGCTCGGCGTCGCAGGTGAGGGTGGCGTCGGAAGCAGTGCCGGCGGATACGATGGTGAAGGCAGTAGGGCCGGCTGGGGAGTGTAGTAGGCATTGGCCGGCTGTGGTGGGGGTGGCGTCGGGAGCAGGGCCGGCTGAGGTGTGTAGTAGGCGCCGCCGTCGGTGCTGTAATGACCATAAGGAGCATACGTCGGGGCGGCGTGATAGGCATTGGCCGGCTGTCGGGGGTTGAGAACCCCGGGAGCACCAGTAGGCGGCCGAAGGCCGGGTTGCCAGGCACCTGAGTATGCCGGCGGAGCACCGCGGGTGGACGGAGCGGACCAGGGCATGGGCCATGCTTGAACAAGCCCCGTCCAAGGATCATGAGGAGGCCGCCATGCAACCGCAGATGGAGCACTGGTGGGTGGTGCAGGACTCGGTGCTGGTGATGTCGTAGGCGGAACCGAACGAGTCGGCGGTGGCCTGTAGATAGGGTTTTTGCCGCGGTAGTTCGGACTAGGACGCCAGCCTGGGGGCGGTTCAACAGATGACGATGCGGACGGCCCGGCGGCAGGAGTCGGCCTGGAAGGCGGTGCTGGTGTAGACGACAGAGGAGGACGAGCCGCAGCATGAAAGACCTTGGGGTGAGAGTCCTTGCGAGCTTGTGTTTCCGCCGCGAGTTGTAGCAAGGAACGTACTTCAGCGAAGGTAGGAGGGGGCCGTATCATCGGTATGAACGAGGCTTGCTTGTCAAAGTCTTCGCTGAGGCCGACGACGACGATATTGATTAGCTGTGAGTCGCTAACTGTATCGCCGAGTTCGCGGAGCTCATCGCCAATGGTCTTAATGCGCTGGCAGAACAGGTTCACCGGGGCGTCTCCTTGCACCATATTGCGAAGCTCGGTGTGGAGAGCGTTTTTCCGAGCGTCGGTGTTGCTTTGGAAGAGCTGACGGAGGGAGTGCAGATGTTGGCAGCGGTGCCGCCGTCGTGATCGAGCATGTTGAAGATCTCGGTGGTGATGCGGGTGTAGAACCACTGGACGATCGCGAGATCGTCTTTCAACCATTGCGGATCGTCGGGGCGGGGAAGACAGTTGGCGGCGACATGCGAGCGCAGGTTGCAGCAGCCGAGGTGGAGATCGAAGAGATGTCTCCAATGGTAGTAGTTGTGGGCGGCGAGATCAAGAACTATGGGGATGTAGGGGCTGACGTCGGAGATTGTGTCAGCAAGAGATATTGGTGCGGCGAGGATGGGTGCAGGGTAGTTTTGTGGAGCTATGGTGAGGGCCGAGAGAGAAGCGGCTGCGGCGTTGGCAGCCTTGGCGATGAGTGCGGCCCGGCGCTCGAAGTAGCCGGGCGGCGGCGGCGGCGGTGGCGTTGGCGGAGCCATACCCTAAATCCTGGGACCGGTATCTGATACCATGAAAGCTGAATAAAACTGTTGCTTATTGATGATTTGGTGCGGCATACAAGAGGATACAAACCGACTTGGGGTAAGGGTACAAAACTGACTTGGACTAGAAGTCGTATACCATAATGACTACTCTAACAGTTTAGTCTAATATAAACAATGATAATTTAATAAGAAAATGACCTTCAAAATTATGACTAAATTTACAACTTATCTTGTCTCTGTCTACTAGGTCTGGTTACACTTGTTCAACTCAAACATCTAACCTTCGGCTATTTTGAGGTACAATTGTAGCCTGACATGCAAACACATAGTAGGTACATATTTGAACACTAGCGGTGAGCACGAAAAGGTGAAGTGCAATTTCCACGGGAAATGCTAAAATAAAAAAGGAAAGGCTAAAATAGCGATGTCAATTTTTTTTAGATAGGGCAAATCGAACGACATGTCTCGAGGATGGTAAATTTAGTTTGCAAGCATTTTTCTCGCAAAAGAATGAACTGAGGTGGATTTGTCATGCTCGCCAACTAAACTTGTCAATCTAGAATCCATACTTGATAGGCTTGAGGATCAAGAATAAAAAACATGATATCGAGAATAGCATATTGAAAGAGTCCAATCATTTTTCTTGATAACTTCTTCAACCTACGCATTTTTCATATAAATTAGATCAATTATTAATAAAATAAAGAGCAAACATAGGTATCAGATATCAGGAACATAAGCTTACCGGGGAGAAATGCACTCTATGTTACTCCGATCACTAATCTTTTGTTTTTGCACTCCCTATTGCATGACTCTCATTCAGTCAAACTAGAAACTGTGTTGACAGCTCGAACGATGAATGTAATCCTACTATTTTTAAAGGTACGGTCGTCTGAGTACGATACTATGGACATCAGGACATATTGAATATAGTTATATAATTTGGTGTACTGACACACCATTCAAGGTGGAAGGAAGTTACCACTCATATGCTTGAGGTGTACACATCTCAACATATGTTTCATCCTTGGACGAGACAGGCACACAGTTGAGATCGTGCTTGCACTTATGCCTGGGTTTCCACTTCAGCAGTGCTATGCGGACGACACAATTCAGACGATGCACACACGACACATAAATCCAACCGAACATGCGCATGATAAGCAGGGTACCGGCCGCTGGATTTTCAGGTCGTGCATAGGTCGGGCAGAAACATCGTCTGTGGAGCAGTTTCGTTTCCACTTACCGGCGATTTGGCGGAGATAGGGATAACATCCTACGAACTGCCTAAAAATCTAACTTCTGATGCATATCTAGGTCCAATAATTTTTATTTTTTTTAGAAAAGGAGGAAAGCCCCCGGCCTTTGCATCAAAATGATGCCTGCATGCAATTTATTAACCAAAAGTACGTAAACAAAGTCTAAGGTCCAGTACTGGCTCACAAAAGGAGCACAAGAATAATAAAGATAAAAAGATGCCACAGCTGGCGGAAAAAAAAACATACTACAATGACTAAACACCTAGCCTGTTATTAGCTCGTCATCCAAATCGTTTCAAGATAATCCGTGCTACCGTCTTCCAACGGTTGCACGCAGTAACCGAAAGCTCCGTGAAATCTGCATGAGTGAGTAACGACCACATACGGATCCAAGCAGTGACTCTATAGATAACCTGCAAAAAGTTGATAAAGTTTTTTCCGTTAAAGATTATATCATTTCTGCAGTTCCATATAGCCCCAAATAGTGCGCATATCCATATCCGAATATGTTCCGCAATATTTGACTCCACTTCATTTAGTCATGTCCCAAATAACGTGTTAATACTAATTAAAGGATTAATGTTGAAGGCTATATGTATCGTACACCGTAGAAGTTTGGCTAACGGACAATCGAGAATGAGGTGTTGTATAGTTTCATCTGATGGCGAAAACAACATTGAGAGCTGCCTACCCATCTTCGCTTTATCAAATTATTTTTGGTTATCCGGGTCCAATAAATAATGGTAACATTTTTCCACAAAATAGTAATAATAATGGTAATCTTTTCTAATTAGTTTGCTGTGGCGGCCTCGGCCGCAATATGAGCGTGCATCGTGATGAAGAGCTCCACAAGCTTGCTCACGTCCGGCATCACGGCAACCACCGCGTCCAGAGCGCCGAAGTGGTCCGCCCATGCGGCCAGGAGCGGCATCGTGACTGGGTCGAAGGCCTTGACGCCCAGCATCGCCTCCATGGCGCGCACCCCTGCGAGGAGGCCGCCGAGCACGATGTCCACATACCCGGCGCTGTCGCCTCCAAAGAAGGGCTTCCCCTTGGAGATATCCCTCAGGGCCGCCTCCAGGGTCCTCAACGCAGCAGTCGCCTGTTTGTTCCCCTCCGCTTTCTCCCCCTCCGTCTTGCTCCATGACGCCTGGTTCATCGCTTTCACGAGCTGCTCACGCACAAAACCAAACCGCGCCGGTCAGACGATCGTCCACAATCTCAAAGCACACAAACACAAGACGGGTCGAACGATCAATACCGTGTCCTCGATGAAGGCGGCCCAGAACCGGGCGACGGCGCGCTCGTAGGGGTCGGCCGGGAGGAGGGCGGGGCCGGCACCGCCGAAGGCCTCGTCGATGTACTGTAGGATGACCAGCGATTCGCAGACGGGCTTGCCGCCGTGGATCAGCACGGGGACCTTGTTGTGGACGGGGTTTGACCGGAGGAGCAGCTCGCTCTTGTGCCGGAGGTCCTCCTCCCCATACTCGTAACTGATGCCCTTGATGCTGAGAGCAAGGCGCACTCGCAGGACGTACGGGCTGTACCACGTGCCCAGCAGCTTCAGATCGTCTACTGCTCCGGCCATTGCTGGTGTGGTGTCTGTCAACTCAAAGTCTGACTGAACTTTGCACGTACGTAGCTTGTGTTTTGGTGCCCCGGTTTTAAGACTCCGGAGGAGAACACACGAGGTATATATTGAGTTATACACGAGCATAGCAGAGACTCTTCTGCTAGAACGGTGCCAAGGACTAGTTGTTTGGTTGATTCTTCAAAACCGTCTACTTTTCCGACTTACTTTTCTGTCTTGGTCAAGTAATCAAGTCTGAACATATGTCCCGCGCGCTTACTTTCTTTGGCATGGACAGGTATGAGGGAGGCCCCGCAAACAAACTTCAGCCACACATTCATTTTTCTGTTTGCCAGCTTGCACGCAAAAATCGTTCCTATGTGTCTGTATGGTGCAAAGCTAGCCACGCCATAGTATGCCAAAGTTGAGTAAGTTTGGACTTCGCCAAGACTAAGAGAATCTTGCCAAACTTTACCATGCTACGTCACATGAAACTTGTTATTGGAAAGTGGCCTAGCCAATGGTGCGTCTTGAAAACAATAAATGGGATGGGGCGTTCACCCAAAAAACAAAAACAAAAACAATAATGGGAGAAAAGTTGAGTATTGCCAATCTTATGGTACTACAACTGCAACACAAACATCATAGAGACGGATCAGCCACAAGCCTTGCAAAAATGCTACATCGACGGGCTTAAT